>NC_134080.1:203930763-204541607 GCF_000715075.1 Nicotiana tabacum
CCCGTTTCGATTGTCACTTTAAGTTGGAAAAAACCTCACTTATACCCTTTCCGAGGTAGGTAAAAAGGGAGGTGTGACAGCATGAACACTGTTGGGATGTTTGTCAGCCCAAAAGACATCACAAGGAACTCATAATGACCATAACGAGTCCTGAAAGCTGTTTTGAGAATGTTTGAGTCCCGAATCTTCAACTGGTGATACCCAGACCTCAAATCAATCTTGGAGAACACCCTCTCCCTGTGAAGCTGGTCAAACAGATCATTAATACACGGCAAAGGATACTTGTTCTTGATTGTGACTTTGTTTAACTGCCTATAATCAATGCACATTCTCATAGTACCATCATTCTTCTTCATAAACAACACCGGTGCACCCCAAGGTGACACATTGGGCCTAATAAACCCCTTATCAAGAAGTTTCTGAAGCTGCTCCTTCAATTCCTTCAATTTAGATGGTGTCATGCGATATGGTGGAATATAAATGGGCTGAGTGTCTGGCACCAAGTCAATACCAAAGTCAATATCCTTGTGGGGCGGCATGCTCAGTAGGTCTGCAAGAAACACGTTCGAAAACTTCCGCACCACCGGAATAGAATAAATAGTGGGAGTATCAGCACTAACATCCCTCACAAAGGCCAAATAAGATAAACAACCCTTCCCAACTATCCGACGGGCCTTCAAGTATGAAATCACTCTACTGGGAACATAGTCTAGAGAGCCTCACCACTCAATCCATGGCAATCCTGGCATCACTAACGTCATGGTCTTAGCGTGAAAATCTAGAATAACATGACATGGAGACAACAAGTCCATACCCAAGATCACATCGAAATCAACCATACTAAACAACAAGAGAACAACTCTAGTCTCCAAACTCTCAATAGTCACTACACACGACCGAATACATGGTCCACAATAATAGTATTGCCCACCGATGTAAATGCATGAACAGATGAAACTAAGGAATCATGGGACATATCCAGATAATGAGCAAAATATGATGAGACATACGAATAAGTGGAACCATGGTCAAATAATACAGAAGCATCCCTCTGGCAAACTGAGATGATACCTATAATCACTGCACCTGAAGCAATAGCATCTGGTCTGGCGGGAATAGCATAGAATCGGGCCTGATCGGCCTCCCCCTCTAGGACGACCTCTAGCTGATGGGGCCCCACCCTGAGTTGGCTAAGCGGGTGGTAAAGTAACTAGTACTAAAGCTGCACCCTGACTCCTCTATTGCACTGGACCTCCCTGGCGATAAGGACACTGCCTCCACACATGCCTAAACTCCCTTCACTCAAAGCAACTCCTTAGAGTTGGTGGTAAGGACTGAAGGGAGCCCCGAGCACCGAGATAACTGCTAAAAGGACCTGGCATATATGAGCCCTGAACCAATGGAGCACGGGATGAACTCTAAGCTGGAAGGGCACTGAGAGATGACTGGCCCTGATGAGAACTATAAGATCCATGGCCGGATGACGCACCACGGTGAACTGGACATACCGTCTGAGCATACCTAAAAGGATGACCTCTGTTGTGGTAGAACTGACCCCTAAAAAGGAACACTGCCAGAACCACCCGATCTACGAGGCCTCTTGGCCTCCCTCTCTCCCTGCTCCTGACTGCGGACCATCTCTATCTGCCGAGCAATGTCGACTACCTCGTCAAAAGTAGCACCAGATACCCTCTCTTGAATCATAAGCAACTGCAACTGATATGTGAGGCCATCGATGAACCTCCTAATCCTCTCTCTATCAGTGGAGACCAACCAAACTGTGTGACGAGCCAACTCCGAAAACCTCATCTTGTACTGTGTCACTGACATGCTATCCTAGCGTAATTGCTCAAAGTGTCTGCGCATCTCCTCTCTACGAGACTGCGACATGAACTTCTCCAAAAAGAGAACTGAGAACTCCTACCTAGAAAGTGGTGTTGCACCGTCCGGCATGCGCCTCTCATAAGACTCCCACGAACTAAAAGCAGCCCTGGTAAACTGGAAAATAGTGAACAAGACCCCGCTGGTATCCAAAATACCGACCATGTGAAGAATTTGCTCACATCTGTGAACAAGACCCTACTGGTCTCCAAAATTCCGACTGTGTGAAGAATTTGCTCACATCTGTCTAAGAAGCCCTGGACATCCTCCGAATCAGCCCCACTGAAAGATGGAGGCCTGGGCCTCCCAAATCTCTCTAGTCTCTTCTGCTCATCCTCAGTCATAGTGGGAACCACACGGGCCTGAGCAAGTGTACCTGGTTAGGCTGGTAGTGTCTGGAGTTCCTGCATCACCTGCTTGTGTGTACGAGCAGCGGGAGTCTGGGTACCTCCCCCGGCTTGAGAAATGGCTGTTACGGCCAGAACAGAGACCGCCTGAGCAAGATTAGTACACACAGTCAAAATCTGAGCTAAGGCCTCCTAAAGGCCTGGAATCACAATAGGCACAACTCGTGCCTGAGTTGGCATCACTGGCTCATCTGCAACTGGAACCTGCTCCGGAACTGGGGCGACTAGTGGGTCGGTAGGTGCTACCCTAGCTGATGTACAGGTTGCACCTCTACCCTTACCGCGGCCTCTACTGCAACCTTGACCCCTCGCTCCCCTAGCTAGTGGTACTGATGGATGTCCATCCTACCCAGTAGTATGTGTCATCACTATCTGTGAGAGAATAACAAAACTTTAGTTATCAGAAATAACAGATTCACGCAACAAGAATTCAAGAATGTGAAGTTTTCCTAAGGGTTCAGCAGCCTCTCGAAGATAAGTACAGTCATTTTCGTACCAATCCAAAAGTCTCTACTAAACCCGCTCATAAATCGTGAGACCTATGTAACCTAGGCTCTGATACCAACTTGTCACGACCCATAATCCCAACACATCGTGATGGCGCTTATCGAGGTACTAGACCAGCCGACATTTCCAAAATTAACAGAAAATGAATAAAAGTAATTTTAAATGGCTAAATTCTCATAAATGGGTAAAACCCAAAATACAAATGTGGAACATATCTCCCAAATCGAGGTGTCACTGAGCCCATGAGCATCTATACATCACCAGTCTAGAAAAGAAATGTCTGTGAAAGTCTGGATCAAAATACAATAAAAGCAACAATAAAGAAGGAGAAAACAAGGACTGCGAACATCGGACAACTACCTCGTAGTCTCCGAAGATCGACCGTGCACGATATCAATGCCCACGTATCCAAAAACACCTAGATCTGCACACAAAGTATACGGTGTAGCGAGAGTACAACCAACTCAGTAAGTAACAATACTAAATAAAGAACTGAAAGATAGTGGCGAGCTACACAGTTATAGTTCAATTTTTTAGTAGTCTCAACAAAGAAAGTAGACATTCTTTCAAATCCAAAAATTTAAGTCAAATTAGTTTATATGTGTCAATTTCAGGTAAAACCGGATAAATATCTCTCAAAAGTTTTCAAAACAATGATATATGGCAACATTGTGCATCAATGATGAAATCATATACAGCCTCTCAGAGCAACAATCACTCAGTCCTCCCATTCTCTCCAACCTCACGATCACTCATTCCTCACAGTCACTCGGCACTAGGCAATCGCACTCAGTAGGTACCTGCACTCATGGGGGGGTGTACAGTCTCCGGCGGGGCTCCTTTAGCCCAAGCACTATATCAGACCAATCATGGCATAAAATCAATAAAATATGTTACGGCGTGTAGCCCGATCCCATAATCATCCTCACAATCAGGCCTTCGGCCTCACTCAATCATCAATCTCTCCAGTCTCTCGAGCTCTCAGAAATCATGAAAATCAGCCCAAACAGAAATGATATGATGTAATAACAAGTAATAATAGAGACTGAGATATGATATGTAAATAGAACTGAAACTGAGTACAAACAACAATTAACATGTAGTTCAACATGTATTATGGCCTTTGTGGGTCCCAACAGTACCGACACATAGCCTAAACAGGATTTCTAACATGATTTGCAATCAAATTTCTATAACACATGGAAATCATATAGCTAGCAACAAGTTATTTAACTTTACAATTCAATGGAATGAACTAAGTCCCAATTCCTACGATGCACGCCTACATGTCCGTCACCTAGCATGTGCACCACCTCTAAACCAATCACATAATACATAATCTGGGGTTTCATACCCTTAGAGCCATATTTAGAACTGTTACTTACCTCAATCCGAGCCAAGACTCTACTCCAATATGCCTTTGCCTCGCAAGTAGGCCTCCAAATGTCCCGAATCTGGTCACAAGTAGTACAATACAATCAATACAGGCAAAAGGAACCAATTCCATAAGAAAAATACGAAATTATAAGCAAAAATTCAAAATTGGCCAAAAGTCAGCCTCGGGCCCACGTCTCAAAACCCGACAAAAGTTACAAAACCTGATAGACCATTCAATCACGAGTCTAACCATACTAAATTTATCAAAATTCGACAACAAAATCTGCACTCAACCCCCCAAAATCAACCTTCCAAATCCCTAGCCTCAAACTCCCAAATTTCACCTAAAAAATACACCAACTCAGTGGGAAATCAGTAGGGAAATATATTTTTTGAAGAAAAATGAACACAAGGAGCTTACATCAAGAACCCCCTTGAAATTCCTCTCAAAACCCTCCAAAATCCAAGCTCAAAAATGTTAGAAATGGTGAAAATCTCGGAATGCTCGCTTATATAGGTTCTGCCTAGGCTTTTCGCACATGCGGCAAATTAGTCGCTTCTGCGGCCTCACAGGTGTGCCTCAGAGCCCGCTTCTATTAGACAAATCTCCGCTTCTACGGAGCTCAGCTATACAGTCCAAATTTGCTTCTGCAGTCCTTCTATCGCATCTGCAGTCACGCAGTTGGGGGAAAACCATCACACCTGCGACCATCTATTGCCTCACTTCAAACTACGCACCTGCACTTCCCTCTCCCCATCTACGAGCTCGCACTTGCGGTTCCCCCATCCGCAGGTGCGATTACACTAGCTACCTTCAAACTTCAGCAACTTCTCAACTTAACTTCCAAGTCCGTTAACCACAAAAAATCAACCCGAGGCCCCCGGGACCTCAACCAAACATACCAACAAGTCCTAAAACACGATATGAACTTAGTCGAGCCTTCAAATCACTTCAAACAACATCAAAAACACAAATCGCACCCCAATTCAAGCCTAATGAACTTTGAAATTTCCAAATTCTACAAATGACGCCGAAACCTAACAAATCATGTCTGATTGACCTCAAATTTTGTACACAAGTCCTAAATGACACCACGAACCTTCCAACTTCCTTCTGACCCCGAAATCAAAAATTCCACTCTCAGTCAAACTTTCCAAAATTTCAACTTTCGTCATTTCAAGCCTAATTCTACTAAGGACTTTTTAATCACAATCTGAACACACTCCTAAGTCCAAAATCACCTAACGGAGCTAACAGAACCATCAAAACTCCATTCTGGAGTCGTTTACACATAAGTTAACACCTTGTCAACTTTTTCAACTTAAGCTTTCAGTTATGAGATTAAGTGTCTCAATTCACTCTGAAATCACTCCGGATCCGAACCAACCAACTCGATAAGTCATAAAATAACAGTAAAGCACAAAATGCGCAGAAAGTGGGGGAACGGGGCTACAACTCTCAAAATAACCGGCCGGGTTGTTACAATTCATAAAGTGCATTTAATAAGATAAGTGGATACCATATTATTACCCCCAAAAAGATGTCAACACCTAGTTATAACATGGTATCCAATTGTCACAACCAAAGAACCACAACCAAAATATAAAGTTTACTATCATGGCATTAATAATAACACTTCCAAAAACTTACATCATAAAAGAAGTTCACTAGAAGCAAATTTTCATCACTTCTACTCCTTATCACTACCCTTTCTTGCTTGCAACTTGGTCAACCTTTGTTTGTTCAACTGATTTTCAGTGATGGAAGAATTTCCCAGCCATGTTATCCCTTTTGCTGAGAAAGTAAGCTTTGATGGATGACTTACACCGCTTGAATCAACAACAAGTCCAATTTGCCTAGTTACAACCGGTACACTTTGCTGCCTCAGCTGGAGTCTTGTCCTTGACTCTGAGATACTCTTTGGTCTTATAGCTTTGTCAGGCTCAGGTTCAAAATTAGGGATCTCAAAATCTGGACATTTATTGGTAGTTGGCATAAACACAAAGTTGCTGGATTCACTAGCTTGACTGTTTTGACTTGGCTGAGGTGCTGATAAATGAAAGTTATCTTCAGTTGGGATATTTGCGGCAGCTGGGGATATAGGCTGTTAATCATCAGGTTTATTAACCAAAGTTCTTTGTTTTGTTTTCTGCTTTCCATTTGTTTTGCCACCCGTTGGCTATTTTCCTTTAGAATGCTATTATCAACATACACAATCAGCTGTTAGATCAAGTCAGATTAAAATAGAAGCATAAATTTATTATTGAAGAGACAGATTACATTGGTACATACCCTAGCATTATGTCCAGGTTCTCCACAATTATTACATGTCATTACTCTCCCTTTCCTGGATTGAGACCATTGCCCTTACCTATTAAGGGACTCATTTGACTCTCTGTTCTTTTTACTTTTGGACTGCCAGCCATTCTTACAAACTCAGTTGGTTCCATATCCTGTGAGGGGTCTATCTTCCAAAACTTTTCTCCCAGGTTGTAACTTATGAGAATAAGTTTGGAGATATGCCTCTTTGGAAAGGTACCAGTGAATCTCACTTAAAAGGTCAACCTTCTTGTATAATAGGGCACAAATTGCATAATAATATGGGATTCCACAAAGGTTCCATGTCTTACAAGTGCATTTTCCCCCAGATTCACAATGTGCCTATCATTATCTTCATAACCTTGGTCAGCACTACCATTCACATGACACTTTTGTGCAATCCTCATGAATTGGTTATACAAATTTAGAGTCTTGGGACTGTATTCACTTCCCCACCCCACCACTTCAGCTTCATTATCACTCAACATATTCATAACCCTGATTTTGATCTCCTCTAGCATCTTTATAATTATCTTGTGTCTGGCTTGCAATATCCATGCATTGAAGGACTCAATCGAGTTATTATCCGCTGACTGATTCTTGCAGATGACTTAAAAATCAGTTCCATGTGACTTTTATTTTTTTATCCACAATAGCCCAAGCTAATGGATAAAAATGGTTTGCAGAGTCTTGACAAACTACCACCAAAATGGCTGGTGGCACAAATGCTGAATTGCGTCAAAAAGTGGAGTAGTTGGAAGCACTCATTGGGCAGGCTCTTGAAATAGGTACTGATTCTTCTATTCTTGCGAGAATGGCATGTTTAGAGGCAGATTATGCAGTGAGACATGAAACTGCAGTGGCAAAAATGGCCTTGGTATGCCAGGAAAAGGAACAACAGCGCAAAGAGTTGGTTCAACTTCGAAGAGCATTACAAATTACTACCCCTAGAAGTGATGAATGCACAAAGTTGAGGATTTCGAAGCCAAAGGCTTATGGTGGTGCAAGAAGTGCCAAAGAATTGGAAAATTTCTTGTGAGATATGGAGCAGTATTTCCAGGTTGCTCGTGTGCCGGATAATGAAAAGGTGACCATCACACCTATGTACTTGACTGATGATGCGCAAGTGTGATAGTGTACACGAGTGGTAGAAGTGGAAAGTGTTGGACTGCCCAAGATTGAAACTTGGGAGATGCTGAAGAAGGAATTAAAATCTCAAGTCCTTCCAACTAACTCGTCATGGGTTGCACGAGATGGACTGTGTCGCTTGAAACAAAGTGGCACGGTGAGGGAGTATGTCAAGGAATTTTTGTCCTTGATGCTGAATGTAAGTAATATGGTAGAGAAAGACAAGATGCATTACTTTATGAGTGGATTGAAGGGTTGGGCGCAATTGGAGTTGAGAAGGCAAAATGTTCAAAGCCTCTCTACTGCTATTGCGGCGGCAGATGCGTTGGCTAACTTAAACATAGGTGATGACCCTACTGAAAGTTCACATTCAAAGTCCAACGGAAGGAAAGACAAAGCAAAGGAATGGAAGAAAAGTGGGAAGGACCAAGTTGCTGAAGATGAGGGATTTCACAAGAATGTGAGATAGGAGATTCACAATGGAATGGAAAGAAACGGCAAGTTCAAAGGCCATTTTACTTGTGGTGGACCACACTTGAAGAAGGATTGTTCAGTGTAGGCTAGGGTGAATGTTATGCTAGCTATAAAAAAATAGGAACAAGTGGCGGAGGCAAATGCAATTGTGGCAGATGTAAATGGACCACCAGCAGCGTTGTATGTCAACAACCCCTTGGGGCTGATTAATTGAGTTGGCTCGACGAGGACGTCGATTTCATAGGGTGCGGGTGATTTGTTAAGTCCTGACTCTTTGTCATTGGGCGTGGCATGACTATGGTAAGGATTAGGGCGTAATGACTTTATCATTGGCCTATGTGCTGGCAAAACAATCATGCGAGCTACGGACAAGACATTGTCATAAGGAATGTTATGGGCAAATATTGTCCAAGGTCTTGGGGCAGGCAAGACACGCTTAGCAAAGGCTTGACAAGGCAGTGTGGGCAATGTTGGGGCTGCATGGCATGGCATGTGCGCCAAAGTCAGTGGCACAGGCACTTCGGGTTGTGGAAGCAACAAATGTGGGCTAAGGTTGACATGGGCAAGGCAGAAACTCAGCCAAGACATGTGCGGGCGGCAGTAGCATCGTATGTGTGCGGCAAAATCATGGGCGCGGATTGGGGGCAAGGAATTGGTGTGGAGCAATGTGAAAATTAGCCAAGGCTGGGTGCAATGCCAGCCTTGGGCGTGAATCAGCTAGCCAAGTCAAGATGGCATATGCAATGCACATGCCCAAGCAGTTTGGCGATTACCTTTTCATAACCTCTTGTACCCATGACTGATTTATGTTTTTATCCATTATAATTTCGTGCACAACATGACCTAAGTAGTTGGGGATGTCAACTACAAGTTAGGAACTAATTTAGCATTAGCCCGACAAGTGGCAAAAGTTGTAGACAACAAGTGTCAATGTGCTGTCAAGTCCTAAAGGCTACCTATATGCTATAAATAGGACCTTTGGACTTAGCCATTGTGGGTATGGCTTACAAAGTTCCTATGTTTGTTGGAACTGGAAGGGGAAAGTTAATTTGATGGTGATTCCTCTAGAAGATTTTGAGGTGATCCTCGGAATTGACTTTATGCGGAAACATCGCTTTGTTCTAATGCCTCACTTGGACGGAGTGATGATCATGAATGAAATGGCTCCTGGTTTTGTGAAGGTTGTTCATCCTAATGGGAAAGAAAAGACTCAACAGAGGGCTTCATTAGTTTCTGCCATGATGGTTGAAAAAGGGTTGAAAAGAGGAGATGATACTTTCCTTGCTTCTGTGGTTGAGGTGAAGCCTGATGTGAAGGTTGAAGTGTCGGACTACATTTCTCAAATCTTGAGTGACTTTACTGATGTGATGCCACCGGAGTTGCCTAAAAATTTGCCGCCACGGAGGGCTATTGATCACAAGATAGAATTACTGTCGGGTTCAATGCATCCTGCTCAACCTCCTTATCGGATGGCGCCAAAAGAGTTGATTGAATTGTGGAAACAATTGAACGAGTACTTGATGCGCGACTGATTCAGCCATCAAAAGCTCCATTTGGTGCACCGGTTTTATTTCAAAAGAAATAGGATGGGATGCTTCGGATGTGTATTTATTATCGGGCATTGAATAGTGTGACTGTAAAGAACAAATATCTGGTTCCATTGGTGCAAGACTTGATGGACAGATTGAGAAAGGCTTGCTGGTTCACAAAGCTTGATTTACGGTCTGGTTATTGGCAGGTATGGATAGCTGAAAGTGATGAGTCTAAAACTACATGTGTTACGAGGTATGGATCATATGAATTCCTTGTTATGCCGTTCGGGTTGAAAATGCCCCTGCTACGTTTTGCAACCTGATGAATGATGTGCTATATGAGTACTTGGATGACTTTGTCATTGTCTACTTAGAAGACATTGTTATCTATAGTCGGACCCTGGATGAACATAAATCACACTTCATAAAGGTGTTATCTCGCTTGAGGGGGTACAAGCTTTATGTGAAGATCGAAAAGTGTGAGTTTGCTAGACAGGAGATCAAATTTCTTGGGCAATTGGTAAGCCAAAATCAAGTGCGGATGGACCCGAAAGAGGTGTAGTTCATTGTAGAGTGGCAGGCGTCTAATTTTGTGAAAGAGTTGAGATCTTTCCTCGGGTTAGCTAGCTATTATCGAAAATTTATTGATGGCTATTCAAAGAAAGCTGCTCATTTGACCGATTTGTTGAAGAAGAACGTTAGGTGGGCTTGGTTAGAAAAATGAAATGCTGCGTTTGATGTGTTGAAAGAAACCATTGCCTCAGAACCTATATTAACAAAAAGATATGGTTTTTGTTATTCATTGCTTGCAAATCTGGCGTGTTTACTTGCTCAGAACAAAATTCGTCATGAGGACAAACAATATGGCTAATACATTTTTCAAAACATAGAAAAAGTTGAGTCCAAAGCAAACATGTTGGCAAGAATTTTTAGCAGAATATGATTTTGTGTGGGAGCACAAGCCAGGAAGACACAACCAGGTTGCGGATGCATTGAGTTGGAAAGAAGTCTTTGCTGTTGTTTATTCCATTGCACGACTTGAGTCAGATTTTCTTGATAAGATCCATTGTACATAAAAACAATGAATCATGTGAGATAAGGTACAGTGATGAGGTCCTAGATCGAGGACGATCGTCTCCATTTCAAAGGGGGGGAGAATCGTGGTACCACTTAGTGATGGGTTGCGTCGTGAATTACTAAAGGAGATGCACGATACACTTTGGGCTGGTCATCCAGGTATTGAAAGGATGATGGCGCTGCTGTCCCGATATTATTTCTGGCTAAAGATGGAGCAAGATGTAGAAGCTTATGTGAAAAGTTATCTTGTGTGTCAACTTGATAAAACTGAACGGAAGAAGGAGGCGGGTTTGCTACAACCCTCTGCCTATTCTAGAAGAAACATGGCAATCTGTTTCAATGGATTTTATCAGCGGATTTCCTAAGGTTAATGGGATGTTTTCAATTATGGTTGTGGTCGACAGGTTTTCAAAGTATACCATTTTTATTGCTGCCCCAACTGAATGTCCGTCAAAGGTTGCTGATGAGTTATTCTTCAAGAACATGGTCAAGTATTTCGAAAATCCGAAGGATGTGATTAGTTACAGGGATGCACGATTCACAGGTTGGTTCTGGACTTATTTGTTCAATCTGATGGGTACAAACTTGAAGTTCTCGACGGCAAATCATCCCCAAACTGATGGCCAAACCGAAAGAATCAATCATTTGCTGGAAGAATACTTGAGGCATTTCATGACTGCTAGTTAGCGAAACTGGATAGATTTATTAGATTGTGCACAATTCTCCTATAATTTGCATAAGTTTTCGGCAATAGAAATGAGTCCATTTGAGATTGTTTTAGGGAAATAGCCTAAACTACCAACGGCGATTGCGCAACAAAAAACTGGAGGGAAGTGTCCAGCTGCCTATTGCAATGGTGTGGATCGACAAGCCATGATGGAAGAAGCAACAGACAGTTTAAACATGGCACAGAAAAGGATGAAGAAATATGCTGATCGGAACAGGCGTCCATTGGAGTTCAAAATGGGCGACAAAGTGTTGTTGAAGATTACTCCTTAAATCTAGATGAAGATTTATAGAAAGGTAAGGCATAGAGCATTGGTTTAAAGATATGATGGTCCCTTTGAAGTTATTGAAAAGGTGGGTGAAGTTGCTTACCGTTTGAAGTTACCGGAAAGAATAAAGATACACTCAGCTTTCCATGTGAGTTTTTTGAGGCCTTATGTGGAAGATCCTGAAGATTCGGACAGGCAAAAAATCAAGAGAGCTCCTCTGAAAGTGCACACTCAGATTGAGGACGAGATTGAAAAGATTCTGGATCACCGGGTACTTGGGATGCACAAAAAGAATAGGTGGACAAACTTTTTGATTCAATGTAAAGTCAAGCCAGAGGCAGATGCAACTTGGGAGAAGGGTAATTCATTATGGCAATTTGAAAATCAAATTGAGGACTACTTGAAATCAGCCTCGACGAGGGCGTCGAGTTCAACTAGTGGGGGTGGTTTGTTAGCCCCTAATATTGAGACATGACGGCTGTCGGGCAGAATCTATGTCAAGGGCTTGTACATTGTCCCTTCGCATAGATTTGTGCGGGTGTTGGTAAGCAATGTGTAGGGCTGAAGATGTGTCTAAGTTAGTGCATAGACTTAGGCAAGTCAGCTTGGCAAGGTGTGTTGAGTGTTGGCAAGGCAGCTTGATTGTGGGCAATGGCTATGGCAAACGAAGGCGCATGGCACTTCGCTAAGGCATGCGTGCGGATCAGTAGGACGATTAAGTTTGTGGAAAGACGTGGTCATGAGCTTATGGGCGAGGCATGGTCCAAAAACAAGGAAAGGTAGGAAGACTAAGTATGGGCAAAAGCTAGAAAACAAGTGTGCAAGTCTTGTGACGGAAGAGGTGTGATATGCATGTGCTGTGGAAGTTAAAGGCATGTGCAAAGCACATGTGCAGTTGGCTAAAATGCTGAAGACAAGTTCAAATTCGTGGAAAGGGTTTGAATTCAAATTCAAACAGATTGGTTGTGTTTGTTTCCAGGCTGTCATGTGCAAGGTACATTGTGTAAAACTGCCCAAACAAATGTCCCCTTGTAAACTACCATATGCAGTCCCCTTTTAGTTCTGTAATTTTGTTGGCTAAGGTAGTGTGACATTTTGTAATCCTTTCCAACTGAGTCTTTTTTGTATTCTGTGAGAATAATAAAGGTTTGGTGATTTTACCTGTATATGTGTGTGTTGCCTACATTCTTACAAAGTCTGAAATTGTCTTAGTCCTAAATAGTGTGCGAAAAAAGTGAGGCTGAGTGACTGGGCGTTTGGCTACTGTCGTGCAGTGTTAATCGTGCTAAAATTGACCATATAACCAGTTGTTACCAGCTTCATGAGCCAAATACCTCTGCTCCGCTTCATTCAATTTTCTCCTTTCAAAGGCTATAGGATGACCTTCTTGAATCAGAACACCTCCAACAGCCTTGTCGGAAGCATCAGTATGGACTTCAAAGGGCAACTCAAAATCAGGAAGCCGCAAAATAGGTTTTGAGGCAATGGCTTCTTTCAACACATCAAACATAACACTGCATTTTTCTAACCAAGCCCACCTAACATTATTCTTCAACAAATCTGTCAGAGGAGCAGCTTTCTTTGAATAGCCAGTAATGAATTTCCGATAATAGTTAGCTAACCCGAGGAAAGATCTCAACTCTTTCACAGAATTAGGCGTCTACCACTCCACAATGACTTGCACCTTTTTCGGGTCCATCTGCACTTGATTTTGGCTCACCAAGTGCCCAAGAAATTTGATCTCCTGTCTAGCAAACTCACACTTTTCCATCTTCACATAAAGTTGGTACTCTCTGAAGTAGGCAACACACATATATGGGTAAAATCATCCAACCTTTATTATTCTCGCAGAACACAAAAAGGACTCAGTTGGAAAGGCTTACAAAATGTCACACTACCTTAGCCAACAAAATTACAGAACTTAAAGGGGACTGCATATGGCAGTTTACAAGGGGACAGTTATTGGGGCAGTTTTACACAATATGCCTTGCGCATGATAGCCTAGAAACAAGCACAACGAATCTGTTTGAATTTGAATTCAAACCCTTCCCACGAATATGAACCCAACTTTGGTCGTGATTTATGGCCATGGCTGGTGGATCCACTTCAGACTTGCGTGATCGTGTGCAAAGTTTGGAGGCGCTGATCGGTGTGACTGATGATCCTTTGGATATGGCTGATCTAATTACTGAGATCTACCGTCTAAAGGATGGAATTGATCAGTTTCGTGAAGGTATTCAACAAACTTGTGAGGCTACGAATGTTCAAGTTAAAGATCTGAAAATGGAGATCGAAAATTTGAACACTGAAATTACTATTCTTCGAAGGGCATTGGCTGCTCCTGGCCAAGGTAGTGAAGAACGTTCAAAAGTTAAGATCCCTGATCCGAAGGCGTTTGGTGGAGCGCATAGTGCAAAAGAATTGGAGAACTTTCTGTGGGATATGGAGCAATACTTTGTTGCTGCCAAAGTTCCAGATAGAGAGAAAGTCACAATTACAAGCATGTACCTGACGAAAGATTATAAATTGTGGTGGAGAACTCGCATGGCTGATTACGAAAGTGCGGGCAGACTCAAGATCGATACGTGGGAGAAACTATGGAAGGAAATGAAGGATCAGTTCTTACCTGGCAATGCATCTTGGCTTGCTAGGGATCGTTTGGGCAAGACTTGCTGGTTCACGAAGCTTGATTTATGGTCTAGTTATTGGCAGATATGGATAGCTAAAGGTGATGAGTCTATAACTACATGTGTTATGAGGTATGGCTCATATGAATTTCTTGTTATGCCGTTCGGGTTGACAAATGCCCCTGCTACATTTTGCAACCTGATGAATGATGTGATGTATGAGTACTTGGATGACTTCATTGCATGAAAACATATGTACATCCTTAGGAACCTTCTCTTGCCTTCAGCAAGAGCATCCTTTGATAAGTTAACTATCACATCACTTTCAGGATTACTAAACTTTAACTCATTAACATATGCCACTAGCTTATTATATTCATCAGTAAAACTACCTTCAGGACTCTCTAAAATCATTCTCTTTGCCCTCTTTCACTTTTCCTCACTAACATTAACATTAAATGCAGCCTTCAAGCTTGCGCTCATCTCTCTAACATTAATTTTTAGATCATCTTGCAACCCTCTCTTGAAGTATACAGCAATGGTCTTGACATTAACTATACGATTCTCATATGTAGGTTCACAAGTGTGCTCTGAATTTAAGGTCCTGAATGCAGCCTGACCCCCTAAAGAATTCCTAGATATGTGACATACAAAAGAGCAGCCACCTTCACAAATGTGATTAAGCCTAGTTGGGTCACTTTTAAGTTGCCCTAACCCATAACAATTTGCAAGTGAATACATATTTATCACTTTCCTAGCTTCAGCAATATCTTTGAATGTCATGGACATATCCAACTCTTTATAGTTAGTCAATTTATCATTAATGTCTCTCTTCTTTTGTGTAAAAAGTTCCTCTAGTCCATCAGAATCATAGTCTGAAGAAACAACATATTTATTATCATCATAATTACCACTTTTATCACAATTAGTGGCAGCTTCAAGTTCATCATGTTCATTGTGATGGATTACATTAGGTACATTAATACTTAGCTCACATTCCTCTACAACAAATATATTAATAACATCAAACTGGTTGTTAACAAAGTCCAATAAAGTCCTAATACCATAATCTCCTTCTATTATATAGTATGTACCAAAAGGACAGTTAACTATCAGTTCTTGGACTCATATATACCCCAAGTTGGAAATATATTCATCCACTAAATCATTATTGGAAAGCAAGTCAGAGTCAAAACCTTGTTTGGTGTGCATAAATTTTCTTGAGTATGCCACCAGTGGTTTCTTGACCCCCTCTCCACCATGATGAAAGACCAAATCCAGCAAGACCATTGTCAGTAAACCGCATAATAAATAATATATATATTGAAGACACACTAAAATCACATAAAGTAAAAATATAGAAACAGTATAAAATACACACTAAAACTAGTCAACATAAACAAACAAAAACAAATAAAAGAATCAAAATAATAATTATACTACATAAAGTACAGTTGGAAACCCCACAAACAAATCAGATAAGATACAGAGATAAAGGCATAAAGAATCAAAAAAATGTGAGGCACCACATATTGAAGAAGTCGGTCAACTTTAATAAACTAATAGATGCAGCAATGGATATGGGGGACCATACATTAAAGTAACATATAAAGTGTCCCTTACCCCCCACTCTCCAACAAAAAACGTAGAAAAGAACAAATGAAAGCCAATAAAAAAATCTGATTTACTTATTTTCTAAAAAAAAAAAATCAAAGGAAGTTGGGACCACAAAATATTAAAATTGAAACCCTAAACTACTAAAGGACTTTTCAATACTAAGAAAGAATAAATCAGATATGAGTCACAAGCAAACAAAAAGAATAAAATTAGGGTTTCATAATGAAAAATCATATGCAAGTGAATACAAATGCAAAAACACACACCTAGCAGCTTGAAATTATCGATAAAGAAAGGGAGAAGTGGAAACCCTAACCAACCAAGAACAATTTTGAAAACCCTAACTCCAATAAACAACAAATTCGAAACCCTATGACAACTAGACTTCGGTTACACATACTTATCAGCTTGAAATAATCGATAAAGAAAGGGGGAACTGAAAACCCTAACCAACCAAGAACAAATCTGAAAGGGATTCGAAACTCCAGTAAAACTTCATTTTAGCTACATATAAGAAAGAGATAAACTAACAGAAACATCAAGTTTTTTGGAATAATTTCTTACCTTTGGTTGAAATCGACACTGAAACACAAGTAATCTACAAATGGTCTTTGTTCTCTCGTTTTCTTTCAAGTACTAAAAGGTTCGACCAAATGAAGGCCTCTACTCATTTTACCCGGTTATTTCTATTTATTTAGTGGGCAAACGTCTATGGGTTAGGGCCAATATTTTGGAAGTAAAATTTGTTCAATACAATTTTGGAGTAAAATTGGGGCTTTCAACTTAATGGAAAGCTGACTTAAAATCCTATTGGCAAAATATTGCGGGGTCAAGTGCCACAGTAGCCATCCGTTAGGAATAGAGGCAGTTCCATCAAGTTTGTTAACGGTTGGGTGGGTTTTGGCAGTAAAGTGAAACGGAGGACAAACGTGTACTGTTTACAATAGTACAGAGAAATGACCTTTTTCCCTTGAAATTATTATTCTCATTCTTTTATAAATTTCGACACCGCTTACAAAAATTCTTGCGTATACCCCAGCAGTTAAATAAAGGGCTTTACACGATGTGATAATTTTAATAACGAATACTAATATGGAACGGATGTGAAAACAGAGCTACTACCTTCTTTTCTCAAGGAAGAAATGGGAAGTTCCTCAAGGACTAGGGTGTTTGGATTGACTTAATTTAAGTACTTATTAGTTTGTAAGTATTTTTTTAGTTTTTGTGGTGTTTGGCAATGATACAAAATACTTAAAACACTTATTTTTAGACATGAAAAATAAAAATAAGCCAAAAGTCAAAATTTGGGTATTACCAACTTATGGCTTATGGCTTTTAGCTTATCAAACACAACCATATTACTTATCAAACACAGCCATATTACTTTTCAAATACCAATTGTTTCAAAATTACTTTTCAAACACAGCCATATTAAAAATTTATTTTTATCTATCATTAATATTTCCACAATTAATATACAACTCTTTCTTGAATCAACAAATAAATTAATTGACAAATACGTTTTTAGTAATAAAATAAATCAAGAAAAAATTAATAATCAACAAAAAGGGCAAGAATAGTATGGGAAGGGAGCGAGATCAAACCGAACTACTAGTAGAATAAGTCTTTCGCACGTGTCAAGTTGAACTTTAATGAAAAATATTTATTTATTTAGTTTCTTACTCGGTATCGATACACATATTGGGAGCTGACTAAATTCGGATTCATAAAAAAATATTTTTATGTCCAACACCTGCGTAATCTAAAGCAAGTTATAGATTGTGCGGCTATAAATTATTTCATAAAGATAAAATAAGAAGTCTTAATTTAAATTGTTACGACATATAGAAAAATATCATTGTTTTGTGAATTGGGACTGATTAAAAAGAGTAAAATCCACTTTGCCCCCTTATTTTTTAAGGGTTGGGAAACAATACCCCCCTCACATTTTGAATGGGAAAGGAAATCCTCCTTATGCAATTTTTTTTTTGTGGTGAGAAATTCTTTTTTATAGTAAAGATCTTTCTACTCTCTATCCTTTCTACGGTGAAGTATAATATTTTTCATCCAAACCAATATTTGAATTATCTTTCTTGCTTGTAAAATTTAAGATATTTTTCTATTATATTGAGGTCATTGTTAAATTTTTTGCAATAAAAAAAATCTGCATACGAAATTCAAGAAATATGTTGAACGCACATTCACAATTGATGCTTTGGCATTCCATGAAGGGAAAAAAATACACCGAAATAGTCAATTTTCTTACATATATTAGATGAAAGAATTGTTACTATGAATTTTAATTTATTTATGTATTTTTTGTATATTAAAAATATTATCCTAAAGCAATTATTAAACTTTACTTAGTTTGAAAATATCTTTATTGAACAAAAATTATAGTTGATAATGTCATATTTAAAAATTTATTATGGAGGCATTTTTACATTACATCATATCTTAAACTATGCAGGAAAAGGCTAACGGGGAACTCCATATATTATATAGGTCCTAATTGTTTGTCATATATTAAGCTTTTGGCTATAATGAAAGAACTTGGTTATTCTAAAAATTATCTATTGAAAAAAGAAAAAAATTACTCCGTCCGTTTCATATTAGATGAGGTACTTTTCTTTTTAGTCTGTTCCAAAACAAATGACACATTTCTAAAGTTGGAAATAATTCAAATTTAAACTCTTTCATTTTTACCATTTACCCTTAATGAGATGCTTTTATAGTCACACAAATGTCATGGCCCCATAAACCTTTTATCCCTCAAGCTTTTAAGACCACAAGTTTTAAAAGTCTTTTTTTTTTAAACTCTGTGCCGAGTTAAGCTACCTCATCTAATATAAAATGGAGGGAGTATTAAAAAAAATATTTCACCGAAAAGCTATTGTATTAATTCTAATTTCAATTTAACTTAATATGTTATTACAAAATTATCTTTTGTTAATACAAACTACTAATTTTACTTATTGCGAATGATTATTTTTTATTATCTTTAAATGTTAAACTCGATTATCTTTAAATGCTCCATTGGATCCAATTCAATTCATAAGAGCCACGATGGCAAATAAATATGAGTTGACATCACATTTTTAAATATTTAAATCAACCAAGTATATAAATAAAAAAAGTTAAAAGTTATTTTAAAAAAAATATTACCCGACATCACATCGTATAATATTTGTCTTCTCATTGGATCCTCTGGTCAAAAGCTTTACACTAATGATTAAGATCTTTAACGGCTGAATACATCTCGAGCCCTTCTCCCTTTTTTGAACACCTGAACTCAATTAAAAATATATCAATTAGACACAAATTGCTGACATGTTAAAATGAGTATAATTCACCTCTTTTGAGAGCGTGAAGTTGATGTTTCTCTTTCTCCTTCCTCCATCTCCGATGTGCTGCATCTCTACACTTCCATAACACTAGCTCCAACATCATCTTGCCCACCTCCACTATTATAGTCATTATTCCCATTTTTTTGAACCACCAAAAAGGCCACTGTCCACCAACAATGGAAACTACCGTCCAACTCCACCATCACCATTTTTATTCATCAAGAAAATAAAAAACATAGAAGCAAAAAGTGAAAAGAACAAAAGCAGGAAAATTTATTATGCAAATGTGTAGGCTGAATTGGGAAAGCCACATGGATTCAATTTCAACAATATTTCACATTCAAACCAAATTGGAATCTAATAAGAACCAAGTTAGATACACCAAAAAAAAAAAATTGTAGGAAGATCAATAACCCAATTGGAGAATTGAAAGAAAGCTATTTGATAGTAGAATCTCATTAATAATTGATTCTTCTTCACATTTTATACGTCAAGGGGCAATTTGATAAGTGGGTCTTCTGAAATTGCCCCAACTTTTGTAAATATAGAAGACGAGTTTGAATGGGATGTGATCAGTGCTAGAGGGAGCATTTGTTGTTGGTGGAGGTGGTGTCTACTGGAGGACAAAACAGGGGTGGTGGATGCCGGAGGCGGAGTTCTAATTAGCGATAGTGTGGTTGGAGGTCGTCGGTTGTGATCCTTTTATGCCGCTCCGTCAAGTGCCTTTACCGGTGGCATTGTCGCCTCAAAACTTATCACCATAGAAGTTTCTGTAGTTTTTTATGTGGGTTGTATTCCCTGAATAAGAAGAAGAAGATCCACGTTTTTTCTTCTTTCAATTTTTTTTTTGCTGACGTGCCTTTTCTTTATTGGTTTTATTCCATGTCATCCGCATGTATACTTTACGCGTTTAGATTTTAGGGTAGGTTGTTTGTAAAGGGTTTAATAGATACAGTTTTTAACAAGATAAAGTGTTCATAGGTGCAAGTTTAAGGGGCTGGAGATGTATTCAGCCATCTTTAACCAACTAATGTACTATTTCGCTATCTGATTTACAAATTAGGAAAGTTGGCTTCTTTTCCCTTTAAAAGTTAAAACCACCTTTTACTATTAAATTCGATATTTGTCCTTTATTTCAAGTAAGATGTTGACCACTTTCTTGCCCTCCCAATATCAATAGTTGAAATTATTACTCCGTTCGTTCCAATTTATATCAACCTGTCTGATTGAGTTCGAAGTTTAAGAAAAAATAAATGTTTTTAGAATTTGTGATCCTAAACAAATTAAAAAGAGTCCCAGAGTATTTGTGTAGTTATAAAAGTATCTCATTAAGGGTAGAATTGTAAGTTTAAGCTAAATTATTACTAAATTTAAAAAGAGGTCATTCCTTTTGTAACGAATAAAAAAGGAAATAGGTTCACATAAACTGAAACACAGGGGTAGGTTTTGACTTTCATAAAAATAAATAATGAACACTCTTGGTATAACATCCACCGTAGCCTCCTAATTTAGTCTTTTCTGTAATAAAAGAAATTAAAATTACAAATATTTTCATCTCATATTCTAAAATTAGTACTACTAAAGTACTAATCTAAAATGTTAAAATAACCCTTTAATATTCTAGTCCAGATTAAGAGCAAGTCCTAACTGTAACTGATAGCCATTTAACTATTAACACTTTTAAGTAATTTGACAATTTGACTCAACGAAAGGATTTTATTTTTAAAGAAGAATACACTTAGTACTCTGAACATAACACCATGAATTAAGAAAGATGAGCTTCTAATTGTGCAGAAAATTTGAATAATCAATATGCAATGTGATTTAAAAAGAAAGAAATTATATAGGTTAGACTCAACTATCTTCATATATTATATTAAAACTCTATTATACTGACATTTTCATAATAATGCCACACATTATGCATACTCTCTCCGTTTGGTTGTTTGACTTTTTATTACATAAAGTTTTTTTTTTTAAAAAAAAAAAGACACTCCATTAAAACTTGTGCATTTACACAAATTATGGCTATAAAGCATATGATATTAGGGGTAAAATAAAAAATCTAAAATTTATTTTAAATATAAAAACATGATTTTTTAATCGGGAAATGGCCAAATATACCCATGTATTATGATAAAATGTTTAAATATACCTTTCGTTATACTTTGGTCCAATATATCCTTGTTGTTATACTATTGGTTCAAATATACCTCTCTTCCATTAAGTTTGTTCAAGGTGGACATCCAATCCTACGTGGCAATGACATTTGATGAGGTGGATGACACGTAAGATTGGATATCCACCTTCAATAAACTTAATGGAAGAGGAATATATTTGAACCAATAATATAACGACACGAGCATATTTGGACCCAAAGTATAATGAAAGGTATATTTAAAACTTTTATCATAATACAGGGGTATATTTGGCCGTTTCCGTTTTTCAATAGATTAGAAAAATAAAAAAGTGTCTGGGACCAACCTCTTTTGCCGTTTTATAAGGTTTTGATATCTCCGCTATAATCATTAATGATTGACCCAAAAAAAAAAACATGAAGAAAATCCATAAAAGATTACTAACTAAATTGCACTTCACATTCTTTTAATACTTGGCTGTCAACACCAGTGTTCACGCTCTCCTTGGTGTTAATAAAAATTTGAAAAACCAAACCAAATCGAAAATCAAATTAAACCGACCAAAAAAATTGATACTTTTTGGTTTGGTTTGATTTTGGTTTTGAAAATTAAAAATCGATCAAATTTGATTTGGTTTTGGTTTTAATCAAAAATAAACCAAATCAAACCGAATATAGGAGTAGATATTTTAAATTTATTATTACACTTATATATATATATACTTTTATATAAAGTTTCAAATTTTTTTATACTAAATGTTAATCGTTTGCACTTTTAGTACAGCTTTTTACCTTTTACATTCTAGTTTGATTGATATTTTTCTTTTGTTAATATAAGAATCTATTTCATGTTAAAAATAATATATTTTTAATTGAGTCCTTAAATTATTCATCACTATTTGATTCAATTATCATCAATATATCTTGGTAAATAATAGATTTCTCAAAGGGCAATTGATTTGATAGTGTTACGTTGAAAATGTGGTCACCGAAATATGTGTTTGGTAGTGTATGTCTTATATTTAAGAAAAAACCGACAAATAACCGAAAAAACCGAAAAACCGACATAAACCGAATCGAGAAAAAACCGACTTAATTGGTTTGGTTTGGTTCTAATATTTGAAAAGCCGACTTATTTGATTTGATTTCTTTTTAGGGAAAAATCAATAACCATGGACACCCCTACTCCTACTCCCGGTGAAAGCTACCTTATCTTTCTTAAATCCTGGTAGTTAGATTACCAGTCTGATTCTATACAATAACTGTGTTAACTTGAAGATTTACGAGCTATGGCAGAAATGAGAAAAGGAAAACCCTAAAACAGATGAGTGGAAAGAGAGAAAAGAAGGGTCCGTTTTCTTGGATCCATTTCTTTCTTATTTCTATATTTAATATGAATATTACAACCCTGTATTTATATTTACAGTAATGAGACTATAAAACTAAAATAAAAATAAGGAAACTACAATTGGGCCGGGTATGTAGGATATTCTTATTGGGCCAGCCCTTTTCCTCCATCCTGTCCATTATCAGTGCTAACACCCCCCCTCAAGTTGGAGGGTGAACACACACCAAGCTTGCCAAGAATGTGGAGATGAAGTTGACCACCCAAAGCCTTTGTCATGATGTCAGCTAACTGGTTGTGACTGGAAACAAAATGTAGAGAAATAAGACCAGAATTCAAGCATTCACGAACATAATGGCAGTCAATCTCAATATGCTTAGTACGTTCATGGAAAATAGGGTTCTTGGCAATATGAAGAGCAGCCTGGCTGTCACAATAGATGTGAACAGGGCTGGTAATAGAGAGTCCAAGATCCCCAAGCAGTCGAGTCAACCAGGATACCTCAGCAGCCACCTTCCTAAGAGCCCTGTACTCAGCTTCAGTTGAAGATAAAGAAATAGTGGGTTGCTTCTTGCTTTTCCAAGAAATAGGACTGCCACCAAGGGTCACATAAAATCCAGTAACACTCTTTCGAGAGATAGCACAAGATGCCCAATCAGAATCAGAATAACCAGCAAGAGAATAATCAGAAGAGTTGGAGAGGAGAACACCTTGAGAAGGATCAATCATCAGATATCTAAGAACATGTAGGCCAGCCAGCATGTGAGGGACCTGAGGATGCTGAAGAAATTGACTCAGGTGTTGTACAGAGAAGGAAATATCAGGTCTTGTATGCTGTAAAAATTGAGTTTTTCAATGAGTCTTCTGTAAAGGCTAGGATCAGGAAGAGGATCCCCCATGTCCAAAGTGAGCATGACAGAAGGATCTAGAGGAGTCACAACTGGAGAAATATAATGACAATTGAGTTTCGAATATGATTCGTAAATTCTGAAAAATGATACAAGCAAGGCAGTCCGTTGCCAATATGGGCACAGGCTCACGTATTACTACCTAATTATATTATACTAGGCATGTTCTCAGTTAATTAAAAAAAAACAAAAAAACTTGGCAATCTAATTTTAATCCTAAAACAATTACAGATCGGTAGCAACTTGCACGTTGTGCTCGTATTTTAGACCTTCCACTTGTTGCTTCAACTTGCTGATTTCGGTACGATAACCTCTTTCTTTTGCCAACCAATCTCACTGCTTTTGCGATGACTCGGCGAAATTTAAGATGTGGGGTCTTTTAGCTGGCCTTTCGTGTTCGAGTTCTCTTCTGTACCATGCAAGGTAACCTGGCGCCATTTCACTTTTGGCCCGATCCTGCACACAAGTATCTGCTTTCAAATATTGACATTCATTCCAGATCTGGCGGATTTTTGCTTCAGGAAATTGTCCGCCAGGGCTTATCTCAATTGTTTGAGCACTAAGATCTTCCTCGTGTGGCACTATCTGATATCTTCCGAGTTGTCTCAAGACTCGGCAGGGCGCGTAAGGTTGAATGCTCTTAAGTCCCATCAGTAGGAAATGAGTTCTAGTTGTTGGCATATACATGATCTCATCAACAGGCAACCATCCCAGTGTCCACTGTATTTGGCTGGCAGTAAGAGCTTGAAAGAATGAAGTCCATGTCATAACTCCTTTGGGTAGACTGATCTCTTTGGTTCTCGTGTAAAACTCTTCTATGCAAGTCTTCTCCGAAGAAACATGGCTCAAAAATTCAGAACGATGGCAGAGATGTTCAGTCATCCATATTTGTAGCAGCAAGTTACAACCTTCGAAGAAATTCCCTCCGGCTTTGCAGGCTGTGAGAGCTCGAAAGATATCGGATACCACCATAGGCGCGAGAGTACTGTCCTTTTGAGTGAGCAAAGTACTGACGACCCCGGATATTTTCAGATCAATATTCCCATATTTCCTCGGAAATACCAGAAGGCCCAAAAATGTTATCATGAAAGCCACCCGTCTGTGCTTATCCCACTTCTAACGACTTCCTTTGTTGCATAGCTTATTAATCGGATTGTTGAATCCTCCTACATGACCATACCTGTCATATATGAAGCATGGATTACAGAAACCGGCGGCCAAATCTGGGTTATGGACCGTCCTGGGTATTTTTAGTGAGTCTAGAAATCGATGCACCGTGATAGCTCTTGGGGCGACCAGGTATCTTTGCCTTAATGGAAGTTCAGCATTTCCGATGTACCCAGCCATTTCCTCCAGAGTTGGGGTGAGTTCAAAATCGGAGAAGTGGAAAACATTGTGCGCTGGGTCCCAGTAAGTGACCAAAGCTCTTATGATATCTCCCCGAGGCTGGATTTCCAGTAAACCCGTGAGACCTTTCAGATATTTCTTGACTTCATCTTATCCTTCAAGACCTAGATCATTCCACCATAGCCGTAATTTGACAGGGATTTTAGTCATTATCGAAAAGTGCTCATTTTGCATTGTGCTCATCCTGCACATTTATTAAGGTGATTATGCCAACGAAGAACTTTTATTAGACTCAAAAAAAATAAAACTATCTATGTTTTTTTTTTTTAAGATTTTCTTTTCAAAATAATGGACTCGGTTTTCAAATGCGGCCTTTTAGTACTTCGGGAACGAAGATTTTAAGGCTGCGAGGATCAACCGGTCAAAAATAAAAACGATGACCAAAGATGACCGTTTATGCAATGCCAGCCTTCCGTCGTCCCTTTCGGGAACATTCGGCTGTTTTTTACAACAAAAACATCACTTGATTTTTTTTTTTTAGAATGGTGACACGACATTGGGAACATGGCCTCACAGAGCCTCGGGGACGAGGATTCCAAGGCTGTCAAGCAAATTGGTCAAAGTTCAAAATGACAAAAAATGGCTGTTTGTGCAAAGTTAGCCTTCTGACGTCCCTTTCGGGAATATTCGGCTATTCTTGACAAAACAGCATCACCCTACTCATTTATGATGAAGTTAAAAAAAAAAATCTGACATTTTGGCTATTTCAGAAAAAAGGGAGGTTGGACCCGATGAGGGTTGCCTACGTATCTCACACCCTGTGAGAATCAAACCGGCGTAGTTCGGTCAATCAAGCGTAGAGTACAAATAAACTAAGGCCCTTCTGACTACAATCTTTTAAAGGAAAAAAAAAGTATTTTTCTGGAATTTTTTTTATTTATTTATACTTCGATTTTTTTTAAAGGAAATATTTATGAATTTTAAACTTCTTTTCACCCTTTTTTTAAATTTCGAAAAATCTTTTTTAAAATGGAACAAATACCTTTTTTTTTTTGAGTTTTGATTTTTCTCCCTTTTTTTTACTTTTAAATAAATACCCGTTTTTGGATTTTGAAAGTGATTAAAAGGAATTTTTTTTTTTTTATATATAAATCAAACTAAAAGACAAATTTTGTTTTCATTTTTTTTTAAAGAAAATTCCGGTGAGGTTTTGACACTACTTGGACATTAGTTTTATCTTTTCCAAAATAAGTAATTGTCTTCCTATGCTGCTATTTTTTTCTTTTCTCCCTATTTTTTGAATTTTTTTTTTAGAAACCGGTCAGCATGCAGATCTGAAGCAAATAAATGCGCCAACAAACGGGATGCAACAGGATGGTCTTTTCATTTCAGGTTGCCTGTCCTAGACGGACCCAACCCCTGTGTTGAGTCCCCTACGTCAAATGCAACATGATGCAAATAATCGTTCCTACTAGGGATCCAACATGAGGTTTCGTTATGCTAGGTTTATAACCTGGGTATATGTTTTAGACTGTGTACCCGAGCAGACAACTCGAGTCGAGGAGGGGGCTACGTACTGGGGACCCGCGAGATCGTCCGGCTTTGTAACTTGTCCGGCCTCTTTCTTATTTAAGGTATTGACACTAACAGAATGGGGAGTCTCGACCAGCGAGCTTCTCCCCGGAGGTAAGAAGAGAAGGGTTTCGGCACAGTTTATATACAGTTCAGATGATATCAAAGTGGTAAAAGACAACATTTAGCACGTTATGCCAAAAATATGTAATAAAGATCAGATAATAAAGACAAATATAACAATTATTCTAAGCTCGAATTCTTGAACCCTGAACCAAAGGCTCTGGGTTCGAATATCCCCAGCAGAGTCGCCAGAGCTGTCACACCTCCTTTTTGCGCGCCCGCCCCGAAGGGTTGAATGCGCAAGGGAGTTTTTCCAATTTAAGTGACAATATTCGAAATGGAATTATTTAATTAATTCAGAGTCGCCACTTGGGAAAGGTTTGGCTTTTGGTGTCCCAAGTCACCGGTTTATCTTGAATCCCAAATCGAGGAAAATATTTGACTTTCCAAATGAAGTTTGCGAACCAGAAATTCTAAGTAAGGAATTCTGTTGACCCGAGGGAAGGTGTTAGGCACCCTCGAATCCCGTGGTTCTAGCACGGTCGCTTAAATTGTTATAATGGCTAGATATCTGATTTAATACATGTTATTACTTATGTGCTTTCATTAAGTTTAAAACCGCTTTTATTATTATTTATTTTTTATGGAATTGCAACATTGTAAAAATGCATTTCGAACCATGTCACAATCAATGCGCCCATGGTTGTTAATACATTCCGACTCCGTTGAGATTTGGATTTGGGTCACATAAATGCGCACCCGAATTTAAGAAGGTAAGATTATTAAAATGCACGCCTGAAGCAATTATCGTATTATTATTTCTGGATAAGGCCGTGGAATTTTGCTAAACGGCTCATCCCGAAGTCTAAGTAATTTTAATTAAACATTTATCGAGGGCCCCGCAATTTGTGCGTTTTATTTGGCGAGGCTCATCTCATTTATTTTTATCAGGATAATCCTAAAGTACCTACATTTTCTATTAAAATTGTCTCTACAAAAATGAAAGAGAAATGGTCTTAATTTATTTACATGTTTGAGTTGTTATAGTTGAGTTTCGAATATGTTTCGTAAATTCTGAAAAATGATACAAGCAAGGCAGTCCGTTGCCAATATGGGCACAGGCTCACGTATTACTACCTAATTATATTATACTAGGCATGTTCTCAGTTAATTAAAAAAAAAACTTGGCAATCTAATTTTAATCCTAAAACAATTACATGCTGGAATTAACCAATATTATTTAACTAAACAATTTTCTTACAAGTTCCGAAATGGTCTATTCGTTTGATTCTTAACTTAGACGGAGTTACTACACCATTTATTTATTTACTTGGCAATCTAATTTTAATCTAAAACAATTACATGCTGGAATTAACCAATATTATTTAACTAAACAATTTTCTTACAAGTTCCGAAATGGTCTATTCGTTTGATTTTTAACTTAGACGGAGTTACTACACCATTTATTTATTTTTAAGCAATATATAGATAGTTCATCCGTTAAGCTATCGTTGGATGTTCCACTATATATACATTAAATAGCTACATGATTCCGATTTTTGTAAACTAAATAATTTATATATACAAATAAAATTAAGAATATAATTCAAAATAAATTTAGAACTTCAATTCTTCATTTTTCGTATTCATGCTTCCTGTTTCAGTTTACAATAATCAGCGTGTCAGTTGTGTACCTGATATTGGAAGCAAAAGAAAAGTGAGAGATCAGCAGAAATTCAGTAGCATACAACAACAACAATCCCAGCAACTAGTGGAAGCACGTGATTTTTGCCCTATATGAGAATTACTCCCAAAAAATTCAAAAATAAAATAATTTTTCTTGGTGTGCAATTTTTGTGATATTTTGTGTAACTATTTGTATGTTTGTCTATGCATGTTTATTTGTTAAATTAATAAAAAATACAAAAATAGGCATCTTTTGCATTTTTAGCATTTAATGTCCAAATGAACAATTTTATGCTTAATTATTACTTAATTGTGCGTTAATTGTTATTGGAAGTTAATTTGCGCTTTTATAACTTAATTTAGTTCTTAATAATAATTTAAGTACTTTTATAATTTAGTTTTAGAAAAATAAAAGAAGAAAAAAGAACAAAAATACAAAGAAAAATCGGATTGGGCCACTTCTTCAATTTCAAACCACAGGCCCAAATAATTGCTCAACTTTCCCCATGACCCGATCCGTTTCAAACCGGGTCGTTCCGGTCCGCTCCATTAACCCAACACCCCTTCTTCATTTTTGTCCAACACAAAACAAAACTGAAAAAATAAAAAATAAAAAGTGAATTATCACTATTAATAGTTTTATTTTTTGTTTTTTTATATATAAAAAAAATCCGAAAATATTTTATTTTATTTATTATTTTTATTTTAAAAAATATATATATATATAGTAATTTCGGAAATGATTTTAAAAAAATAAAAAAATAAAAAAAAGTAAAAGAATGTAGAAAATTTAAAAAAAAAGTAAAAAGTTTTAAAAAATTTAAAAGTAAAATAAGGTTGGAATTAAAAAATAAATATAAAGGTATCTGAAAATTTAAAAAATTTAAAGTAATTGAAAGTAGCATTTTTAAAAGAAAAAGAAAAGATAGTGGTTTGTTTTTTAAAGAAAAGTTAAATAAAGTGAGATTCTCTTTTAAAAAATAAAAAGTGGGATTTTAAATAAGATAAAGTAATTAAAGTTGGAATTTTAAAAATAAAAGTAAATAAAGGTGGGATTTCTTTTTCTAAAAAAATAAAAGCAATTTGTAAGTGGGATTTCTTTTAATTAAAAAAATAATAAAATAATAAAAAAACAAATCTGAAAATTTCGAAAATTTTGCTATAAATAGAAGAGAAAATTTAGGAAGAAGGGGTGGAAAAAAAGAGAGGAAAAACTAGATAGAGAGAAGAAAAAAAGAGGGGGTGGAGTGATAAGTATACACCCAATATACATTCTGGATACACTGAATATACAGGGGCAGAATTCATTTTGGAGAGTTTTTGAAGTTGAAAAAGAATAGTTACTGCTTCATTGCCTCGCTTAAGATCTGAAATAGTCAGAACCTTCATGCCTTTTACTTCTTCTCTATACTTGGAGTCGTTTATAGTCTCCTGGGTTTTCTGCTATTCCTACTGTACTGGTTTGTGGTGTTGCTGAATCTGTTGTTGCTGTGTTATTACTGCTGCTGACTTCTCCTTCTTTTGTTCTTGTACTGCTGTTTCCAGGTACACATTTGTACAATCTCGGCTTGAAGCAAAAAATGAAATATTAATCAGGCTTTGTTCCTGTTGAATTCCTCCTGTTTAGATTTGTGGTTGAATATAATTTTTCTTTCTTCGTATAAAGATGTAGTTGAATGATTAATGAATAATGAGGTTGCATATGTATACTTTCTTCATCTAATAATGTTAGTTTAAATTAATCGGAGAATAATTAATCTATTTTGATATTATGGTCAATCTCATGTTCTAGTATTATTGAATAACAGAATATAAAATGAAAGCAGTTTTTCTTTGTACAAACTCGATCGCAATTTTCCATTCGCATTAGCCGTAAACTAATAACTAATAAGTTACGTTTTTCAGCATGTAAATAATTAAGAGATTTTCTTTTATTTTAGAGACAAACTTAATAGAAAATATAGTCATTGTAGGTTTATCCTTTAAAAATAAAAATGAGACGAGCCTCGCCAAATAAAACGTATAGATTGCGGGGCCCTCACAAAATGTATGGTTTAATTAGAATTCGGAAGGACCGTTTAGCGAATTTCACGGTCTTCCCCAAAATAATAACGCGATAGTCTCTTTAGGCGCGTGTTTAATATTTTACTTTCTTAAGCCTGGGTGTGCATTTCATGCGACCCGAATCCAAATCCCAAAACATCAAATAAAACGTGTTCCGAATTGTGGGTGCATTTCATGTGACGCAGTCCAAAGACGTGTTTTAAGCGATGTTCACATTTCTTTTAAAAACAATAATAATAAAGCGGTTAAAAGATAAAATTTGCACATAAGTTCATATTTGTATAAAATCAGATAATCAAGCCGAATATAACAGTTGAGCGACCGTGCTAGAACCACGGAACTCGGGAATGCCTAACACCTTCTCCCGGGTTAACAGAATTCCTTATCCGGATTTCTGGTACGCAGACTGTAATATGGAGTCATTCTTTTCCTCGATTCGGGATTGAAATTGGTGACTTGGGACACCCTAAATCTCCCAAGTGGCGACTCTGAAATAAATAAACCAATCCCGTCTCGATTGTCCTTTAATTGGAAAAACTCCCTTGCACCCTCGCGGGTGCGGAAAAAGGAGGTGTGACAGCTCTGGCGACTCTGCTGGGGATCATTACCCAGAACCACTGGTTCAGGGTTAGAAATTCGAGCTTAGATAAATTGTTATATTTGGTTTTATCTGATTTTTACATGTTTGAGCCTAATGTGCTAAATGTTGCTTTTACTGCTTTGATATTATTTGAACTGTACATATAAACTGTGCCGAAACATATTCTTCTTACCTCCGGGGATGTGCTTACTGGTTAAGACTCCCTATTCTGTTAGTGTCATACCCTGAATAAAAGAGGCTCGGAAAGTTTCTAAGCCGGCTGGCCTTTTGGTTCCCGGAAAGGAGCTCCTTCCTCAACTCGAGTTGTCCGCTCGGGTACACTGTCTAGAACACCGACCCAGGTTTTTGAACATAGAATAACGTGACTTCATGCCGGATCCCTAGTAGGAACGCTTATTTGCATCACGTTGCATTTGACTTAGGGGACTCAACACAGGGGTTGGGTCCGTCTAGGACTAGCAACCTGATATGAAAAGACCATCCTGATGCATCCTATTTGTTTTCCGTGCATTTATTTTGTCTCGCTGACCGGTGTTTGAATATTATGAATATTGTGCAATCGAAAAATAGCGGTTAGGGAATTGATTGTTTATTTTGAAAAAAAAACAAATACTGTCAAAACTCTGCCGATATTTTGAGAAAATGAAAAAATGTCTTATTAGTTGTTTTATTAAAAGGAAAAATAGAAAAAAAATCATCATTGTTCTGTTTTGTTTTTCAAAAAAAAATAGAAAAGAAAATAGTTTGTTTTGCCATGAAAATGAAAATGAAAAAGAGTCTTATTTTTTAAAAAATGTTTTTTTATTATTACTTAGTTGTTTATGAAAATGCAACAAATAAAAAAAAAGAAAAAAAGTAAAGAGTCTTTCATTATATATATATATATATATATATATATATATATATATATATATATATATATATATATATATATATATATATATATATATATATATATATATATATATATATATATATATATATATATATATATATATATATATATATATATATATATATATATATATATATGTCTTTACTTGTTGCAAAAATATTTGTCTTGCCAAAAAGTCTAGAAAGGTTTTTAGACCCCCAATTTTCAAAAACAAAAAAAAATCCAAAAATATTTTCCATTATGGACTTCTTTAGAAAGTCTTTCTAATTGTTTTTAAAAAAATAATAATAATAATAATAAATTCGAAAATATTTTATCCGAAAATATTTTGATTCTTCTTTCAAAATTGAAAAGAAAATTCAAAATTCAAAAAACATTTTGAGAAGTATTTCTTTTATTAAAGGTAAAATTCCGAAAAATATTTTCTTCTTTTCTTCAGAATAAAAAAAAACGAAAATTCAAAAAAAAATATATCTTAGAAGTCTTTCTTTTTAAAAAAAATAAAATCAATCAAAAAAAATACTTCCTTTCTTCTTTTAAAGTAGTTCTTTCGCAAATTAAAAAAAAAAAAAAAGTTAGTTCATCTACTTATTCTTGATTGCCCGAACTACGCGTGTTTGATTCTCACCGGGTGTGAGATACGTAGGCAACCCTCATCGGGTCCAACCCCACCTTTTTGCTAAAATAGCCAAAAGCCAATAAATAAATAAAAATGTGTCAAAATTTTAATTTTGCCATAAATAAGTCGGGTGGTGTCCAACCTCCCATTTTGCTAAAAATATCCAAAAATATATGTCAAATTTTAATTTTGTCATAAAAAAGTCGGGTGACGCTATTTTATCAAGACATAGCCAAATGTTCCCGAAAGGGACGCCGGAAGGCTGACTTTGTATAAACAGCCACCTTTTGGGTCATTTTTTAAGATTTGGTCCAGTTGACCCACACAGCCTTAAAAATCTTCGTCCCCGAGACGTTGAAAGGCCGTGTTTGCAATATTGAGTTTGCTAATTCGAAAAACGATAAAAAGAGTCAGGTGATACTGTTTTGTCATAAATAGCCAAATGTTCCTGAAAGAGACGCCGGAAGGCTGACTTTGTATAAACAGCCACCTTTTGGTCATTTTTTAAGATTTGGTCCAGTTAACCAACACAGCCTTAAAAATCTTCGTCCCCGAGACGTTGAAAGACCGTGTTTGCAATATTGAGTTTGCTAATTTGAAAAACGATAAAAAGAGTCATTAAATAAGTCAGGTGATGCTGTTTTGTCATAAATAGCCAAATGTTCCCGAAAGAGACGCCGGAAGGCTGACTTTGCATAAACAACCACCTTTGGGTCATTTTTTATATTTGGTCTAGTTGACCCGCACAGCCTTGAAAAATCTTCGTCCCCGAGACGCTGAAGGGCCGTGTTTGCAACACCATTTTTTTTTTGTAATTTGAAAAAAAAAACAAAGAGTCAGCGGTCAGGTGAATACCGTTTGAATTTTGTCATGATAAGCCGAGCCAGATCCGGCCGCGTCCTAAACCCTTCTTACCGAAATAGCCTTAGAGTATATTTCAGTTGTCGAAAGGTTATTTTCGTAAAAGAACGGACAGGTTTGTAAAGTGTCATAAAATAATCCTCCCCGACCTCAAAATTCATGTGAAATTTGGAATGGGCCACATTTGCAAAAATAGCCGTTTGGTTGTATTTGACAAACGGGGAAAGGAAGTTGGCCGTTGTTTTTGTAAATCTTTTGATTAGAATATGCGGGTTGTTTGATTTTCAAGTTTGTAGGTCATCTTTAAACCTTCGAAACCCAATTTGTTTTATTATGAAAATTGATAAAGAAAAAATGTTTCATTGCTTTTACCTTTCATTTTGTCCGAACTACGCAAGGTCTGATTCATGCGGGGTCATGATACGTAGGCAATCTCCATAAGATTCGACCACAACAAAAAAAAAAATGAAAAAAAAAGACAGAAAAAAGAGAATGAAAAAAAAACGAAAAAAAATGAAAAAAATCAAAAAAGGAAAAATGAAAAAAAAATCGAAAAAATCGAAAAAAGAGACAGAAAAATGAAAAAAAAAAAGAAAAAAAAACATCGAAAAAAAGAGAAAAAGAAAAAAGATGTTGTTAATAATGAGGACCGACTTAGTCCATTCTAACCTGTTTGTTTTGCAAAGAAAGTTAAGGTGGTTGGGTTGTGGTAAGCCGGACGATGACACTCAGATTCCTTTACTTGCACCCCATGATACACACTCTACGGGGATCAGGCCTGATAACAGAAGCACTTGAATCCTATTGGGAACTTGTTGACGAAGATGGATGATACTGAAGCTGATAATGGTCTTGGCAGTATTGATGCGAAGCTCAGTGGTTAAGATGCCAGTTTTGATAAAGTGGGAGGACGCTCCGTTCTTTGGTTAACAAGAGAGAAGCTTGTGATGGCTTATTTTGTTGTCATTTCTGTTTGTTCGGATTATTAGGATTGTAATTCGGATTTTGTTTTGTGTCAATATTTTTCCGCTTATCTTTCCATTTTTTGTCATAGCGGTTTGTTTAAGTTTTGCCCAGGTTGTTTAGGATTTTATTCCGGTTTGTTTTTGTCTTTTCAAACCATTTCACCGGTAATCTAAATGCAAAATCCGGTCTTCTATTATTTCCAGTTTTCTTTTGTTTAGTCCTTTTATCATTTTTATTCAATGCCGATTCTAGTGACATGACATGCGCACCCAGTTTGGGCCTAATCTTAAAAGTTAATCATAAATCCCTGGGAAGGTGATCAAAGCGTTTAAAGGGAGTAAGAACGGTTCAAGATTATTTGGAGCCCGAGTCATGTGGAACTAGGGCAAGTAAAACACAAATAAAACCGTTAAAAGCAAGATTCGCCAAATTGGCATGAGGGTCATTCATGATAATAAGAGTGTCGCCCAACGGTGTTTTAGAATTGACAAATAAAAAAGCAAATATGAATATGATTGTCAAGTCCAGCACCATCGGAAGAGACTATAAATCTATGATCAATTGTATTGTTTGCACTTGGCATGTTTTGAAGACTGGAATGACGAAGGCATTTTGTTCTGCTACCTAAACACTTTATCCCTCGTTACCCCTTTTGAGCCTTGTTTATTTTCTTTCATACCCCTCATTCGGAATCGGTAACAACAAGTTAGAGACGCAAAACATGGAAAAGAAAGAAAAGAAAAAAAAAGAAGAGAAAAATGATAATAAAAAAACAAAAACAAAAGAAAGTCAAATGAAAAAGAGGAATTGGGAACTACGTTTGACCTGATTCCTCAAAGAGGATACGTAGGCGCTTCACGGCTCGGTCATAGTTTTGAAAAAAATGAAAAAAAATCAATCAATTAAAATATCCCCAAGCAAGAAACTGGGGCAAATGTTGCATTTGTTGTAAATAAATCTAATTCCGAAGGTTGTAACTAATAACCCAAAAATTAATGCATTTTTGAGCCTTTAATACCTTTTTTTTCTAGCCCTATCCAAAACCCACATTACGGTCCAAAGAAAGACCTTCTGATCAGTCTTCAAAAGATTTCAAGTCAGACAAATGAGAGTCTCACCGGTGAGCATAACATTTTGTTCCACAACAGAAAGGACTCTAATCTCCAACAGAAAGAGTCATACCGGCAACACTCCAAAACCCCAGCTGAAAAGTGATACAAATGAGAGAGTCTTATCGGTGAAAACCTTCACATGCACCATAAGGTGATGAAAGTTGAGAGAAAAACCCAAAATGAGAGAGTCTTGATGGTGAAAACCCTTCGGGCACTACAAGTCGAATAAGATTGAGAATCAGATGGGGAATTGCCAATGAAGATCTTGAAAGATGATTGACGGTAGATGATAGGCCACATATGCATGTCATGACCATTAGAGTCGGTGTCTGCGTTTGATAGGTTTTATTTATAGTTCCTTTTGTTAAAGAGTCATTTTTTTCCCTTTGTCTTTTTATTCTATTCCCTTTTATCTTTTCCTTTCATAGAAAAATCCCCAATAGAGTCTGTTTGGTCAGATCAACTGTGAATTGACTTCAAAATATGCCATCAGCTTTCCAATTATGCCAGATGAGATCTGACTAGTACATCCAAATGGTATAGTCAGCAAGGAACAAACGCGAGGCCAGTGTCAAAAGATATCCCTAGCAAAAGGAAATCGACAAAAGGATTGACAAGTGTCAAGAGGGATACCCTTGCCGAAATCAAAGGTTATAAACCTCAAGGTCGAGGCCCGTGGACAAAGCAAGGAGAGAAATGGACATGGTGTGGGAAATTCATACTAGACTAAAAGGTCAGGGAAATGCCAGTTTCCGAGCTATGCCACAGAAGAAGAGGGATATCCCCAGCAGAAAGGGATTATCCCCAGCAAATAGCATCATCCCCACCCAGTGGCGGAGCACAGAACAAGGAAGGAGAAAGGGAAAAGCCATCCCAGCAGGAGTATCACAACCAACCACCATGTTTTAAACTAACAAATTTTGTTTGATTTCAAACAGGTAAAAGAAATGGCATTGATGCCAGAAATCTGCAAGGGATATTGTCAAACTGGGGCAGAAAATTTTCTGAAAGTTAGATACCCATTTGGGGAAGGATAAAGATAACACAAATCTCAAGGGAAGTGGTCTTTGAACCAGTGTTGCCCCCAACATAATAAGTTCCAATGGAGGAAGTTGTTCCCCAGCGGACAACAAAGGGACGAAACTTGAGCTCAGTGAAGCACTAGTTCTGAAGGAATCAGAATCCCCCAGCAGTGTTATCCTCGACAGCGTTATCCCCCGCTGATAACATTTTACCCCAAACAGGTAAGTAAATAATTCCCCAACAGTGCTATCCCTAGCAGGTTTGAGGAGTCCAACACAAGTTTGGTGAAAATCGGTATCCTCAGTGTTTCCTTTCAGGGTTAAGGCAAGACTAGTCTTCAAAGGAAAAAGCTAATAAAAATAAAAATAAAAATAAAAAAAGAATAATAATAAAAATAAAAATAAAAATGGGGAAGGTAGAAAGGGAAAATTCATCCCAATCCCCAGCAAGTATTCGAGGTAAGACATTTTCAAGTCTTAAGGATTTTATTTTGGGTTCATCCGCCATCGAATAGGATATTTTGGGTTCATCCGCCCTCGAATAGGATATTTTGGGTTCATCCGCCCTCGAATAGGATCTTTTGGGTTCATCCGCCCTCGAATAGGATCTTTTGGGTTCATCCGCCCTCGAATAGGATATTTTGGGTTCATCCGCCCTCGAATAGGATATTTTGGGTTCATCCGCCCTCGAATAGGATATTTTGGGTTCATCCGCCCTCGAATAGGATATTTTGGGTTCATCCGCCCTCGAATAGGATATTTTGGGTTCATCCGCCCTCGAATAGGATATTTTGGGTTCATCCGCCCTCGAATAGGATATTTTGGGTTCATCCGCCCTCGAATAGGATATTTTGGGTTCCTCCGCCCTCGAATAGGATCTTTTGGGTTCCTCCGCCCTCGAATAGGATCTTTTGGGTTCATCCGCCCTCGAATAGGATCTTTTGGGTTCATCCGCCCTCGAATAGGATCTTTTGGGTTCATCCGCCCTCGAATAGGATATTTTGGGTTCATCCGCCCTCGAATAGGATATTTTGGGTTCATCCGCCCTCGAATAGGATATTTTGGGTTCATCCGCCCTCGAATAGGATCTTTTGGGTTCATCCGCCCTCGAATAGGATATTTTGGGTTCATCCGCCCTCGAATAGGATCTTTTGGGTTCATCCGCCCTCGAATAGGATATTTTGGGATCATCCGCCCTCGAATAGGATATTTTGGGTTCATCCGCCCTCGAATAGGATATTTTGGGTTCGTCCGCCCTCGAATAGGATATTTTGGGTTCGTTTGGGTTCATCCGCCCTCGAATAGGATATTTTGGGTTCATCCGCCCTCGAATAGGATATTTTGGGTTCGTCCGCCCTCGAATAGGATATTTTGGGTTCGTCCGCCCTCGAATAGGATATTTTGGGTTCGTCCGCCCTCGAATAGGATATTTTGGGTTCGTCCGCCCTCGAATAGGATATTTTGGGTTCGTCCGCCCTCGAATAGGATATTTTGGGTTCGTCCGCCCTCGAATAGGATATTTTGGGTTCATCCGCCCTCGAATAGGATATTTTGGGTTCATCCGCCCTCGAATAGGATTTTATTTTCAAAGTTGTTGTTGAAACCAGGCGCCCACCTGAATAACGAGAGGAATACTTTTCTTGTCTGTCCATTGCATATTTTAGGTGCTCACCTGTATAACAAGGGGATACATTCCATGCCTTTACCAATAGGAGACGCACTTCCTAGGTCAAGTTTTACCAATAGGAGACGCACTTCCTAAGTTTTACCCATAGGAGATGCATTTCCTCCTAAAAGTTTAGTTTCACCCATAGGAGACGCATTTCCTCCTAAGTTTAGTTTTATCCATAGGAGACGCATTTCCTCCTAAGTTAGTTTTTACCCATAGGAGATGCATTTCCTCCTAAGTTAATTTTAGAGTTCTACCCATAGGAGATGCATTTCCTTCTAAGTTTGTTTTAGTTTTACCGAAAGGAATGGCGTTTATTTTAAAAGTTGTTTTTGAAACCAGGCGCCCACCTGAATAACGAGTGGAATACTTTCCTAAAGTTTATTTTACCCATAGGAGATGCATTTCCTCCTAAGTTTGTTTTAGTTTCACCCATAGGAGATGCATTTCCTCCTAAGTTTGTTTTACCCATAGGAGATGCATTTCCTCCTAAGTTTAGTTTTTCCCATAGGAGAGACATTTCCTCCTATGTTAGTATTGAAGTTGGGAGCCCGCCCATATAACAGAGGCATACATTTCTGTCCTTTCACATTATGTTCTAGGTCGCCCACCAGTAAAATGCGGGAATACTTTCAGTTCTAGGTCACCCACCAGTAAAATGCGGGAATACTTTTCAGTTCTAGGTCGCCCACCAGTAAAATGCGGGAATACTTTCAGTTCTAGGTCGCCCACCAGTAAAATGCGGGAATACTTTTCAGCTCTATGTCGCCCACCAGTAAAATGCGGGAATACTTTCAGTTCTAGGTCGCCCACCAGTAAAATGCGGGAATACTTTCAGTTCTAGGTCGCCCACCAGTAAAATGCGGGAATATTTTTCAGTTCTAGGTCGCCCACCAGTAAAATGCGTGAATACTTTTAAGTTCTAGGTCGCCCACCAGTAAAATGCGGGAATACTTTTCAGTTCTAGGTCGCCCACCAGTAAAATGAGGGAATACTTTTCAGCTCTAGGTCGCCCACCAGTAAAATGCGGGAATACTTTTCAGCTCTAGGTCGCCCACCAGTAAAATACGGGAATACTTTTCAGCTCTAGGTCGCCCACCAGTAAAATGCGGGAATACTTTTCAGCTCTAGGTCGCCCACCAGTAAAATGCGGGAATACTTTTCAGCTCTAGGTTGCCCACCAGTAAAATGCGGGAATACTTTTCAGCTCTAGGTCGCCCACCAGTAAAATGCGGGAATACTTTTCAGCTCTAGGTCGCCCATCAGTAAAATGCGGGAATACTTTTCAGTTCTAGGTCGCCCACCAGTAAAATGCGGGAATACTTTTCAGTTCTAGGTCGCCCACCAGTAAAATGCGGGAATACTTTCAGTTCTAGGTCGCCCACCAGTAAAATGCGGGAATACTTTTCAGCTCTAGGTCGCCCACCAGTAAAATGCGGGAATACTTTTCAGCTCTAGGTCGCCCACCAGTAAAATGCGGGAATACTTTTCAGCTCTAGGTCGCCCACCAGTAAAATGCGGGAATACTTTTCAGCTCTAGGTCGCCCACCAGTAAAATGCGGGAATACTTTTCAGTTCTAGGTCGCCCACCAGTAAAATGCGGGAATACTTTTCAGCTCTAGGTCGCCCACCAGTAAAATGCGGGAATACTTTCAGTTCTAGGTCGCCCACCAGTAAAATGCGGGAATACTTTTCAGCTCTAGGTCGCCCACCAGTAAAATGCGGGAATACTTTCAGTTCTAGGTCGCCCACTAGTAAAATGCGGGAATACTTTCAGTTCTAGGTCGCCCACCAGTAAAATGTGGGAATACTTTTCAGTTCTAGGTCGCCCACCAGTAAAATGCGGGAATACTTTTCAGCTCTAGGTCGCCCACCAGTAAAATGCGGGAATACTTTCAGTTCTAGGTCGCCCACCAGTAAAATGCGGGAATACTTTTCAGCTCTAGGTCGCCCACCAGTAAAATGCGGAAATACTTTCAGTTCTAGGTCGCCCACCAGTATAATGCGGTAATACATTTTCTGTCTCTTCATTTCTATTCTAGGTCGCCCACCAGTATAATGCGGGAATACACTTTTGTCTTTTCATTTCTGTTCTAGGTCGCCCACCAGTATAATGCGGGCATACATTTCATATTTTTCCATTCAGGCACCCACCTATATAACAAGAGGAATACTTTTGAGTCTTATACTGCAAATCTTGAAATCAGTAACCCACCGGAAGGTAGAAGGTTACAACAGGAATCCCCAGCAGGAAACAATAAAAATCCCCTGCACCGGAAAGCAGAAAGTTGCAACAAGAGGTCCCAACACAAGTTCAAGCGCATGAGTCAAAAGGAAGAAAAGACGCGTCTTGAAAGAAGCGGCCTGTGAACATTAAATTATGCCCAGCATAACAGATCTGATGAAGAGAGCCGTATCCCTAGAGGAACCGCCAAAAAACTTAATGAAGGAAGTCATGTCCCCAGCGGACCGAACAAAATGATGAAAACTGGTATTCAGAAAAGCAAAGGGCCAGTGTCATCCCCAAATTCACGGAAGAAAAGCACCGGAGGAAACACAAGCCGACAAGAAAGGAAGGCAACAAGAACAAGTTGCAGTCTAGCCTAGCTTCTTGTTTTCTTTTAAGCACGGTGTAACAAAGAGATAGGTAAGCAGTGGTAATAGCATGCAACAACAGTAACATTGCAGTCCCACGGTAGTCCCAGCTACCAAAACTTCCCGAACTACATTGACCTGATTCCTGTTTAGCCCAGGATATGTAGGAAACCTTTGAAGCAAAGGTTCGGTCAAATCTTTTTCAAAATAAAAAAATAATAATAAAAAATGCTTCACACGGAGTACTCGGATGGGCAAAAATCGCTCGCTTTATCTTTGCACGAAAACCATTCGTGTCTTCGGGCAAAGAGGGGCAACTGTAAGCACGTGATTTTTGCCCTATATGAGAATTACTCCCAAAAAATTCAAAAATAAAATAATTTTTCTTGGTGTGTAATTTTTGTGATATTTTGTGTAACTATTTGTATGTTTGTCTATGCATATTTATTTGTTAAATTAATAAAAAATACAAAAATAGGCATCTTTTGTATTTTTAGCATTTAATGTCCAAATGAACAATTTTATGCTTAATTATTACTTAATTGTGCGTTAATTGTTATTGGAAGTTAATTTGCGCTTTTATAATTTAGTTTTAGAAAAATAAAAGAAGAAAAGAGAACAAAAATACAAAGAAAAATCGGATTGGGCCACTTCTTCAATTTCAAACCACAGGCCCAAATAATTGCCCAACTTTCCCCATGACCCGGTCCGTTTCAAACCGGGTCGATCCGGTCCGCTCCATTAACCCAACACCCCTTCTTCATTTTTGTCCAACACAAAACAAAACCGAAAAAATAAAAAATAAAAAGTGAATTATCACTATTAATAGTTTTATTTTTTGTTTTTATATATATAAAAAAAATCCGAAAATATTTTATTTTATTTATTATTTTTATTTTAAAATATATAAAAATAGATATATATAGTAATTTCGGAAATGATTTTAAAAAAATAAAAAATAAAAAAATAAAAAAGTAAAAGAATGTAGAAAATTTAAAAAAAAAAGTAAAAAGTTTTAAAAAATTTAAAAGTAAAATAAGGTTGGAATTAAAAAATAAATATAAAAGTATCTGAAAATTTAAAAAATTTAAAGTAATTGAAAGTAGCATTTTTAAAAGAAAAAGAAAAGATAGTGGTTTGTTTTTTAAAGAAAAGTTAAATAAAGTGAGATTCTCTTTTAAAAAAATAAAAAGTGGGATTTTAAATAAGATAAAGTAATTAAAGTTGGAATTTTAAAAATAAAAGTAAATAAAGGTGGGATTTCTTTTTCTAAAAAAATAAAAGCAATTTGTAAGTGGGATTTCTTTTAATTAAAAAAATAATAATAAAAAAAAACAAATCTGAAAATTTCGAAAATTGTGCTATAAATACAAGAGAAAATTTAGGAAGAAGGGGTGGAAAAAAAGAGAGGAAAAACTAGATAGAGAGAAGAAGAAAAGAGGGGGCGGAGTGAGAAGTATACACCCGATATACATTCTGGATACATTGAATATACAGGGGTAGAATTCATTTTGGAGAGTTTTGAAGTTGAAAAAAAATAGTTATTGCTTCATTGCCTCGCTTAAGATCTGAAATAGTCAGAACCTTCCTGCCTTTTACTTCTTCTCTATACTTGGAGTCGTTTATAGTCTCCTGGGTTTTCTGCTATTCCTACTGTACTGGTTTGCGGTGTTGCTGAATCTGTTGTTGCTGTGTTATTACTGCTGCTGACTTCTCCTTCTTTTGTTCTTGTACTGCTGTTTCCAGGTACACATTTGTACAATCTCGGCTTGAAGCAAAAAATGAAATATTAATCAGGCTTTGTTCCTGTTGAATTCCTCCTGTTTAGATTTGTGGTTGAATATAATTTTTCTTTCTTCGTATAAAGATGTAGTTGAATGATTAATGAATAATGAGGTTGCATATGTATACTTTCTTCATCTAATAATGTTAGTTTAAATTAATCGGAGAATAATTAATCTATTTTGATATTATGGTCAATCTCATGTTCTAGTATTATTGAATAACAGAATATAAAATGAAAGCAGTTTTTCTTTGTACAAACTCGATCGCAATTTTCCATTCGCATTAGCCGTAAACTAATAACTAATAAGTTACGTTTTTCAGCATGTAAATAATTAAGAGATTTTCTTTTATTTTAGAGACGAACTTAATAGAAAATATAGTCATTGTAGGTTTATCCTTTAAAAATAAAAATGAGACGAGCCTCGCCAAATAAAACGTATAGATTGCGGGGCCCTCACAAAATGTATGGTTTAATTAGAATTCGGAAGGACCGTTTAGCGAATTTCACGGTCTTCCCCAAAATAATAACGCGATAGTCTCTTTAGGCGCGTGTTTAATATTTTACTTTCTTAAGCCTGGGTGTGCATTTCATGCGACCCGAATCCAAATCCCAAAACATCAAATAAAACGTGTTCCGGATTGTGGGTGCATTTCATGTGACGCAGTCCAAAGACGTGTTTTAAGCGATGTTCACATTTCTTTTAAAAACAATAATAATAAAGCGGTTAAAAGATAAAATTTGCACATAAGTTCATATTTGTATAAAATCAGATAATCAAGCCGAATATAACAGTTGAGCGACCGTGCTAGAACCACGGAACTCGGGAATGCCTAACACCTTCTCCCGGGTTAACAGAATACCTTATCCGGATTTCTGGTACGCAGACTGTAATATGGAGTCATTCTTTTCCTCGATTCGGGATTGAAATTGGTGACTTGGGACACCCTAAATCTCCCAAGTGGCGACTCTGAAATAAATAAATCAATCCCGTCTCGATTGTCCTTTAATTGGAAAAACTCCCTTGCACCCTCGCGGGTGCGGAAAAAGGAGGTGTGACAACTAGTAACAACCAGCTACGAGAAACTTAGTGACAGATTTTAAAATCAAGGCAAAATCCGGAAACAACAACAACCAACGGACAGAAGCAAAGGGAAACTTTTCAGATTTTTGAAAGACTAGTTAGTGTTTAACCCTTAATTTCTCAATCCGTATCTCAGAATATTTGGACTATATATCATGTGTATATTCTTCTTCTTTTGAATTTCCAGAATGTTTTTCTTTTTGTTTTTCTAAAATCTTAGTATTTTTTTTTCGGAATTTTTTCTCTTAAATTTTTTCTTCTCCTCCTTAAATCTGATTCAAGACCTCTCTATATATCCCCCAACCCATAAATCTTTTAATCAATTAAAATCAACCCATTTTCTCTACCAAACCCATTATCTTCCCACTCATCCCCATTACATTAAATAAATATATCACACCACCCCATTATATTTTGTCCCCCATGCCTAACATAAATAAATACAAGATTCCCCCACTAATTTTTGTCTTGTCACCCCTTTATATTAAACAACTATATCACAACCCATCCCATTTCATTTTGTCCCCCATGCTTCATATAAACAATTACAAAATGTACAATTCCTAAACTACTCCTCCGACCCTACTAAAAATTACCAAACTACCCCTGAACGTACTACAAATTACCAAACTACCCATCAGCTATAACACATCAATTAATCAAACTTAACCAAAATATAGGCAATATGATTAATTTCTAACAATGTTCAAACAACAAATTTCATGAACATGATTTCTTCAACATTTCAATAACAAATCACATAAACATGATTTCAACCACAAATCATATGAACACAAATTGAACAACCAAGAACAACTAAAATTTGATTGAACAATATTTTTAGCAACAACAAACCTATTTTCGGATTTAAACAACAACAACAATCAAACAAGTATATTTAGATTTCTAAATTCAATAATATTGAACTTAAAATCAACCATAACAACATTACAACCAACAATTCCTATATCAAACTTAAACAAGATTATGAGACAAATTCAAGAGATAATCATAAATGATAAACAAGAAATCAAACTATACAAATTTCGGATTCAAGATCAACAAACATAATATGAACATGAATTAAATCTAAAAATAAAAACGACGGATTCAAATGATTAAAACCATAATACTTCCTTTATTACAACTAAATTCTTTTAGGAAAATGACAAAACAAAACCTAAGAAGAAACAATTATGAATTTAAACTTGAACTTAACAATATTAACAATTTCCGGAAAATACATAAAATACATGAAACAAATTGAAGAAACAATTAATTAAACTTCAATTTGTATCTAACTAATATTAAACTAACAAATATGCACTTAAACAATAATACAAACATGAAATAAACATGAAAACAACTAATTAAACTTCCATTTTGAAATCTGAAAATTAATTTAACAAACAACACATGAACATGAACTAAAAATTAATTCAAACGATAAACAAAACAAACATTTGTTGATTTTAGATTCGAAAATATCAAAACAAAATACGGACAAAATAAAACTCAAAAACTACTAACCGGATCGAAACAACGAACAAACGACTAACCCAACAACGAACTTGACGAGCCTCGACCAAAGCTCGAACCAACGATGACGAACACGAGCAGACGACGACGAACATGAACCTACGAAGCAATATCGGTAGTTGACAACTGAATCCACGCCGAAGCTATACCGGCAGTTGGCGCGGCAGAAGTGAAGCAGCAAAGGCATCCATGGACGACGAGGTTTCAGTACAGACTCATATGAGAGGTCGACGGACAGCGGAGATGCGACAGCTGGGGACGGGGGCTTCGAACTGGACGATGAGCTTGGCCATGGAAACAGCGGAGATGCGACAGAAGGCGATGGACAGTGACGACGCGACGGAAGGAGCTGGGTTGGGTGGTTGTTGGAACTGTGGTGTTTGGGCGTTACTGGTTTTGGACGAAGGAGAAGGTGACAATGGATGTGGTGTTTGCTGGACTGCTTGGGCCGTGACGATGACGGGGAGGCAGCTGGAGGTGGAAGGGTTCTGTGGTTTTGGACGATGCAGCAGCAATAGCTGCTGCTTGACGATGCTGGACGGGTGGTGATAGAGGCGGAGGGGTCTATTTGGTGGTGAAGCTGGTGGCGACGGGAGAGTGACGATGCAGGGGGGGAGCTGGTGGTTGACGGGGCTGGTGAATGGCAGCAGCCATGGACGTTGGGGTGTTTGGGAAGTTTTGAGGAAGAAGAAGGAGAATAGGGGGGCGGATGCTTTAGGCATTTTTAGGGTTTTCTTACTTTTTTTTTTGTTTTGTGTTGCTTGTAAGATAATAGGGGTGTTGGGTTATGGACTGGGTCGACCCAGTTCGAAATGGACTGGGTCATAGGGAAGGTTGGGCCATTTTTTGGGCCTGTGGCTTGAAATCGAAGAAGAGGCCCAATTCCTACTTTCTTTATATTTTCGCTCTCTTTTCTTCTTTTATTTTTCTAAAACTAAATTATAAAAATACTTAAACTATTATTAAGAACTAAATTAAGTTATAAAAGCGCAAATTAACTCCCAATATCAATTAACGCACAATTAAATAATAATTAAGTATAAAACTGTATATTTGGACATTAAATGCTAAAAATGCAAACGATGTCTATTTTTGTAATTTTTTTTTAATTTTTGTAAAACACATCTAATTACTAACAATTGTAGAATTAAATCCTATATGCAAAATGCGACATATTTTGTATTTTTATTAATTTAGCAAATAAACACGCACAGACAAATACAAATAATTATTCAAAATATCACAAAATTGCACACCAAAGAAAAATCATTTTATTTTTGAATTTTTGGGAGTAATTCTCATATAGGGCAAAAATCACGTGCTTACAGGAGGTATCTTCATATAAACTTCCTCATGAAGATCACCATGGAGGAATGCATTATTGACATCCAACTGGAACACAGTCCATCTTCTTTTGATGGCAAGAGTCAACAGGCATTTGATGGTGGTGAGTTTGATAACAGGGGAAAAAGTCTCAGTAAAGTCAATGCCTTCCCTCTGAGTATCACCCCTAATGACCAACCAGGCCTTGTACCTCTCAACAGAACCATCTGCCCTCTATTTGATCTTATAAACCCACTTACAAGGAATAGCCTTTTATGAGGAGGAAGGGGAACAATGTCCCAAGTCTGATTTGCTTCAAGAGCATTGAATTCCTTTATCATAGCCTCCTGCCAAGCAGGATGAGAGGCAGCCTGCTGGTAGAATTGAGGTTCATGCATGTGTGCTTCACTAGGCAAAACTAGAGAAATAGTAGAGGAGGAAAGATTGGAGGTGACAGAAGAACAGACATAGTCTTTGAGGTAGGCAGGCTGAGTGATAGTTCTGGAGGATTTCCTTAAAGGGGGGGTAGCATATGGAGGAATAGGTTCAGGAATGGGTTCAGGTGGATCAATGACAGGAGAGGTAGCCTTTGTTGAAACAGGGGTGATAACAGGAGGAGGAACAATAGAAGAAGGAGCAGGGTGAGAAGAGATAAGAGGTTCTGAAGATGAGATGTCCACAAATGGTGAAGGGAAAATAGAAGAAAGAGAAGGGGAGGAAGAGGAAGAATAGGGAAAGATGTGTTCATGGAATATGACATCCCTAGAGTAGAACACTGAAGAATTGGACATATTCAACAATTTGTAACCTTTCTTACCACAAGGATAACCCAGAAATATAGAAGGTATAGTTCTAGATTGAAATTTATTCCTACCAAATTTAGGGGAAGTTGCAAAGCACATACAACCAAAAGACCTCAAGTGATCATAAGATGGTGGACACCCATGCAACTTTTCATAAGGAGAAACTTTGAGCAGAAGAGGTGAAGGCATCCTATTTATAAGATAAGTGTCAGTCAAAACACAATCACCCCAAAATGACATAGGTAGTTTAGATTGGAACAAAAGGGCCCTGGAAACCTCTAATAAATGTTTGTGTTTTCTCTCCACAACACCATTCTATTGTGGGGTATGTGGAATGGTGGTCTGATGCAATATGCCTTGAGAAGCAAAGAAAGTGGAAGCCTCAACACTACTCCCAAGTTTAAAAGCATTATCTGATCTGAAAGTGTGAACTGAAGAGTTAAAATGTACTTTTACCATAGAGGTGAAGGCTTTTAAAACAGATAAGGCATTGCTTTTGGAAGAAAGGAGATGAGCCCAAGTGACTCTAGAAAAATCATCAACTAAGGTGAGAAAATACCTGAAGCCATTATAAGTTTTAGTGTTATAAGGACCCCAAATATCAATGTGAACTAGCTGAAAAGGTTTAGTAGAATGAATAGTGCTGCCATGAAAAGGTAGCCTTTGTTGTCTAGCCATAGGACATATAGGACATATAAAATTTTGTTTGCTGGATACTTTATCAGATAAGAAAGTAATAGATTGCATCTTATGAAAGGGCATATGACCTAGTCTTTGATGCCAAAACAAATCCATTTTATTGACAACAGAAGTCTGTTTACATTTAGGTGAAGAAAGTATAGATTGAGGAATTGATGCAGGCCTATTACAATTAATAGAACCTACAGTAAGACTAGAATCTATACAAGATGTAGTAGCATTGGGAGACAAAACATGAGCTGAAATGGGAAACAAATCTGCATCTGGATGTAGATAGTAGAGTTTTCCAGCAGCCTTACCAATTACCAGTGGCCTCTTCAGAGAAGGGCCCTGTAAATAACAATGGAACTTGGTAAGTACTGCTATACAGTCAAGTTGGGTAATGAGTTGATGTATAGAGATTAAGTTGAAATGAAAAGAAGGTACAAGAAGAACATTGAGAAGAGTTATATCATGTCTCAGGTGCAAGGACCCAGTTGATATAACCTTTACTTTATAACCATTTGGTAAGGTAACAAGAAAAGGTCTAACTAAAGGTACAATATCATGAAGTAAGTGTTTGTGTGGAGTCATGTGATTAGTGGCCCCTGAATCTAAGATCCAAGGATCCACATTAGCCTGTGAGGATGCACATACATGAGAGTCTACAGATTCTACAGCATAAGCAGTAAACAAACCTGCAAAATGAGCAAAACCAGAGTCCTCAATGGAAGGAGTGTTGGAAACAGGACCAAGAGAGACTTGAACTTGTTGAAACATAGTCAGGAGGTGCTGGTATTGTTCTCTGGTAAACCCATGAATTGGAGAAGAAATCCCTGGAGTCTGACTGATAACAGGAGAAGTATCACCTTGGACACATGATGCAGATTTCTTGTTCTTTGTGAACTTGAACTCAGGGGGAAACCCATGAAGTCTGTAACACTTTTCCACTGTGTGTCCAAGTTTCTTGCAATATTTGCAAGATAGACCACTGACATTCTTTCTGGATTCAAAATTTACCCTTTGAGTGAAATTTTTATTATTGGTTGATTGACCAGTTGACACAGAAAAGGAGGCAGAGTCACCAGAGAAGTTAGAAACACTGGAGAGAGCTTCCTTTTGACTCTCATCTTGTTGCAACAGGGAATAAGCCTTGCTTATTGGAGGAAGAGGGTTCATCATCATAATGGCACTCTTCAGAGTAGAGTATGACTCGTTCAAACCATTGAGGAACTGAAATAACTGCTGATCCTCTATGAACTTTGGAAGGGCTCCACAAGAGCAGACAGGACCCACATAAGAAGAGTTTAATTCATCCCATAAACTCCTGAACTTTGTGAAATATGTGGCAATATCAGAAGAGCCTTGAGTGGTTGTGCTGATTTCTCTTTGAATTTGAAGATACTTGGAACCATTTGATTGACCAAATCTATCATTAATGTCTTTCCAGACTTCCCTTGTAGTTTTAAGATACATGACACTAGTTGCAATGTCCCTAGACACAGAATTAGTGATCTTTGCCTTAACCATGTCATTGCACCTCTCCCAATACGGATAATAGGGGGAGTCTGGTGTAGGTTGGGGAACTCTACCATCTAAAAGCCCTAATTTGTTCTTTGCAGACAGAGAAGTAAGCATACTGCTTCTCCAGAGCACAAAACCACACCCATTGAAAGGTACAACCACTAATTGACTACCAGGACTATCAGAAGGGTGCACATACAGTGGATGAGATGGATCCAGAGTAAAAGGTGTGAAGCCATCAGAAGTTGTGCTACTTGGTGATCCTAGATTATCCATAACACTACCCATAGCGTGAAACTTAGCTAAATTGAATCAGAACAGTATGAGCACTAATATCTACAATGTAACAAAGAGAAAGTTTTCTGAATGTATCCCAGTACATGCAACCAAATCCGAACAATTTTATAGTTGAAAGCGAGAAGGATATTACCAGCCTTCTTCTAAAACTCGAAGAAGAAGAGTCTTCTCTGAAGTATAAACCCTAGAAAACTAGATTTGGCGAAATCGAGTGCGAAATTTGATGAAATCCGAGATGTCCGGCACCATGAAGATACTAGGAGTCGATCGGTGATGAAATCCCCAAAAATTAACGGTAGAAAATGTTGTTCGACAATTTCGTCATTCTGGATGGATCAAAGCTCGAATAGATGGAAACGCAGATGGAGAGTAACATCGGAGTGAAGCTCGTGATGAGAGAAATCAGAATTCCCGCTCTGATACCATGTTAACTTGAAGATTTACGAGCTATGGCAGAAATGAGAGAAGGAAAACCCTAAAACAGATGAGTGGAAAGAGAGAAAAGAAGGGTCTGTTTCCTTGGACCCATTTCTTTCTTATTTCTATATTTAATATGAATATTACAACCCTGTATTTATATTTACAGTAATGAGACTATAAAACTAAACTAAAAAATAAGGAAACTACAATTGGGCCGGGAATGTAGGATATTCTTATTGGGCCAGCCCTTTTCCTCTATCTTGTCCATTATAAGTGCTAACAAACTGGCATTTAGATTACCAGTCGGACTGTACAATAATAATTCAATCTCATAGTTTTTCACATTAGATTTATATTAAGATATTTTACAACTCCAACCTCCTCCTCTTCCTCCTTATTCTTCTGAATTTCAGTTTAATGCCTTTTACATTCCCATTTGTTTTGAGAAAATATCTTTTGGATATAAACATGAGTAACTTTTTAGTTTCATTCCCATTAAGCTGTAGATGATTTCTTGATATTTTGTGTATAACATTTCGAGTAATTCTGCTCACCAAAGCTTAGACGGGAAGAAATAAATTAGTGGTTTTTGTCTTTGTTGGAAATTGTTGATATAAAATACTTTGTTCAGCCATGACTGTTGCTGATTCAAGCAGAATTTCAAGTCCAACTAGGCTTGAGGTTTATTTCAGACTCTCAATTTTTGTTACCCTTATTATTGTTAATCCTATTAATGGGATTGCAATTTAAATTGCTGTTATTGATTGAGATATGTATCTGAATTTTCAGGGGAAATATAGTGGAATGGTGGTATGTTGGATTCTTGGACTTGGGTCACTTGTTGCTTGGAATAGTATGCTTACAATTGGAGATTACTATTATGCAATTTTTCCAGAGAGTGTCCCTTTAATCATCTTTTTGTTTTATCTATTCTTCCAATAGAGTTGTAATTTGTACACATTTGGGTCTATCAGAAACAACTTCTCTATCTTTTCATAAGGTCTGCGTACACATTACCTTCTCCTGACCCCGCTTGTGAGAGTACACTGTGTTTGTTGTTGTAACTGGAATATATACAAAGAAGAGAGAAGGGCAAAGATCTTCATTGAATCCTTCAATATACATTTTTTTTAAAAAAAATTTGTTACATTGGGGGAAGGTGGAAGAGGGACAGTGAGAATTGAACACACACCTATTGTACGAGAGAGTACCACCATTTTAGGTGGAGCTAGGTTACCGACAAGGGGTTCGATTATTTGTGAAATATTATGCCCTATAATAGGGCAAAAACAATTTTTTTGGTTATATATACACTATTAAGGGAAGATTCTATAGAGTGGCAAAAGGGTTACTTTTGCATTGCAGGTTCATATCCTAAACGTATTATATTTTTGAATTACGTTGTGTAAGTTCCTGGCTCTGCCACTGCCCACCAGTACCACTAGACTGTAAGCTGTTGGAATTGATTCTGTTAATTGACTTTCATTTGGAGAGTTAGGCCCTTTTTGTATGAATGAAAGGTGAGAGCAAGGTTGCTGTGTGAGCCTATGACCTCCAAATAGTGAAAATTTTGTAGTTAGATGGGTTAGTAATAACTACGTTACAGTATAATCATAGAAAAGTTGAAATGATGCAATCCCGAATGACTTGATTAATTTTTCAAATAAAATGGCCCCAAATTTCAGATATCTGCTAACTGGTTTTATTTTGTCATGTACAATGAAGAAATACCATCCTTCAAGGGTTCTTACCCTCGTTTATCAGCCGTTTGCGCTTGCAACAATGGCAATTCTTGCATATAATGAGGCAAGAATTGATACAAGAAAGCGCAACCTAGCTGGATTTACTCTTTTCTTCTTAACCACATTCGCGCTCCTAGTGGTATGTTCTAATGATTTTCCTAGTCACTTCTTTCTTTTCTAATTTTTGTTTATCTAGGTTTGACTTTACTTTTCACGTCTTGAACTAGTTGGATTTGACCACATCAGGAAAGGGTGGTCTTGGAAATTATATCGGTTTATGTGCTATAGTCGCTGCTTTTGGAGTTGCAGATGCTTTTGTTGAAGGTGGGATGGTAGGAGATTTATCCTTCATGTGCCCTGAATTCATCCAAGTAAGATTCAAAATTCTATTTTTCTTCTACGTAGTAAGTTGCTATTATAATTCTTGAATCACATTTGCAAAATGTTTTATTGCGATTGTTATGAATTTGCAGTCGTACTTAGCTGGTTTGGCTGCCTCTGGGGCTCTCACCTCTGCTTTAAGGCTAGTGACTAAAGCAGCTTTTGAAAAGGCTAGTAACGGTCTTCGCAAAGGAGTTAGTACGTGATCTGAAATCCTGTCCTTAGATAGCAAATGAAAAAAAGGAAATACTTGTAACGTGGTTTCTATTTGAAAAATTGGTCCATTTCCTTTGTCAGAATCTTGCGGTTGTTGATTTTGCAGTGTTATTCCTGGCTATCTCCACATTCTTTGAATTTCTATGCATTCTTCTGTATGCATTCATCTTTCCTAAGCTACCAATCGTTAAGTACTACCGCACAAAGGCAGCAGCAGAGGGATCAAAAACGGTTGCAGCGGACTTAGCTGCAGCAGGCATCCAGACTGAAGCAACCAAAAGAGTACATAACTTATCCTTAACTAAAAACTTTGTTACTGATTTTCTGACCTTACGTTTGATCTACTCCTGTTAACTGAACAGGCTGATAATAGTGCTAAACAATTGGAGCGCCTGAGCAACAAACAATTGTTTTTTCAGAACATTGATTACTTATTGGATTTGTTCTTGATCTATGTCCTGACTTTGTCAATTTTTCCTGGATTCTTGTACGAGAATACTGGTACCCACAAATTAGGCTCATGGTAAGTTTGCTCGTCTCTTCTCAGCTGGCGTTTTTGTTATGACCTGCATTCAGTTCTTGCTAAATTTTTTGCTACACCTTTCAGTTTCTCGCTCGAACTGTTTCCCTTCATAAAAGAGTAGGCTTTTTAAGCAAATATACAGAGAGAGTACAAAAAACACATACACACAACTATTTCAATCTGAAGTAGTATTCTTGTGTAAGTACATTGGAATAACATGCTTTGAACTTGAAATCTTAAATAGCACACCATTTCATGCAGGGCCGGAGCCAATGTGTGACATACGGGTTCAGAAATAGCTTTTGCTTAGACCCTGCATTTGTATTAAAAAGTTCATTGGATATGTAAAAATATTTACTTGCAAACCTAGTAACTAAGACGAGCTATGGGTTCGGTGATAAATTCAAAACCCATAAACATCAAATCCTGGCTCTACCTCTGATTTCATGGTCTAAATTTTGAGCACGTGCAGAATCAACTAGGTTCCTAGGATTCTCACCAAAAATAGATAATACCTGCTTTTGAGTTAAACTTAAGTTGGTTTAACTACAACTTGAATAATAAACTAATTACTAGAAGAAGACGCTTCCAGTAGACTATTATTACTTTGTAGAAAACTCATGCATGCAAGAAACATTCGATTACATAGAGTATATGAAAGGGTTGATCTGCTACATGAATTATGCCAGTAAAAGGAAAGGTCTTTTTGTTTCAGGTACGCTTTAGTCCTAATAGCAGTCTACAACATGTTCGATCTGATAGCAAGATATATTCCACTAATCGAGAGAATCAAGTTGAAATCACGAAAGGGCCTAATGATCGCAACACTATCTCGTTTCTTGTTCATTCCTTGTTTTTACTTCACTGCAAAGTATGGTGATCAGGGCTGGATGATAATGCTCGTATCCGTCCTAGGATTGACCAACGGTTATCTCACTGTTTGTGTCCTCACAGTTGCTCCTCAGGGATACAAGGTTGGTAAAAATTATTTCCAGAGTCTATACAAAACACAAACAAAAACTCTAATTTCTTCATTAGTTAGTGTTTGCTTAAAGTTTTAAACTTACTGATTCTGCTTCATCAGGGGCCTGAGCAAAATGCATTGGGCAACTTGCTGGTGTTATGCCTACTGGCTGGAATATTGTGTGGTGTTGCACTGGATTGGTTATGGATTATTGGTAATGGCACATTTTAAAAGACCAGATTCTTAAAATTTGATAGAATCATATGGCTAGCTGCATCTTGGTATGTATATAGATATTGATAACAACGTCATACACAGTAGGTGTGGGTTCAATTCTCACGCTCTGCTCTTCCCCCTTTCGCTTCCCTAATCCCCTATATAATAGATTTTTTTTTTCAACAAAAAAGATTATGAGGTCATCTCTGTGTTTGAGCTGAGGATTGATGGTATATGCCTATGTGTCAACTAGCGCGATACATAAGCAATCAGCCTACCATCCTGCATCAACACACACCCAAAACCAACACGCGAAGCGTCACAATAAACTGTATACAACCCCTATCTTGAAGGCAACACCAAAGCTAGAGCCGTAGTCAAAGCAGTCTTGAGCCTAACAGTCAACCAGTCATAAGAAAAACTAATTCATGCATAATTTTATTTAGTGTTTGGTTGTCAGCATTAACTAGGATACATCCTTTTGCATAATTTAAATATAAAGAGGCAGCTGGTGCACTAAACTGCCGCTATGTGTGGGGTCCGAGCAAGGGACAGACCACCAAAAAAATCTCACACAGTAGAAAGGGTAACAGGATATCCAGCTGTGGGGATGGGTACTAGGAAATAAGGCCACAATATCTTTTCTGAAGGATCCTTAGCTTCCCACTGAAAGTTTTTCAGTACATTATGAAGGAAAACAAGAATCAGTATTCTTGCAAATTCTCTTCCTGGACATATTTTGTGTCCTACACCAAATGGAGCTGATGTATAAGGAACTAACTGTCCATTTCCTTCAAATCTAGAAGGATCAAACTGTGTAGGGTTTGGAAAGTATTCACCATTCTTCTGTGTGACTCCAAAACTCAAATATATCTGCAAATTTTAGAGAGAAAAAAATGCTCAGAAAGTCAATAGGTAAAAAAGAAGAGAAGAGTTACTGAAATGGGATATTAAAACTTTTAGGGGTCGTTGGTACGATGAATAAGCAAAAATAATCATGTGATAAAAAGTTAGTACCGCTTTATCCTTTGTTTGGTTACTAATCCTGGAATAAGTTATCACATGATTAAAAATAATACAGGGATACTTATACTTGCCAGAGGGTGGAATAATAATCTCAGGATAAAGCAATGAAATTGACAATCCCAGGATTAATAAAACATACCAAACAGTCAGTAAGAAATAATACCAATATAACTAATTTCCAGCATAACTAATCCCAGTAGAACTAATCGTAGCTTAGCTTTCCTTCAAACTAAACGACCCTTTAGTTATATACACTAAAAATTAATCAGAACAACAACAACAACAACAACACCAATAGCAACAACAACAAAACTCAATATAATGCTACAAGCGGGGTTTGAGAAAGGTAGCATGAGCCTGTTTGGCTTAGCTGATTTAGTGTAGCTGATAAGCATTAGGTGCTGAAGCAGATTTAAAAAATAAACAGTTACCTGTTTGGATAAAAGTGTTGAAATTAATAATAAGGAGCTGAAGAATTGAGTATACGAAGAGTTTTGTTTTAAAAAGAAGTATTTCATGGATAGAATAGTAAATATTTTGGTCAAAACTAAAGTGCTTATAAGCTGAAATTTGATAAGTTGGGGGAGACCAACTTATGGCTTTTGGCTTATTTTTGGCTAATAAGCACTTTCAATTTTACCAAACACGTAGATAAGCCAAAAAGTGTTTATAAGCCAGTTTGACCAGCTTATAAGCTTAGCCAAACACCCTCTATGTACGCAGCCTTTACCCTTACCTTGAAAAGGTAGAAAGACTATTTCCAATAGACTCTCGGCTCAAAGAAAGATGAAAAGAAACCAGTAGCAACAAGCAATAACAACTAAAAGATAATAAGAAAACGAAGCGAATGAAACAACGTTTAATAATAGAAATCTAAGAATTATGGAATACAAGACTAACACTAATATTGCTGGCCGTATGGAAACGAAAAAACGTTCGAGTACCAACTAACTCTCTACCCTAATTCTCAATCTCTGCACCGTCCTATCAAACTTTCCATTAAAAGGTGGAAGAGTACGTACCTTCCATCCTTTTGGTACGAGGAAGTCATTATAAGTGATGTCCTCTATGGCCTCTCTGAAAAGGCCTTGAACAACTGGTGTGTCTCTTAGTACTTCATTCACAAAGCTCCAAGTTTTCCTCATTTTCTGAATGTCATCCCAGCATAGCACTATCCTTGGCATCATATTCCTTGCAATCTCATTTTGCTCTGTCATTTTAGATCCCCAATTTGAAAAAGTCAGAAAATTTTAAGAATATTCATACAAAGAATCCCCATTTCGTTTGCCATGATAAAGAGCAGTGGTGGATCTAGAGTATATAGTATGAGTTTTCAAGAACCCAGTAACTTTTGTGTAGACCTTGTATTTTTATAAAAAAAAATTCCACTATATATCATAGATATCTAATTGTGAACTCAGTTATTAATGTATATTAATTTGAGATTGTGACAGGAATCCATAAACATTAAATTCTGAATCCGCCTTTGATAAAGAGAATCAATTCGTAGCCATCCGGAAAAAAACTAATGACAATCTGTAGCCACAAAATAAACCATACAATTAATAGCCCAAAACCGTTGCCACTTCCCCTTCAAATTTCAAACTTTTCAACTCCGTAGCCACTAAATTCGGTGGCTATGATTCAACGAACCAAAGCAAAATTTTCAGAAATCATTGTCTTTATGGTTGTGAAACTGAACGCACAAATCAAATCTCTGATCAGGTGAAACAGAATCCAAAGATATTTTCAATTTGAAGATTCTAGCTAGACCGTATCTAAGTAAAGCAATAAACGAGAAAAAAGAATCATTTTATCCCATGGTTACGGTGGATACAATTTTCAATATAATGACACCATATCCACACATATCAAAAGAGTCTATTTTTAAAGTTGAAATAGCAACTTTAGTAATTTTGTCAAAACGTAAAATTGTATCATGTCATTTAGTAATTTTCATGTCATTTTAGGTACCTAATTTTTTCTTATTATCAAAAGATTATGTAAATTATTTTTAATTTTCGTTGTTGTAGATTATGTAAAGATTATGTACATATCAAAAGATTATGTAAACGAAAGCAGTCCGTCATCTTCAAAGTAATATATTCTTATTGTTATGGTTTTCGTTTCATAGGTTTATTTATTTATTTAATACACAATAATATGTTCTTCGCTCTTTAAATCGATACTCCTTTACATACAAAGAACATAAATGTACATTCAAATAAATACTATATAATGGATATAAATTGTCAATAACTACCATCATTATAATTTTTAACACAATATTAAATTCTAGAACATCTTTCATATATACATTTTGCTATATCACTATGTTGTAAAATGCACGATACACTTTATATATACAAAATTTATATATTGTAGAACAGTCTATATATACACTTTGGATACATAAAAGCGCCCGGGATACATTAATGATATATTATGTATACATTGCAAGATGAAAGATACATTCTATATACAAATTTATGCAATGTATATACTAAATAGACTGTCACTATACAAAAAATATACTAAAATAGACTATTACTATATAATTTATATACAATAGACTGTGACTATACAAAATATATACAAAATAGACTGTCACTATACAAAAATATACTAAATAGGCTGTCACTATACAATTATATAAACTAGACTGTCATTATACAAAAAATATATAAAATATACTGTCACTATACAAAATATATACTAAATAGACTGTCACTATACAAAAAATATACAAAATAGACTGTCACTATATAAAAAATATACAAAATAGACATTTCAGGCTATTAGATGTAATATGTTTGGGCCGAAGAGTCATTTCGTGTAAGTAGGAAAAAATAAGGGCTATTAAAATTTTGAGAGGCTATAGAGGGAATGTTTTGTAGAACTTCATTTCTAGAACCCAAGCATTTAGAGACGTTTGGATAAAAAAGGTCAATGTTTTATTTTGGCTACATTGTTGGGATTTTTACCCTAATAACCGTTTGGCTTCACCGTTTATTTTTCTAATCAATATATATATATATATATATATATATATATATATATATATATATATATATATATATATTATACATTTAATATATATACTATACTATACTATATCTAGTTTTAGTTTAAGCGATTAGATCTGTCAGATATTTAGGTTAATTCTTCAATATTTTTTGTGAGGGATTGAATTTTGTTTTGGCAGAATTTAGAATGGAGTTTAACTTATGTACGCTAATCGGGTAGAGTTTTTAATTTTATCAGGTCATTTAGAAGGTAATTAATTATAGATAATTATCCGTAATACATAAATGGAAGAGCTTACTTTTACTTATATATATATATATATACGGACAATGTATAAAAAAAAATTACACTATCAATTTAATCAAAAAGATAACTACAAATATTCATCTAAAAGTGAGATTGTGATACTAAAGGTAAGGCAGGTGGTATGCTATAACAAATGACTATGTGTAAATTTTTTACACCGTTGGGTTAAGTTTACTTACAACAACATAAATTTTCATAACAAACTTTATATGATAGATTGAAAATAAAATAATGACATGTAATAGGCCCGGTATTTTTGTTACAACTCAAAACTCTTGTATTTTTGCTTAACTAAATAAGGGCACCCCGATACACAAAGTATCTCGTATTTATACAGGGTTCAGGAAGGGTCACACCCTAAGGAATGTTATATAGACAGCCTACCCTAATGCAAGTATTAGTAACTGCTTTTACGACTCAAACCTTTAACCTATAGATCGTGCAATTTAATTCGAAGAGAAAGAAATACCTTCCATTATTCCATTGAAGAACTCAGGTTTCTCTTTAAGGTACTTCATGACCAAAGTTATAGTTGTAGCAGTAGTATCATAACCACCAACAATAAATCCAAATAATTTATCAGCCATTTCAACTTCTGTCAAGTACTTGCCGTTTTCGTCTTGTTCAGTAATCACTTTTGTTAACACATCAACTTTTGGAAGATCTGGATTTTCTTGTAACTCTACTCTTCTTTCTTCAAAAATGGCCTTCATTTCTTTCCTTAATTCTTTCCCTGCTCTCATTGCCTTATAAAATGTTGTACCAGGAAACTTTATGTCCATTACCAAAAGACCTCGCGAAAAAATATTGAATTTTTCATAAAGATTCAAGATTTTATCGGAGTTTTCGATCCCCATAAATACTCTAGTAGAAAGAGAGAAAGTAAATAACTTCACTAAATCATATACAATCACTTCATTCTTCCCCTTCCAATAATTTTCTAAGTGTAAATGTGACATAATGTCCATAGTACTAATGAGACTATCTACATTTTGTGAGTTCAAGAAATAACTCATAACATTTTGTGCCCTTTTTGTGTCATGTTCTATGGGTACAAATGATGTAGAAGGGAAGAGTTTTTGAATAGAAGAAGGTCTCCAACCAATGACAAGTTTGTTGCCATTGTTGAATATGAATTTATTGGCTTCTTGACCTGAAAATATAGCTACATTTTGGCCAAGTAATGAGGTTTTGAAGACATTGGATTTGTATTTTTTGGTTCTTTTTTGAACAAATTCATGGACCAAACCATAACGAAGTGATACAAGGAATTCTATGGTTTCTCCAATAATTGGCCAACCAAAAGTCCCTGGAGCTAAAGGGAGTTTTTCTTTAGGCTTGGCAAGGGAATATTTGAATAAAAATTTGATGATTATAGCAAGTGTGATTGCAATAGAGAGGAGGAAGTGGTCCATTTTGCCTAAGTGTGGTGTTCAAGTATACCATACAAGTAACCTGCAAGATTATGAATAGGAAAAACGTTTCTACCGTATATATAGTAATATTGTGATATTGATTGTTTTTTTAAAAAGAATTAACCCAAATAGTCACCCACATCATCTCTTAAACCAAAAATAGCCGGTAGATGTATAATTCATGTATATAATATGTCTAACTATGTATAATCAATGTATAATCTATGTATACCAGCTACCTAATCACTTAAACAAAAAATAACATGTAAATGTATAATGTATGTATAATTATATGTATATAATCAATGTTCAATTTGTGCATGCCGGCCACCTAATCTCTTAAATTAAAAATAGTTGGCAGATATATAATGAATATATGTATAATTCATATATAATATATATAATTGTGTATAACTAATATATAATTTATGTATATCTATTACAAAAAATAAACATTGAACCCGATCGATTATTTGTATAACAAACTCTTTTTCTGTTTCTTGCTCTGGATACATAGCATGGGTTTTCGAGTATGATCTTGTGGAAGCTGACTTTTTGTCTCCAGTCAACTATGCATGTGTACATTGTTGCATGTAGTAGATAAATTATCTTGCTTTATTTTAATTTATTAATTATTCTATATATATATGGACGATTACATGTAATTATTATCTTTTAATTAGGTGACCTAATATCATAAAAAAATTAATATAATAGTATATAAAAGTTAAACTCTTATTTACATTATACTTCAATACAAAATTGTACAATCTTTTATCACCTATGTTTCCGAACATATAAATTCTTCCATTAATCAACACTATTAGGTAGAGTTTCAAGTCTAAATAACAAGAGAGCATGTGAATTTTTCCAAAAATCACTTCTACTCTTTAATCTCCAAATATTTCAACCAAAACTAGGGACATATAGCTGTCCGGCTAATAAGATTATGTATCCCCTTTAAATTTGGATAAAATATCGATTTTCTCAAACACTTCGATTTAGTCAGATTTTTTGCCGAATATTCTATAGAAAAAATCTCATCTCACCCCAGAAAAAGTACAATAAAAATAAAATATATAGCCTAGCTTTTGTAGGAATTCATATATTGATCTTGAATATCGTGTTGATGAACACAAAAATTAAATGTACGTCGATTTGTTGTGATACATACGTCGAGTCGTAGAATTGAGAGCTGAACACCTCTTTAATTAATCTTTGTCCTACATGCTATATTAATTATCTCTTGCTTTTATTAATAGGATAAAATCATACAAATTGTCCTTCGTATTAAGTACATCACACGTTTATTACATATATCTTTCTATAAGCCTAGATGATACGGAAGAACAATTCTAATCGAAATGGTCAAATTTGCTTACGTACAATCTGAGTAACTTTGTCCTATGTTAGACTTTGATAATATTACCCTCGCAGTTAGAAAAGAAGTCTTATTTTTACCTTTAAAACCTAGTGGGCGTTTGGACATACAAATTGTAAAATTCCGAAAAAAGTGGGAAATTTTTTAAAAGAAAATGGTATCTAAAAATTAGAGTTGTATTTAGACATGGGTATAATTTTGGGTTGTTTTTGAATTTTTGTTAGTTATCTGAGTGAAAGTTTTGAAAAATAGCCTTTTGAAGTTTTTCAAATTTCCGAAAAATTTCAAAATTCATCTTCAAGTGAAAATTGGAAATTTTATGACCAAACATTAATTTCGATAAAAAGTGAAACTTTTTCAAGAAAAAGTGAAAAAAAATTCATGGCCAAACGGGCTCCTAATTCCCTTTAACATGAAAGGTAATTTCAAACCATAATCAAAAGTTGAATGGTAAATTTTAACCTTTTGTTTCCAAAGAATTTGGAGGCGTAGAGTTCATCTAATTCGCGTGGGAACTCTGTTAATGATAAGGCAATTTGTAATTGTGAGATTTAAATGAACACAAAATGTAACGAAGGACAAAAAATATTAAGCAATTTCAGATTGTACAAGAGCATATTTGAAAATTTTCTCCGTTTCAATTGAAATTTACCAATACAATATTCTAATTTACTAAAAGGTTTTGTAAAAGGAACATAGTACAAGTTAATGTCGAGAATAAACCCCCATAGAAATAATATTCACAGTAATAAAAGCGGAATAATAATATAGCACCGAGATACGGTAAACAAGAATAAAAGAGTAACAACGACACCAAGATTTTTACGTGGAAAACCCTTTTAATAAGGGAAAAAACCACGGCCCCGAGAGGAGCAACTGATATCACTATAGTAAGGAATTTTACACTTTGTAGGTCGGAGTAAAATACTCTAAAGACCACTACAACACTCAAAAGAAATAACCCTCTTTTGATATTCCCACCTCACTACAATATCGCTCACTCTCTATTTTCCTCACAGACTATTTTCTTATACCCTGTCTGTGAAACCCCACTCTTTCTTTCTCTCTTTGTTGGTGTGCAGAAATGAGAGTTGAAGCTCTCCTTTTATAGCCAAAGCTTCACTCTCTAAAGCCTACAATATTTGACAATTTACACACGCTTTTCACAATTCAACAAAGTTGGCTACCAAACCAAAGAAATTCAACAAGGTTGGCTACCAAACCAAACTAATTCAACAAGGTTGGCTACCTAACTAAACCAAGTCAACAAGGTTGGCTACCAAACCAAAGAAACTTTTATTAGGCACATGCCTAATACTTCTTCAATGAGATGGGCATCATCAATCTCCCCCTCCGGTCTCATTCATCTAGAGGAGGTAGCACTGTCTTCTAGTTTGAGTGCATGTCGACAAGTTCTTTGCATAGCTCGAACTTGTTCCTTGGTACCACCTTGGTCAGCATATCTGCGGGATTCTCACTTGAAGAGATCTTCAAGACTTTTAGAGATTCATCATCTACCATTTCTCGAATCCAATGATATCTCACATCAATGTGTTTGGTCCTTGCATGGTACATAGAGTTCTTGCTAAGGTCTATTGCACTTTGACTGTCACAATAGACGACATACTCCTTCTGATGCAATCCAAGCTCTTGAAGGAACCGTTTGAGCCATACCATCTCCTTGCTAGTTTCTATAGCGGCAATGTACTTTGCTTCAGTTGTTGAAAGTGCAACACACTTCTGCAACTTAGACTGCCATGATATAGCTCCCCCTGAAAATGTAAACAAATATCCAGTAGTGGATTTTCTGTTGTCAATGTCACCTGCCATATCAACATCTTCATAGCCCTTCAAGATTGGATCAGATCCTCCAAAGCACAAACAATCTCCCGTGGTACCTCTCAGGTACCTAAGTATCCAATTGACTGCTTCCCAATGTTCCTTTCCAGGATTTTCAAGAAACCTGCTGACAACACCAACTGCGTGAGAAATATTAGGTCTAGTACATACCATTGCATACATCAAGCTTCCGACTGCTGAAGAATAAGGAACTCTAGCCATGTTCCCTTTCTCTTCCACTGTTGTAGGACACATCTTTTTACTCAACTTTAGATGACTAGCAAGAGGTGTGCTGACTGGCTTAGCATTTTTCATGTTGAAGCGTTCTAGTACACGTTCAATGTACTTCTCCTGAGATAGCCATAACTTTCTACTTGTTCTCTCTCGAACTATCATCATCCCTAGAATTTGTTGTGCTGGGCCCAAGTCCTTCATATCAAATGACTTGGACAGATCTCCCTTCAACTTTGCTATCAACCCCTTATCTTTTCCTACAATTAACATGTCATCCATATACAACAACAATATAATAAAGTTATTCTCAGAAAATCTTTTGAAGTATACACATGGATCAGAATAGGTCTTTAAGTATGTTTGACTTTTCATGAATAAGTTAAACTTCATGTACCACTGCCTTGGTGCCTACTTCAATCCGTAAAGACTCTTATTCAATTTGCACATCATGTGTTTCTTTAGAGCTACTTCAAATCCTTCTGGCTGCTCCATATAAATCTCCTCTTCCAAATCTCCATGAAAAAATGCAGTTTTCGCATCTAACTGCTCCACTTCAAGATCTAGGCTAGCTGCTAAGCTCAAAATTGTTCGAATAGAAATCATTTTGACAACAGGAGAAAAAATTTCGTCAAAATCAATACCTTTCTTCTGTTCGAAGCCTTTAACCACCAATCGAGCTTTATATCCGACGAGCTTGTCATTTCCATCTTTCTTGAGTTTAAAGACCCATTTGCATTTGAGTGGTCTTTTACCCTTTGGAAGTTCAACCAGCTTGTACGTGCCATTTTTCTGTAGAGATTCCATCTCTTCTTGCATGGCTTTCATCCACTGGTTCTTTTCTGGATGGGGCAACACCTCCTTAAGACTTTCTGGCTCCCCCTCATCACTGATGAGGACATACTCTGTGGAAGGGTACTTGCATGACTCTACCCTTGGCCTCTCTAATCTCCTCAGAGGTTGAGGTTGTTCTTCTCCCTGAGTGGGGTGTTCCACTTCCTCGACACCTTCATCAAGTTGCTCCCCCTGCTCAATAACCTCACCAGGTTGCTCCCCCATGCTCAGCAACCTCGTCGGTCGTACTTTCTGCACTTGTGGGATTGTTAGAAGTAGAAGGAATAGTTAAAAGTTTAGGAATTATACCATTCTTCGCCTTTTCTAATATATCGGCAGCAGTTCCAACTTCACTTTCTCGGAAGACTACATCTCTGCTTCTGATGACCTTCTTCTTTACAGGATCCCACAATCTGTACCCGAACTCTTCATCTTCATATCTGATAAATATGCAGGGAACAGATTTATCATCCAGCTTTGTTCTCTGCTCTTTTGGTACATGTGCAAAAGCTCTACAACCGAACACCTTCAGATGCGAGTAGGACACCTCCTTGTTGGTCCAAACTGTCTCTGGGATGTCAAACGCCAACAAAACTGATGAACTCCTATTGATTAGGTAACAGGCTGTCTGAATTGCTTCACCCCAGAATGACTTAGGCAGTTTAGCCATTCTAAGCATGCTTCTCACCTTCTCTACAATGGTGTGGTTCATCCTTTCGGCTATGCCATTGTGATGCTGGGTTACAGGAACTGTCTTTTCATGTCTGATCCCATGACTTGAACAATACTCTTCAAATTCCCTTGAAGTGTACTCACCTCCATTGTCACTTCGGAGACGCTTTAGCTTTCGACCCGTCTCCCTTTCTACTAGAGCATGAAACTTCTGGAAAACTTGCAACACCTGATCTTTGGTTTTCAAAATATAAACCCATAATTTTCGTGAAGCATCATCAATAAAAGTAACAAAATATTTGTTACCGCCCATTGATTCAATTTCCATTGGGCCACAAATATCAGAATATACTAAATCAAGTATATTCAATTTTCTTTCAGACGATGTCTGAAATGAGACTCTATGTTGCTTACCAAATAAATAGTAGTCACAAGGTTTTTTCGTTGTACCTTTGGCATAAGAAATAAGTGATTTCTTGGAAAGAATTTGCAATCCCTTCTCGCTCATATGACCCATTCTTTTGTGCCACAAATCTGCAGAAATCTCATCTTGTGTCGCGTTCAATTCACCTTGGCATATTTCCGCATTTGTCCTGTACAACGTGCCACGAGTAACTCCCTTTGCAATCACCAATGATCCCTTAGTGAGTCTCCATTTTTTATTTGCAAAATAGCTCTCGTATCCATCTCGGTCTAAAGCAATTCCCGAGATCAAGTTCATCCGCAAATCAGGTACATGCCGCACATCCTTTAGAACCAATGTGCATCCGACATTTGTCTTGATACAAATGTCACCAATCCCCGCAATCTTTGAGTAACTTGTGTTACCCATTCTCACTGTGCCGAAATCACCTGCTACATATCTGCAAAAAAGATCTCTTACCGGTGTGGCATGGTAAGATGTCGTTGTGTCAACCACCCATTCCGACTCCGGACCTGACATGTGCATGCATTCATCTTCCTCATTTATAAAGAGGACAACATTATCATTGTTTTGCACCATGGCGGTTGTCTTGTCGTCATTCTTCTGGCCACTAGTTTCATCTTTGCCCTTCCTTGGATTTGGGCAATCTCTTTTGAAGTGACCTGGTTGATCACAGTTGTAGCAATTTTTGGCTCTTGATTTGGATCGGTTCTTTGACTTCCCACGAGCTCCGGATCTACCATAGCTGTTCGAACTCCTTTGATAAATCCTGCCTCTAGCTTCTGTGATGAGAGCAAATCCTTGATTTTCAGGCTTCTTTCTCATCTTCTCATTGAGGAAAAGAGCCGATGTGACATCTTTCAACTCAATAGTAGTCTTACCGTGTAGGATGGTTGTTGCCAAATTATCGTACGAAGATGGCAATGAGTTCAATAGCAAGATGGCTTTATCTTCTTCCTCGATTTTCACTCCGAGGTTGGCAAGCTGTGTGATTAGTCCGTTAAACACATTTAAATGTGACAAAAAATTTGTACCTTCACTCATGTGTAGGGCGTATAACTGCTTCTTCATGTACAATTTATTTGTCAGCGTTTTGGACATGTATAGGCTTTCTAACCTTGTCCAAATTCCACGTGCAGTATCTTCATCAATGATGTTATTTACCACATCATCTGATAAGTGCAACCTGATTGCACTAACAGCCCTTTTATCCAAGTCAACAAAGTTGGCTACCAAACCAAAGAAACTTTTATTAGGCACATACCTAATACTTCTTCAATGAGATGGACATCATCAGTTAACCTCTTCAATTCCTCTGAATCCTTTTTTCCCCTTATATTTCTGAGGGGAGAAAGGAGAGGGAGGCCAAGAACGGCGCAACGATCAAGAAGTGGCTATCTTTTCCTAGTAAAAGATAATGAATTTTACCCGAGAGCCAAAATTAAAACACGATTTTTTTTAACTTAGACTCTCAAGTGGCTAAACTTGTAAATTTTTATACACTGTGTTATGACTTACATGATGATTCCAAATTGGTTATCTGTGTGCTTGCCCTAATTGAGGATAAATATCTCTCATCATGTCCATCTGGCCAATAGTAGTCGAATCCAGGTAGGCAAGTGTATATATAGCCATTCTGAGGGATGTTATTTAGAAATTAGGCAGTATTTATTTTATCCTAAAATTTTAAACTAAAAATTGCATATTCAGGAGAATTAAGGATATTTTTGTCCCGAAAAATTGAATTGAAAAACTGAAATTCAAGATACACGGACTAATTCCTAAATAACAGCCTTTTAAAGTGGCTACCTGGTGTCATTTGTACAATCCAGGTAGGAGTGGTGTAATACCATTGACTTTAAGCGTTAAAAAACTAAATACTAAAAATATTTTTTTAAAATAAGATTCAAAAAAATGAAGAAAATAGAAAACTTGAACGCGTTTTAACAGTTTTAACTTCGATGTCCGTTAACTAATTACTTGGATGTGATTCTGGTAGCTCTTGCTACTCTGTATTATGCCTATAATATGATATGGTAGTAAAATAATAATAATACAAGGCAAATCTCATAAACCGACATAAATTGTTGTTTATCTTATATACAGTAGAAATAGGAAACCCAATTTTACTAGGAAAACTTTTCCTAGTACCTTAAATTTCCAAAATCAATATGAAAATATCCCTATAAAATCCTAAACACCTTTAATTGCTCTCAACGTTGTACCACAATTTCTTTGTCCGTGAATTCAATCAGTTCATCAAAAACTTCCATATTATAATGAAGAAGACATTCTTTTACAATTTCATCCCATCAAAAGCAGAAGAAGAAGCATGCAAAGCTAGCAACACGCCATGGGTAGTAACTCGTCAGCTAATAGAAATACGAGATATATACCCTCCTCCAGTTCTTGATTTAAAAAATCCATGGCAAATCAAAGAAAACCGTCACGTACGATGAGGCGATCGTCGGAAAACTAGTGCTGCCATTTATTGAAGTTTTTGAGCATGTTTTTCGATATTGGACGTTGGATATGGCTAACCTTGTAGTATTAGGGCACAAGGTTAATGTTAGTTTATGGGATGTTACAGAAGAGAATAACCCTAAGAAGTATGATAGTAATTATTTTGAGATTTTGCCTAATGATGATTATGCACTCGTGTGCTTGGATTTGTATAAAGATCGAGGATTAAGTGTTGATGATGAGATTGGATTATATTGGGATCCTAGGTCTTCTACGTTCGTGTTTAAGGAAATATTTTGATGATGATTCAGGAATTCGATCATAATGATTAATTGTAGTTTTTTTTCCCTTCTTATTAGTTTTCAAACTATATGGAGATTGAAAGATTAATGTTATGCTTATTAAATAAAAGAGTAGTGAGATGATATAGTGATAACGAAACTGTTAACTTGTTGTCAGTATATTTGGTTTGGATCTTATTTTTAATTTACTTAACTTCTGTTCCTATACTTTGCTGCAAGTTGATTTTTACTCTATTTGTCCTAATTTATATGCAATTTTTCGCTTCTCAAGAATTAATTCACTAATATTCAAAGTTAAACTGGATTAGATCGATCACTAAATATTTTAAATAAAATTTAAATATCCAAAAACTATATAAAAAGTACTACTATAAGTTGTAATTCTTTTCGTGTCAATATGCTAATATATATTTTAAAAAATTGATTAAAGTTCATATAATTTGAATTTCGAAAAGCAAAAATTTTCACATAAATTGTGACAGAAAAAGTATTATGTTATCTTCTTTCTTTCCAATACAAAAAAGAAAAAAGACAGCTTATCTCACATTTTAATATACTAGCTTTAGTGTACGTGCGTTGCACGTGTGTTTCGCGTCAATCAATATAAAATATATACAAGAAAAATAAATTATTGCATATATTGAAACAATATCTTCTTAACATACAAAGATGATGAATTTAGTTGAATTAGTTATATAATAGTTATAATTATAATATCTTGTTAAATAAGATAAAAATATGTTATGTTGTTGTATCTTGCCTAACATAAATAAAAATAAAAATAAAAAGGTTTTAAAAATAATTGATATTGATAGATTCTTTAAATTTACATATCTAAAAACTACTTTAAAAGTACTATAGTCACATTATTTTAAAAAAACTAAATATTTAGAAGGCATATAAAAATTGCGACAAAAAAAAAAACTCGTTTGACTATCAAAATTCGAATATTGTCATATAAATAAGGGCAGAGGGAGTATGTATTATGTTTTACAGCTTGTTTGGATGGTCGTTACCTATTGTATCGTATCGTATCGTATTGTTACTTTAAATATGATGTTTATTTTGGTTGTTACTTAAATTTTATTGTATCGTATCGTTAAATTCGTCGTTACGTAACGACGGAATGTGCCACTTTATGTAACGACCGATTTGGTGTGGTTGCGTCATTATCTTGTCTTTTTCTCTCATCTCACCTTTACTATTATTAAATTATTTAATTTTATTATTTACGCTACCTTTTTATATAGTAAATTTACCCCGTATCATAATTTTTCTTTATAATATTGCAAATTTATTCTTCATATTGCTGGTGCATGATATCATGAAATAACGGCAAACGATACAATCTATCCAAACATTATATTCATCAAACGATACAGTACAATACAATATAATACGGTACATTATAAAATGATGTGTAACCATCCAAACACGCTGTTAAAGAAATAGTACATGATTGAAGGATAAGAGGATCTGTCAACGCTAAAGGATATGTTCATCCATAAATAATTGCATGAGTTATAATATTCTTTGTTTTAGTTGTCACACCTCCTTTTTGCGCGCCCCGCCCCGAAGGGTTAGATGCGCGGGTGGAGTTTTTCCAATTTAAGTGACAATATTCGAAATGAGATTATTTATTTAATTCAGAGTCGCCACTTGGGAAAGGTTTGGCTTTTGGTGTCCCAAGTCACCGGTTTATCTTGAATCCCAAATCGAGGAAATTTGCGACTTTTCCAAATGAAGTCTGCGAACCAGAAATTCTAAGTAAGGAATTCTGTTGACCCGAGGGAAGGTGTTAGGCACCCTCGAATCCCGTGGTTCTAGCACGGTCGCTTAAATTGTTATAATGGCTAAATATCTGATTTAAATACAGGTTGTGACTTATGTGCTTTTATTAAGTTTAAACCGCTTTTATTATTATCATTTATTTTATAGAATTACAACGTCGTGAAAATGCATCTCGAACCACGTCACAATCAATGCACCCGTAGTTGTTAACACATTTTGACTCCGTTGGGACTTGGACTTGGGTCACATCAATGTGCACCTGATTTTTAAGAATATAATTTACTAAAGTCGCGCCTAAAGAATCTAAACGCGTTATTATCTTTGTAGAAGGCCATGAAATTTATTAAATGGCCTATCTTGAATTCTAAATAATTATCATGGTTATTTATTGAGGGCCCCGCAATTTTGCATCTTTATTTGGCGAGGCTCATCTCTATTTTAGAAAAGGATATCCTAAAATGGCTACATTTCTAATGCATTTGTCTCTAAAACTAGAAGAAAAGGTACATGCTAATTCAATTATAGGCTTTTGCCTAATCCGGATTTTTGTCAGTTTCTGATTAACTACTTATAAAGTAAAAACGTCATGCCTTGCGAGGATGTTTCAGTCGAACAAAAAGACTACATATGAGATTGATGAAATGCAATACCTAATCCGAACATTTCTTGAGTTGAACTTAACTGAACTTATTTGGCCTAGATTAAAGGATAACTGGCAAAGTAAAATACTTTAGTTTGGCAAGGAATCATGTACGAGCTAAACGAAATACAACACTTAATCTGAACACTTCTCGAGTTGAACTTAACTAAACTTGTGTGGACTAGTCTTAACTAAACAAAAACTAAATGAAACAAGAACAGTATTGTATAAGGCCGAAATATACATGCCCCTACTGACAAACAACTACAGAGTTAAAATACAACAGGGTAAACTCAGTCAAATATCAATACATACTTTCGAACTGTTGAATCATAAACTAAATCAATTTTCACAGGCCTGTTAATGTACTATGAATATTACAACAAATACTTGAACTTCTTCAACCTTTTTTCATTTCATGCTTTCCAACTGTTTTAATTACATCAATATGGGACTTGAAATGTGTACCTGGAAATGCTGAAAATGCAAAGGAGAAGAAGAAGAAGATGTGGAAATCAGCAGCAGAAAGAAGCAGGACTAGTAATAGCAGCAGGACAAGGCAGCAACAATAGTGAGCAGAATAGCAACAGCAATCAGAACAGCACAAAAGAAAAGGATTCTGATGCGAGGTGGAACTAGAGTTGAAGGAAAAAACAGCCAAACGAAATAGCACACAGTGTGATGGCAACAATGCTCCAGACAATCCAATTCCGGAATATACCAAATGCCACAAAACACTAACAATAATCTCGATTGAATTTTAGGAGGAGCAACACTGCCTAATGTATTGACAATAGATGAAGTTCAGACAAACGAAACCAAATTTCTGATTTCCTAATCTATTTTATCTCTTTCTTGCTCTCTTTCTATTTCTGTCAACTCTCTCTTTTTCTTTTCTATCCTCACAGTGTATGTATCTCCCAATTCTGTCTCTCCCCTCAATTCTGTCTCTCCCCTCAATTATGTCTGTCTTTATCTCCCAGGTCCTCCTCTTTTTATAAGCCTCAACACCATCTCTTTTAACAGCCTGTTTTTCAAAATGTCACAGTATCCCTCCCATGTGTCTTTTACCTTTTCAGATCCCAATTAGTTATTTAAGTATATAACTTCCATCAACATTCCCTGGCAGACTTACTTTTAAAGGGTTTAATACTTTTTAAACTTAAAGCAGGGTATGGGCAGTAGAATATGTTGACAGCATATGCTGTCAAACCATTTTAAAATTAAACAAAGGACCTTTATGCAGGCCACAGGCTGTGCACAAAGCACATGAGATGCACCAATGCACATGCTGTGCACGAGTGCACATGCCTTCCAATTCAGAATCTAAACACAAACAATCCAACAGCTATAAGTGAACTAAACTGGCTCTTAATTGATTCAGGCAAATGTTCAATAGAAGCAAATCGATTTAACTTTGTTCAGACAGTTGAAACTAATTGACGACACATGTCGACTCGACTATATTAGCATTAACATACACAAACGTAGCCAAATCAGACATTCAAAAGCATGGGACACATGACTCGACTTATACTGATTAAGCAGGATTATACTTTGAGGAATCAGTTAGTCAGTACAAATTTGGAATACAACCAATACACATGTCTTATCAGAATAGGAGGGGTTCAAACAAAACACAGTGGTTCAGGCAAAGTGGTCAATCAGAAGGTGGTAAAATTTAAAGACACAAATTGAAACAAAACATGACCAGATATTTAAAACAAATCACACGGACTAAAACAAATAAAGGAAAGAAAACAAACTCACCTTAAAGCTTGCAAAGTTAAAAGTTTGAACTCGGATTTGGACAGACCTTTCTTAAGGCTGAACGGACTTTAATCGAAGTGTTTCTCAGATGAGAAACACTTCGATTAAGGTCCATTAGACCTTAATCTCTTTGGCTCGGACTGGCATGGGCCAGTGATGAAGGACACAAAACTTTCAAACTTAGATCTGGGATTCAGGCTTCCCTGATCAGATTCGGACCAAACCAAGTATGGTTTGGTCACGAGGGGGTCTGGGGAGTGTCTGGTATGAATTTGAAGCAGATCGGTGTAGATTAGGTTCCGACTCGAATCTTCAAATGAAGATTCGAGAAGGTGGGATAAGATTCGAAGCATGCGGTTGGTAGATTTGGGTTCAGGATGGCATGGGGGTTCTATGGTGTTCAGGGGAAGGTCACCGGCATCCATGCCGCCGGCTTTCATGGCGAAAGTACGCAGGGGCGGCTAGGGTTTTAGGGCTGTTTGTTTGGAGACGAAGGCTGGGGTTCAGATAGGGGGGCAGGGTAGGATTATGGCCTTATATAGTTAATAGATGGATTGTTCTTGACCGTTAGATCAATCTAGATCTACGGTCTGGATCTGATAGCTTAAGTGGAACGGTGTCGTTTCAAGGGTAAAGGGTTGGGGTCGGTCCGGGTGAGACGGGTCGGGTTTATTGGTGGGTTATGGGGAATTGATCTTGGCCGTTGATCAATCTGAGATCAACGGCCCAGATCACACTGGACCAAAACGTCGTCGTTTGGACGTCCTGGGCATCAGGTGGCCTGGACCGGGCAGGCCTGAGTCTTGGGCTGTTTGTTTGGGCCAATTTTGTTAAAATTGGCCCAAGTCCGGAAGGGATCCTTATATTATTTTTTTTATTATTATTTCTTTTTATTTATTTCCTTTTTCTTATTTATTTTAAAACAAAACTAAAAAAATCAAATTAAAATTAAATACACACTCAATACAATTATTTGCACACGCACTAAAATATTTCAAAACAAGTAAAATTAAACAAAACAAAATCACGGACAAAGGTGCCTGTTTTATGCTTTTCTATTTAAACCATGTTACGGTTCAGATTATGCATGACACGTCACACATTTTTTTTTTGAATTTTGTTTTAATAAAGTAAATAAATAAAAATGGGCCGAAGTCACAAATAAATCAACAAGGTGCCGCACAAAAATCCAAAAATTGTACAGTATGACCAATTTTATTCTTTTGGAGCGACTGTCGCGCAAAACAAAAATCACGTGCTCACAGCTGCCCCTCTTTGTTCGGAAACACGAAGGGTTTTGGTGCAAAGATAAAGTGAGCGTGTATGAGCGATTTTTGCCTATAGACCACTCTGTATGAAGCATGTTTTTTTTTTGAAAGATCTGACCGAATCTTGCTTCAAAGATTTCCTACATATCCTGGGCTAAACAGGAATCAGGTCAATGTAGTTCGGGAAGTTTTGGTAGCTGGGACTACCATGGGATTGCAATGCTTGCTGCTACTGCTGCTGCTGTTGTCACTGCTACGTTACTGACCGCCTTATTACAACCAAATGGAAATTGGAAACTGAGCTAACTACTTATGTGTATGTCAACTGCTAGTTACAAGATTCCTATCTATGATTCTTTTACGACTTGATCTTGGGTCTTAGCTGATTCTGCTTGTAGACTCCGATCTGAATCTTGATGCTTGCGAGTTGCGGTGACCTGTTTAATCTCTGGGATACTGAGTGAGGCGCGATTGCCAGGGTTCAAGACCTCAATTAAATGCTGGAGTCAATCCACCTTCCATTTACTCCGAATCTTGGGACATCTCTTTTTCTTCTTTGATTCTGAGTTGAGACTCATCTCGTGGGTCATTTCGATCCGTGTGGATCGAGGTTAGACCTACGGGGGAAAAAAAAACAAACAAACGAACGAAATTTTCTGCCCCAGTTTCACTAGGAAAATTTCGTTAATTATTCACCAGGAAGTTCATAAAATTGATGAAAGAGGATATGCATGCTCAGTTCAGGGTTGGAGCCCTAACACCGGCTAGCTGGGGAGAGGTTCGGTTTGGGGTTTAAAACCCTAACGCCGAACAAAAGAAGAATTCAGTTTAGGGTTTAAAACCCTAATGCTGATTGCATGGAAAAGCTCAGTTTAGGGTTTAAAACCCTAATGCTGGCTGGAAGGAAAAGTTCAGTTTAGGGTTTAAAACCCTAATGCTGACTAAAAGGAAAATTCAGTTTAGGGTTTAAAACCCTAATGCTGACTAAAAGGAAAATTCAGTTTAGGGTTTAAAACCCTAATGCTGATTGCATGGAAAAGCTCAGTTTAGAGTTTAAAACTCTAATGCTGGCTGAAAGGACAAAGTTCAGTTTAGGGTTTAAAACCCTAATGCTGACTAAAAGGAAAATTCAGTTTAGGGTTTAAAACCCTAATGCTGATTGCATGGAAAAGCTCAGTTTAGAGTTTAAAACTCTAATGCTGGCTGAAAAGGAAAAAGTTCAGTTTAGGGTTTAAAACCCTAATGCTGACTAAAAGGAAAATTCAGTTTAGGGTTTAAAACCCTAATGCTGATTGCATGGAAAAGCTCAGTTTAGAGTTTAAAACTCTAATGCTGGCTGGAAGGAAAAGTTCAGTTTAGGGTTTAAAACCCTAATGCTGACTAAAAGGAAAATTCAGTTTAGGGTTTAAAACCCTAATGCTGATTGCATGGAAAAGCTCAGTTTAGAGTTTAAAACTCTAATGCTGGCTGAAAGGACAAAGTTCAGTTTAGGGTTTAAAACCCTAATGCTGACTAAAAGGAAAATTCAGTTTAGGGTTTAAAACCCTAATGCTGATTGCATGGAAAAGCTCAGTTTAGAGTTTAAAACTCTAATGCTGGCTGAAAAGGAAAAAGTTCAGTTTAGGGTTTAAAACCCTAATGCTGACTAAAAGGAAAATTCAGTTTAGGGTTTAAAACCCTAATGCTGATTGCATGGAAAAGCTCAGTTTAGAGTTTAAAACTCTAATGCTGGCTGGAAGGAAAAGTTCAGTTTAGGGTTTAAAACCCTAATGCTGACTAAAAGGAAAATTCAATTTAGGGTTTAAAACCCTAATGCTGATTGCATGGAAAAGCTCAGTTTAGAGTTTAAAATTCTAATGCCGGCTAAAAGGAAAAAGTTCAGTTTAGGGTTTAAAACCCTAATGCTGACTAAAAGGAAAATTCAGTTTAGGGTTTAAAACCCTAATGCTGATTGGATGGAAGAGCTCAGTTTAGAGTTTAAAACTCTAATGCTGGCTGAAAGGAAAAAGTTCAGTTTAGGGTTTAAAACCCTAATGCTGACTAAAAGGAAAATTCAGTTTAGGGTTTAAAACCCTAATGCTGATTGCACGGGAAAAAGCTCAGTTTAGAGTTTAAAACTCTAATGCTGGCTGAAAGGTAAAAGTTCAGTTTAGGGTTTAAAACCCTAATGCTGACTAAAAGGAAAATTCAGTTTAGGGTTTAAAACCCTAATGCTGATTGCATGGAAAAGCTCAGTTTAGAGTTTAAAACTCTAATGCTGGCTGAAAAGGAAAAAGTTCAGTTTAGGGTTTAAAACCCTAATGCTGACTAAAAGGAAAATTCAGTTTAGGGTTTAAAACCCTAATGCTGATTGCATGGAAAAGCTCAGTTTAGAGTTTAAAACTCTAATGCTGGCTGGAAGGAAAAGTTCAGTTTAGGGTTTAAAACCCTAATGCTGACTAAAAGGAAAATTTAGTTTAGGGTTTAAAACCCTAATGCTGATTGGATGGAAGAGCTCAGTTTAGAGTTTAAAACTCTAATGCTGGCTGAAAGGAAAAAGTTCAGTTTAGGGTTTAAAACCCTAATGCTGACTAAAAGGAAAATTCAGTTTAGGGTTTAAAACCCTAATGCTGATTGCATGGAAGAGCTCAGTTTAGAGTTTAAAACTCTAATGCTGGCTGAAAGGACAAAGTTCAGTTTAGAGTTTAAAACCCTAATGCTGACTAAAAGGAAAATTCAGTTTAGGGTTTAAAACCCTAATGCTGATTGCATGGAAGAGCTCAGATTAGAGTTTAAAACTCTAATGCTGGCTGAAAGGAAAAAGTTCAGTTTAGGGTTTAAAACCCTAATGCTGACTAAAAGGAAAATTCAGTTTAAGGTTTAAAACCCTAATGCTGATTGGCTGGAGATAAAGCTCGAGAATACTACACGATCTATTTTTGAGTTTTCTTGTTTCAATAGAAGATAAAAGAGAGTTTTGCGGGAACTTACCTTTTGAGTGAATTCCTTATTGCCAAAATGTTTCTTGTACCCGTGTACCTTCTTCTTTGGGCGACACCCGCTTCTTGCATGGTTGTCTTGGATCATTCCTGTTTCAACTTTTCAGACAAAGAAAAAAAAATTGTTAGTTCGGAAACGATGGTTTGTTCGGTGACCTTGATCGTTCCCAATTGCTTTGTTGCGTCTCTATTTCTGTTGCGAAGTCCCGCCATTGATTTGATTCGAATGGCGAAACCTTTAGACTGCTCAGGCTTGTATTTCCGGATTCTGTGATGATTTGCCTCGTAAGGCCTCTTTTTTTTTTTGGTTGTGTCCCGTTTTGATTGAAGGTTCTCAACGGGGATTTTATTGGAGGTGTTCTGTGGGAACTTGTACAAAAGGAAGCTATGTGGGGGGAATATTTACAAAGTGGATTCTTTGTGCGGATTCTATACAATGGGGTGTGCTGGGTTTTTGTTTCAAAACGGGTTTCCCAGGGTTTGTTGGGGTAAGCTTGTTGGGGAATATTTACAAAAGGACTCGCTGGGGATGTGCTGATGAAATTCCAACGGGGATTTTTTTTTTATACTGGGGAGACTTTGTGGGAGATTGTACAAAAGAGAAACTCTGTGGGGTTCTATACAGGGGGAGACTCTGTGGGGATTTGTCCGAAGGTGGACTTGCTGGGGGAAGATTTCAAGATTCCTCTCTTTCTTCTTTACTCCGGAACACCATCAAACGTCATGATTCATCATGCTTGGGTAATCATATCAACGAGATGAGGTGCTTTCCTTCATGAGACGGGATTCCGTGCAAACAAACCTGCCACCTGTCCTTTCCGGTGTGTCCTGAACTCGGGGTTAAAATGCAAAAGGGATTCGAAAAGAAACAAAGAAAGGGGAAAACAAATCAGAAAAGAAATACCCTTTTCGGGATGAGAAAGACTTATCTGAGGAAGATAACGCTGGCTTTAAATGACATGACATGCTTTTTGGACTGGATGTCTGACCTTCTAAGAGCTTGCGTTTTCCTGAACCAGAACGGATCTGTGATTCCAAACTGGCGGCACTCTGCCGAAACTTTCTTGGGATGGCGTCATTCTTTTTCGGTCAAACAGCGCCCTTTGCGAGTTTTCGCTGGCTGACCTCTCTCATTTCTCTTCCTGTCATCGCTTGATAGCACTCTTTGCGAGTTTTTACTAAACAAGCTCTCTCATTTTGGTTTCTCTTCTCCCGTCGCCTCGTGGTGCCCGAAGGTTTTCACCGCCGAGACTCTCTCATTTTATCTCTCTCAATTCAGAGTGTGATGGTCTTCGTTTGTGACGCTTATTGATTCCCCACCATATTTGGTAATTGATTTGAAGGCTTGTGCTTGGTAAAGAGAGGTAGTGATACTAACTTCTCAACTGCTCGACGTGCCCCGGTTTTCAATTTCAGGGTGGATGGGATTTTATTGTTGGTGTGACTGAACCTCAGGGAGAGGCTGCCTACGTATCCTTTCGGAATCAAGTCAAACGTAGTTCAGGCCTCAATCAATGTTTTTTTTTTCTTTTCGTTTTGTTTTCTTCTTTTTTTTTTGTTTTGTAAGCGGCTCAAAAGTTGGTAGAGAGAATTGGGTAGTTTTTTGGGGAGTAGTGGGGAATAAACACCTTCGCCATTTTCAACGTGTCAGGACCACTGGAGTATGATTTAGACGTAATACCTCTTGACTGCATCTGCATTTACTGCTGTGTCGGGGTCATTTCCTTCGATATCACCTAAATACAATGCTCCTCTTGGCAATATTTTCCTTACGATGTATGGGCCTTTCCAATTTGGGGCAAACTTTCCTTTTGCTTCTTCATGATGCGGCAGAATACGCCTCAGTACCAGCTGACCTACTTCGAAATTCCGGGGTCGGACTTTCTTGTTGTAAGCACAGGCCATCCTTCGTTGGTATAACTGTCCGTGACAAACTGCAGTCATCCGCTTTTCATCAATCAACGTCAATTGCTCTAACCGAGTCATAACCCACTCGCTGTCCTCGATTTCTGCTTCGACAATGATTCGAAGCGAAGGAATTTCTACCTCTACCGGTATTACAGCCTCGGTCCCATAAACCAAAAGATAAGGAGTCGCTCCCACCGATGTGCGTACCGTAGTGCGGTACCCCAATAATGCAAAAGGTAACTGCTCATGCCATTGTCGGGAACTTTGTATTATCTTCCTCAAAATCTTTTTGATGTTTTTATTTGCAGCTTCCATAGCACCATTGGCTTTTGGCCGATAAGGAGTGGAATTCCTGTGTGTTATCTTGAATTGCTCGCACACATCTCCCATCAAGTGACTATTCAAGTTTGCCGCATTATCTGTAATGATAGTCGCAGGAATACCGAAGCGACAGATAATATTTGAGTGTACAAAATCCACTACAGCTTTCTTGGTGACCGACTTGAGAGTGACAGCCTCTACCCATTTCGTAAAGTAGTCTATGGCAACTAGTATAAACCTGTGTCCGTTTGAGGCCTTTGGTTCAATTGGTCCAATGACGTCCATGCCCCAGGCGACAAATGGCCATGGTGCGGACATGGGATGCAGTTCCGTGGGAGGTGTATGAATCAAATCACCGTGCACCTGACACTGATGACACTTCCGAACGAAACTAAAGCAATCCTTTTCCATGGTCATCCAGTAATAACCTGCTCGGAGGATTTTCTTCGCTAAGACATAACCGTTCATGTGAGGTCCGCACACACCTGCGTGTACTTCGTGCATGATCTTTCTCGATTCCTCGATATCGACACATCTTAGGAGATTGAGGTCCGGGGTCCTCTTATATAACAATTCACCGCTTAGAAAGAAACCACTTGCATGTCGCCTAATGGTCCTCTTCTGATCTCCAGTAGCATGCTCTAGGTATTCTTGCGTCTTCAGGAATTTCCTGATGTCATGGTACCAAGGCTGCGTACTTGATCCTGCCTCGATTACACTGCAGTAACCGTGTCTTTCCTTGATTTGGATTTCCAAAGGATCGACGTGGGCGTTGCCCGGGTAGGGCAGCATTGAAGCCAAAGTAGCAAGTGCATCTGCCAGTTCATTGTGACACCTCGGAATGTACCTGAATTCTATTGATGTAAAGCGCTTGCTGAGGTCTTCCACATGTTGTCGGTACGGGATAAGTTTGACATCCCGAGTTTCCCATTCGCCTTGAGCCTGCCGGATGATCAGGTCAGAATCTCCCATAATCAGTAAGTCTTCGTCATCCAGATCGATTGCCATATGCATGCCCATAATGCAGGCTTCATACTCAGCTGTATTATTTGTGCAAAAGATAAGGAGTCGCTTCGACAATGATTCGAAGCGAAGGAATTTCTACCTCTACCGGTATTACAGCCTCGGTCCCATAAACCAAAAGATAAGGAGTCGCTCCCACCGATGTGCGTACCGTAGTGCGGTACCCCAATAATGCAAAAGGTAACTGCTCATGCCATTGTCGGGAACTTTGTATTATCTTCCTCAAAATCTTTTTGATGTTTTTATTTGCAGCTTCCATAGCACCATTGGCTTTTGGCCGATAAGGAGTGGAATTCCTGTGTGTTATCTTGAATTGCTCGCACACATCTCCCATCAAGTGACTATTCAAGTTTGCCGCATTATCTGTAATGATAGTCGCAGGAATACCGAAGCGACAGATAATATTTGAGTGTACAAAATCCACTACAGCTTTCTTGGTGACCGACTTGAGAGTGACAGCCTCTACCCATTTCGTAAAGTAGTCTATGGCAACTAGTATAAACCTGTGTCCGTTTGAGGCCTTTGGTTCAATTGGTCCAATGACGTCCATGCCCCAGGCGACAAATGGCCATGGTGCGGACATGGGATGCAGTTCCGTGGGAGGTGTATGAATCAAATCACCGTGCACCTGACACTGATGACACTTCCGAACGAAACTAAAGCAATCCTTTTCCATGGTCATCCAGTAATAACCTGCTCGGAGGATTTTCTTCGCTAAGACATAACCGTTCATGTGAGGTCCGCACACACCTGCGTGTACTTCGTGCATGATCTTTCTCGATTCCTCGATATCGACACATCTTAGGAGATTGAGGTCCGGGGTCCTCTTATATAACAATTCACCGCTTAGAAAGAAACCACTTGCATGTCGCCTAATGGTCCTCTTCTGATCTCCAGTAGCATGCTCTAGGTATTCTTGCGTCTTCAGGAATTTCCTGATGTCATGGTACCAAGGCTGCGTACTTGATCCTGCCTCGATTACACTGCAGTAACCGTGTCTTTCCTTGATTTGGATTTCCAAAGGATCGACGTGGGCGTTGCCCGGGTAGGGCAGCATTGAAGCCAAAGTAGCAAGTGCATCTGCCAGTTCATTGTGACACCTCGGAATGTACCTGAATTCTATTGATGTAAAGCGCTTGCTGAGGTCTTCCACATGTTGTCGGTACGGGATAAGTTTGACATCCCGAGTTTCCCATTCGCCTTGAGCCTGCCGGATGATCAGGTCAGAATCTCCCATAATCAGTAAGTCTTCGTCATCCAGATCGATTGCCATATGCATGCCCATAATGCAGGCTTCATACTCAGCTGTATTATTTGTGCAAAAGAAACGAAGTCTAGCTGTGGCGGGATAATGCTGACCGGAATGCGAGATCAATATTGCCCCAATCCCTACACCCTTGGTGTTCACGGCTCCGTCAAAGAACATCTTCCAAACATGAACTTCTTCCGAGATTACTTCTACGGTGTTTACCTCTTCATCTGGAAAGTAAGTATCCAATGGCTGGTATTCCTCATCAACCGGATTTTCGGCCAAATGATCTGCTAACGCCTGGGCTTTCATGGCCGTGCGAGTGACATAAACTATGTCGAATTCCGTAAGCAAGATTTGCCATTTAGCCAGTCTCCCAGTAGGCATTGGTTTCTGAAATATATACTTCAAAGGATCCAACCTGCTTATGAGGAATGTAGTGTGGGCTTGGAGATAATGTCTCAGCTTTTGAGCAACCCATGTGAGAGCGCAGCATGTCCTTTCCAGCAGAGTGTATTTGGCCTCGTAGCCGGTGAATTTCTTGCTCAAGTAGTAGATTGCTTGCTCCTTCTTTCCGGTTATGTCGTGTTGCCCGAGGATGCAACCGAAAGAGTTCTCCAAGACTGTTAGATACAAGAAAAGTGGCCTTCCCGGTTCTGGAGGGACCAAGACCGGGGGATTCGAAAGGTACTCTTTGACTTTATCAAAGGCTTCTTGACATTCGACTGTCCATTTGATCGCCGCGTCTTTCCTTAACAGCTTGAAGATGGGCTCGCACGTGCTCGTCAGCTGGGCAATGAACCGACTGATGTAATTCAACCTGCCCAACAAACTCATCACGTCCTTCTTTGTTCTTGGGGGAGGTAAATCTCTGATGGATTTTATCTTAGTTGGATCTAGCTCGATTCCTCTCCTGCTTACGATGAAGCCCAAAAGTTTGCCCGACGGAACTCCGAAAGCGCATTTGGCTGGGTTTAGCTTCAAGTCATACTTCCTTAGCCTCTCGAAGAACTTCCTCGAGTCTTGGATGTGATTATCCTGCGTCCTAGACTTGACTATCACGTCATCCACGTACACCTCTATTTCCTGGTGCATCATGTCATGGAAAATGGCAGTCATGGCCCTCATGTAAGTAGCCCCAGCATTCTTCAGACCAAATGGCATGACCCGGTAACAGTAGGTGCCCCAAGGCGTGGTGAAGGCAGTTTTCTCGGCGTCCTCTTCATCCATCAGTACCTGATGATACCCAGCATAACAATCTACAAAAGACTGTATCTCGTGTTTGGCACAATTGTCAACGAGGATGTGGATGCTGGGCAGCGGGAAGTTATCTTTGGGACTTGCTCTGTTCAGATCTCGGTAATCTACACATACCCAAGTTTTCCCGTCCTTTTTTGGTACTGGAACCACATTTGCCAACCATGTTGTATATTGGACTACCCGGATCACTCCCGTTTTCAGTTGTTTGGTGATCTCCTCTTTAATCTTGTCGCTGACCTCAGTTTTGAACTTTCGTTGCTTTTGTTGAACCGGAGGACAATCAGGATGAATCGGCAATTTATGAACCACCAGATCAACACCTAGTCCCGGCATGTCATCATATGACCAAGCAAACACATCTTTGAATTCAAAAAGAAGTTGAATTATCGCCTCTCGCGTTTTCTTGTCCGTGTGAATGCTTATCTTGGTCTCCCGGATTTCTTCCGGGGTTCCCAAATTTACCGGTTCAGTGTCATTCAGATTTGGCTTAGGTTTATTCTCGAAATATTCCAACTCTCGGTTTATCTCCCTAAAAGCCTCTTCCGCATCGTATTCTGGTTCTGGGTTCATTAATTCGCAGTTAAATAGCTCATTGTGATCTGGGCGTGAAGTCCGCAAGCATGTCATATTTAAAGCCGCATTATTAGGACTGAAAAGGAAGATGAAAGGAAAACTAATAAAAATCAGAACAAAGAAAGAATAGGAAAGCAATGATGATTTTTTTGTATATTTTCTTTGGAAAGTTGGAAGACAACAATGTTTACAACTAGGAATTCAAAACAACAATTGAAAAGAAGAAAACGTTCAAGTTATGTCCCGGAGACAACTTGTGATACAGGAAAGGTGGCAGGACAGGTCTACCCGGACTTCTGTCTAGTTGGGAATGGCGTGATCTCCCAGTTTTGGAGTTTGGCGTTTGGCCCCATGTACATCATCTCAGCAGTGCTCGTGCCTTCGCCTGGTTGAACCATGTGGACCTCGTAGAGCATTTCCCTCATTGCCCCACATATTTCCTCGATTTCCTCAGCTGTGAAGACCTCATCATCTTCTTCTTCAGCGTACCTTGGCCTGACGAAAGTCGCATATAAATCCAGCAATGGTTGAGGCAACTTCCAGCCCTCATTTCTCCTTTTCTTTGCCCATTTTTCGTCTGCTGGAGTAGGTTTGAAACCTAGTCCAAAAGGTTTCTTGATGACTGGCAAAGTAATGGGTTCTGTTATTCCCTGAAGGGTTCGTCCAAGTCCCTTCCCTGGCCTAAATCCGTGCCGGATCATCTCTTTGGCCACCATGACCGAGGCGTTAGACAAGAAAGGCTGGGGGCAAGGCATTCCCTCTTCGTGCTGCTCTGCCAGCACAACCTCGAAAGCTTGATAGACCGTATGTTCGCTCCCTTCTCTTGGTTCAAGATACGGGATGGATGGGTCCCGATAAATGGCATGTTCGTCTTCCCCATGGACCACGATCTCTTGGTCTTCGTACTCGAACTTCACCATCTGGTGAAGAGTGGAAGGCACGGCTCCTGCCGCATGGATCCAAGGTCTGCCGAGGAGAAAATTGTAGGATGTGTCCATGTTGATCACCTGGAAGGTTACTCGAAATTCGACTGGTCCTATGACCAACAATAGGTCTATTTCTCCCATGGTATCTCTCTTGATGCCGTCGAAAGCTCTCACACAGACATTGTTGGGTCGGATTCTTCCTGCCCCAATTTCCATTCTTTGTAGCGTGGAGAGCGGGCAAATGTCAACACCTGATCCCCCATCCAACATTACCCGCTTGACATAGTAGTCCTCGCATTTAACTGTTAAGTGCAAGGCCTTGTTGTGTGCTGCTCCTTCCGGGGGTAAATCATTCTTGCTGAAAGAGATTTGGTTGACGGCGAAGAATCTTTCTGTCATCTGCTCTAGTTGCTCCGCCGAGGTTTCGACCGGTACATATGCTTCATTCAGGGTTTTCAGCAGGATCTTTTGATGCTCGGTTGACCTCATTAATAATGACAGCATGGATACTTGCTCAGGGTGCTTGCGCAGCTGATCTATCACTTCGTAATCCGGCATCTTCATTTGTTGGAAGAACACTTCCGCTTCTTCAACACTCACGGGCTTCTTTGGAGGGAAGCGCCTTTGCGTGGTGTTGTTCAGTTCTTGGGTATTTGAGTACCCTCCAACGAAAGTATTTTCTGGAAGTTCTTCCATGACCTCCTTACCTTTGTACATTACCAAAGTCTTTTGATAATTCCACGGCACTGTGGACGGGTTGGTCATTGGCTTTTGTGGCACGCGTCCGATAACCACTGGCTCATTCAGCCGAGGTGGTTGAATCGTCCCCCGGACCACATAGGCCCCTTTTGGTACGTACATAGGTTTTGTCTTTTTGATCCCGAAGTTCTGTGTCTTCTCAGCTCGACCTCGTGGTATGTAAAGAACTTCATTTTTTACAGGTACCACTTTCTTCTCTACCTTCTTTTCAGGCTTGTTCTTTATAGCCTTGACCCCTTCCCCTTTTTCTGGTTTCTGGTCCATTTCGGGCCTCTTCCCCGTGTCGACAATGGCGATTATAGCTTTCAAAGCAGGATCGAACTCTTTGTCTTCACAAATCATGCCGATCAACGGCCCATTATTGTGAGCGGGCAATGAATTGTTAGTCACATTCGGGATCTCTTCGTCCCTTAGCACTATTTTCCCCTGCTCTATCAAATTTTCGACCACTCTTTTCAATGACCAGCAGTCGTTTGTATCATGTCCCTCGGCCCCTGAATGATAGGCGCATCTGACTCCGACTTTGTAAGAAGGAGATGTCGGGTTTTGCCTCGTTTGGGGAATTGGTTGCAAGAAACCCAACTGGACTAGCTTAGGGAACAATGTAGAGTATTGTTCACCGATGGGCGTGAAAGTCCGCCGTCGAGGTGGCTCCTGGGGGCGGTAGTTATTCTGCGGGGGTTGTGGGTTATAGTAGTTGCGGTAAGGAGGCTGATTTCTGGGAGGTGGAGCTGGGCCTCGGTTGGTTTGTTGTGGTGGATGGTTATAAGGTTGGGCATTCATGACCATGTAAGGTTGATGAGCATATGCCAAATTTGAGTGGGGGTAGTAGTGGCGTGGGGCTCTTTCCGGAAAATGGGTCCTGGGATGACGATACTCCCTTGCTTCAGAGGCTGCCATAGTCGTTTCTTCTTTCTTCTTCCCCCTTGTTGTTCCTCCAGACCCGCTTTGGACGGCCTGAGAGGTTGCCCTTATGGCTGCTTGACTCAAAATCATTCCCGTCTTCAAACTATTTTCCACCATCTCTCCAATCTTGATCGCTTCCGCGAATGGCTTACCCATGGCCGACATCATGTTTTGGAAATAGTCAGACTCTTGAGCCTGGAGAAAGGTAGTGACCATTTCCACTTCATCCATGGGAGGTTTTACTCTCGACGCCTGTTCACGCCACTTAATAGCATACTCTCTAAAGCTTTCTGAAGGCTTCTTCTTCAAATTTGACAGAGAGTTTCGGTCTGGCGCAATGTCGATGTTATACTGGAATTATTTTACAAAATCTCTGGCGAGATCATCCCATATATGCCATCAGGACATTTCCTGATCCATATACCATTCCGAAGCTATTCCTACCAGACTTTCCCCAAAATACGCCATCAGCAGTTCTTCTTTTCCGCCGGCTCCCCGTAATTGGTTGCAGTATTTCTTAAGATGTGCAATGGGGTCGCCGTGCCCATCGTATTTCTCGAACTTGGGGGTCTTGAAACCCGTTGGCAGGTGCACGTGAGGGAACATGCACAGGTCGGCGTAAGAGACGCTCTTTTGTCCGCTCAATCCTTGCATATTCTTCAAACTTTGTTCAAGGCTTCTCATTCTCTTGGCAATCTCATTTTGTTCTACAACTCTGGGGTTCTGATCCTGTCCTGGTGCGAGCTCGCATAGAGGCGGTAGAGGATTAGTACTGGTAGCGAACCTAGTTGGTTCCATTGAGAACGATGGTGCTTGGAATGTAAAAGAGGATGAGTCAAAGCTTGGCTTGTACGTGGCAGGCTGCACCGTAACTGGGCAAGGCGATGCAGTAAAGATGTTCATGCTTGCGTCAGTGGCCGAAATTCGGGGATGAGGCTCAGAAGGCGATCCAGCAGAGAAGGCTGAGGTGGCTGGGTACCCGAATGGGGTAGCAGGATAATTTATGGGGACATTAGAGGTCCCACTTGACCTGGAGAATAATTCAGGGAATCCAGGGACGACACTTGGCGGCTCTTTCCCATTGTTCCAGTCGTCCAGCATTTCCAACATGCGGAGCCGTAGGATTCTATTTTCCTCCGCAGTTGCGGATTCAGGTGTGAGGACGGCTGAGATTGAGCTTTCCTCAGAAACAGGGATCGTTTGTAATGGAATTTCTGAAGACATTTCCACACTTCCTTTTGACCTGGTGAAGTAAGTGTGAGTACTGCTTCTGGCTCTAACAACAGGTAGTTGAACACTTCTCCTTGACCTCGTGAAATATGAGTGCGAGGCCAGACTTTCACCAAACCAACCGTCTTTTCAAAAAACCCTGGAAATGCTCAATGACAAACGCACGGTTAATTTGCAGCAAATAACAGATAGTTAATCTCACGTTGGGCATGATGCACCTATACAGTTAAGTGGATTACTATATGTTTGCTACGAGAGCATGCGTCATTCCGGCATTTTTTCCTCTTATTAGTTTTTCCCCTTTTTTCTTTTCTTTTCTTTTCTCTTTTGTTTTCCTTTTATTATTATTATTATTATTTTTTATTTATTTTCGTAGTAAAAGAAATGCGACCGGATCCGATGAGGATTGCCTACGTATCACGATGCCTACGTGAATCAGATCATTACGTAGTTCGAAAAACACAAATGAGCGTAAAAGAAACAACCTCTTTATTGTTGAAACGTTCTATTACAAGCTAGATTTTGCAAAAGAAAGAGCAAACTTCGAAAATAAACCTAGACTCAAAATAGACTGAAAATCACCTTGATGAAAAAACAGGCAGAAGATGCTAAAATACAGATTTGACCTACGAATGCGTTATGGTTTTAAAAATTGGTTTCCGCGGGGCATCGTTCGGCCTCGCCGCGGTCCTAGGCGTGAGATCCCTCTCAAGTTGCTCCAGTTCGTGCATAGTCTGCTTGACATAAACCATTACTGCCGAGGGGAAGGTAACACTGGACATGTTCTCACATCGCAGACATCGTCTGGTGATGGCATGGGCAATGGCTTTGATCCTATCTCTGGTTTGCTTCTTTTTTATGAGTAGGCGTTTTATCTGATCGCTGCATATCTCGAATACTTGAATATCCTGTATATGCTGATGCTCCAATCGCCGTACTTCCAACTTCATCTGGGCTATTGAGTCATACCAGTATCTGCTCTCAATTTGGAAATCCTTGGCCTGACTAGCTGCTTTGATCTCGAGTGCTGCCATCTCTCTCTTTATCTTAGCAACAGTCTTCTCGTGGTCGCCTTCCAATTGATACAGGTATCTGCGATGCTTATCTGTTCTTGTATCCCACTGTGCTTTGAGCTCTGCTATGACGTTTTCAGATTTCTCCAAACCATCTCGCCACTCTCTGATCTCGCTTTTTAGCCTTTTTATCAGGTGCTCGTCTGATCGACGCCTTGGCTGTTTATCTGCATCCAACCTTATCTGTTTGATCTGGGCTCTGAGCTTTTCATTTTCTTGAATCAACCTGTTCCGCTCTCCCAGATCGGTAGCAACTTACACGTTGTGTTCATATTTCAAGTTTTCCACTTGTTGCTTTAACCTGCTGATTTCGGCGCAATAGCCTCTTTCTTTCGCTAACCAATCCCACTGCTTTTGTGATGATTCGGTAAAATTCCGGATGTGGGGTCTCTTAGCTGGCCTTTCATGCTCGAGTTCCCTTCTGTACCATGCAAGGTAACCTGGCGCCGTTTCTCCTTTGGCTTGATCCCTCACACAAGTATCTGATTTCAAATATTGACCCTCATTCCAGATTTGGCGAATCTTTGCTTCTGGGAACTGTCCGTTAGGACTTATCTCAACTGCTTGAGTGCTTAGATCTTCCTCATGAGGTACTGTCTGGCATCTTCCGAACTGTCTTAAAACTCGGCAGGGTGCGTAAGGTTGAATGCTCTTAAGCCCCATCAGTAAGAAATGAGTTTTAGCTGCAGACATATATAAGATCTCATCAACAGGCAACCATCCCAACGTCCATTGTATTTGGCTGGCAGTAAGAGTTTGCAAGAACGAGGTCCATGCCAGAACTCCTTTGGGCCAAATGATCTCTTTGGTTCTCGTGTAAGATTCTTCTATGCGGGTCTTTTCCGGGGAACCATGGCTCAAAATCTCGGAATGATGGCAGAGGTGCTCGGTCATCCATATCTGTAAGAGCAAATTACAACCTTCGAAGAAACTTCCCCCAGCTTTACAAGCTGTGAGAGCTCGACAGATGTCGGATACCACCATAGGCGCGAGAGTACTGTCACTTTGCGTGAGTAAAGTGCTGACGACCCCAGATATCTTCAAATCAATGTTTCCATCTTTCCTCGGAAATACCAGAAGACCCAGGAACATTATCATGAACGCTACCCGTCTGTGCTTGTCCCACTTCTGACGAACTCCTTTGCTGCACAGTTTGTTGATTGGATTATTGAATCCCCCCTCGTGACCGTACCTATCATATATGAAGCATGGAGTACAGAATCCGGCTGCTAGATCCGGGTTGTGGACTGTTCTAGGTATTTTTAATGAATCCAGGAACCGATGTACCGTGACGACTCTTGGGGCGACCAAGTATTTTTCCCTCAAGGGAAACTCAGTATTCCCGATGTATCCGGCCATTTCTTCCAAAGTCGGGGTGAGTTCAAAATCAGAGAAATGGAAAACATTGTGCGCCGATTCCCAATAGGTAATCAAAGCTCTTATGATATCTCCCCGGGGCTGGACTTCCAACAGACCCACAAGACCTTTCAGATATTTCTTAACCTCATTTTGTCCTTCCACACCTAGATCATTCCACCATAGCCGTAACTTGACAGGGATTTTGGTCATTATTGAAAAATGTTCATTTTGCATCGTGCTCATCCTGCACATTTATTAAGGTGATTTTAACAAAACGACTTGACTCAAAATATTTTAAACAGAGGGGATCAAGTTTTGAACACGGCCTTTAAACACTTCGGGGATGAAGAGTTTATGGCTGTGCGGGTCAACTGGACAAAAATGCTAAACAAGACCCAAAGGTGGCTATTTATGCAAAGTCAGCCTTCCGGCGTCCCTTTCGGGAACATTCGGCTATTTATGATAAAACAACGTCACCTGACTTATTTACGACTCTTTTAAAAATTTGACACATCTTTTATTTATTTATTTACTGATTTTTGGCTATTTAGAAAAATGGGGTTGAACCCGACGAGGGTTGCCTATGTATCTCACATCCGGTGAGAATCAAACCGGCGTAGTTCGGGATATCGTAAAATAGGAAAAAAATAGAATAAACCTAGAAATCAGGAATGTGTATTTTTTTACATTTTTTTTGAAAAGAGATAAAGATTAAAGAAACTATTTATTTATTTTTTTAGGAAAAATTTGGACTATTAGTCTGAATTCATAAAAGGGGTACTACGAAAGAAACAACACATTTTTTTTTATGAATTTTCGATTTTTTTTTAAATAAATACCCCTTTTTTTTGAAAGTGATAAAAGAAAATTTTTATATATATTTTTTAATAACTCTCAATAAATAAGACAGTTTTGTTTTTTTAGAAAAATTCCGGCGAGGTTTTGACACTACTTGGACATCGGTTTTATTTTCCAAAAATAAGTAATTATCTCCCCTACGCTGTTATTTTCCCCTTTTTTTAGGAACCGGTCGACATGCGGAACCGAAGCAAATAAATGCACAAAACAGATAGGAATGCAGCATGATGGTCTTTTCCATTTCAGGTTGCCTGTCCTAGACGGACCCAACCCCTGTGTTGAGTCCCCTAAGTCAAATGCAATATGATGCAAATAAGCGTTCCTACTAGGGATCCGACATGAAGTTTCGTTATACTAGGTTTAAACCCTGGTATTTGTTCTAGACTGTGTACCCGAGCGGACAGCTCGAGTCGAGGAGGGGGCTACGTACCGGGGACCCGCGAGATCGTCCGGCTTTGTAACTTGTCCGACCTCTTTCTTATTTCAGGTATTGACACTAACAGAAAAGGGAGTCTCGACCAGCGAGCTTCTCCCCGGAGGTAAGAAGAGAAGGGTTTCGGCACAGTTTATATACAGTTCAGATAATATCATAGCGGTAAAAGACAACATTTAGCACGTTATGCAAAAACATGTAATAAAGATCAGATAATAAAGCCAAATATAACAATTATTCTAAGCTCGAATTCTTGAACCCTGAACCCGTGGTTCTGGGTCTTACCTCCCCAGCAGAGTCGCCAGAGCTGTCACACCTCCTTTTTGCGCGCCCCGCCTCGAAGGGTTAGATGCGCGGGTGGAGTTTTTCCAATTTAAGTGACAATATTCGAAATGGGATTATTTATTTAATTCAGAGTCGCCACTTGGGAAAGGTTTGGCTTTTGGTGTCCCAAGTCACCGGTTTATCTTGAATCCCAAATCGAGGAAATTTGCGACTTTTCCAAATGAAGTCTGCGAACCAGAAATTCTAAGTAAGGAATTCTGTTGACCCGAGGGAAGGTGTTAGGCACCCTCGAATCCCGTGGTTCTAGCACGGTCACTTAAATTGTTATAATGGCTAAATATCTGATTTAAATACAGGTTGTGACTTATGTGCTTTTATTAAGTTTAAACCGCTTTTATTATTATCATTTATTTTATAGAATTACAACGTCGTGAAAATGCATCTCGAACCACGTCACAATCAATGCACCCGTAGTTGTTAACACATTTTGACTCCGTTGGGACTTGGACTTGGGTCACATCAATGTGCACCTGATTTTTAAGAATATAATTTACTAAAGTCGCGCCTAAAGAATCTAAACGCGTTATTATCTTTGTAGAAGGCCATGAAATTTATTAAATGGCCTATCTTGAATTCTAAATAATTATCATGGTTATTTATTGAGGGCCCCGCAATTTTGCATCTTTATTTGGCGAGGCTCATCTCTATTTTAGAAAAGGATATCCTAAAATGGCTACATTTCTAATGCATTTGTCTCTAAAACTAGAAGAAAAGGTACATGCTAATTCAATTATAGGCTTTTGCCTAATCCGGATTTTTGTCAGTTTCTGATTAACTACTTATAAAGTAAAAACGTCATGCCTTGCGAGGATGTTTCAGTCGAACAAAAAGACTACATATGAGATTGATGAAATGCAATACCTAATCCGAACATTTCTTGAGTTGAACTTAACTGAACTTATTTGGCCTAGATTAAAGGATAACTGGCAAAGTAAAATACTTTAGTTTGGCAAGGAATCATGTACGAGCTAAACGAAATACAACACTTAATCTGAACACTTCTCGAGTTGAACTTAACTAAACTTGTGTGGACTAGTCTTAACTAAACAAAAACTAAATGAAACAAGAACAGTATTGTATAAGGCCGAAATATACATGCCCCTACTGACAAACAACTACAGAGTTAAAATACAACAGGGTAAACTCAGTCAAATATCAATACATACTTTCGAACTGTTGAATCATAAACTAAATCAATTTTCACAGGCCTGTTAATGTACTATGAATATTACAACAAATACTTGAACTTCTTCAACCTTTTTTTCATTTCATGCTTTCCAACTGTTTTAATTACATCAATATGGGACTTGAAATGTGTACCTGGAAATGCTGAAAATGCAAAGGAGAAGAAGAAGAAGATGTGGAAATCAGCAGCAGAAAGAAGCAGGACTAGTAATAGCAGCAGGACAGGGCAGCAACAATAGTGAGCAGAATAGCAACAGCAATCAGAACAGCACAAAAGAAAAGGATTCTGATGCGAGGTGGAACTAGAGTTGAAGGAAAAAACAGCCAAACGAAATAGCACACAGTGTGATGGCAACAATGCTCCAGACAATCCAATTCCGGAATATACCAAATGCCACAAAACACTAACAATAATCTCGATTGAATTTTAGGAGGAGCAACACTGCCTAATGTATTGACAATAGATGAAGTTCAGACAAACGAAACCAAATTTCTGATTTCCTAATCTGTTTTATCTCTTTTTTGCTCTCTTTCTATTTCTGTCAACTCTCTCTTTTTCTTTTCTATCCTCACAGTGTATGTATCTCCCAATTCTGTCTCTCCCCTCAATTCTGTCTCTCCCCTCAATTCTGTCTGTCTTTATCTCCCAAGTCCTCCTCTTTTTATAAGCCTCAACACCATCTCTTTTAACAGCCTGTTTTTCAAAATGTCACAGTACCCCTCCCATGTGTCTTTTACCTTTTCAGATCCCAATTAGTTATTTAAGTATATAACTTCCATCAACATTCCCTAGCAGACTTACTTTTAAAGGGTTTAATACTTTTTAAACTTAAAGCAGGGTATGGGCAGTAGAATATGTTGACAGCATATGCTGTCAAACCATTTTAAAATTAAACAAAGGACCTTTATGCAGGCCACAGGCTGTGCACAAAGCACATGAGATGCACCAATGCACATGTTGTGCACGAGTGCACATGCCTTCCAATTCAGAATCTAAACACAAACAATCCAACAGCTATAAGTGAACTAAACTGGCTCTTAATTGATTCAGGCAAATGTTCAATAGAAGCAAATCGATTTAACTTTGTTCAGACAGTTGAAACTAATTGACGACACATGTCGACTCGACTATATTAGCATTAACATACACAAACGTAGCCAAATCAGACATTCAAAAGCATGGGACACATGACTCGACTTATACTGATTAAGCAGGATTATACTTTGAGGAATCAGTTAGTCAGTACAAATTTGGAATACAACCAATACACATGTCTTATCAGAATAGGAGGGGTTCAAACAAAACACAGTGGTTCAGGCAAAGTGGTCAATCAGAAGGTGGTAAAATTTAAAAACACAAATTGAAACAAAACATGACCAGATATTTAAAACAAATCACACGGACTAAAACAAATAAAGGAAAGAAAACAAACTCACCTTAAAGCTTGCAAAGTTAAAAGTTTGAACTCGGATTTGGACAGACCTTTCTTAAGGCTGAACGGACTTTAATCGAAGTGTTTCTCAGATGAGAAACACTTCGATTAAGGTCCATTAGACCTTAATCTCTTTGGCTCGGACTAGCATGGGCCAGTGATGAAGGACACAAAACTTTCAAACTTAGATCTGGGATTCAGGCTTCCCTGATCAGATTCGGACCAAACCAAGTATGGTTTGGTCACGAGGGGGGTCTAGGGAGTGTTTGGTATGAATTTGAAGCAGATCGGTGTAGATTAGGTTCCGACTCGAATCTTCAAATGAAGATTCGAGAAGGTGGGATAAGATTCGAAGCATGGGGTTGGTAGATTTGGGTTCAGGATGGCATGGGGGTTCTATGGTGTTCAGGGGAAGGTCACCGGCATCCATGCCGCCGGCTTTCATGGCGAAAGTACGCAGGGGCGGCTAGGGTTTTAGGGCTGTTTGTTTGGAGACGAAGGCTGGGGTTCAGATAGGGGGGCAGGGTAGGATTATGGCCTTATATAGTTAATAGATGGATTGTTCTTGACCGTTAGATCAATCTAGATCTACGGTCTGGATCTGATAGCTTAAGTGGAACGGTGTCGTTTCAAAGGTAAAGGGTTGGGGTCGGTCCGGGTGAGACGGGTCGGGTTTATTGGTGGGTTATGGGGAATTGATCTTGGCCGTTGATCAATCTGAGATCAACGGCCCAGATCACACTGGACCAAAACGTCGTCGTTTGGACGTCCTGGGCATCAGGTGGCCTGGACCGGGCAGGCCTGGGTCTTGGGCTGTTTGTTTGGGCCAATTTTGTTAAAATTGGCCCAAGTCCGGAAGGGATCCTTATATTATTTTTTTTATTATTATTTCTTTTTATTTATTTCCTTTTTCTTATTTATTTTAAAACAAAACTAAAAAAAATCAAATTAAAATTAAATACACACTCAATACAATTATTTGCACACGCACTAAAATATTTCAAAACAAGTAAAATTAAACAAAACAAAATCACGGACAAAGGTGCCTGTTTTATGCTTTTCTATTTAAACCATGTTACGGTTCAGATTATGCATGACACGTCACACATTTTTTTTTTTGAATTTTGTTTTAATAAAGTAAATAAATAGAAATGGGCCGAAGTCACAAATAAATCAACAAGGTGCCGCACAGAAATCCAAAAATTGTACAGCATGACCAATTTTATTCTTTTGGAGCGACTGTCGCGCAAAACAAAAATCACGTGCTCACATTAGTGACAAATTAATGTTAGATATAATTTTATAAAAAAGTAAGGATGATTCATTTCTTACGTCAAATTAACATGAACCTTGACACATTTTAAGAAGAAATTAGGTTGTATTCAAAGAAAAAAATATAACAACAACAACAATAACCACCATCCTGTATAATCCCACAAGTAAGATTTGGGGAGGGTATGATGTACGCAACCTTATCCCTACCCTAGAAAGGCAGAGAATCTGTTTCCGATAGACTCTCGACTAAAGAAGGTGAAGAAAGCCCTAATAGCAAGTAAAAAAAAAAATATAATATCTTAAAAATTTAAAACGTAAATACAAAAGGGTTAAGAAAAGACTCATAAGTTTTTGTTTGATTATAAGGAGCAATGTTCTCACAAATTCCCATAACAAAAGTAGTTAATTAGAATTTCTTTTTTAATAAATTATTTTACTCTTTATTTACAATTCGATTACTTGTCAAAAACATATATATATTTCTTTATTTAGCTTCAATTTTAGGAATTGAACAAAATCTAATTATTTTTTGAAAACATATTTTTCTCATTTATTTATGTATGAATTTTTGGAATGCATGTTTTTATTTTTCTTTTATTTACGTTAGTAATTTAGGAGCGTGTTATTTTTCTTTTACCTTGTTTGGATTTTTTTTACTCGGAGTAGGTATATTTCATATTATACAAAATTATAATTACACTCAGTATATGTTTTTTTATTTAAATTAAAAATTGCTAAATACTTTGAGGATAATTCATTCCCTTCTTGAAAAGATAAATTTTTATTTATGTTTAGGATATTTTTATTTTTGCCATCTTTTGGTAAGCAGAAAGGAAGAGAAGTTTTAAAGGATCTTTTTTTCTTTTATTGCTTGATAAGCAACCAAATTAAAGTTTCTCACAACAAAAATAGATATTTTCCTTCTTAAGCAAATTTGAGAATTAAAGTTGGAATACAAATGCCTAACTATTAGTTTAGTCTAAGATACAATTTTCTTCGTTAAAAGATGTAGAAAAAGTCAAAGTTGGATAATTATAGTAAACCTCAAATGTTCTAAATATATTAGGACATCTTAAATCAAATAATTCAAATAAGAAAATATTTAACAACTTAAATTTTAGTTGATTTCAAATCAAATGACTAATTTATTTAACGTGAACTCTACTTTAAAAGGGTAAAAAAGGCGGATGACAGTTCGCTAAGGGCCTTCATGCTTTTAATAAGGACAATTGTTTACCTGAACCAATGAAAATTGTCAAAACTTTGGGTAGATTCAACGACGCCAATTGTCAAGGGCTATTCTTTAAGAACACAATTTTAAAATTGTGATATGTATACTATAGTCAATTAGAAGAGGTAATAAATTTAATTTTGTGAGAAAATATGAGCAACTTCAGTTGGCATAACAATTAGTAATTAAAATTATATATCAACCATAGAATGTGACATAATAATTAGTAAGTAAAATTTCAATTAGACGAGGTAATAAATTTGATTTTGTGAGATAATATGAGCAACTTCAGCTAGCAAAACAATTAGTAATTAAAATTATATATCGACCATAGAGTGTGGCATAATAATTAGTAATTAAAATTATATATCAACTATAGAGTGATAAAAAATTTAAATTAATAAAATATTAAGTTGATATAAGTTAGAATAAATAACCAAATTTATGTGATGAATACAACAATCCAAACAACCTGTACAACATTTATAAGTGACTTTAAACCAATGATCATACATGAGACATAAACCAATGTCATATATGAGACATATAGTTGAATTATTACATAACTTCAAGAATATAGTACAAGATAGAAATTTACCGAAGTGACAAGCAAATACACAATGGGGACGTCAGTTTATGACAAAGAATGTAGAATAATATTTTCTATTATAGTTGTAAAATTCTAGAAACCTAAATTGATTCTAAAACAAAGAGTAAAAACGGAAAGGATAATCGTAATACGATATTGATTCCAATCTGAAGAACGAAAGGAGAAGCCTAATTCGGTCAGTAAGCTTTGAAGAATTTGAGTCCTAAACTAAGACCAAATAAACAATGGAATTTGAATCCCAAATTGATCCAAAGGGACGTGTCCTAAACTAAGACCAAATAGATAATGGGATTTGAATTAGCCGATAATTAGTTTTTTTTTTTTATTTATTTTGAAAGAAACGAAAGGATAAGCCTAATTCGATCAGTAAACATTGAAGAATTTGAGTCCTAAACTAAGATGGATTTGAATCCCAAATTGATCAAAAGGGGCGTGTCCTAAACTAAGACCAAATAGATAATGGAATTTGAATTAGCCGATAATTAGTTTTTTTATTTATTTTGAAGAAAATAGTTATTACATTTACAATTATATCCAACATATAATACACTTACGAAGGGTAAAAAAGGTGAACGACATTTCGATAGGGCCTTCGTGCTTTTAATATATACTGATCTTAGGATACGCGCGTTGCGCGTGTACCCATATTCATGTATGTGAAAAATTATATAACTATTATAAAATATATACTTGAGTTATAAAATAAAAAAATGAAAGAAAAAAGTGTAAGTTTCTGAAAGTGAAAAATGTTGATCCTTCAGTTAAACGGATAAAAATCTCGTGTATCTATCTAGCACAATATTTGCTTTGTCATGAAATGAGAAACTCAAATTTATTGATTATCTTAGTTGCTTAATTTGGTATAAAAAATTATTGTACTTTTTAATTTTGTCTGAAGACAATTAAGAGAATGTTGAGCCTATATTTTCTAATGATTTTTCTATATAAAAAAAGTTGTTTAATTTGGCTTACTACATTTTTGGAAAGAATTATAGTTATGTTACCGCTAATTCATTAAATGAATGATTTATATAAGCTAAAACCTTAGATTTTAAAATCCTACTCTCTCTCTCATGAATTTATGTGTCATACTTTCTTTTCTAATATGTCCCAAAAATAAAATTCATACTTCTTTATTTAAAAATAATTTAATGTTAGACTTTTTAATTTACTCTTAAAAAGATGATTTATGCCTGCATAAATATTTGTGGCTTGTTTAGATAATAAATTTTAAAAAAATTCGTCTTTTTTAAACTTCGTGCTCAGTTAAATACTGCCAATAATTTAGGTTAAAAAGAGTAAATATTAGTGTTTCCTACATAGCTAAAATAAAAAAAAGATTTAATAAGCAAAAGTTTAGTTGATATCAAAGTAATTAAATGATAATTTTGTCTAAGGTAAAATATATGTTTAGAGGATAAAAAAATCGATCAATATTTTGTATTGAATTTTCATTCAAAATTAATTTCACACAATTTTAATCGACTTTTTTACTCTTTAAAAATAAATTTTATACTGGATAAAATTCTATCAATATTCTAAAGAGTAACATATAAGGTATTATAATTATATTAATTAATTCTAAAATTTTAAATATTAAGACATCCTACATTATTAAATAAGGAAATCTGTAGGAAGATTTACTTAAAACTAACTTAAAATTTCTTATAAATTACAGTATAATTTATTGCTGTTAATTTCAATTTATAAATTAGAGTATCATATATATGCTTTACTTATCCAATATTGTAATTGAGCTTTTGATTTGATATAACTATATATTACAACATGTAAAAAAACTTAAAGTATATTGTAATATTTATTATTACAATAAATTATTATTATTTTCAAATGTAGGCATGTTGTTTGATACTTACTTAAAGATACTTTTTTACTAATGTGTCTCTATATGTTTCGTTTAGATTGTATATATAGTCAACTTCAATATTTAAAGACTTAAAATAGATCTATTATGATAAGTAAATATATAATGTACATGTAAGGAGAAGCTATTAATTTACACGAGTAAAATAAGAAAAAGATTTATGTAATCTAAATGTTAGGAATTTATTCAAAGTTCAAATAAGGAAAATTTACAACAACAACAACCCAGTATAATCCCACTTAGTGGGATCTGGGGAGGGTAGTGTGTACGCAGATCTTACCCCTACCCTAGGGTAGAGAGACTGTTTCCAAATAGACCCCCGACATCCTTCCCTCCAAGAACTTCCCACCTTGCTCTTAGGGAGACTCGAACTCACAACCTCTCGGTTGGAAGTGGGGGTTGCTTACCATCAGAGCAACCCCTGCTTACCATCAGAGCAACCCCTCTTGTCTAAAATAAGGAAAATTTAATAATAAAAATTTTAGTTGATTTTGAAGTCCTAAATAATAGGAAATTAACTTAAATTACAGTATTGTCCAATATAAAATCTATTCTTGAAGGGTAAAAAAGGCGAACGATATTTCGCTAAGAGCCTTCGTGCTTTTAATATAGTATAGATATAGATTCATAATTTTGAATTGAAAAAAGTACAAAGACCCTCTTCAAAAGCTTATTGTATCATTGCTACCAAAACTTTTTTTAATATATTGTGCTAATGACCTTTTAGACTATAAAGATTTTTTTTTTGGCAAATAAAATTTTTTATAAGAAAAGGTTAAATAAAAATATAAATATTTTCTTCTCTCTTTGGGCTGTACTAACCAGTTTTGGTAATAAAATTAATTACTTACAGGGAAAAAAATCTATTTTTTTTTATAAATTATTGCAAACATCAGATCACAATTTATTATTTCGTGAACAAACTGAAAATTATATTAGCAAACACTATACCCAAGTCTCACATTGCTCAAAAAAGATAATCTTATATTTACACAAATTTTTAAAAGGGGAGGCAAAATTTAAACGGTAACCTAAAAAGATGACATTTGAGTAAATCCAACCTTTCTTTCGGGTGAAATACACGATTAGCCTTCAAAGTGAATAGTCTTGAATTTTTATTTCCACTTATCCCATGGGCAGAACTTCAAGTTTAACAAGTGTTGCCCCTCGCTTACTCCATGGGCAACACTTTTAATTTTTGACTTTAAAATTCTGTCCATGGGACACGCGGGGTTAAAAGTTAAAAATCACCCCATATTTTTTGTAATTTTTTATTGGAATTTTTACACCCTATAGAAAACCTTAGTACCCTATTTATTTTAAATAAATACCATTTTAAAATATTACATCCTATAATACCTTTTATCCTTTATTGCAAAAAATCTAAATATAGTTACATCCTACAATTAAGGCACCATATATGCTAAATATTATTTTTCTCTCTCCCTTTTTGTATTTTCTCTCACATAATTACCGCGTATCTGCAAACCCCAATACAATCTCTCTCTATTTGCATACAACCAGATTCTCTTCTCCCACAAACCCTAGTTTCTTAATTCTTCTCCCACCCAAATTCTCAATTTTCTGCTCCGCGTCACCAACGTTATCTATGTGCATATTCGATAAGAAATACAGATTGGAATTACTAACCGTATTTGTGGAGGTTTTGAGCGGAGACCCAATTCACTGCTGGAGTCAAGAAAGAACGTAACCAAAACCCCATTTGTAATTGGAGTAGCTATTGATTTATTCTTCTCACCATAGCTTCTGTTGGCTTCGTTCCACTTCTTGACTGGAATTGGCAGCAACTTTCTCGTTGAGTTCAAGCTTGAGGATTGAGTTTTTACTTGTAAGTGTAATATGAAAAGGAAAAAAAATAAGGAATTTGCCTCATGGCTGACCAGCCGGAATTAATGGCTGGCCGCCGGCCGGCGAAGCCATAGGGCTGTTTCTCTATCTAGATCGCCCAAATCGCCTATTTGTATTCAGTGTATTCGAATGTATTCTTCAGCTGTATTCACTTGTATTCAGGTTTAACCAGTTGTATTTAACTATTTTATTCAGCAGAAGTTAGTTGTATTTTGTTGCATTCAAGAGTTTATTCAGCTGTATTCAATTGTATTTTTGTTGTATTCAAGTGTTTTATTCAGATGAATTAAGGTGTATTTTGTTGTATTCAACTGTATTATTCATATGTATTTCTCTTTATTCAGCTATAATCTTTATTATGTATCTTTCAAATACAGATTAATGAGGGATCGTTTTAGTTCGTTGAGTTAAATTACGAGAATATCATGTGATTTTATTTTCTTCCGTTCTTAGCGCAGATAGGTTACTGTATTTAATGTTAATGTCGCTTGAATACAGCTAAATACATGTCAAACTTAGCTGGAATTCCAGATTTTACGCCTATATTTTTGATTGTATTAATGAATACAACAGCTTAAATACATGAAATACATTGTATAAAAATATAAAAGGTATTTATAACATATAATATAGCAAAGGGTATCTATAAATGGCTAATTAGACCAAAAAGATGGTGTTTTATGAAAAATTCCCTTTTTTATTTCTTTTTCTCGTTTCGTTTCACGAAAAATGGCTAACCGGCTAATTTAGCCCGTGTTTTGGACTGAGAGATGATTGGGTATCCGCTTCCTCTTGAAATGAGAGTGTTGTATCCGTTAAAATTAAGGAATATTTTTACCATACATGTAAAATGATCAACTTAATTACCTTATTAATTATGTCCTCATTTAATTACTTGACATAACTATATTTACCAATTACACTCAAAGTAATATATTAAGCTCCAATCTTTTTTTTTCTCTCCCTTTCTCTTTCTTACCAAGCACAACCGTATATTACTAGTGATAAATTTTTAGTACTCAAAATCATACTTGAGCGCAAAAAAGTTCCGATCCTAAGCCTTTAAATTTGAAGCAAGACCAAAACGATTGGCTACACATGCACATGATATGTATAATCGAACTTTTATAGTAGATTCAAAGAAATTCTTATTTAGTTAAGCAATTACAATTTTTTCATTTTTTATAAATGGCTCTAAAACTATAATAAAGATGTAAACTCCACTAAAACTTTATTTGCAGTCATTAAAAGCTTTGAAGCTTTAAATTCGAAAATTGGGTTATGTGAAATTGTTATTTGCATGTACTTTGGATTGGGTGGTGTTGTTGCGAACGATTAGAAATATCATTTGGAGTTTATATCTCGTTTTTTAAGGAGTTAGATGAAAATTAAAGTTAGTTTTGGTTGAAATTTCATATTAAAACTCGAAGAGGAAAAGGAATAATGTTATTTTTTAAGATCCAAATGTATAAATAAATTGTATGTATTTTATCGGGTATATGCCATTTGTATGTCCAAAATGTATCACTAGACATACTGTCACGTATACACGACATATATAAATACATATGAATGATATGCAAAATATTGGCTCGCTTCTAATTCTCCTACAAATACTAATATTTGGATGATTTTTAGTTATTTGTGCATTTTTATTTACATTCCTTTATTAAAAATACCAAAAATATTTTTTTACCTTTTATTTGTGTATTTTAGTTTGCATCTTTAAATTATATATCCCAAAAAGATTTTCTTTCTACTTATATATTTTCCTTAGGACTAAATAAGATAGTTAGGGGTTAAGGGATTGAGCAGTGTATTTTAATTGAAATTGAGCCAAAATTAGAAGCCCAAAGATCCCAGATCCGGTCCAAATGGGGCTGCCATAGGAGGGTCGAAACGATGTAGTTTTATATCGAAACAACGTCCTTTTGGTTAAGTATTCAAGATTAAACCTCAGCCTTCTATTATCCATGATCCAATGGCCTGCAATCAATTTTATCTGTCATATAAAAGGCCCAATAATCAAATTTTTGGCTTCATTTCACTCTCCCACCCCTTCTCCTCTCTTCTTCTTCCTCCACCGCAGCTGCCCGTCCCCCACGGCGGTGCCGCCGTCCTCCGGTGGCCAAACATCCTCCAACCAACGCCAATCTCTTCTTCTCCTCTTCCTCTTCATGAATCCACGAACCAAATCCCTTGAATCCCTCCCAAACTCTACAAATAAACCAAAATCCGAAACCTAGCTCACTTTATTTTGAAAATTCGTCGAGTTTTAGACCTCTCCTTCATAAAATACTTACATAGGCGTGTAGAGCTCCACATGATCTATCATCCTATGCTGGTTTTTACCCCAAAACTCCAACAGAAACCCGACGCCGTCGTCCACCGTCGCCACTACCGGCTACCACCACCAAGCTGCCACGCCTTCCTCCAGTTTTCCTCCCCGACTCTTAAGCGTTCTTTTCTTTGTGATACGATGATGGCGCTAAGGCTGTGATTTCAAGGATGGCCGAACCATCATCTATCATCAAGAAAAGGGTGCTCAAAGATGGGAATCGTCGCCTCGAGCAGTGGTAAATACCAAATCTCATCCTTTTGTTTTAGTTTTTTTTCTTACTCTCGGCCAGTATACCATGCTTTGGTTTTCAATTCATCTTTTGTAATTTTGTCATTCAATTATTAGTCTTTACTGATTATTAGTGCTCGAATGTGATCGTTCTATGTGTTAGTATAGTTATATATGGAATTCTTGTTGTTCGAACTAGCCGGTTGAGTGGTTCGTTATTGTCTATTAGTCCCGATTTTTGGTCCTTCGACCTAGCCGGTCGACTATTTTGTGTGAATTTGTTAAGTTTGAATTTTCAGTTTTCCGACCTAGCCGGTTGATAGTTAAGTGTTTTATGCTAGTTTCATGAAAAAATCAAAAAGATTAGTTGAATCGTTTATTTAGTTAGTCGTTTGTTAAGTTGTTATTAGTCATGTTTGATAATTTATTAATGCTCGTTTAGTTTCTGTTCCGCACGATAGTTTGTAATCTCAATCGCTTCATGTTAGTTTGCACAAATCAAATTGATTTGAATCTAGTTTGTTTGAATACTTAGTTCGGTTACCTTTTAAGTCTTGTTTTTGCTGTATCAATCCATAGTTTGGTTAGTTTGAAGGTTTGAGTGTTAAATTCAGCTATTTGTTGATAAAGATAGAGAGTACTTGAGTGTAGGACCTTTATCTGTTTGCTTTTCAATGTTGCGAACTGTTTTGGAGTACAATACTCCAAAATTCTATCCACAGTTGGTAAAGCAAACTGATCATCGGACAGATTTCTGGTTTTGGACAGATTTTTGGTCAAAAATCTATCATTTAGGACAGATTTTTGGCTAAAATAAAATCTGTCCCAAAAGTCCTCTCCTATAAAGGGAGGTCTTTCCATATCATCTGGGAGTAGTCTGGACATCCTGGACACTCAAAAGAAGAACAAAAAATAATAGAGAGTTTGAGAGCCTTTTTGAGTATCTAGGAGAAAGGAATATCTTAAAAATACAAAGGTCTGTGACGCGAGTCTCTTGTTTCTTCTTTCCTTGAAAGTCTGTTTGAGTTTTTCTGTTGAAATTTTTGCATAGGCTCGGTTTCATTTGCTGGATACTGCTGCTGCTGCTTAAAGTGTGTTGCCGTTGGTTTGCTCGTGAGTTTATTCTGCTCCTAGTAGGTATTCCTTTCACCTTTTAGTGTAGCTATGGTTGTTACAAGAAATAAAATATAATCTTGGGATGTTTATGATCATTTAGTGCTTTATGAGTATGAGTTCATGCTTACAAAAGGAATATGAATAGCTTATTCCATGTATCAATATTTAAAGCTGTAATATCTTAGCTTTCAATGACCATGCTGCTAGTTTATCTTGAATCCTTTTAATTGTGTGTTTGTGTATAATTGTGATCTTGTTTGGATATCTTTATGTTGTTGGTATAAATAGTGATTTAAAATCTGGAATTCATGGCAATACATCAAGAATTAAAACAAGTAGTGAAGTCTTGTAGCATGATTTTTTTTCTGTTTAGTTTATTAAAGTAGAAGCTATGTTGGTGGATTAATTTTGTCTTAATATGGTTTGTGATTCGCTAATGTTATACTTTTCTAGTTAAGTTCATTTTCTGACAAGTGATATTATTCAAAAGATATCTTTGTAGAATCCATTGAATTAATGTCAACAATAATGTGAACAATGGAAAAGTTCTAGTAATATTTTATTGACTGTTTGGCCTCACGTACATTAGTGCAGTGTTTGAATATTTATGTTAAGTTAATAAGTATAATTGATAGTTTTGGGGCTGAGAAATAAGATTGGAATTGAATAAATGGGCCCAATTAAATATTTTCTGCTAGGCCCATTTAGTGTTAAGCATGCCAGCAGGCCCGTTTTTAAGTAGTTTCAGCTGGCCCATTTTTCTTTCTTCTAAAAAATAAAATAAAATAATGATAATGATAAAAGGCAGCTGGCCACTCTTTGTAGATATTTTCCGTTGGGCCCATTTCATGATAAATCAACAAAGGAGCCCAATACCATTAAAGTTTTAGGAGTTAGCCTTATTTATCCATAACCAAGAGATAGCCCAAGTTTTTAATTGTTGATTTCTTAAACCAACACCAACCACAACCCGATTCTGCTCCATAATTAAAATAATTTAATAATTTAGTCGCTTTCTTCATTAATTGATTTAAACGCTAGGCAATTCGTAGGCGCGCTTTAACTCACGGAATCGCTTGCGTAGCGTGATGTTTAACATTCAATCAATTAATTCAATAATCTCATACCATACCCACTAAATTTAGTTAATTTTTAACTTAGTTAATCCTTTGCTAAAACTCGCGGATTCGCTTGCATAGCGCAATAGTTGACTTTCAATAATTAATTTTCTCTAATGTAGTAAATTCTCAAAAGTACCACAAATAAATTGATTGTCATGATTTCGGATTCGCTTGCGAGGCGCAATTACGACAAGTTAATTAATTTTGTTTTCGATCACGCATTCGCTTGCATAACGTGGTTATGACAGTGTAATACTATTCAAATTACTTTTTTTATTCTAGTAATTAAAAAATAAAAGCGGATAGATAAAACATGAAAAATCATGTAAATCACAGTTTGTCCATAATTAATTAAAGCCAAGTTTAAGCCAATAAAGCGACCGTGCTAAAACCACGGGACTTGGGGAGTGCCTTACACCTTCTCCCGGTCAATAAAATTCCTTACCCGAACTTTATTTTTGCGGACCAATAAAATAGAGTCAAACCTTCCTTTGACTAGGGATTCAAATAAATGGTGACTTGGAACACCGAAAAATTAACTCCAAAATAAAATAATCCCTACTCAAATTTGTCACTTTAATTGGAAAAACTCTTTAACCCACAAATACATATACATATCTTTTGAGGGGTAAAAAGGGGTGTGACAACTCTGACGACTACGCTGGGGACTCAAGAATTCGAGCTTGTACATTGACTTTATTTGGCTTCATTAAGTTTTTGTATATAACTGTGATCTATTTGGGCCTAATATGCTACTTGCCTGTTCTTTACTGCTTTGATATTGTTGAACTGTATTATAAATTGTCTTCTTGTGCATCCCTCTGAGTCTTCTGAATACAACCTCGGGAATCGCGGATACACACCCCATTCTTTTCTTGAGATAAAGCCGGTGGGCTTGGGCTCACGGTGAAGGATTATTAGTCACCCATATTTAAGAGTGGGGAGGGTACAGTAGTTAAGCCGGAGAAGTATTGCTCCTGGTACGCTACCCCTTCCTAACTCGAGTTGTCCTCTCGTTTTATGGCTAGTCTAGATACACCTCATCCCCTAGGATTTTTTAAAAAACCTAGAAGAACAAGCCACATGTCTGGTTATCCCTAGTAGGATCGTTTCGTTACATCATGCGCATTTGACTTAGCGAAGCTCGACACAGGGGTCGTCCGTATAAGACAGGTATCCTTTTTGTGACCATCATGTTCACTTATGTGCTACTTGTTGCATCATTTGGAAGCTTGCTTGCATTTGTTGACCGGCTTTAGAAAATTAGTTGAGCGAAATAAAAAAAAATCATTCCCCTAGTTTTATACAGATAATTCAAATTTACTAAATAAAAAAATAAAATAAGGCATAGGACCAAGGTAACACAAACTGGGCTAAACCTTACCTTACTATTCCTATTGAGGCTTTAAATAGCCTCACCTACTAACATGCATGTAAAAAATAAGAACTGGAAAGTACCAAATATTCAATGATCATCACAAAGTTTATAACATACTCTGTGATGATATTACAAATGAGAATGCTAATATAATGGTAGAATAAAATGATGAAGGAATTAAAATGTTGTCCCTTCTTGTCCGAACTTGTAATTTCTTCAATTTGTAACTCTTTTTAATCACAATCCCAATTCTTCAAAATGTATTCAAAATTCATGATTTCTTTTTTGAACTATTGGACTTTGTAGATGTAGTTGGGGCGGCCTTCTTTTGTTTGACAACTCTCATTGGAGGTCGCCTAACATTTAAAAAATCACTAACCTTTTCGTCCCAACTATTTTTCCTTGTATGAGTCTTCTTACCTTTGCCGCTATGCATTGGTGATAGATCCCCTTTTCTTGCTTCCTCTGCTCTACACTGTTGTAACATTGCTTCTTCCTCTCCGTCTTCATACAAGTCTCTCCCCAGGTGCACTTGTTGTGGAACATTTTGGTCGATAACAATTGTCTCCAATGCAGGTTGACCTTGTGTATTAGTCACCATTGTCTTGCTTTGATGATGTTCTATTTTTTGCAATTTGTTCCTGCTCTTACTCAACATTCCAGTGCTAGAAACAGTAGGATTTACAGAATTAGAACTCACCATTGCATCCAAGAGTTTTCTTTCCTCCTCTGAAATATCTGGGATGGTTGTACCAATTTGGTTCTTTCCTTATTTTTTTGTTGTGACTTCTCGATCACCTAGATGAGTAGCAACTGATATCCATTGTCACCATGGCAACTGTTGGTTATGGGTAATTCATGCAGTCAATACCAAGGAAATGATATTTGTAATGATTTATGTCTCTTTTGACATGATTCTTGGTGCCTACCTACTTGGTAACATGGCAGCATTAATTGTAAAAGGATCCAAAACTGAAAAGTTCAAGGATAAAATGGCAGATCTTATAAAGTATATGAACAGAAACAGGCTGGGGAAGTGCATAAGCAAAGAGATCAAAGATTATGTCAGATTACAGTGTGAGAGCCGATATAATGAGTCTTCTGTTCTTCAGGATATTCCTGCTTCAATTCGAGCTAAGATTTCGCAAAAGTTGTATGAGCCCTACATCAGAGGAGTCCCACTTTTCAGAGGTTGCTCGCATGAATTTATCAAACAGATTGCAATCAAAGTACATGAAGAATTTTTCCTTCCAGGGGAAGTGATTATGGAACAGGGTAGCATGGCAGATCAACTGTATTTTGTCTGTCATGGTAAAGTGGAAGAAGTTAGAAAACCAGAAGAAAATGAAACTGAAGAATCTCTCCTGGATCTTCACACTTACAACTCTGTTGGTGAAATTTCTGTTCTTTGTAACATCCCAGTCCCTTATACCGTTCAAGTTTATGAGTTATCTAGACTGCTACGAATTGATAAACAAGCTCTGGTGGAGATTCTGGGGATATACTTCTCTGGCGGGCGTGTAATCATCAATAATCTACTTGAGGGAAGAGAGTCAAGCCTTCAAAGCAAGATATTGGATTCAGACATAACACTGAATATTGCGAAACATGAATCTGAGCTCACGATGAGGTTGAACTGTGCAGCTCACGATGGAGATTTGTATCGTCTAAGTCGTATAATTGGTGCAGGAGCAGACCCCAGCCGAACTGATTATGATGGAAGATCACCCCTGCATCTAGCTGCATCCAAGGGACATGGAGATATTACCGTTTTCCTTATCCAAAGAGGAGTGGAGATTAATGCTAGAGATAAGTTTGGCTCCACTGCATTGCTTGAAGCGGTTAAGAATGGCCATGATCAAGTGGCTTCTTTGCTTATGGAAGCAGGGGCACTACTAGGTATAGATAATGATGGGACTTGCCTTTGTGAGGCAGTCGCGAAAAGAGATCTAGATTATTTGAGAAGACTGTTGGACAGCGGCATCAATCCTAATTCCAAAAATTATGACTTTCGAACACCACTTCACCTAGCTGCATCAGAAGGGCTGTTTCCAATTTCAGTGTTACTGTTAAAAGCTGGGGCTAGTGTCTTTGCAGTGGACAGGTGGGGAAGAACTCCACTTGATGAAGCTCGAGTAGGTGGAAACAAGAATCTTATTAAGCTACTGGAAGATGCACATGGTAGTCAACTGTCAGAATTTTCTACGAGCTTTGGAAAACAAGATGAAGGGCAGCGGGTTAGATGCAGAGTGTTCACTTCAGACCCCAGGAGTCTCAAAAACGAGAGAAGAAGAGTAGTTCTATGGGTACCACAAAGCATTGATGAGCTCATTAACACAGCTAAGGCGCAGTTGAGAGTTTCATCAGCAAATTGTGTAGTCTCAGAAGATGGAGCCAAGATCCTGGACACAGACATGATATCTGATGGTCAAAAACTGTTTTTAGTTAGGGAAATCACACTAAGTCTCTAAGATATTACGCAACAGTCAACATATATGTTGTAATTTCCTGGTGAGCTCTTAGAAGAAGAGAAGAAACTAACATAGTAATAATATGTAATAACTGAATAGATTATGCAATATTGAAACGTAATGCTGGAGCTTTCCGGTATCGCCAAGACTATAAGCTTCATGCTTGTGGTTAGTTAAGCAACAGTCAACATCTCATGTATATATTTGCTGATTAATGGTGGTTAAACTCGAACTTGGGATAAAAAAAAAAAAAACTACATAGGTCCGATTCTCACAATTCCAGTGGGGTACGTAGACAACTTTCATCGGGTTTGGTCCCCATTTTTTGGCAAGAGTTTTCGAAATCGGTGTGTCCATAATATTTTTCAATTTTTTTTTAAAAATAATAATAATAAAATAGTTTGCTGTTTTTTGTCTTTTTCATTTTTTTGTCTTTGCGTCCGATCATATTTTTTACAATCTCAAAACCTTCTTCGGAACCGCCGAATGGCTGTTTTCATAAATTTAGCTAATATTTTACCATTTTCCCCAATGTTGAACCTTTTTTGCCGAAATAGCCTTAAAACCTTTCTCGGAAGCGCCGAAGGGCTATTTCCGTACAAAATGATTACTTTGCTTCTTTTTAACATCTTTTACCATTTCGTCTTTATTTTTGTCCATTTTTACCGGGACAGCCTTTCAACCTCCCTCGGAAGTGTCAAAGGGCTATTTTCGTAAAAATAGTCATTTTGTTTTTGTCATGCCGTCCTTTGTTATCGGCCATTTTTGCCAAGTCAACCTTACATTTTTTTTGAAATGGGTGTTTTCATAAAACATAAGCTTTATTTATTTTTAACTCACTTATCCATGTGTTCAATTGTTTTTACCGGGACTGCCTTAGTACTTTTTTTGGAGGTACTGAAGAGCCATTTTCATAAAAATAACCATCTTGTCCTCTTCGTCACTTTTATCGTTTTGTCCTTTGTCCGGCCATTTTTGTTTCCTCGGCGAGATACCTGAGTAATCCTTCTAGAGTCTAGCCCTCCTCCCATAAGAAGTTTGTCCGTTGTCTTATCCAAAAGTCTGCTTGGTGTCATTTCTTTGAGTTTAGATTAGGACTTGACCTCATAAATTTATTTATATAGGTACAATATGGCCGAGAGATGAAGAGCACTCACCGTTTAAGATTGTCAATAAAGTGCCCAGTTTATTAAAGCGATGGTGGAACAACATGGATGGGTTTGAGCAAGGAAAGATCAAAGATTATTTGAAAAACTTGGTAAACATTATGGAGATTGAGCCCAAACGAGAACTCATCGAGGCTTTGGTTTATTTTTGGGACCCGAAGAATAATGTGTTTCGTCTCAATGGGTTTGAAATAACTCTTACCTTGGAGGAATTCGCTGAATATATAGATCTGGGGCATAAGAGTCGAACAAAGAGACTTTTGGCCCCTAGAGATGTCACTGCTACCAAGTTCCTTGATCAGATGTGGATCAGCCACACTGAGATAGCACATGTGGCGCAAGGGCAAGTCTGCCTAGATTTCTTGTATGACAGGTACTTGCATGAAGGGGGGTTCTCAGAATATAGGAAGAAACTGATTAACAAACAGAACCAACGCACATTGCGAGGCCATGGATGGAAAGCATTCATTGTAGCTTTCTTGGGGTGCATGGTCTTCCCGAGAGAGGATTGGAAGATCAACATTCGGTTATCTGGGATAGTCACTGCCATGATGAAAATAAATGATTCCTTTATTCTTTCTATGGTGTTAGCAGATATCTTTCATGCATTGACCAGGTGCTGGGAAGGGAAAGGTTTCTTTGAAGGTTGCAACCTCCTGCTCCAGATGTGGTTCATGGACCATCTTTTCTGTCGTCCTTATCAGGTAGACCACCGTACTTGTTGGGGTAATCAAGTTCGCCAGTATAATGCTAGATTGAAGAGTGAGCTGGAGATTCGTAGTTTTCTAGAAAGTGTCAAAGATGGGAAGGAGTATACTCCTTAACAGATGATCAGATTACATGGAACTATCCTTGGTTCACCGCAAAATATGTCATCTATAAGTCATCTTGCCATCCGTTTCTGATCTTGATGGGGCTTCGAGGTTATCAGCCATATGCTCCCATGAGAGTTCTACGTCAGTTGGGTCACAAACAAATAGTGCTCCCAGTAGAGACTATGGAAAACTTTATCTGGGAAGCAGCATCAGAGGATCCCATTCGTGAAGCGTATGCTCAATGTGTTTGGAATGGCACTAAGATACTCGAGCGTGGCGTCATGGTGGCAGATCGAGAACGGGGTGAGCTAAATCCTTCTTATCTTGAGTGGTTCTATAATCAAGATGCTCTTGCAGATAGACCAGGGACATTCGTGAAGAGCACCGCAGAGTGGGAGGTTGAGATTCGAAACAAAGTTGGGCTGGCTATGGAAGAGATGAAAAGGGGTTATGAATCTGACTTTGAAGCACTGCAAGAAGAGCTCGACATCGTTAAAGTAGACAGGGATCTGCTGTATGATGCTCTTGAGAAAAATAAAGCTCAGTGGGTACGAGAGAAGCAAGCACTCAAAGCCCATATTCGAAAGAAGAACATAGTCACAACCGCTCAGCAACAAGAAGAGAGAGAATCCCAGTTCAGGGTAGTCCGTGATCATGAGCGCATGAGTTACGCTCCACTAATCAAAGGTTTAAAGGATCAGTTAGAGGGAGTTGAATCAAGTAAGGAGCGCTAGATCGGTAAGTTTGAAATAGAAAGACACCACTACCAAAAGGTGATCAATCGGTTAGAAGCAGAGTCACTAGAAGTTCGGCGCCTGAGAGATATGGCCTTGGACTGCGAGCGTGATGCACTGGATCTAGCTGAGACCCTTAGTTAGCAAAATCAAGAGTTGCATGTGGCTTAGGAATACATTAAGGGAAAGATCCTCGAGATAGCCACATATACCTCAAGAGCATACAGGAGTTTCCAGGGAATGACGCCCGAGCGGTTTGCAGAAGTATCATTAAACGTTGCTCGTCATATATCTGCGGACTTGGAGAGGATATACCGCAATGTTAGGGGGTCAGCCGCAAGAACAAACGCCTTGATTACAGTGATGCTAGTGTATTCTACTACAAAGATCAAAGTCTTCTCTTAGTTACCAGTCATTTTTCATTATTCTTTTGTTGTTTCTGAGTCTATAAGAGTCTTTTGGTGTTTTGAGTCTTGTTGTTTTGCCTTTTATCCGAAAAAATCTATTTAATTCAGGTCTGGTCTTGTTTATCTTTATGTAATTATTGCTTTTTGAGTCTTGTATCAAAAAAATATATTGAAAATCAATGAATAAGATTTGTTTAGAAAAATTCAAAAATGAACCAAAAAGATATTTGTTTTGTAATTAAAAAAAACAAATAAAAAACATATGGTCATGTCCCTGAACTATGTAATGATCTGATTGATGCGACGACATGATACGTAGGCAACCCATAAAAGGTTCGATCAAATATTTTTTAATAACTCTAAAGTTAGGGATCAAAATAAGGCGAGTGAAAGGAAAAGCGAAAAAAGAGAGAAGGAAATAAGAGTGTCAATAAGAGACAACCTGATAAGCCGGAATGAAACATGAAACCTTCCAAAAGCATGTTAGAGATGGTGATATTTTAGGAGCATAGCATATTTACGTGTGCTTCCTATCTGTAAAATGCTTAACCTTAACACGTTTGTTGCCTCTTATATAGTAAGCTTAAGGTGGTTGGTTTGTGGTGAAACTGACAACACATCATTACTTCACAAGATCTAAGGGAGCAGTGGTAATGGATAATAGTGATGAAATCGTTGGTCAGTGACAATCCGCAGGGTCAGTCAGTTGAGCAAGAGTCGGAGGAAATAAGAAAATTGAGACAATAACTGTCAGATGTATATCAAGCTTGGGTTTCCGGCCGACCTCCACCCTAGGGTCCCTCAAAGGGAATTTCCACCATACCTCATGCTACTTAACCACCGCTCCATGCAACGAGCGATCATATTCTACCACCAGGGTATGTGCCAAACTACAGCCTCCATGCTGCCCCTGGTACCTCTTGTGAGCATGTGATTTTTGCTCTACATGAATTACTCCCATAAATTCAAAACAAAATAATTTCTTTCATTATTTACAGTTTTGTGGATTTTGTGGCATTTTCTGTTAAATGTTTGCATTTGCCTGTGCATATTTATTTTATTTAATTAATGAAAAATACAAAAATATGTTGCATTCACATTTAGGATTTAATTCCACATTTTAGGGTTAATTAACAAATTAGCTGTTTTATAAAAATGGAAAAATCAAAAAAATATAGTTGATTTTGTACTTTTTATTTTTAATTTCGGATTTTGGTAATTTTCTTTAATTTGGTATTTAATTAGTTATGGTAATTATTTTTAGAGTTTAATTAGTTTAATTTGATAGGATAATATTAGTTTTAATAATTAATTTAGGTTTTATTTCTAATTTTGAAAATAAAAGAAATTTGGAAATTGAAAAAGAAAAGATTCAAAAACAAAGGGAAATTCGGATTTGGGCCATTTAATTAAGCCTCCTTCAGCCCAATTGACCCCCTCAGACCTGTACAATTCCAGCTCAAACCCGCCTCTACCCGGTCCAAGCCCCACTATAACCCAAACGACGTCGTTTAGGGTCTATTGTTTTAATTTAATCCCAACCTTTCGTTCGTCAGATCTGATGGCTCAGATTAATCCTCCCATTCCCAATTTTTATGTCTGAACCCCTCAGTTTAACTAAACCAAAGCCCTTGTCTCTCACCCTCTCCAAACTCTGAGAGTTCGAACCCTAATGCCGCCTCTAAGCGAACCTCCATTATCATCGGCGAAACGGCTCCGACCACCACCTAAATTTCATCCATGCAACCATCGCCCTTCCCTCAACCCCAATACACCACTATTTTTCCCCAAGTCCTCACCAAATCAGTCCAGTTTCGAATCTGAAAAAAAGAAGAAAAGAATCTGTCAATCCTTCAAATTCCCTTGAACGATAGGGCTTGAAACGGACATTAACAGTTTGTTTTCCTTGAGAACACATGGTTAATGCTTGTTTCGAGTCAAATCGAAGCCGTAGAGTTCATTGAGCTTTGTTCGGACGACTTTAGAGGTATTCTTTACGCCTTTTATCTGTCGTCTTCCTCGTTAGTTTCGTTATTTAACTCTTTTGCTGTTGTTTCTCCTCCATCTTCATTTTGCCATTTTCTTTTCATTGTTTTTCTCTTGTTTCTGTGTGAATTCGTACCAGCAATAAACATGAATTAATTTTAATTAATTCTGTTAAAGGGAAAGAATTAATTCAGTTTGTTAGTGTTAAAATTGTTTGGACTCTTTTGGGGCCATTGTTTGCGATAATATGTTTGAGTCAGAGTTTTGGGGCTTAGAGTATTCATGGGCAGGTTGAATTTCTTGGGCCCTCGATTTATTGTGACCCGTCCCAAACAACAGCTTTAGAGTTCTGGTTGTTCGATTTGGGCTGACCCATAGTTGGTTTGGGTTCAGGGGTAATAACAAGGCAACTAAGGGTTAGTTTGGGTAAAAGACATGGAGAATCTCTGAGTTAACTGCTAAGAAGTTGCCTAGAAGCTGTAGAATGTACTAACTTGTTCCACAAGTTAGTAACTCAGGGGCCTTTTAAGCAAAAGAAAAAGTTGAAAAGGACAAAAATGAAATAAACTAAACTCCAAAGCTGCCCTAGTGACTTGCCTATAAAGGCATAGTTACTTGCAGCTCAATTCAGATTTTTTTGGGGGGTGCTGGAAATCCAAAAGAGAGCAGCTGTAGGAATTCACTATTTTCGAGGGATTAAAAAACAAAAATACTGAAAACCAAAAAGAGCTGAAAATTACTGTTGCATTGAAATTCTGATTAGAACTCTTGAAACTTGTTTTCTTTTATTGCTGAAGAACACCTGATCCTACGTGAGGTTCAAATGGTTTGAGTTTGGGTAATGAGAGCCTTGCTTTGGGTTGGGGAATTGATTCTTCTCTTCTGGACTGATTTCATCGTTGGTTTTGTTGAATCTGGGTGAATTCCTGTTACTGCTGACTGCTGACTTTGCATTTCCGCTGTCCTTCTTTTATTTCCAGGTATATTCATAGCCCAAAAGCACTGACTGAATGCTGGTCATGTAAATCGAGTGAAAATTCCATGGAATACAAGCTGTGTTTAATCTAATTTTCTCTGATTTTTACTGTCTAATACTATGTAGTATATCTGTGATATTGGTTGAGCTGTCATTGGTATAGTATAAATTGGGATTTGTGCTTGGAACTAAAGGTTCAATTTCAATATTAAAGAGTGTGTTTGGAATGTGTATGAATAGATTTTGTAGGTGCTGTTCAGTATAACAGGTAAATCATGGATTTAATTGCGCAGCTTCACGTTTGCTTTGTATTCTGGGTCATAGTTTGCTGAAATGCAGCAGGTCTTAGTGTTTGGAAGGGATAGAATATAGATGCTGGGCTTAATATGAATATGGTCGATTGAACACGGTTCTGTTGATAAGTTTCGTTAAAGTTTTGAAATCCTTACGTTCCAAATCTGTTCTTGTTCGTAAATTTGTCATGTGTATCTATTCGTGTAAGTTGTAGCATCTGAGTTGATTAATTGGTTAGAAATGAAGGCTAAAATTGGCTATCCTTGTAAAATGGCTATTGCTGCAATGTCCAAAGAGGAGTCGTTCCTGTGAGTTTAGTTCACTCTAGTTGGTCTTTTTTTTCCCAGATTCCTCATTACTCATTATTGATAATTTCTACTTATTTGTTGTGTACATGAGTGACCACTCATTGTTCGTAGTGGCTTAAAAGATTAGCAAATTGCTACAATTAATTATTTGAACTCACTATATCATGAGTTTAAAAGTGACATAAGTTTTAAATTCATTATAAGTTATAACGACATACCTCACTAAATTATCCAATAAATCATGGTTTCATGTTTTTATTATATACTAATACCCCATAAATTTTTATAAATTGTTCTTCGATTTTTTTTTCCTATAAGCAGTAGTCTTTCTTTCTTGTGATGATGCATGAACCAGTGTAAGGCTATTAACGAATTTTGCTGATAGTGTGCTGGAATTGGTACTATTGTCTCGGAATATTGGACTGAGTTAAACATATATCATTGAGTTTAACAGGTTCTATAGCCAACCCGTATAGGATATGGCCTTTACAGTAACCTTAAAGTATTCTAGAAAAAGAATTCATGAATATCCGTGGTCTGCTGCGGTTGAGTAAAACCTTTTGGAATAAATCGAGATGTGCCATTTAGCAAATTTTCATGGCCCTCGCAAAGTTAACAACACATTAGTTGCTTTTAGGCACGTTATTTAATAATTTTACCTTCTTAAACTTGGGTGCACATTTCATGTGACCCAAATCCAAATCCTAAAACGTTGTATAAAATGTGTTCCGGATTGCGGGTGCATTTCATGTGGCGCGATCTAAAGACATGTTTTAAACGACGTTCAATCTTTCCTTAAAAATTGAATAAAAGCGGTTGAAAGTTAAAAATTGCACATAGATTCATAATTGTTTAAATTGGATAATCAAGCCAAATATAACAGTTGAGCGACCGTGCTAGAACCACGGAATTCGGGAATGCCTAACACCTTCTCCCGGGTTAACAGAATTCCTTACCCAGATTTCTGGTTCGCGGACTGTTAAACAAAGTCAATATTTTCCTCGATTCGGGATTCAACCGGTGACTTGGGACACCATAAATCTCCCAAGTGGCGACTCTGAATCTTTAAAATAAATCCCGTTTTGGTTGTCCTTTAATTGGAAAAACTCCCTTTACTTGTACCCTCTTCCGGGGGTGTAAGGTAAAAAGGAGGTGTGATACCTCTAATATGCGACCTCCAGTCGCACCGGTCAGGAACACCCCTCTCGTCATATCTGTCACACCGGTATATACAATCCCGCCACCACCTCCTGTGACGAGGCCAAACAATGAGTCACCATCTCATGCTTATGATGGCCAATACTATTCTCCAAATATGGCTTTCAGGGTCTCGGCTCCATACAATCAGACTCCTCAGTACGAGTCACCAGTGGAAAATGAAAAGCCTGCCACGACGGTTGAGCCAGATGAGATGACCAAGAAAATGAAAAGTCTTGAACAAAATATAAAGAACATACAGGTACTATGTGGTCACAAAAGTGTTTCATTTAGTGATTTATGCATGTTCCCTCACATCCATTTGCCACAAGGGTTCAAGACCCCAAAATTCGAGAAATATGATGGATACAACGACCCTATCGCCCACTTGAAAAGGCACTGCAACTAGCTGAGGGGTGCAGGAGGAAAAGAAGAGCCGTTGATGGCTTATTTTGGGGAAAGCCTTGTGGGGGTAGCTTCTGAATAGTTCATTGATCAAGATATCTCTGTTTAGTAACCAGGGTACTTTTGACTTAGGCTTCAGGCCAACACAAGCAGACGAAAACAAAGCCAAATACCACAAAAAGCATGGATGGGTGTTGCAATAGTCTATCCCTCACATTTTCTACACTTTTGTCAAGCAACGACTCCAAGAGGGTCAAAATTCCTCGGCACATGCAAACATTGATGAAATTTGCCATGGCCTCAGCCAGATGTTTTCTGAAGTGATATGATCCAGGCTGGTGAAGGCACTAGTCGTGCCGATATGCAACTAATTGACCCAAACACCATGCTCAACAAATAAGAAGCAACTCCTCTCCCCACAAGGAAGGAGTCTTGGTAATTTGCTTTGCAGCTTCTTTTTGTATTTTGGGTTACTTTCAGGATTGTAATCCAAACATCTCAGTATAATTGTTTTGTTTTGATGTTAACCCTTCTATCCTTTCGAATTCAATGAAATGCAGTTCAGTTTCCTATTAAGTTTTTTATCTTTTCCTTTTCCTAATTCCTGTCATTTTATTTCCATTTCAGTTTTGTTATTGCCGGCTTTAATAACATGACATGCATGCAAAATTCATGCCCAGATCTTAAAAAGCTGTCTAATATCGAAATAATACATCAAGAGGTTGAATATGATGAAGATGAGGTTGTTGAGGAAATAAAAAGAGAGTCGGAACAATTTGAAAACAAGCCTAAGCCCAACCTCAATGAAACTGAGCTGATTAATATCGAAAGTCATGAAGAAGTTAGGGAAACGAAGATAAGCATTCACACTGAACAAAAAACCAGAGATGCCTTGATTCAACTTTTATTTGAATACAAAGATGTGTTTTCTTGGTCTTACGATGATATGCCGGGTTTAAGTGCTGATCTAGTGGTTCATAAGCTTCCTACGTATCCTGATTTTCCACCAGTCCAGCAAAAGCAACAAAAATTTAAAACAGACATGAGTGACAAAATCAAAGAGGAAATAATGAAGCAATTGAGCGCCAATGTGGTCAGAGGTGTCCAATACACCACCTGGGTGGCAAATGTTGTGCCTGTGTCAAAGAATAATGGAAAAACCAGAGTCTGTGTTGACTATAAGGACCCGAACAAAGCAAGTCCAAAGGATAATTTTCCTTTGCCAAATATCCACATTCTTGTAGATAATTGCGCAAAGCATGAGATACAATCGTTCGTGGATTGCTACGCTGGGTACCACCAAATTCTAATGGATGAGGATGATGCAGAAAAGACCACTTTCACCACTCCATGGGGTACTTATTGTTATAGGGTCATGCCATTTGGTTTAAAGAATGCAGGGGCAACTTATATGAGGGCCATGACCACCATTTTTCACGACATGATGCACAAAGAGATTGAAGTATATATTGATGATGTCATCATAAAATCAAAGACACAAGCTGATCACATGTGCGATTTGAAAAAGTTCTTCGAACGGCTTCGAAGGTATGACCTTAAGCTTAATCTAGCCAAGTATGCATTTGCGGTTCCATCTGGGAAACTCCTCGGTTTTATAGTTAGCTGGATAGGCATCGAATTGGATCCAGCTAAGATAAAGTCCATTCGAAATCTGCCACCCCCCAAGAACAAAAGGAAGTCATGAGTTTGCTTGAGGGGTTGAACTACATCGTAGGTTCATTGCTCAGCTCACAACCACGTGCGAGCCCATCTTTAAGTTACTGAAAAAGGATGTCGCTATCAAGTGGATGGGCGATTGCCAAAAATCTTTTGACAGGATCAAAGATTATCTATCAAAACCCCCTGTACTGGTCCCGCCTGAACATAGTAGGCCTTTGTTTTTATATTTATCGGTGATGGATAATTCCTTTGGATGCGTTCTGGGGCAACATGATGCAACCGGCAAAAAGAAACATGCAATCTATTATTTGAGCAAGAAGTTCATCAATTATGAGGTTAAGTACACCCTCTAAGAAAGGACATGTTATGCCTTGACTTGGGTCGCTCAGAAGCTGAGATATTATCTTTTAGCCTATACTACTTACCTCATATCCAGAATGGATCCTTTGAAGTACATCTTCCAAAAGCCAATGCCCACTGGCAGGCTTGCAAAATGGCAAATACTTCTCATAGAGTTCGACATCGTCAATGTCACTCGCACTGCGATGAAAGCACAAGCTTTGACAGATCATTTGGCAGAGAATCCAGTTGATGATGAGTACATGCCACTTAGTACATACTTCCCAGACGAAGAGGTCAACTCAATAGAGGAAGTAGTTCCAGACGATCACCCTGTATGGAAAATGTATTTTGATGGGGCTGTCAATATCAAAGGAGTTGGGATCGGGACAATCCTCATCTCACCTATTGGACATCATTACCCTGCAACGAGCTGACTTCAGTTCTTATGTACCAATAATACAGCAGAATATGAAGCTTGTATCATGGGCCTGAAAATGGCCATCGATCTGGATGTGCATGAACTATTGGTTATGGGAGATTCCGACTTGCTTATCCGGCAAGCCCAGGGCGAATGGGAGACTCGAGACATCAAGCTTATTCCATACACCCCGATTCTGCTCTATGATTAAAATAATTTGATAATTTAGTCGCTTTCTTCATTAACTAATTTAAATGCTAGGCAATTAGTAGGCGCGCTTTAACTCACGGAATCGCTTGCGTAGTGTAATGTTTAACATTCAATCAATTAATTCAATAGTCTCATATCATACCCACTAAATTTAATTAATTTTTAACTTAGTTAATCCTTTGTTAAAACTCGCGGATTCGCTTGCGTAGCGCGATAGTTGACTTTCAATTATTAATTTTCTCTAATGTAGTAATTCTCAAAAGTACCACAAATAAATTGTTTGCCATAAATTCGGATTCGCTTGTGAGGCGCAATTACGACAAGTTAATTAATTTTGATTTCGATCACGCATTCACTTGCGTAACATGGTTATGACAGTGTAATATTATTCAAATTATTTTTTTATTCTAATAATTAAGAAATAAAAGCGGATAGATAAAACATGAAAATCATGTAAATCACAGTTTGTCCATAATTAATTAAAGCCAAGTTTAAGCCAATAAAGTGACCGTGCTAGAACCACGAGACTCGGGAAGTGCCTTACACATTCTCCCCGGTCAATAAAATTCCTTACCCGAACATTATTTTTGTGTACCAATAAAATAGAGTCAAACCTTCCTTTGACTAGGGATTCAAATAAATGGTGACTTGGAACACCGAAAAATTAATTCCAAGTGGTGACTCTGTAAATAAAATAATCCTTACTCAAATTTGCCACTTCAATTGAAAAAACTCTTTAACCCACAAATCCTTATACATATTTTTTGAGGGGTAAAAAGGGGTGTGACAGGTATGAATATGAAACGGAGGAAAAAATAATGGAGGGAAATAAACTTTTAAATTGGTTACTTTTTACAAAGAAACCTTGTCTCTCGTTGAATAAAAAGAGGAAAAATATTATGCTTAACTATAGAAGCACTTCTTTTAGCTCTTAAAAAGTTGAGAAGAGGGCAAGCTTGTGCCGCACGGCTTTGGCTTTAGATTTAGATCTGGCAAAATGATTAATTAATATATTCTTTGGATCAAAATTATATTTTTTTTTTATTTTTTTATTTTTGATAATTTTTGTGCGATATTTTTTATTTAAATTTCGCGGTCATAAAAATATTCTTTCCAAATGGTCCTAAACAAAAAATTTAAAAAATAATTTCCGAATAGATACTGCCTATTATTTTCGAAGATGTACTTTTACACCTGTTGATTTTTTGTAACGACTTTTGAGTTTCAACTATAAAAAATGAAAAATGATGGAAAAACTTGAGAAGCGAGAGCATACACTAGACGATGTTAACTTATTATCATTAAAAAATAAATTATGCTAGTAATATATATTAGTTAAATGATGAAATGATAACCTTATGCGAATGACAAGTCTCATGCAGTTTTGCTTTAATTGGTGCATACACAAAATGCAAATAAGTTTTTGCTGCATTGTAACAATTGAATTTATTATCATTCCTTGTCAATTATTTAAACTATGAAAAATTAGGCATTAAAAGCATTGCATTTTCCAATCATTCTAAATTTCTATTGTAATAATTGTATAACTAGAAAAAACCAGTGCGAGGGCGTTGTCTAGCTACTTCTATCTTCTGGAATTTCATAACTCTTTTGCAATTAGCTTAGAAGGAACGTAACATATTAAAGCCTTTAGGTAATCAATTACACTACTTATATATATATGGACAATTCATAAGTAAGTACTTAATTTGACTGACTACGAATTTAAAAACGAAAGACATTTAAAATTTGTAATCTAAATTAAGTCATAGACATTTGTAATTGTATAAATACTAGTATTTATGAACGTGCGTTGCATGTTATAATGGCACGTGCTGATTTAGTGTGATGACCCGATAGGTCATCTTATGTGCTAGAACCTAAATCTGCGCTTTGAAGTCTTAAATACTTTATTTTAGCTCTTTCTCGATTTGCGCGTGCAATCCGGGCATGTTTCCGAAAAGCTTTTATGTTAGAAATTGAGAAATATGAAATTTATGCCTTAAAATCTATTTGAGTTGACTTCGGTCAACGTTTTGAGCAAACAGACCAGGATTTGTATTTTGACGGTCCTTGTGGGTCGTATCATGATTTGGGACTTGGGCGTATGCCCGAAATTAAATTTGGAAGTCCGTAATTCGAGTTATCGAACTTTGTTGAAATTTGAAAGTTAAAGGCTTAATGAATTTGAGATGTTTGACCAATGGTTGACTTTTTGTATATCAGGTCCGTATTTTGGTTCTAGAATCTGATATAGGTCCAATACCATAATTATGACTTGCATTTCGAATTTGATGAGAAACGGAGTTGGTTTGACGTGATTCGGACGTCCAGTTGTGAAAATAGAAGTTTCAAAGTTTTCTTGAAAATTGCGTTTAATTTGGTGTTCAATTCAGTGTTCTAGGAGTTATTTTAGCGATTTAATCGCGCGAGCAAGTTTGCATGACGTTTTTAGACTTATGTGCATCTTTGGTTTAGAGCCCGAGGGCTCGGGTGAGTTTCGGATAGGTTACGGAGTGAAATTTGGACATAGAACATTGCTGGTGTGTTTTAGGTCTGGTGCGGGCCTCAGACCTCGCAATTGCGAGGTTAGGCTTCGCATTTGCGACCTCTGATAGGTTCGCATTTGCGAGCAACTCATCACAATTACGAAGAGTAGATGGGGCACCATATGTTCACATTTGCGAATAATTCTTCGCATTCGCGAAGTGGGACAGGGGAGGCAGTGATCGCAAGTGCGATCAAATGGTCGCATTTTCGGAGATCATGGTTCGCATTTGTGAACAATTCTTCGCATTTGCGAAGAAAGCAGAGATGGGAATTCGCATTTGTGATGGTTTCTTCGCATTTGCAGGGTTCGCATTTGCAACCCTAGTTCGCAAATGCGACATCTACAACTGATCATATATGAGTTAGACGGGATTTTTGGTTCATTCTTCAAATTTTAAAACTTAGAAACCCTAGAGGCGATTTTTCAAAGAACGTTTCTTCCCCAAACCATTGGTAAGTTATTCTAAATTAGTTTCTTTTAATCTTTCACTACATTTTCTAAGATTTCAACGAAAAATCTTGTGTTTTCATGGTAGAAATTGGGGGTTTGGGTAGAAATAGGGATTTTTGTAAAATAGGGATTTAGACCTCAAATTGAGGTCGGATTCCAAAACAAATTACATAACCGGGCTCAGGATGAATGGATAATTGGTTTTTGGTCCGAATTCCGAGTTTGGACCAAGCGAGCCCGGGTGTTGACTTTTGTTGACTTTTTCAATAATGACCTAAATTGAATTCTTTGCAATCGTGGGTAGTTCCTGAGGCTTAATTTGAATCGTTTGATTGGTAATTCGCTAGATTTTATTGGTTCGGAGGCTTGTTTGAAAGGCAAAGCTGTGGTTGAGCTTTGAGTTTGGTCTTTGGTGCGAGTTAAGTGTCGTGGTCAACCTTGACTAGAGGTATTAGGGCTTATTTGTCTATTTGCTACGTGTTTAGATGTTGGGTACAATATATATGTGAGGTGACAAGTACTTATGCGTTGTTGTCGGGTTATAGCATGCGAGTGGAACTTGTTCTTTGCAAATGTTGTTTTCCTTGATCATGTTAGCCATGCTTAGACTAGATAATTGTTAAATTGATCATTCTTATCATGTTTATGAGCTTTGGTGATAATTGATTATTGATTCCGAGTTGAGATTAGTATTGTGGAACCGTTGTTGAAGTAAGGATTATACTTATTGATCCTATCTTCCCATTTTTACGTGTTCATTGTTATGTGGTAAGGGAGAGTGTTAATGCACGAAGGGTGATGCCGTGCCGTATGTGTGTGTTAATATACGAAGGGCGGTGCCGTGCCATATTGTGAGCGTTAATGCACGAAGAGTGATGCTGTGCCATATTATGAGAGTTAATGCACGAAGGGTGATGCCATGCCATTTCTATTGATTTATACTGTGAGTGAGAGTAAAAGCACGAAGGGTGATACCGTGTAGTATCATTGTTTCATTGTGAGGTTGAGAGTAAAAGCACGAAGGGTGATGCCGTGCAATTTTCTTCATTATGCTTAATTGTTTTTACTGGTTAAAGGTGTATTGACTGTTCTGGTTATCATTCCGCTGTAGTGACGAGAGATACTGCGTATCTGGTAAGTGCGAGCCTAATCTCGACAGGTAATGATGAGGCTACGGCGGGGCAATTACAATATAGCCTGCATACAATGTATTATAAAAGCAGAAAGAAGAACAGAACAAAATAAAGCAGTAGCTTGCAAGGAATGAATACAGAACTCAAGTATCTTATCAGTAGCCATTTATATCGAATCCTTAAGTGAAATGTAAAACTACAAAAAACTTATACAGTAGAAGAAAGATACATAAACACATAAACTGATACGGCGCGCATCCCGATCCCACCATATAATCAATATCAATATGAATATTCACCCTTATTACTCCATATCAATCCACCCTTATTCCTCCTGTTGCAGGCGTGTAACCCGATCCCACCGTATAATAGCAATTCACCCTTATTCTTCTTTAATATTTCACCCTTATTCTTCCTGTTGCAGCATGCAACCCGATCCCACCATATCAATATCAATTACTCAATAAGAATAGAAATTTCACAATTTAACTCAAATCTCTCCCCAATATTTAAACTTCAAACCAAAGCAAACAGAAAGCTTGTACATTATGAAACTTCACACAAATAATACTACTCAGCGAAAACAATCCAATACATATAATAAAACATTAATAAACCAGCTTAAGTCAATAATATGAGACAATGAAACTACGAGATATCTAACACCTTCAATATCGAAAAACAATATCTGACAAGTAGCAATTAAACATGGAATTACTAGTAAAGCATGTAACAGTTAAGGCAGGGAAGACAATATAATAAGAACGGAAAGAAAACAAGCAATACAAATAAATTGGCGGCGCATAGATACTCGTCACCTCACCTATACGTCACTCACATGGATTTTTCACATAGCAATTAAGTCAAGAGTTTCTAATCCCTCGAGTCAAAGTTAGACACGTCACTTACCTCGATCCACATGCCACCCACTGCTCAATAACCGCTTTTCCTCTAGATTCCACCTCCAATCCACTCGTATTTAGCCATAATTAACTTAATAACATCAAATATTGCTAAAGGAATCCATTTCAATACATAAATTTAGGTTTCACAACATTTTCCCCAAAAAGTCAAAAACCGAACCCGGACCCGCTTGGTCAAAACTTGAGGTTCAGACCAAAATCTATTCACCCATTCACCCTCGAGCCCAAATATGTAATTAGCTCCGGAATCCGACCCCAAATCGAGGTCTAAATTTTCAATTTGCAAAAACCCCCAATTCTTTCAAAAACCCCTAATTCTACCATGAAAGTGCAAGATTTAAGACTAGAAATCTAATGGGTGATGATGCAAATCAAAGGAAATGAGTCAAAGAGTACAAACCTATAATTTAGTGTTGAATTCCCCCTCCAAAAATTGCCCTAGGCCGAGTTCTAGTGAAAGAGATATGAAATTGTGAAGAAATTCCTATTTTTGGTCTGTTTTAAAATCACTGGACATGCCTTCTTCGTATTCGTGAGGGGCCTATCGCGATCATGATACACAGCGACCAAAGGACTACACGTTAGCGAGTCTCTCTATGCATTCGTGAAAGGCTGCTCCACCATGGCCTTCGCGACCCAATGGTCGCATTCGCGTAGAAGAACACTGATCCCTGCCCCAGGCCCCTAAGCCATCACGTTCGCGTCGAGCTGGTCGCGTTCGCGGAGGGTAAGACCCCCATTGCTCCGCGTTCGCGACCAAGTCTCCGTGTTCGCGAATGGAAAATTCCTCCCCAGCCCCGTTTCCCCTTCGTGATCGCGTGACTGGCTTCGCGATCGCGAAGCACAAGGTATCAGTACACCAGAAGCAACAACATATACCAGATTTTCTAAATTTCAAACTACCCGTAGCCCATCTGAAACTCACCCGAACCCTCGAGGCTCCAAACCAAACATGCACACAAGTCTTAAAACATCATACGAACTTGCTCGTGCGATCAAATCGCCAAAATAACACGTAGAACTACGAATTTAGCACCAAATTACATGAAATTCTCAAGAACACTTTGAAATTCCTATTTTCACAACTGGACGTCCGAATCACGTCAAATCAGTTCCGTTTCCCATCAAATTTCATAGATAAGGCATAAATATTATTTTGGACCTGTACCGGCTCTAGAACCAAAATGTGGCCCGATACCAACAAGATCAAACATTAACCAAATTCTTAAAGCCATTTGATATTTTCAGTCTATCAATTTTCATCAAAAATTCATTTCTCGGGGTAAGGACCTTGGAATTCGATTCCGGGCATACGCCCAGGCCCCATATTTTGTTCCCACCGGGACTGTCAAAACACCAGTCCGCGTACGTTTACTCGAAACGTTGACCGAAGTCAACTAAATTAACTTTTAAAGGCAAAAATTATTATTTTTATTAACTTTCAACATAAAAGCTTTTCGAAAACACACCGGACTACGCACGCAAATCGAGGAAGGATAAAATGAGGTTTTGAAGGTCTCGAAACACGAAATCGAGTTCCAAAATATAAGATGACCTTTTGGGTCATCACATTCTCTACCTCTAAAACAACCGTTCTTCCTCGAACGGACATAGAAAAGTACCCGAGCTGGTGAAAAGGTGGTGATATCTGCTCCGCATATTGGACTCGGACTCCTAGGTAGCTGCCTCAACAGGCTGACCTCTCCACTGCACTCGAACCGAATGATAACTCTTCGATCTCAACTGACGAACCTACCGATCTAGAATATCTACCGGCTCCTTCTCGTAGGTCAAATCCTTGTCCAACTGGACAGTGCTGAAATCTAACATGTGGGATGGATTGCCGTGATACTTCCGAAGCATGAACACATGAAACAGTGGATGTACCGCTGATAAACCTTGTGGCAATGCAAGTCTGCAGGCCACCTATCCCACTCGCTCAGGGATCTCAAAAGGCCCGATATACCTAGGGCTTAACTTGCCCTTCTTCCTAAACCTCATTACGCCCTTCATGGTGATACCTGAAGAAACACTCTCTCTCCGACCATGAATGCCATATCATGGACCTTATGGTCGACATAACTCTTCTACCTGGACTGAGCTATACGAAATCTATCCTGAATGATCTTGATTTTATCCAAGGCATCCTTTACCAAATCTGTACCCAATAGCTGAGCCTCCCCTGGCTCAAACCATCCAACCGGAGATCGACCCCGTCTCCCATATAACACCTCATAGGGAGCCATCTGGATGCTCGACTGATAACTATTGTTGTAGGCAAACTCTGCTAACGGCAAGCACTGATCCCAAGAATTTCCAAAGTCAATAACATAGACATGGAGCATATCCTCCAAGATCTGAATAGTATGCTCGAACTGTCCGTCCGTATGAGGATGAAATGCTATGCTCAACACGACCCGCGTACCCAGATCACGCTGTACTGCCCTCCAGAAATGCGAGGTAAACTGCGTACCTCGATCAGAGATGATAGGAACGGGCACACCATGATGATGAACAATCTCATGGATATAAATATCTGCTAACCGCTCTGAAGAATAGGAAACTGCCACATGAATGAAATGCATTAACTTGGTCAGTCTATCCACAATAACCCAAACTACATCGAACTTCCTCTGAGTCCGTGGGAGTCCAACAACGAAATCTATAGTGATACGCTTCTGCTTCCACTTAGGAATCTCTATCTTCTGAAGCAACCCACCAGGTCTCTAATGCTCATACTTTACTTGTTGACAATTTAGACACCGAGCTACATATGCAACTATATCCTTCTTCATCCTCCTCCACCAATAATTCTGCCGCAAGTCCTGATACATTTTAGTGGTGCACGGATGAATAGAATACCGGGAAATATGGGCCTCCTCTAGAATCAACTCACGAAGTCCATCCATATTAGGTACACAAACACGACCCTGCATCCTCAACACTCCATCATCTCCAACCGTAACCTGCTTGGCATCACCGTGCCGCACTGTGTACCTAAGGACAACCAAATAAGGGTTATCATACTGCCGCTCCCTGTTACACTCAAACAAGGAAGACCGAGCGACTGTAAAAAAGCTTAAACACGACTGGGCTCAGAAACATCCAACCTCACGAACTGATTAGTTAAGGCCTGAACATCTAATGCAAGCGGTCTCTCACTGACTGGAATATATGCAAGGTTGCCCATACTAGTTGACTTCCTACTTAAAGCATCGACCACCGCATTGACTTTCCCGGGATGATACAAGATGGTGATGTCATAGTCTTTCAATAGCTTTAACCACCTCCTCTGCCTCAAATTGAGCTCCTTTTGTTTGAACAAATACTTCAAACTCTTATGATCCGTGAACACCTCACACGACATGCCATATAGGTAGTGCCTCCAAATCTTCAGCGCGTGAAAAATGGCTGCTAGCTCCAAGTCATGAATTGGATAATTCTTCTTGTGAACCTTTAGTTGTCGTGAAGCATATGTAATAACCTTTCCACCCTGCATCAATACCATACCAAGTCCAATACGAGATGCATCACAATATACTATATAGGTCCCTGAACCTGTGGGCAATACCAACACCGGTGCCGTAGTCAAATCTATCTTGAGCTTCTGAAAGCTCGCCTCACACTCGTCTGACCATCTGAATGGGCATCCTTCTGGGTAAACTTGGTCAATAGGGCTGCTATAGATGAAAACTCCTTCACAAACCGACGGTAATAACCCGCCAAACCCAAGAAACTACAGATCTCCGTGGCTGAAGTAGGTCTAGGCCAATTTTGAATGGCCTCAATATTCTTAGGATCCACTTGAATACCCTCTGCTGATACAACGTGACCCAAGAAAGCAACCTAACTCAACCAAAACTTGTTTTTCAAAAAGTTAGCATATAATTGACTATCTCTCAGAGTCTGAAGTACGATCCGAAGATGCTGCTCGTGCTCCTCTCGGCTGCAGGAGTAGATCAGGATATCATCAATAAACAGAATCACAAAGGAATCCAGGTAAGGCTTAAACACCCGGCTTATCAAATCCATAAATGCTACTGGGGAATTTGTCAACCCGAATGAGAAGCTCACAATGCCCATACCGAGTCCGAAAAGCTGTCTTATGTACATTGGATGCCCTAATCATCAACTGATGGTAGCCAGACCTCAAATCGATCTTTGAAAACACATTGGCACCCTGAAGCTGATCAAATATGTCATCAATCCCCGACAATGGATACTTGTTCTTGATAGTGACTTTGTTCAACTGTCGATAATCTATTTACATCCTCATCGATCCATCCTTCTTCTTTACAAACAATATGGACGCACCCCAAGGCGAGACACTGGGTCTAATAAAGTCCTTATCAAGCAAATCTTGTAACTGCTCCTTCAACTCTTTCAACTCTAGCGGTGCCATGCAGTAAGGCGGAATAGAAATAAGCTGAGTGCCCAGAACCAAATCAATACAGAAATCAATATCCCTATCAGGTGGCATCCCCAGCAGGTCTGCAGAAAATACCTCTGGAAACTCTCGAACAACTGGTACTGAATCCATGGAAGGAACCTATGCACTAGAATCAAGAACATAAGCCAAGTAAGCCAAACATCGCTTCTCGACCATATGCCGAGCCTTCATATAAGAGATAACCCTACTGGTAGAATGACCAGGAGTCTCTCTCCACTCTAATCAAGGTAACCCCGACAAGGATAAAGTCACTGTCTTGGCATGACAGTCCAATATAGCATGATAATGTGACAACCAATCCATCCCCAAAATGACATCGAAATCGACGATATCAAGAAGTAGGAGATCTTCACGAGTCTCAAGACCCCCAATAATAACCACACACGAACAATAGAAATGATTTAATATAATAGAATCCCCCACCGGTGTGGACACATACATGGGAGCACTCAAAGAATCACGAGGCCCAACCAAATATGACGTAAAGTAAGATGACACATAGGAGTATGTAGACCCTGGATCAAATAGAACTGAAGCATCTCTACTGCAAACTGAAATAGTACCTGTGATAACAACATCAGATGACTCAGCCTCAAGCCTAGATGGGAAAGCATAACATCGGGGCTGGGTCCTACCACTCCGAACCATATCTTTGGGATGACCTCCTATTGGCTGGCCTCCACCTCTAACGGCCTGACCTCCACCTCTAGCGGCCTGACCTCTACCTCTGGCTCATTGACCCCTACCTCTAGCTTGCTGAACAGGTAGTATAGCAACTGGTGCCAGAACCATGGCACGAGAACCTTGATACTATGACTGAACACCCAATAATCTCGGACAGGTCCTTCAAATTTGACCATACTCACCACACTCGAAACATCCATCCTAATACTGCGGCTGTGGAAACTGAGACTAACCCTAGCGAGCCAACTGACCGTGATAATAACTCTGGAGAGGAGGTGCTCTAATAGGAGCTGGTGGTGCACTATAAACTGGCTGCCTTGAAGAAGGTACATAAGGACCACGACTTCCTAAAGCTCCATGGGATGTCTGAAGTGCTGAATGAAACGGCCTGGGAGGATGGACCCTACCAAAAGTACCCTGACCTCCAGATGAGGCCCCACTGAATCCACCAGAGTGATGCAGCCTCTTGTAAGACCCCTGACCACTCCCCTGAGCTAGAACAATATTAACTCGTCTACCAACATTGGATGCATTATGGAAAGAAATCTCACTCCCAGTCTCTTTAGCAATTTGCAATCTAATAGGCTAAGCAAGTCCCTCAATAAACCTCTTCACCCTCTCTCTCTCTCTCTCGGTAGGAAGTATAAGAAGAGCATGACTGGCCAAATCAATAAAGCGAGTCTCGTACTGAGTGACAGACATACTGCCTTGCTGGAGATGCTCGAGCTGCCTGCGATAGTCCTCTCTCAGTATAACTGGAAGGAACTTCTCAAGAAATATCTGAGAGAACTGGTACCAAGTCAAAGCAGGCGACCTAGCTGGTCTAGTCAACACAAAATCATTCCACCATCTCTTGGCAGAACCTGACAGATGAAATACAGTAAAGTCGACCCCATTGGTCTCCACTATCTCCATGTTCCGTAACACCTCATGATAACTTTCTAGATAGTCCTGGGGATCCTCTAAAGATGTACCGCCATAGTGAACTGGGAAAAGCTTGGTAAACCTATCCAATCTCCACAAAGCCTCAGAAGACATAGCTGACCCATCACTGGTCTATACTGCAACACTTGTCGGAACTACCCCAATGGGCTGAACTATTGGAGTCTAAACTGAGGAGCCATCTGCTCCAGAGTGTGGGTAGTAGGAGTCTGTGTTCCTCTTCCAGCCTGAGAGACGGCTGGTGCTACAGGGAATGTGTCGGCCTGTGCCATACTCTCCATGAGGCCCACTAGACGGACCAAAACATCCTGAAGTACCGGGGTAGCAATGAACCCCTCTGGAACCTGAGCTAGCCCTATTGGAACGGTCTGGGCTGGAGCCTCCTCATCAAACTCTACCTGAGGCTCCGCCGCAGGTGCTGCTGCTCGAGCTCTAGGCTGAGCCCTGCCCCTGCCTCTAACACAACCTTGTCCTCGTCTTCTGCCCCTCATAGGAGCTACCACTAGGGGATCTGGCTACTGCTCAGCTGACAAAGCGGTACGTGTTCTCGCCATCTGCGAAGGAACAAGAGTAGAGAGTTCAATTAGCATTGAGAAATCAAATCGCACGACAAAGAATAATAGAATTGAAATTGTTCATAAACTCTGTAGCCTCTGGGGATAAGCACGAACGTCTCCGTATCGATACCTCAGACTCTACTAAGCTTGTTCGTGAATTGTGAGACCTAGGCAACCTAGTGCGCTGATACCAACTTGCCACAACCTGAAATTCCTACCATCGGGACCGTGATGGCGCCTAACATCACACTTACAAGGCAAGCCAATGTTAGAGTATTATTAGCCAATTTCCTTTACGTTTCAATGATTAAAATTAAACAAACTAAAACAAGTATAAATAATTGCGGAAGTAAGTAAACAACCTCTTTATTTATATATTATTACCAACATTATTGCTATTACTACCCAGAAACTGGTGTCACAATCCGCGAACACACTATGATTTTCTAAAAATATTGTTCTGAAAGAAATTACATCTGTTTTGGAAATAAATAAAACAGTAATATAGAGATGTAGAAGGGGACGCCAGGGCCTGCGGACGCTAGCAGGACTACCTTGGGTCTCCAAACTGTGTAACTTGAAGCCAATCTCTCAATCAGCCACTACCTACTCCAAAATCTACACAAAAAGTGCAAAGTTCAGTATCAGTACAACCGACCCCATGTATTGGTAAGTGCCGAGCCTAACCTTGATGAGGTAATGACGAGGCTACGGCGGGGCAATTAAAATATAACCTGCATACAATGTATAATAAAAGCAGAAAGAACAACGGAACAAAATAAAGCAGTAGCTTGCAAGGAATGAATACAGAACTCTAGTATCTAACAGTAGCCAGCTATATCCAATCCTTAAGTCACATGTAAAACTACAGAATAACTTATACAGTAGAAGAAAGATACATAAACACATAAACTGATGTGGCGCGCATCCCAATCCCACCATATAATCAATATCAATAAGAATATTCACCCTTATTACTCTATATCAATCCACCCTTATTCCTCCTGTTGCAGCGTGCAACCCGATCTTACCCTATAATAACAATTCACCCTTATTCCTCCTGTTGCAGCACACAACCCGATCCCACCATATCAGTATAAATTACTCAATAAGAATAGAAATTTCACAATTTAACTCAAATCTCTCCCCAATATTTAAACCTCAAACCAAAGCAAATAGAAAGATTGTACATTATGAAACTTCACACAAATAATACTACTCAGTGAAACCAATCCAATATATATAATAAAACACTAATAAACCAGCTTAAGTCAATAATATGAGACAATGAAACTACGGGATATCTAACACCTTCAATATCGAAAAACAATATCTGACAAGTAGCAATTTAACATGGAATTACCAGTAAAGCATGTAACAGTTAAGGCAGGGAAGACAATATAATAAGAACGGGAAGAAAACACGCAATATAGATAAATTAGCGGCGCATAGGTACTCATCACCTCACCTATACGCCACTCACATGGATTTTTCACATAGCAATTAAGTCAAGGGTTCCTAATCCCTCGAGTCAAAGTTAGATACGTCACTTACCTCGATCCACAGGTCACCCACTGCTCAATAACCACTTTTCCTCTAGATTCCACCTCCAAGCCACTCGTATATAGCCATAATTAACTTAATAACATCAAATATTGCTAAAGGAATCCATTTCAATACATAAATTTAGGTTTTCCAACATTTTCCCCAAAAAGTCAAAAATTGAACTCAGGCCCGTTTGGTCAAAAATCGAGGTTCTGATCAAAATGTATTCACCCATTCACCCCGAGCCCGAATATGTAATTAGCTCCTAAATCCGACCCCAAATCGAGGTCTAAATTTTCAATTTGCAAAAACTCCCAATTCTTCAAAACCCCCCTAATTCTACCATGAATGAACAAGATTTAATACTAGAAACCTAATGGGTGATGTTGGAAATCGAAGGCAATGAGTTAAAGAGTAAAAACTTATGATTTGGTGTTGAATTCCCCCTTTAAAAATTGCCCTAGGCCGAGTTCTAATGAAAGAGATATGAAATTTTGAAGAAATTCCCTTTTTGGTCTGTTTTAAAATCACTGGACAGGCCTTCTTTGCGTTCGCGAAGGGCCTGTTGCGATCACTATACATAGCGGCCAAAGGCCTATGCGTTCGCTAGTCTCTCTACACGTTCGCGAAAGGCTGATCCCCATGGCCTTCACGTTCGCGACCCAATGGTCGCGTTCGCGTAGAAGAACACTGACCCCTCCCCCAGGTCCCTAAGCCATCGCGTTCAAATCAAGTTAGCATAGGAAAGTACAAGAGGGGTGAATTATTTATTTTTAAAATTAATCACTACCAGTTGACTAGTTTTCTAATTAGTCGACTAGATAATAATGCGATAACAATAAGGGCAGAATTTAAGATGCAGGAATTAAATGCAGGAATTAAAGATAGTGGAATTTTTATATGGGTTCAGATTCAATGTGAATCCTAGTCCAGTCCCCTTAGGTTGCAAGTGACTTCCCTTTCAGTGAATGAGTTTCTTGAGTACATAGTGAAATGGTGTGATCTATACTGATAGCTCAGTTTCTATATCACTCGTTTCTTTTGATACAATGCCTCACTAGTATTGTTCTCTCTTTCTTCTCTAACTTGTTACACATCAGGTCTAGAAGAGCTACAATATTTGTTTGCAGTAGAACAAAGAGAAGGTATTTGGTTCGATCAAAGTATATGTGCTAAGGTATATATACAAGTTTAAATACTTTGAGAGAGGCTTGAATTCTGGAGTGATTTGCCAACCCAATAGATTTGATCCTTGGAAAGAGATTGATTCTTTCCAAGAATAAGGTTATTCAGCAACGACTCTGTCTTGATGAGAGGCTTTGATGACTTCCCTTATGCGCGATCCTTGAATCTTGATCCTTCCAGATTTAGATACTTGATTAATTATCTTGAAATATCTTCGACATTCTTGATTGATTTGATTCCTTCAGTTTAGCCTTAATTAATTCCGTCAGTATCAACGATTCCTTTAATCTCGTCTGCTTTCCTTGATTTTTTCTGATTGATTCCTTCAATCTTGTATGCCATCCATGAGTTCTTTGATCTTTGCTGATTGATTTCTTCAATCTTGAATACTATCCATGAGTTCGTGTACAAAGAACAAATATATTATTTTCATCATTAAAATCAGATCTAACAATATCTCCCTTTTTGATGATGACAAAATAATATATATGTATAAACATCAGTTAACTTCCTTGTATGATACTCACCCTTAATGAGAGCAGTAGTTGTTGAGGCACATGTAGTCTAGTTCTTCAGGTTCTATGACTCCCCCTCAAAAAGTGTCAAGCTGACTTACCCTTCAGTCGACTAAGTCTTGTATCTACCTGTACAAATACATATATCCTTTCTCCCCCTTTTTGACATCAGCAAAGAGGGAATAAAAAAACATATGACATATGAAAATAGGATTTATAACAGGATGTGTTGGTAGAGTTATAGCAAAACAAAAGAAGAGAAAAAAAAAATTACCCACCGACTGATTTTTCAGTCCAAAAACACCACAACAAAAAAATATTGTCTTAAACTTCCACATTAACGACGCAGAAAATAGGTAAGGGTATTGTAGATCGCCTCCTTCAGTCGATCAAAGCTAGCATTGGCTAAAACACTCATTCCATCAAGCCTATCATGAACCTCCTTGAATGGTCTAACATCATTTTCCTGTACTCTGAGAACTGCAACTCTTATCTTAGAGACATCGGACCCTGTTTCTTTAGAGATAACATGAATGGTACCAATAGCCAACTGAGTGGCAATGAGAAGATCTTTGATTGCAGAGAGCTGATTGTTAATGGCACTAAGCTTTTTAGCAAGTTCAGGGTCACTATGGATAGGATGGGAAGCAGAAGATTTTAGTTTGGAGTCTGTTTGAGCATTCTTGACATCTCCTTCTTGTTTCTTAACCCATGAACCCTTCACACACATACCCCGTACTTGCAAAAGCTTGGGAGTTGTAAGATTTTGAAACAAAGGTAAAGAGATATACAAATATGGAAATATTGTGAGCTTTCAGAATGTGAGTGATGGCCATACCATAGGGTAAACTAGTGGGATCATTTGCACTTTCAATCATAAAATTAATGACCAAGGAGGACATCTTGATTTTAAGTTTGGTCTCAAGGCAATAGACCAGAAAGGTGTCTCTTAGAGAGAAGGTGGAGAAAGAGCAAGTACGAGGAAGCAGAGTGGTTGCAACAATGTGGGCCAGAACATGAGTTTCGAAACTAACATTACTAGGGCCTAACTGGTTTGGAAGAGATTCAGATGGACACTCAGCAATACACTTTTTAGCTTGATCAAAAGAAATTTCAAAATCATCGGGCCAGGAATTTTTAAAAAGATTGGGGAAACCATAACACTTACACTGAGAGATTGAATCAAACATGGCACAAATAAGAACAATACGCTTTCCTAACACTAAGGACTCCAACTTATCAGACTTACTAGAGCGAAAATTGGCATAAAACATTCTCACTAGGGGTTCATAGACTTTAGGCGGAGGAACAGAAAAGAACTTTGACCACTCTTGATAAATGATGAGATCTTTTACCTTACAATTTAGGGCTTCCATGTCATCTAGGTCAACTACCCTCCCATGAGCAATAGACTTGTCTTTTAGGGCGATGAAAAAGACCCTATTTGGAAAATCCCAGAAATTGACGTCCGACTCTAGAGAACTAGAAAAGTCTATTTTTGATTTCTTTGGAGTGGAGGAAACAGGGGGTTCTTCCATAGGTCGTTTTTCCAAAGCTTTTTCTCCTAAGGGGTGAGAATGATCAGAAAAATCCGCCTGAGAAGAGGCAAGCCCCTCAGAATGATCGGACCCTAGGTCTACCTGTTCAGGGGGCTGAGAAAAGGGTTTTGCTCTGGCGCGAGTGCTCTTCCTAGTGGAGGCAGAGGGATTTTTGGATTGTTTGCCATTGAAGAGATTTTTGTTTGGGCAAGGCTTCGGAGAAGGGTTTTTAGGCGATAGAGACGATGGATATTGAAAAAAGGTTCAGCCTTAAAAAGAGGGTTTCTGACGGTTGAGTACAAAAAAGAAAAAGGCGTCAGTTGATTAGACGTGATGATTGGCCTTCCTTATTTGAACTCTGCGACTGATGTGAAAAGAGAGGAAAAGAGAGGGAAATCAGAGGCGTAATTAATGCTTAAGAAAGGATATAGAACTAGTAATGCCATACAAAATAATGGCATATAGGTCCTAATATTAACTAGTAATGTAAATAATGCCAAGTAATTCTCTTAGTGAACAAAATCTTTCTTCTAATAAAGGCTTGGTAAAGATATTCGCTAATTGGTCAATTGTTCCAACAAAAGATATTTCTATATTTCCCTTAAGAACATGATCTCTAATAAAATGATGCTTGATATCTATATGCTTTGCCCTAGAATGATGCACATGATTTTTAGAAAGACATATAACACTAGAATTATCACAGAAAATTGGTATAGGCTTAAACGATAGTTCATAGTCACCAAGTTGATGAGACATCCATAATAGTTGTGCACAACATTGTCCAATAGTAATGTATTCAGCTTCACTAATAGATAGTGCAACTGATGCTTTTTTTTACTGTTCCAGGATATCAATGCCTTGCCAAGTAATTGACATGTTTCACTTGTGCTTTTTCTGTATTCAGCTTCACTAATAGATAGTGCAACTGATGCTTTTTTTTTACTGTTCCAGGATATCAATGCCTTGCCAAGTAATTGACATGTTTCACTTGTGCTTTTTCTGTCTTCCTTATCACCTGCAAGATCAGCATATGAAAAACCTTCTAATTTAAACATGTTAGAGCGAGGATACCATAGTCCATGAGAGACAGTTCCAATGAGATATCGAATAATTCTTTTTACTGCAGTCAGATATGATTTCTTAAGAGCTGACTGAAACCTGGCACATTTACAAACACTAAACATAATATCCGGTCGACTAGCAATTAAATAAAGAAGTGAGCCAATTATTCCACGATACTTAGTTTCATCAATAGGGATTCCTTGTTCGTCTTTATCGAGGCTTGTTGAAGGACTCATTGGTGTTCCAATAGCTTTAGCACTGCTCATGCCAAATTTTTGGATCAACTCCTTTGTATATTTGGTTTGACATATGAACGTTCCTTCTTCAGATTGTTGGATTTGAAGTCCAAGGGAAAACGTTAGTTCTCCCATCATGCTCATTTCGAACTCACTCTGCATAAGATTTGAAAATTCCTTGCACATAAGAGGATTAGCACTACCAAATATAATATCATCAACATAAATCTGAATAATGAAATTACCTTCTGATGATATTTTAATAAATAGAGTAGTGTCTACTTTACCTCTTGTAAAACCATGATCAATAAGAAATGAACTGAGTCTTTTGTACCATGCTCGTGGAGCTTGCTTCAGCCCCTACAATGCTTTGATTAGCTTATATACATGATAGGGAAACTTTGAATCTACAAACCCAGGAGGTTGTTTCACGTACACTTCCTCTTCAATGAAACCATTCAAGAAGGCACTCTTAACATCCATCTGAAATAGCCTGAATCCCTTAAAGGATGCATATGCTAGAAGAATTCGTATAGATTTCAGTCGAGCTACTGGGGAAAAAGTTTTGTTGCAGTCAACTCCTTCTTGTTGTGAATATCCTTGAGCAACTAATCCGGCTTTATTTCTTACAACTTTTCCATCATCATTCAATTTATTTCTGAAAGCCCATTTTGTTCTAATTACAGGAACATTTTCAAGTTTGGGTATCAGTTTCTATACTTGATTTTTATCGAATTGATCTAGCTCTTCCTGCATCACTTGCATCCAACTTGAGTCTTTAGTTCTTCCTCTGTCTTCTTTGGCTCAATCTGAGAAATTAGTAGTATGTTTGCTTTCTTTTTGAGAGCTCCCCTGGTTTTCATTCCTTCGTTTGGATCCGCTATGATGAATATTTTAGGACATTCAGGTTCACTTCTCCATTCATTTGGATGAACTATATGAGTAGTTGACTCCTTCGGAGGTTCTAGTGGATTGTTGCTGGTTTCACTAGTTGATTCTATCACAACATCAGATCCGTCAATCGACTTTTGTGATTTACTTGTCTCCTGAATTTCTTGAGCTTGATCTTCATCACATGCAATAATTTCTTTCTCGGTCGAGGAGTTACTTTCATCAAATATAACATGTACAGATTCTTTCACACATAATGTGCATTTATTATAGACTCTAAAAGATCTAATATTTAATGAATAGCCTAGAAAAATACCTTCATCACTTCTTGAATCGAATTTTCCAAGATTGTCCTTACTGTTATAGTGAATGAAACACTTACTTCTAAAGGGTGAAAATAACTAATATTAGGATGTTTACCTTTCCATAGTTCATAGGGGGTTTTCTTCAGAATAGGCCTTATGAGACATCGGTTGAGAATGTGACATGTTGTACTTACTCCTTCTGCCCAGAAATAGTTTGGCAGTGAATGATCTAGTAACATAGTTCTTGTCATATCTTGTAAGGTTCTATTTTTCCTTTCAATGACTCCATTCTGTTGGGGTGATCTTGGTGCAGAGAAATTATGAGTATATCCTTGATCATTACAGAAGTCTTTAAATGCTCTGTTTTCAAATTCTCCTCCATGATCACTTTGGATTGTTGTAATCAGATACCCCTTTTCTCTTTCAAATTTCTTACAGAAGATCTCAAAAATTTTCAACGCTTAATCTTTATGAGATAAAAAAATCACCCAAGTGAAACGTGAGTAATCATCAACAATAACAAAAGCATATCGTTTTCCTCCTATGCTAGCAGTTCTAGTAGGCCCAAATAACTCTATGTGAAGCAGTTGCAAAAGCTTAGAAGTAGATACAATATCCTTGTTTTTGAAAGAGTTTCTAGTTTGTTTTCTAATTTGACAAGCGTCATATATGTGATTTCTAGACAAATTCAGTTTGGGTAAACCAATAACTAACTCATGCTTAGAGAGTTTTTCTATCAAATGCATGCTTGCATGACCAAGTTTCCTATGCCATAACCAGGGTTCATCAGATATGGATGTTAAACATATATGACCATCTATATTTTCAAAACCATCAAGAATGTAAACGTTTCCATACCTTTTTCCTTGGAGGATTATTTTACCTGTCTCATCTTCAATAGCACAACCTGTTTTCTTAAAATTTACCTCATACCCTGAGTCACATAGCTGACTTATACTCAGAAGATTGTAGTTAAGTCCATCAACAAGATAAACCTCAGTGATATTGCAGTTGTTATGAAAGGAATTGTTCCCGTACCGATTATTTTTCCTTTTGAGTCATTGCCAAACTTAACGCTTCCTCCATATATTTTTGTAACTTCTTTGAACAGGTTTTTATGACCTGTCATATGGCTGGAATGCGCACTATCTAAGTAGTATTTTTCTTTGTGACTTCTCCTGTGGTGTTCCTCGCTTGTTTCACCTCGTGCCATGAAATAGTTTTCATCGTTATCTTTGCATTTGTCGTCTGAAGTGTCCTCATCTGTCCAACATCCTAAAAGTTTGTTCATATCATTTTTTGGAATTGTCATGAAGCAAATATTTGCTATTTCTTTATGTTCTGAACTATCTTCATCACTCCAGCTTCCAAATGATTTGTTCTTGTTGAAACCTCTAGAGATTTTTCTTTTTAGATTTGGACATTCAGCTTGAATTTGTCCAAATCTTCCACACTCATAGAATTTTCCATTATTCTTATCTTGTTCGTTATATTGCCTAGATCTGCCTAGGTGGAATCCTTCCTCTTCTCGTATTCCTGAGTCTTCTCATTAAACCATCCATGTTTCTTGGCATCATAGCAATTGCTTCTTGAAGGGCTTTAGGATCATCATTGATATCATTTTTAGCTATTTCAGTTGTGGCCTTGAATGCAACTGTTTTCTTCTTGGTTCGTTTTCTTATGATGTGTCTTTTCGAAGGCTATGAGCTCTCCTCTAAGTTCATCATAAGATAACTTATTCAGATCTTGTGATTCAAGTGTGACTACTTTGGTCTGCCAAGTAGTTGGTATGCTTCTAAGAATCTTTCTAACTTGATCACCACTTGAATATGGTTTGCCAAAAGCTTTTAGATCGCTAATGATTTTACTGAATCTGGCAAACATCTCTTCAATAGATTCTCCTTCTTTCATATGAAAGAGTTCATAATCATGAACCAACATGTTGATATGTGTTTCCTTTACTTTGCTGGTTCCTTCATATGTAACTTCAAGCTTATCCCACATCTCTTTGGCTGGATCACAACTGGAGATTTTCTCATACTCTTCACCACTTATAGCATTATATAGCAAATTTCTCGCCTTATTGCTGACTTGTACAACTACCATTTGCTCATATGTATATGAATCTATATCTTTATGATCAACAAGTGGTTGAGCGGTAGTTGGTAGAGGATAGTTCCTCTTTTTGATAACTCTCCAAAGTTTAACATCATACGCCTGTGCATATATTTCCATATGCACTTTCGAGTTGGAGAAATGTTGTCCATTGAAGTATGGTTACCTTACTTGCGAAGTTCCTTCTTGGAAGAGTGCTCCTATGATAACTTGATTTGCCATAACCATTTCTCACAAGCTGTTAAACAAAAGAAAAATGTGATCCTTGCTTTGATACCAATTAAAAGTATAAGAGGGAGGGGGGGGGAGTGAATTGTTTATTTTTAAAATGAATCGCTACCAGTTGACTAGTTTTCTAATTAGTCGACTAAAAATAATAACGAGATAATGGTAAGGGAAAAATTTAAGATGCAGAAATTAAATCCAGGAATTAAAGACACTAAAATTTTTATACTGGTTTGGATTCAATGTGAATCCTAGTCCAGTCCCCTTGGGTTGCAAGGGAGTTCCCTTTCAGTGAATGAGTTTCTCGAGTACATAGTGAATGATGTGATCTACACTGATAGCTCAGCTCCTATATCACTTGTTTCTTTTGATACAATGCCTCACCAGTGTTGTTCTCTCTTTCTTCTCTAACTTGCTACACATCAGGTCTAGAAGAGCTACATTATTTGTTTGCAGTAGAACAAAGAGAAGGTATTTGGTTCGATAAAAGTATATGTTCTAAGGTACAGATAAAAGTTTAAATACTTTGAGAGAGGCTTGAATTCTGGAGGGATTTGCCAACCCAAGAGATTTGATCCTTGGAAAGAGATTGATTCTTTCCAAGAATAAGGTTATTCAACAATAACTCTGTCTTGACGAGAGGCTTCAATGACTTCCCTTATGTATGATCCTTGAATCTTGATCCTTCCAGATTTAGATACTTGATTGATTATCTTGCAAGATCTTCAACATTCTTCATTGATTTGATTCCTTCAGTTTAGCGTTAATTGATTCCGTCATATCAACGATTCCTTTAATCTCGCCTGCTTTCCTTGATTTTCTCTGATTGATTCCTTCAATCTTGTATGCCATCCATGAGTTCTTTGATCTTTTCTGATTGATTTCTTCAATCTTGAATGCTATCCATGAGTTCCTATACAAAGAACAAATATATTATTTTCATCATTAAAATCAGATCTAACACTGGTCGCGTACGCGGAGGGTAAGCCCCCCATTGCTCCGCGTTCGCAAAGTGAAAATTCCTCCCCAGCCCCATTTCCCTTTCGCGATTGCGAAGCACAAGGTATCAGTACACCAGAAGTTGCAACATATACCAGATTTTGTAAGTTTCAAACTACCCATAGCCCATCCGAAACTCACCCGAGCCCTTGGGGCTCCAAACCAAATATGTACACAAGTCTTAAAACATCATAGGAACTTGATCGTGTGATCAAATAGCCAAAATAACACATGGAACTATGAATTTAGCACCAAATTACATGAAATTCTCAAGAACACTTTAAAATTCCTATTTTCAAAACCGGACGTTTGAATCACGTCAAATCATTTTCGTTTCCCACCAAATTTCACAGATAAGTTATAAATATTATTTTGGACCTATACCGGCTCCGGAACCAAAATACAAGCCCGATACCAACAAGATCAAACATAATTAAATTCTTAAAACCATTTAATTTTTCAGTCTTTCAATTTTCATTAAAAATTCATTTCTCATGCTAGGATCTCGAAATTCGATTCCGGTCATACACCCAGGTCCCATATTTTGATACGGAACCGCCGGAACTGTTAAAATACGAGTCCGAGTTCGTTTACTCAAAACATCGACCGAAGTCAACTAAATCAACTTTAAAGGCAAAAATTAATATTTTTATTAACTTTCAACATAAAAGCTTTCCAGAAATACATTCGGACTGAGCACACAAATTGAGGAGGGATAAAATAAGGTTTTGAAGGCCTTGAAACATGGAATCTAGTATAAAATATAAGATAACCTTTTGGGTCATCACACATAGCCTCGTTACTACTTTATCGAGGTTAGACTCGACACTTACGAGTACATGGGGTCGGTTGTGCTCATACTACACTCTGCACTTCTTGTGCAGATTTTGGTACCGGCCCTAGCTGATCATGAGGTTAGCAGTTGGACTTGCTTGTCATATATCCAAGGTAGATCTGCTGGCGTCCGCAGACCCTGGAGTCCCTTCTTAGTTTCTTTATCTTACTGTTTCATTCCTTTTAGAACAATTGTATTTTTTTCCAGACTTTATTTGTAGTAAATCTTAGAAGCTCGTGCATTGTTACTCCAGATCCAAATTGTATTGGATATTATGGGTTTTATGTTATTCCGCAATTCTATTTTAGTTCTGTTTAGCTTAATTGTTTCTGTTATTAAAATTGACTAAAGTTGGCTTTAAGAATCCTCTAAAGTTGGCTTGCCTAGCAAGTGAAATATTAGGCGTCATCACGGTCCCGAAGGTAAAAATTTCGGGTCGTGACATTTAGATATTTATTTATATAAAGGAACAATAAAATTTAATTAATGAGAGAAATTTTTATGTATAATAATACAACAATCATCTAAATACCGAAAAATATTATTACATTATCATAATACAAAAATTTAAAATAAAAGAATATTATCAAAACTTGCACAAAAGATCAATTTTGTCATGTTAGTTAGATAATTATATATTATGGTTTAAAAGTATTTAATGTGATGGTATCTTAACGAACACTTCTTTGTAGTTGGTTGCTCTGCTTTAACCAGAACTCTTGTTGTTGATCTTGATATCCCTCTTGAAAGTGCAACATACTGTTATTCATGCAAGAAAACATATTGCGGTAAATATAGTCCAATATCTAGGATGTTTGTTCTTATGCTTTATTTATTATATTTGTAAAACATAAACATACTAAAAATTATTTTCACAAATTTAAAAGGGTATTCCTTAGTTTTGGAAGACGAAAGTTTAATTCAGAGATAAGAATATACTTAGAAGTACATTAACCAGTATCATAATTTTTGCATGTATGATATTATTGTCAAAACTTCTATATACCATCTATGTGCTATTATTTAAGCTATTTGGCATATCTAAATTTTTCAGTAGCATGATAGACATTTTTTTCTTCAAAATTAACCGATATATAATGGAAGATCAATTTTAACTAAATCTATTATATATACGGTGACATTAACAGAGTAATAAATAAGAAACTTGACAACAAATATGTATGGTAGAAGACCATTTGGTATTAAAGTATTTAAGTATTCTTCTTGGTAGTAATTATTGGTATCATTTTGTGTTGAGTCAAAAATTGAAACACATTTTACTTTTACTATAAGTTTTGCAATCAACTTTTTATTTAGTTTATCAACATATTTATTTATGCTAGCTAAGATATCTTTTTAATTCAATCATGTGATTTGTACAAATTGCGTTTTAATCTAATGATAGAAATATTTCTCTTATTAAATGCACTACTATTACCATTGGAAATAATTGACTGGAAAAACTAATTTGAAGCCAGAGCATACACAAGATGATATTAATTTATTATGATTAAATTATAAATTATGGTAGTAATATATATTAATTAATGATTAAATGATTACCTTATGCGAATGACAAGTGTCATGCAGTTTTGCTTTAATTGGTGCATACACCAAATGCAAATTGGTTTTTTCTGCATTGTAACAATTAAATTTATTATCATTCCTTGTAAATTATTTGGACTATATATGAAAAAATTAGGCATTAAAAGCATTGCATTTTCCAATCATTCTAAATTTGTATTTTAATAATTGTATAACTAGAAAAAACCAGTGGGTGGGTGATGTCTAGCAGACAGAATGTTTTGCAATTAGCTTAGAAGGAATGGAACATATTAAAGCCTTTAGGTAATCAATTACACTAGTTATACAGTTCATAAGTGTCTGAAGATCGTCATTAGCATCATAAGTATGAAAGAATTTCAAGTTAGGTGCGTGCTCATCTTTTCATTTTGGTTGGAAAATGCTGGCATATCCAAAAAGATTTTACTTTGGTTGTGTAACGACACGATCGATCATTTTGAGCATTTGTACTTCGCTCGCCAGTTCTCGGGTATGACTAGCCCCGTATGATGTATTATGACTTATGTAATCGTGGGTTTTTGTTTTCAGGTTAATCGGAACAGATATGGAAGAATGATCCTCAGCTTGAAGCTTTAAATTTGAAAGGTCTAACTAAATTTTTACATTTTTAGTGTTCGATCTCGGATTTGAATTTTTATGATTTGGTTAGCTTCGTTAGGTGATTCTGGACTTAGGAGTGTGTTCGGAATGTAATTTGGAGGCTCGGGGAAGAATTAGGCTTGAATTGGCAAAATTGAAAATTTGGAGTTTCCGGTCGGTAGTGGAAATCTTGATATCGGGGTCAGAATGGAATTCCAGAAATTGAAGTAGGTTCGTAGTGTTATTTGTGACATGTGTGCAAAATTTCAGGTAATTCGGACGAGGTTTGATATGTTTCGGCATCGATTGCGGAATTCGGAAGTTTGAAAATCCGAGGGTGATTTGGTGTTTCGATGTTATTTTGAGTGTTCCGAAGGTTGGTATAGATTTGAAAATGATATATGACTTGTTGGAATGTTTGGTTGAGGTCCCGAGTGCCTCAGGATGGATTTGAGTGGTTGACGAGAAGTTTAGCTTTGAGTTGTTGCTGCAGATTTTGCTGCTTCTGTCATTTCCGCACCTGCGGATTGGGGACCGCAGGTGCGAGGACGCAGATGCAGTAAGTAGATCGCAGGTGCGTGTTTTGTCCATCAGGAGAAGAACCGCAGATGCGGTTATTTGGACGCATCTGCGGCATCGCAGGTGCGGTGACTAGGCGCAGGTACGGTCTCGGTCCTTTAAGTGATTTTCGCAGTTGCTCACCTGGGACCGCAGGTGCGAGTCCGTAGGTGCGAGGTATTGTCTGTAGGTGCAGAATCCCTGGGGCAGAAAGTATATATAAGTTCCCCTTCGCGAAATTTGTCCCATTCCACCATTTTTGAAGTCGGGATTGAAGCTTTTGGAGGGTTTTGAAGAGGGAATCAAGGGGAAACTCGTTGAGGTAAGATTTTTAAACTTGATACTCGTATCTTTGGTGAATTTCAGTTGGTTAGACATGGAAATTGTAGAAATTAGGGGTGAAAATTGGGAAATTAGGGCTTGGAATTGGGGAGTTTAATTTGATGAGTTGAGGGACCAAACGAGGTTGGATTTTGGTAAATTTGGTATGTATGGACTTGTGAGGGGATAATGATTCTAGTGTTGTATTTTTATCGCATTTCGAGACGTAGGCTCGGGGGTCGGGTTTGGCCAATTTCGGGAATTTTGATTTAATTTGATAATTTTTGCATGGGCTCTGTTCCTTTAGCATGTATTGATGATATGATTATGATTTTGGATAAATTCGGGATGATTTGAGGCCGAGTCGAGCAGCAAGGGCATCACAGAGTAGATTTTCATCAGATTTTAGGTAAGTAACGATTGTAAATCTAGATATGAGGGTATGAAACCCCAAAATTTCGTACTATTTTGATAAATGAGGTGACGCATATGCTAGGTGACGAGCATGTAGGCGTGCACCAGTAGGAATTGTGACTTGGTCCGTCTCGTGGCAACTGTAAAGTTGCATATTTTGATAAACTCTATATGATATCTATGTGTTTTAGAAATGATTCTGTTAACTTGGGCTGAATGCCATGTTTGGGGCCTTGTGCCATACTGTTTGGACCCTCAGGGGTATGTTACTACTATCCTCACACTGTTTTGACTCGAAAGCATATCCTCAGTCATGATTTTTACTCGTTTACTGTTTGATTCAGTTTCATTACTCTATTTTTAAATATATGAAATTTATTTGGGCTGAGTTCCCTGATTTTTTATAGAAATGCCCAAGTGGCTTGTGAGGTTGATGACTGAGGGAGGTTGAGGGCCTAATGGTGAGGATTAAATAATTATGGATTGGATTATATAATTATTGATCCTTCCTGGAGTTTGTATGCGCGCATGAGTGCTCGATATCAGCTGTGCATCGACGGCTTGTGATTTCCCGAACAAGGGGCGAGACGTGATTTTTGTGTGTTGATGTTGGGACAGTCTAGAGGACTTGAGGCCGGGCTTCGCCTATAGCTTGATCACTGAGGTATTGATTGTGTGAGCATACTTTTGGATTTATATATTCTATAGTGTCCCTATTAGTACAAGTGATGACTGGATGGCTATGTGATGGGTATGATGTGACTGCGAGATGTGTTCATATGATTTAAATATGACGAGAAGGGTCTGCTTGAGGATAGAAAGAACTATCTGGTGCTTGATTTCCATCGTGATTTGATGTATAGCCCCGAGTTGTGCGTGTATTGAAGGATCTTTTCATGTTGTCTAGTTGGGGAGTGAGGTAGATTTCATGGTGTGATATGAGTTCAGACCAGGAAGATTAAGTGATTGCGTGATATTTATGACAGTGGAAGGGTATGAAGAGATATTAGTTTGAGACAAAGCAGGTGAGTTATCTCCTGCGGGGTGTTCTGAGGTTTGTGTGATCTTGTGTTGTTTATTGGGAGCCCTCTTTTACTAGTGAAATATGTGTGTTGCAATTCGAGTTTGGATCGCTTATGAGAGTGGGTATGACTTTTACGAGAGTGAATTCGAGATTGCAGATGATTTGAAATACTACATGATTGTGTTGTGCGAGCTTATGAAGGATTTAGTTTAATCCCCCTATAGTATTATGGCTATGATAGAGTATGGGCATCGCGAATTTTGTGTGTTTTGATCTATGGCTTTGAGCCAAGTAGGGGAGTCTGCTATTGATAAGTTGATTGCGCGGCTAAGTGTCATATTAGTTTCAGTTTGTGGTATACTGGCGAATCAGCTGTGTTATGCTTTATGGGTATATGAGAAACGTTGGATGGATTAATTATTGTTGTAAGGGATTTAACGGGTGTGGAGTAGGAGATCACTCGACTGCTTAGAAGGATGGGTTACTCCCATAGGTGTTTCTATTTTAATGGGGCATAGGTCATTCAATTCATTTGATCAGTCTAATCGAAACCTGAGTAGAGTGGATGACTCCCGAGAATGGTTTTGAAGGATTCAAGACTTGCATGCAATAATTGGAGATCTTTAGGATGTGTATTTGACTAAAAATTGAGGTTTACATTGGAGGGTGTCGAGACTTGTAGCATTTCTACATCAGTATGGATTCTACATATCAGTATCAGGAAGGCGAAGGTAATGGCTTTAGATTTGCAGGAAGTCTCTTCAGTATTTTGAATGTGGTGCTTTTGGAGATATTTAAGAGAGTATTCGGCGGCTTATGAGCCTTAGATGACGTGGTGTTATGCTTGGGTCTCGTGTAGTGAGTCAAGGTTGAGGATTGTTGTATTATGGCAAGGAGAAGTATCGAACACGAAGGTAATTCAGAAGGGACTTTGATAAATAGGACAACCTGCTAATAGGTCGAATCGGCATGGTAAGGAATATGATTAGTTCTTTGGGGTGCTTATGATGTAATGAGATTCTACAGGTGCTTTGTGGCAATGCTCTTGGGTTTTTGATGACTTGCGTAGCTTGGTTAAGTTAGAAGGATTTAGTCCTGATGGTTTGGTTTTGTGTAAATGGGATTTGGAGAGCTCTTGGTGGTTTCTACCACGGTTAGAGATGTATATTTTCTACTGGCGTAAGGAGCATGCGATGTATAGTGATTTTATTCTAGATGAGATCAAATGGAAAGTTTTTGGCTAGTTGAGTACGTAGTTGCTTATGGCTCGGAATGGATATGAAGTTCTCATGATTATCATAGGATGGCATGGTATATGCGCTATGTTATGTAGGGTTGAGATTTGCATGTGTAAGGTCATGATTCAGTTTTGAAAGGGTCATAAATTCTTAGGCAGCATGGGCAGTTTCAGATGACTAGGTAAATGACATTACTAATTGGTGTGGCTTGATGAGAGTATACATTTCAGAAAGGGCAATGTGTTTGAGTTAATGGTACGTCCCTAGTATTGCGACACTCTCTTGTTTGATCGACGACTGATATTCGAGTTTGCTTGGCAGCGCAGAAGAATTATAGGAGTATCCCTCATAGAATGATCGAGTATCAGATGTGCATTAGATGTATGGGCAGTGGAGTTGGGATTGGATATGGTGATTCGTGTGCTTTATGGATTTGGAGACTGGGAGTTCTTATAAACATGTTATGTCGTGGTTGTGGACCGCGTATATTGGTATTGTGTGGTGACTATTGGGGGTTTGGAGACCCGAGTGGATCTTTTGTTGCTTTGTATGGTGGATTTTGATGTGATATTGGGTATGGATTGGTTATCTCTGTGTCGTGCTATTTTGGACTGTTCCGCTAAGACGGTAACGTTAGCTATGCTCGGGGTGCCATGGATGGAGTGACGAGGTTCGATAGATTATGTTCCCAGTAGAGTGATTTCATTTTTTTGAAGACCTAGCGGATGGTTAGGAAGGGTTGTCTTTCTTATTTGGCCTTCGTGAGGGATGTCAGTGCAAAGACTCCTACCATTGATTCAATTCCGGTGGTAAGGGATTTTCTGGATGTGTTTCTTGCTGCCGGATAGGGTTATTGACTTGATGCTGGGAACTCAGCCAATTTCTATTCCACCGTATCGTATGGCACCGTCGGAGTTAAAGGAGTTGAAGGAGTAGCTTCAAGGACTCCTTGATAAGTGGTTCATTGGTAGGCCAATATGGATGTGTGTTCTGCATCGAGTTGGCTTTGTTGTCTCCGAATTTCTATTGTTGAGGGATGTGCCGTTCGATTGTCATTGAGCTTATTCGTGTTCTGAGTGATCTATGAGTTACCTTTCCGTGTTTCAAGAGTTGTGATTCGTTGAGTTTATGCACACATGATATGGTTCTATTTGGGCTTTATAGCTGAGTTTGAGTGAGATGGGTAATTGGGTGTTGCATGATTTATTGCGCATTGGATATGCTCTTTCTGGCTGGTATGGCATTGCGTCATTTGCTTCTCCGTGGTTATGGTGATTCACTTTTGGTACTAGACATCAAATTGCACATGTTTGTTGATTTTGAGCATGGTGACTTGAGGTGTCTCGTGTGGGCCAGTGTTTGGATAGGGTCGCGCATTGAAGCGAAGTTATGTGGAGGTATGATCCTCCGGGTTAGATTCGTGTGTTCTGGTTCTATGGTGTGTGATGAGTTCTTAGCATCGTGTTGTGGTGGCATTGGTGAGCTTGCGGTACAGCTCTCTCATTTGAGTCACTTTCCATGATTTGAGTACATTTAGACTGTTGCTTATTGGTGCACGGGTTGTGGCTTGAGATTGTATCGATATGTCATGTCACTAGAGTAGTCGTGTTGGATGAGATGAGGTCAGTGGGATCTAAAATGAATGCTATCGGATTCGATTTTAGCATGTTGGAAGGATAATATCGATGTTCGACTTAGAAATTTACTATGGTCCTTGCCGAAGGAGAGGGAGCTTCATGAATGGTTGATCCGAGGAATAGTTATGACTTTCTGCATGTTTCATTCATCACTGGTAGTATAAGAAAGTGTTGGAATGAGGCATTATTTGATAAGAGGGTTATTATCGGTATTTGGTTATTTTGAGCAGCTACTGTGATTAGAAGTTATCGCTACGAGTGTTTGAGGTATGTGGTACATCATGTAATTACATCTAGGGTTATAGATATTGTTTGTTATAGTTTGTTCAAACTTATTTAGAGTATAGATGTGAGGTTCTGATCTTATAGATGATTTCGGAAGCAGAAATTTGGTTCTAAGGTTAATGAGCTAGGTTGGATTGTGAAATTTCAGTTATGTTGTGCTATCGGGCCTATATGAGGTAGGGTGACGTGGGATCACCCCTCAGGTATGTGCATGGTAAGGTTATGCAGTGATTTGATGGCTTTTAGAACAACTTTAGGCACATTTGAGGACGAACGTATGTTTAAGTGGGGGAGGATGTAACGACACGATCGGTCGTTTTGAGCATTTGCACTTCGCTCCCAGTTCTCGGGCATGACTAGACCCGTATGATGTATTATGACTTACGTAATCGCCGGTTTTGGTTTTCAAGTTAATCGGAACAGAAATGGAAGAATGATCCTCAGCTTGAAGCTTTAAATTTGAAAGGTTTGACCAAGTTTTGACATTTTTAGTGTTCGATCTTGGATTTGGATTTTTATGATTTGGTTAGCTTCGTTAGGTGATTCTGGACTTAGGAGTGTGTTTTGAATGCAATTTGGAGGCTCGGGGTAGAATTAGACTTGAATTGGCGAAATTGGAAATTTGGAGTTTCCGGTTGGTAGTGGAAATCTTGATATCGGGGTCGGAATAGAATTCCGAAAATTGGAGTAGGTGTGTAGTGTCATTTGTGACGTGTGTGCAAAATTTTAGGTCATTCGGATGAGGTTTGATAGGTTTCAGCATCATTTGCAGAATTTGGAAGTTTGGAAATCCTTAGGCTTGAATTCGAGGGTGATTTGGTGTTTCGATGTTGTTTTGAGTGTTCCGAAGGTTGGTATAGATTTGACTGATGATATATGACTTGTTGGTATATTTGGTTGAGGTCCCGAGGGCCTCGGGATAGATTTGAGTGGTTGACAGGAAGTTTGGCTTTGAGTTGTTGCTGCAGATTTTGCTGCTTCTATCATTTCCGCACCTGCGGATTGGGGACCGCAGGTGCGAGGACACAGATGCGGTAAGTAGATCGTAGGTGCGTGTTTTGGCCATCAGGAGAAGAACCGCAGATGTAGTTATTTGGACGCATCTGCGGCATCGCAGGTGCGGTGACTGGGCGCAGGTGCGATCCCGGTCCTTTAAGTGATTTTCGCAGGTGCGCACCTGGGACCGCAGGTGCGAGTCCGTAGGTGCGAGGTATTGTCTGCGGGTGCAGAATCATTGGGGCAGAAAGTATATATAAGTTCCCTTTCGCGAAATTTGGCCCATTCCACCATTATTGAAGTCGGGATTGAAGCTTTTGGAGGGTTTTGAAGATGGAATCAAGGGGAAACTCGTTGAGGTAAGATTTTTGAACTTGATACTCGTATCTTTGGTGAATTTCAGTTGATTAGGCATGGAAATTGTAGAAATTAGGGGTGAAAATTGGGAAATTAGGGCTTGGAATTGGAGAGTTTAATTTGATGAGTTGAGGGACCAAACGAGGTCGGATTTTGGTAAATTTGGTATGTATGGACTCGTGAGGGGATAAGGATTCTAGTGTTGTATTTTTATCGCATTTCGAGACGGGGGCTCGGGGGTCGGGTTTGGTCAATTTCGGGAATTTTGATTTAATTTGATAATTTTCGCATGGGCTCTGTTCCTTTAGCATGTATTGATGATATGATTCTAATTTTGGATAGATTCGGGGCGATTTAAGGCTGAGTCGAGCGGCAATGGCATCACGGAGTAGATTTTTGTCTTGTTTGAGGTATGTAACGATTGTAAATATAAACCCGAGGGTATGAAATCCCGGAATTTCGTACTATTTTGATAAATGAGGTGACACACATGCTAGGTGACGGGCGTGTGGGCATGCACCAGTAGGGATTGTGACTTGGTCTGTCCCGTGGCAACTGTAAAGTTGCATATTTTGATAAACTCTATATGATATCTATGTGTTTTAGAAATGATTCTGTTAACTTGGGGCTGAATGCCATGTTTGGGGCCTTTTGCCGTACTGTTTGGACCCTCAGGAGTATTTTACTACTACCCTCACACTGTTGTGATTCGAAAGCATATCCTCAGTCATGATTTTTACCTGTTTACTGTTTGATTCAGTTTCATTACTCTATTTTTAAATATATGAAAGTTGTTTGGGCTGAGTTCCCTAATTTTTCACTGAAATGCCCAAGTGGTTTGTGAGGTTGATGACCGAGAGAGGCCGAGGGCCTGATGGTGAGGATTATATAATTATGGATCAGGATACACGCCGCAACGATATTTGGATCGGGCTGTACACCGCAATGATATTGGGTGGGGCTGCACGCCGCAGCGATATAGCGCTTGGGCTGTAGGAGCCCCTCCGGAGTCTCACACCCCCAGTGAGCGCGGTCGACTATATGTTTATAGATCGAGCTGCATGCCACAGTGGTTATTATAAGGTACCTATTGAGCGTGAGTGTTGATTGATGAGAGTTGAGTCACAAATGACTGAGAGGCTTGCCCGAGGGGCTATATATATATGAGTGATACTTTGCCCGAGGGGCTTATTTTTATGAAATTACTATTTTCGCTCTTCTTTTATACTGAGCCTCTATGGAAAATGTTGAACAAATGCTTTATGCAACTTTCATTGAAACTGAATTTTTTACGAAATGTTCGGAATTTAATTATTGATTTAAATCTTTTTTATTTCCACTGAAGTTTTTTATGTGATGAGATGTATGTGATTTTTAATGCTCGTCACTGAGTTGGTGTACTTATGTTACTCCGTGCACCTTGTGTGCAGATCCAGGTGCCAAGGCATCTGAGTGAGTGCTGATTCTTCTTCAGGTTATCCCGGAGCTTAACAAGGTAGCTGCACGGCGACCGCAACCTTGCTTTTCTCCCTCCTATCTTATAATTGTCCAGTTTTTATTAGACTCCTTTTGTCATCTGAGTAGACATTATTAGACTTGTATTTTAGTTGCTCATGACTAGTGACACCGAGGTCGGGCCGTTTATCTTCAGGGATGCTTATTTTCACTTGTTTTGAAAATGTTTAATGGAAGATTTAAGACGAAATTGATTAGCAAATGAATTATTGAAAAGAATTATTTTATGTTATGAATAACGAATCGGCTAGCCTAGTACTGCGATAGGTGCCATCACGATCGGGTTGGTTTGAGGTCGTGACAGGTTGAGTATGCGTATCTGATACATCAATCCACAATCAAATCTCAACTGCATTTTTTTATAACCAACTTTCCCGCTGCTTTTGAGATCCAAGTTATATGGAGATTCTTGCAACTCATACTCATGTGGAGCCAACTCATATGAACGTGCAGACGTGATATATAGTTCTAATCAAATGATGACATGATCAGATTATAAATATTAGTATTGACATTTATTTGTTTACAAAATATGCTTCGGAAGTTATGCCTATATATCAATCGGAAGCATATATTTATATATATAAGTTCCAGAACAAAGAGTGGGCTGCATAACATATTTTGACATACAACTTGTAAGACTGCTTCATGGAAAATGGAGCTATATAACATTTTAGAGAACATGATTAACAATACATCTTTCCTAATCTGTTTCTCTAAAGCCTTCCATTCCACAATACAATAATTTTATGGACACAATTCCACCTGTTCTGACTTTTGCATAACTCTTTGCTCAGTACTCAAGTCTGTTTTCCTTGCTTACATAGTGAACATTCCTCACATGCTATTCACAGTTGTCCTCTTATTTTTTTTCCTTTTAATTTTCTGTCTTTTATGATATATATTACATATAGAACCGGGCTTTCTTGTTATTAAAACAAGAAGAAGTGTATCTAAAGAAGTTGCAATGGTGTCCCTTGGCGTGGAGGATGATCAAATTACTATGGTTATGGTTCCTTTTCCAGCTCAAGGACACTTAAATCAATTCCTTCATCTCTCTCGCCTCGTTTCTTCATACCATATTCCAATTTATTATGTTGGTTTTAGTACAGAAATTAGCCAAGTTAAGGCTCGAATACATGGTTGGGATTTAGCCACTGCTACTAACTATATCCATTTCCAAGAATTCCCAACCCCATCTTCTTTTATGGCGCCAGCCCCGTCTAATTGTTCAAATAATTCTTCTGAAACCATCTCGAAACTCATAGCATCAGTACTGGATGCATCTTTAACATTGCGCGAGCCTGTGAGTGCATTTATAAAGAAGCTTTCCAGCATAAGTCGAAGAGTTGTTGTCATTTATGATTCTATGATGGCTTCCACTGTTCAAGACGTAGTATCAATAAAAAATGCTGAAGCCTATTGTTTTCATGCTATTTCTGCTTTTGCCAATAGTTCTCTCTTATGGGATATCATCAAATACTATCTCCATCTTCCTTCATTCCTTGCGAAATTGGCTAAGAAACTTTTTCTCCCATCTGGTGTTCACCTTCCTGATGGACTTCCGACTCTCAGAAGTACTTTCACACCTGAGTTTATTGAATTTATGCGATTACAATTTAGTTGTAACAAATTCAGCTCTGGGAACTTATATGATACTTGCAAAGTTCTCGAGGGTCCTTATCTTGAAACACTAGCAAAGTTCAGTAGGTTGCTCGGAATTCGTAAACAATGGGCTGTTGGTCCCTTCAATCCGGTGACTATATCTACGGGAAAGGACTCAAAAGTTCGTCACAAATGCTTAGAGTGGCTCGATAAGCAATCCCAAAATTCAGTGATTCTTGTTTCTTTTGGAACAACAGGCTACTTATCTATGGAGCAAATCAAAGAACTTGCTATAGGATTGGAAAAAAGTCAGCAGAAGTTTATTTGGGTAGTTAGAGATGTACTTTCAGGAGGAGAAGGGGAAGTCAGAATCCCTGAAGGGTATGAAGAGAGAGTAAAAGAACGAGGAATTATTGTAAAAGATTGGGCACCCCAATTAGAAATTTTGGCACATTCATCAACCGGCGGTTTTATGAGTCACTGTGGGTGGAATTCATGCATGGAAAGTATTACCATGGGAGTGCCTATAGCGACATGGTCTATGCGTTTTGACCAGCCCAGAAATGCTGTGTTCGTTACAAATGTGCTAAAAATTGGAGTCGTCGTGAAGCATTGGGATCGCAGTGACGATATCATTGATTCATGTACAATCAAAAATGCTGTTGAGAACTTGATGGCTTCTACAGAAGGACATGAGAAGAGAATGCGTGCCATGGAATTAGGTAAACAAGTCAAAGAATCAGTGAAAGATGGTGGAGATCATCAATTGGAGATGGACTCCTTCATTTCTCATGTCACTAGATATTAAGTTGCTTCATTGTCAAAAATGTAAAATTTGTTTTTCTCCACGTACTGTTTGACTTTTGATGAAAGAAAAATGTTCCTTTAGTTGTGTGCTAGCTGTTGAGTCTTTTATAAATTTTCATTGTTCAAAGTTTCAACTTATAGGCATGAAACCGTATACTTACTATTTTTTTTACAAGACGGGAATATAATAACCTACAATAACAAGTGCTTCAAAATCCAAACTATTAGGCCTAATTAGTAATTTAAAACATTAACATATACTTTATTATAATCAGTTAAAATACAATTTATCCTCATTTACCCCGTCAGTAATATCCAACTTGAGATTGGATATAGGGGTTCAGACATAGCTGATTAAAGTGAGGTTTGGGCATAGGACTCGCTAGTGTCACGTTCTTTGTTGTTAACTAAGTACACGTGCGGCACTTGACAATTTACTCATGATATTGCATAGCTTGCTCACGTTCTTGCTATGCCAAGTCAGCCTCACTACACTCAAGATCGCTAAGAGAATGGTAGAAAGAACACAAGAGAATTGTTAAAGGAAGTTTTGTATTAGGGAGAACTAGAATTGTTTGCTTGGTAAATTACAAATGAATGACCCCCTTTATATACTAGTCTCCTAGGGGCTAGTGTGTAAATAATAATTATTACAAAAGTCCTTAATGTTTACAAGATAAGAGTTTTCTCTAGAATTCTCTACAATCCTAGAAGATTCTAAGAACTTTCCTAGCAAATCCATAAGGATATAGGATCTTCCTAAGGAAATGTCCATACTTCTCTAGAATCTTCTCACAAATGCTAGCCTTATTCTTATGTAAGCTTCCACATGGCATTAATATATGCCAAATGGCGCCTATGTGGCATGATGACATGGACGGTCATCACACTCTCCCCCACCTAATATTGCGATGATCGCAACACAATGCTGCTCATTAAACTCTCGGATCTTATCTTTGAATTGCCATAAGTCTTCATATCATTCCCATGTGGCCTCTTCTAGTGATTGCCCCTTCCAATGGACGAGGAACATAGAGGTGGCTTTTTGCCCTTGTTTTCGCCTGGCCTGGTAATCCATAATAGCCTCAATCTCCCGATCATGCGAGGCAGTAATAGTCATAGGCGCTCGACTTGATTGGCCCCTGCTCGGATCATCCTTATCTTCATGGTATGGCTTAAGCATACTTGCATGGAAGACATGGTAGATCTTAAGATACGATGACATGTTAAGCTTGTATAAGATCTTGCCTACCTTGACATAGGCGCTTATGGTCCGCAAACTTCTTCATCTTCTTAGCTTCCTTATCCAAGTAAGACTTAGCAGTGTCAAGCTGCTCCTCGTGATGACCCAAAAGGGCATCACTTGTTTTAGAAATAATTCTGTGTTCTGAGGCTTTTAAAACCACTTTCAGTATCACCTCGCTTTGCATGCGCAGTCCGGGCGCGTAGCCGGAAAGCCATTATGTGAAAATCTATGAAAAATGATGAATTTTGAATTTAAAATGAATTTAAGTTAACTTCGGTCAACATTTTGGGTAAACAAATCCGGACCCGTGATTTGATAGTCCCGGAAGGTCCGTAGGAAAATATGGGACTTGGGCATATGCCCGAAATTTAATTCGGAGGTCCCAAGCCCGAGAAATAAAATTTTAAAGGAAATTATTTTCTAGAATATTTAGGAGTTTTTGGAAATAAAATGTGTTTAAAATTTGATGGTATCGGGCCCGTATTTTGGTTCTGGAGCCCGGTACAGGTTTTATATGTAGTTTAGGCCGAGCCTATGAAATTTAGTAAGAAACGGAAGTCGTTTAATGTGATTCGGACCGTAGTCGTAAAAATTGATACTTTAAAAGTTTTGAGGGTTTTCTTAAATTTCTATGCTAAATTCGCTGTTAAAGATGTTATTGTGGCGATTTGATCGCACAGATAAGTTCATATGATGTTTTTGAGTTAGTATGCAGGTTTGGTTTGGAGCTCCGAGGGCTCGGGTGAGTTTCAGATAGGTTTCGAAGGTTTTAAACTTAGAAAAAAAGTTGTAGGTTTTTCAGTTTCTGGTGTTCTAGTGTGTTGTTCTTCGCGTTCTTGGTAGGTCTCTTGCTAACGCGAAGGGTAAGTCAGGCTGAAGGAATTTTCCTTCTACGCGAATGTGAGAAACAGGATGGGAACGTGGACCTGCTATCGCGAATGCGGACCTGCTATCGCGAACGCGAAGGACTTTGGGCCTGGGCATGGGGAGAGGGATTTTACTATGTGCGAACGCGGCTACTCGACCGTGAACGCGAAGGCTCTAGGGGCTGAAGATCCACGAATGTGAGCCTGTGATCGCGAACGCGATGGCCAATTGGCCCTGACCCATCGCGAACGCGACAGACCCATCGCGAACGCGATGAAGGTCTGCCCAGTGATTTTAAAACAGAAGCAAAAACGGGCAGAACCCATTTACTTCACATTTTTGAAATTTGGGAGCATTGAGGCGATTTTCAAAGAACAATTTCTTCCCCAAAACATTAGTAAATGATTCTAAACCTTTTTCTTTCGATTTTCCATTGCATTTCATCAATTTTCATCCTAAAATCTAGGGTTTTATGGTAGAAATTAGGAATTTGGGTAGAGTTAGGGCTTTTTGATTAATTGTGATTTAGACCTTGTTTTGGGGTCGGATTTCGAAACTAATTGTATATTTGGGCTCGTGGGTGAATGGTTGATCTGGTTTTGGTCCGAACCTCATGTTTTGACCAAGTGGGCCCGGGGTTGATTTTTAACTTTTGGAGAAAGTAATAGAAAACCTATAATTGAGCGTTGGGTATGAATTCTTTACCATTTATTGATGTTGTTAAATCAATTTGGACTAGATACGAGTTGCTTGGAGGCGAATTCTAAAGGAAAAGCGGTGTTTGAGGCTTGAGTTGGTCGTGGATGTTCGAGGTAAGTGTTTGGTCTAACCTTAGCTTGAGGGATTATGAGTTGTGTCCTATTTGCTACGTGTTACTTGTTGAGTACGACGTATAGGTATGGTAACGAGTATCTATACATTGGTATCAAGAATGACCGTGAGTCTTAAATTGAAATTGTTGTGTTCTTAATAAGTACTATGAATGCCTAAGTTGTTGATTCTCTGTGTCGAGCAAGGATTATGATTATTCTCGTGGAAATTGCTTATGGTTGGGTATTGTTCCTAGTTGTGGTTTCTTTTGTTAAGTTAGATGTTGGAACAAGTTTGGTTATAGCTGATTTTCCCTTGCCAGGCCGTATTTACTTGTACTGTCGATTCCCTTGCCGGGATAGTGTTGTTTCTTTATTGTTCCCTTGCCGGGACTTTCTTTGTGATTGGTGTTGAACTGTATTTGTGGATCGGGTTACACGCTGCAACAACCTTATATTTGGATCGTGTTGCGTGCTGCAACAATATTATGTTTGGACCGGGTTGTACGCCGCAAGATTAATATAATTGGATCGGGTTGCACGCTGCAACAGTAATAAATGATATGGATCGGGTTGCACGCCGCAATAGTTTTTTTATGATTTGGATCGGGTCGTGCGCCGCAACAATAGATAATAAAAGTATTTATTGATTGGTTACGATTTCCTTATTCTTTTGGTGTGAATTTTAAATTATTCTTTATGCTTTTCCCTTCAATTACTGTTGGTAGATGATATTTCCCGCAACATGTCCCCCTCCTAACTTCAATTGTCTATTTCTATTTTATTTTCCGCTGTATATGATAAAACTGCACAGGTTCATTTGGTAGTCTGGTCCTAGCTTCGTCACTACTTCGCCGGGGTTAGGCCAGGCACTTACCAACATATGGGGTCGGTTATGATGATACTACACACTGCACTATGTGCAGATCCCAAAGCGGCAACTTTTGGACCGTAGCTTTTGTGGCTGCCTTCAGTACAGTCGGAGATTTTGATGTAGTCCTGAAGGCGTCTGCAGGCCCCGACATTCTCCTCTATCTTTATATTCTATTTTCATTTACTTTAGAGATAGATTGTATCTTTCTTTCCAGACAATTATTTGTAGTATTCGTAGATGGTCCGGGTTATTATGACACAGGTTCCGGGTAGAGATGTACTTAGTATTATCATACTTATTTTTGGCTAAGTTATCAGATTACGTCTTCCGCATGTCTTTATTTATTGTTAATATTTCACTGTTGATCGTATGTTGTTTAAACTATTAAAAAGGACTAACTAAAAGAGTTAGTGAATCTATAATACTCAGCTTGCCTATCTTGCACGAGTAGGCGCCATCATGACTCCCGAGGGTGGGAAATCCGGGTCGTGATAAGCTGGTATCAGAGCTCTAGGTTACATAGGTCTGAGAATTCACGGACAAGCTTAGTAGAGTCTGAGGAATCGGTACAAAAACGTTTGTATTTATCCCCAGAGGCTACAGAGTTAGGAAAAACTTCACATTTATTCTTTCCTGTCGTGCTGTTTGGTTTCTCAATGCTAATTGAATTTTTACTCTGTTCTTTCGCAGATGGCGAGAACACGCGCTTCCTCATCCACCGATCAGCAGCCTGATCCCCCAGCAGTAGCTCCCACGAGGGGCAAAAGGCGAGGCCGAGGCCGTGCTGGAGGCTGAGGTAGGGGTAGAGCTCATCCTAGAGCAGCAACACCAGCGACGAAGCCTCAGGTTGACTTTGATGATGAGGTTTCGGCCCAGATAGTTCTAGTGGGCCTAAATTAGGTCCCAGAGGGGTTTATTGCTACCCCAGTACTGCAGGATTCTCTGGTCCGTCTAGTGGGCCTTATGGAGAGTGTCACTCGGGCAGGCTTGCTTCCTGTAGCACCAGCCGTCTCTCAGGCTGGAGTAGGTGCCTAAACTTCTGCTACTCGCACTCCGGAGCAGATGGCTCCCCAATTTCAGACTCCAGTAGCTCAGCCAGTTAGAGTAGTTCAGCCTGGTGTGGTAGCTCAGATCGATGATGGAGTAGGTATGTCAGCCGATGCTTTGTGGAGATTGGACAGGTTCACCAAGCTCTTCATGACTACTTTTAGCGGTGCATCTTCTGAGGATTCCCAGGATTATCTAGACAGCTGTCATGAGGTTCTCAGGAACATGGGGATAGTGGAGACCAATGGGGTCGACTTTGCTACTTTTCGCTTGTCTGGATCCGCCAAGACTTGGTGGAGAGATTATTGTTTGGCTAGACCAGTCGGATCACCAGCTTTGACTTGGGAGCAGTTTACTCAGTTATTTCTAGAGAAGTTTCTCCCTATCACTCAGAGAGAGATCTATCGGAGGCAGTTTGAGCATCTATAGCAGGGTTCTATGACCGTTACTCAGTATGAGACCAGATTCATCGATTTGGACCGTCATGCTCTTATCATACTTCCCACCGAGAGAGAGAGAGAGAGGGTGAGGAGGTTCATTGAGGGACTTATTTAGCCGATTCGACTTCAGATGGCTAAGGAGATAGGGAGTGAGATTTCTTTTCAGGAGGCAGCCCATGTGGCTAGGAGAGTTGAGATGGTTCTGTCGTAGGGAGGTAGTCAGGGGTATGACAAGAGGCCTCATCATTCCGGCAGATTCAGTGGTGCCTCCTTTGGAGGTAGGGATTCATATGGTAGAGGCCATCCTCCTAAGCCCTTTCAGTCAACACTTCAGGTTTCTCAAGGTGCTTCAGGTGGCCATGGTTCTCATATGCAGTATTCTGATCAGCATCCCTACAGTGCACCACCAGCTCGTATTAGTGCACCGCTGCTCTAGAGTTTTCGGGGTGGTCATTCAGGTTGCCAGGGTCAGTCTCAGTTTCCTCAGCCGCAGCACTTAGGTGGATGCTTTGAGTGCGGTGAGTATGATCACATTTGGAGGGCTTGTTCGAGATTGGTGGGTACTCAATCATAGCAGTAGGGTTCCCTATGGTTCAGGCACCAGGTGTTCCACCACCCGCTCCGCCAGCTAGGGGTATGGGTAGAAGTGGTAGAGGTGGAGGTAGAGGTATTAGAGGTGGAGATCAGGCAGATAGAGATGGAGTCCAGCCGGCAGCAGGACGTCCTAGAGATGTAGTTCAGAGTGGTGGGGCCCAGCCCCGATGTTATGCTCTTCCAACGAGGTTTAAGACTAAGGCTTCTGATGCAGTTATCACAGGTAATGTTCTGGTTTGTAGCAGAGATGCTTCAGTTCTATTTGATGCAGGGTTTACATACTCCTATGTGTCATCTTATTTTTCACCGTATCTAGTAATTCCTAGTGACTCCTTAAGTGCCCCTGTATATGTGTCTACACTAGTGGGTGATTCTATTATGGTAGATCAAGTCCATCGTTCGTGTATAGTTGTGATTGGGGGTCTTGAGACTCGTGTAGATTTGTTACTTCTGGACAAGGTTGATTTTGATGTCATATTGGGGATGGACTAGTTATCACCTTACCATGCTATCTTGGACTGTCATGCCAAGACTGTGACCTTACCCTTGCTGGGTTTACCTTGTTTAGAGTAGAGAGGGACTCCTGGTCATTCTACCCGTAGTGTTATCTCTTATGTGAAGGCTCGACTTATGGTTGAAAAGGGGTGCTTGGCCTATTTGGCATATGTTTGTGATTCTAGTGCCGAGGTTCCTTTTATTGATTCTGTGCCTGTTGTTTGTGAGTTCCCTAAGGTATTTCCTTCAGACTTGCCGAGTATGCCACCCGATAGGGATATTGACTTCTGCATTGATTTGGCTCCGAGCACTTAACCTATTTCTATTCCTCAGTATCATATGGCCCCCCCTAAGTTGAAAGAGTCGAAGGAGCAGTTGCAAGACTTGATTGAAAAAGGTTTTATTAGACCTAGTATTTCTCCTTGGGGTGTTTCGGTGTTGTTTGTTGAGAAGAAGGATGGATCAATGCGAATGTGTATAGATTACCAGCAGTTGAACATGGTTACAATCAAGAATAAGTATCCATTACTGAGGATTGATGATTCGTTTGATCTACTTCAGGGTGCCAAGGTATTTTCGAAGAATGACTTGAGATCTGGCTACCATCAGTTGAGGATTAGGGCATATGATGTCCCTAAGATAGCTTTCCACACTCGGTACGAGCATTATGAGTTCTTGGTGATGTCATTCGGGTTGACAAATGCCCTAGTAGCTTTTATGGATTTGATGAACCGAGTGTTCAGGCCTTACTTGGATTCGTTTGTGATAGTCTTCACTGATGATATTTTGATCTATTCCCGCAACCGAGAGGAGCACGGGCAACATCTTAGAGTGGTTCTTCAGACTTTGAGGGATAGTTAGTTGTATGCCAATTTTTCGAAGTGTGAGTTCTGGTTGAGTTCAGTTACATTCTTGGGTCATGTTGTATCAACACAGGGTATTCAGGTTGATCCAAAGAAGATAGAAGTAGTCAAGAACTGGCCTAGACCCGCATCAGCTACAGAGATCTAGAGTTTCTTGGGTTTGGCAAGTTACTATCGTCAGTTTGTGGAGGGATTTTCGTCCATTGCAGCCCCGATGACTAGGTTGACCAGAAAGGTGCCCAGTTCAGGTGGTCAGACGAGTGTAAGGCGAGATTCCAGAAGCTCAAGACAGCCTTGACTATGGCACCAGTGTTGGTTTTGCCTACAAATTCAGGGCCATATACAGTTTATTGTGATGTATCTCGAATTGGACTTGGTGCGGTGTTGATGCAGGCTGGCAAGGTCATTGTCTATGCTTTGCGATAGTTGAAGATTCATGAGAAGAACTATCTGGTTCATGATTTGGAGTTAAGAGCCATTGTTCACGCATTGAAGATTTGGAGGTATTATCTGTATAGCGGGGCATGTGAGGTGTTCACGGATCATAAGAGTTTGCAGTACTTGTTCAAGCAGAAGGAGCTAAATTTGAGGCAGAGAAGGTGGTTGGAGCGGTTTAAAGACTATGATATCACCATCTTATATCATCCAGGAAAGGCCAATATGGTGGCCGATGCTTTGAGTAGGAAGTCAACCAATATGGGCAGCCTTGCTTATATTCCGGTCGGTGAGAGACCGTTTGCCTTGGATTTTCAGGCTTTGGCCAATCAGTTTGTGAGGTTGGATGTTTTTGAGCCCAGCCGTGTGTTAGCTTGCACAATAGCTCCTTCTTTTTTATTGGAGTGTATCCGAGATTGGCAGTATGATGATCCTCATTTGTGTGTCCTTAGAGACATGGTGCAGCACGGAGGTACCAAACAGGTTACCTTAGGAGATGATGGAGTTTTGAGATTGCAGGGTCGAGTTTGTGTGCCTAATGTAGATGGACTCCGAGAGTTGATTTTAGCGGAGGCCCATAGTTCTCGGTACTCTATTCATCCGAGCGCCGCTAAGATGTATCAGGATTTGTGGTAGCATTATTGGTGGCGGAGAATGAAGAAGGACATTGTTGCACATGTGGCTCAGTGTTTGAACTGTTAGTAGGTTAAGTACGAGCATCAGAGGCCCGATGGTTTGTTCCAGAAGATTGAGATTTCTGAGTGGAAGTGGGAGCATATCACTATGGACTTTGTTGTTGGACTCCTACGGACTCAGAGGAAGTTCGATGCAGTGTGGGTTATTGTTGATAGGTTGACCAAGTTATCACATTTCATTCCTGTGGCTGTCTCCTATTCTTTTGAGAGGTTAGCTGAGATCTATATCTGGGAGATTGTTCGTTTTCATGGTGTTACCGTGTCTATCATTTCGGATCGAGGTATGCAGTTTACCTCACATTTTTGGAGAGCAGTTAAGCGAGAGTTGGGCACACGGGTTGAGTTAGGCACAGTGTTTCATCCTAAGATGGACGGGCAGTCAGAGCGGACTATTTAGATTTTGGAGGATATGCTCCGAGCTTGTGTCATTTACTTTGGAGGCTCGTGGGATCAGTTATTGCCTTTAGCATAGTTTGCCTACAACAACAGCTACCAGTCGAGTATCCAGATGGCTCCTTATGAGGCTTTGTATGGTAGGCGGTGTCGGTCGCCGGTTGGATGGTTTGAGCCGGGAGAGGCTCGATTGTTGGGTACAGATCTAGTACAGGATGCCTTGGACAAGGTCAAGATCATTCAGGATAGGCTTCGTACAGCTCATTCCAGGCAAAAGAGTTATACCAACCACAAGGTTCGTGATTTGGCTTTCATGGTCGGTGAGCGGGTATTGCTTCGAGTGTCGCCTATGAAGGGCGTGATGAGAATTGGGAAGAAGGGCAAGCTTAGCCCTAGGTTCATTGGCCCGTTTGAGATTCTTGATCGAGTGGGAGAGGTGGCTTACAGACTTGCGTTGCCGCCGAGCTTATCAGCCGTGCACCTAGTGTTTCATGTGTCCATGCTTTGGAAGTATCACGACAATCCATCCCACGTGTTAGATTTCAGCACTATCCAATTGGACAAGGACTTGTCTTATGAGGAGGAGCCACTAGCTATTTTAGACCGGCAGGTTCGTTAGTTGAGATCGAAGAGTTTTCCTTCTGTTCGTGTTCAGTGGAGAGGTCAGCCCGCTAAGGCATCGACCTGGGAGTCCGAGTCTGATATGCGGAGCCGTTATCCCCATCTCTTCCCTGACCCAGGTACTTCCTTTTTATGTCTGTTCGAGGACGAACGATTATTTTAGAGGTGAAGAATGTGATGACCCAAAAGGTCATCACTTATTTTAGAAATAAATTATGTGTTTCGAGGCTTTTAAAACCTCTTTCAATATCATCTCGATTTGCGTGTGCAGTCCGGTGCGTAGCCGGAAAGCGATTATGTGAAAATCTGTGAAAAATGATGAATTTTAACTTTAAAATGAATTTAAGTTGACTTCGGTCAACATTTTGGATAAACGAACTCGGACCCGTGATTTAACGGTCGTGAAGGGTCCGTTGGAAAATATGGGACTTGGGCGTATGCCCAGAATCGAATTCCGAGGTCCCAAGCCAGAGAAATAAATTTTTAAAGGAAATTGTTTTATGGAATATTTAGGAATTTTTGGAATTAAAATGTATTTAAAAGTTGATGGTATCTGGCCTGTATTTTGGTTCCGGAGCCCGGTACAGGTCTTATATGTGATTTAGGCCGAGCCTGTGAAATTTGGTAAGAAATGGAAGTTTTTTGATGTGATTTGGACCCGTAGTTGTAAAAATTGATACCTTGAAAGTTTAGAGGTTTTTCTTAGATTTCTATGCTAAATTCATTGTTAAAGATTTATTTTGGCGATTTGATCGCACATATAAGTTCATATGATCTTTTTAAGTTAGTATGCATGTTTGGTTTGGAGCCCCGAGGGCCTAGGTGAGTTTCGGATAGGTTTTAAACTTAGAAAAAAAGTTGCAGGTTTTTCAGTTTCTGGTGTTCTGGTGTGTTGTTCTTTGCGTTTGCGGAAGGACTCTCGCGAATGCGAAGGGTAAGTCAGGCTAAAGGAATTTTCTTTCTACATGAACGCAAAGCTTTGGGAGTGTTTTCCTTCGCAAACGCGGACCTGCTATCGCGAACGCGAAGGCCTTTGGGCCTGGGCAGGGGGAGAGGTATTTTACTCTACGCGAACGCAGCCACTTGACCGCGAACGCGAAGGCTCTGGGGGCTGAAGCTCCGCGAATGCGAGCCTATGATCACGAACGCGATGGCCAACTAGGCCTGACCCATTGCGATCACGACATATCCATCACGCACGCGATGAAGGTCTGCCCAGTGATTTTAAAACAGAAGCAAAAACGACCAAAACCCATTTACTTCACATTTTCGAAATTTGGGAGCATTGAGGCGATTTTCAAAGAACAATTTCTTCCCCAAAACAATGGTAAATGATTCTAAACCTTTTTCTTTCGATTTCTTATTGCATTTCGTCAATTTTTATCCTAAAATCTAGGGTTTTTATGGTCGAAATTAGGAATTTGGGTAGAGTTAGGGCTTTTTGATTTATTGGGATTTAGACCTCGTTTTGGGGTCGGATTTTGAAACTAATTATATATTTGGGCTCGTGGGTTAATGGGTGATCGGGTTTTGGTCCGAACCTCATGTTTTGACCAAGTGGGCCCGGGGTCGATTTTTGACTTTTGGGGAAAATGATAGAAAACCTATAATTGAGCATTGGGTATGAATTCTTTAGAATTTATTGATGTTGTTAAATCAATTTGGACTAGATACGAGTTGTTTGGATGTGAATTCTAAAAGAAAAACGGTGTTTGAGGCTTGAGTTAGTCGTGAAAGTTCGAGGTCAGTGTTTGGTCTAACCTTAGCTTGAGGATTAGGAGTTGTGTCCTATTTGCTACGTGTTATTTGTTGAGTATGATGTATAGGCATGGTAACGAGTATCTATACGTTGGTTTCAAGCATGACAGTGAGTCTTAAATTGAAATTGTTGTGTTCTTACTAAGTACTACGAATGCCTAAGTTGTTGATTCTCTGTGTTGAGCAAGGATTAGGATTATTCTTGTGGAAATTGCTTATGGTTGGGTATTGGTGCTAGTTTAGGTTTCTTTTGTGAAGTTAGATGTTGGAACAAGTTTGGTTATAGCTGATTTTCCCTTGCCGGGCTGTGTTTACTTATACTATCGATTCCCTTGTTGGGATAGTGTTGTTTCTTTATTGTTCGCTTACCGGGACTCTCTTTGTGATTGGTGTTGAACTGTATATGTGGATAGGGTTGCATGCCACAAAAACCTTATATTTGGATCGGGTTGCGCACCACAATAATATTATGTTTGGATTGGGTTGCACGCTGCAACAATAATATAATTGGATCCGGTTGTATGTCGCAAAAGTGATAAATGATATAGATCGGGTTGCACGCCACAACAGTATTTTTATAATTTGGATCGGGTTGCGCGCCGCAACAATAGATAATAAAAGTATTTATTGATTGGTTACGATTTCCTTATTCTTTTGCTGTGAATTTTAAATTGTTCTTTATGCTTTTCCCTTAAATTATTGCTGGTAGATGATATTCCCCGCAACATGTCCCCCTCCTAACTTCAATTGTCTATTTCTATTTTATTTTCCGCTGTATATGATATAACTGCACATGTTCATTTGGTAGTCTGGTCCTAGACTCATCACTACTTCGCCGGGGTTAGGCCAGGCACTTACCAGCACATAAGGTCGGTTGTGCTGATACTACACACTGCACCGTGTGCAGATCCAGGAGCGGCAGCTTTTGGACCGTAGATTTGAGTGGCTGCCTTCAGTCCAGTCGGATATTCTGAGGTAGTCCTGTAGGCGCTTGCAGGCCCCGGCGTTCTCCTCTATCTTTATATTCTGTTTTCATTTACTTCAGAGACAGATTGTATCTTTCTTTCCAGACAATTTTTGTAATATTCGTAGATGGTCCGTGATATTGTGACACCGGTTCCGGGTAGAGATATACTTGGTATTGTCGTATTTTTGGCTAAGTTATCAGATTACATCTTTCGCATGTCGTTATTTATTGTTAATATTTCACTGTTGATCGTATGTTGTTTTAAACTGTTAAAAAAGTCTAAATAAAATAGTTAGTGAATCTATAATACTCGGCTTGCCTAGCTTGCACGAGTAGGTGCCATCACGACCCCCGAAGGTGGGAAATTCGGGTCGTGACATCCTCCCATCCTTTGGCCATATTATAAGCCCCCAAATGCTTTCCCTCGAACGTAGCTGGTAATGAATGTGGAGCTTGTAGCTGTTGGCCTGTGGCTAGCTCAAATGGTGTCTGCCCCGTGGACTCACTCCGCTGCAAGTTATAAGAGAATTGGGCGGTGTCTAGGAGCCTTGCCCAATCTTTTTGATGCACGCTTACATAATGCCTCAGGTAGCATTCTAGTAAGGCATTGACCCGTTCCATTTGTCCATCTGTCTATGGGTGGAAACTAGTGGAAAAGTGCAGCTCCGTGCCAAGTATATTGAACAAATCTCTCCAAAAGTTTCCAGTGAAGCGAGGGTCTCGATCATTGATAATATGCCTTGGTAAGTCCCAATACTTCACCACGTTCTTAAAGAATAGTTTGACGGCTTCCTTGGCTGTGCAACCTAGTGAGGCGGGCATGAAGGTGACATATTTGGAAAATCTATCCACGACCACCATAATAGTACCATAACCATTGGATTCCGGTAGACAAGTGATAAAGTCCATAGTGATGCTCTCCCATGGACGCTCTGCAACTGGCAGTGGCTCCAAAAGTCCTCCAGGCTATTGTTTTTCAACCTTGTCCTATTGACAGACAAGACAAGTTTGCACATAACACTCTATGTCATCCCGCATGCGTGGCCAATAGTAGACTGACTCAACCAAGGCCCTAGTGCCGTTGACTTGGATGACCAGCCCACATTATGTCATGACTCTCTCATATGATCCGTCATCTAATGTCTCCAAACTTAGTCACATAGACTCGCCGACCTGTGGTAAGTAGTAGGCCGTCTTCTATCCAAAACCGTCTCGTCTTGCCTTTGTTGGCTAACTCGATAAGCTGTTTGGCTACTAGATCATGCTGCATGCCTTCTTTTATAGCCTCCCAAATGTCCCATCTTGCTGAAGTGATTGCAGCAAGCTCAGCTTTTCGGCTCAAGGCATTGGCTACAATGTTACCTTTGCCCGGATTATACTCCAGCGCATAATCAAACTCGGCCAAGAAATCCTGCAACCTAGCCTGTTTTAGTGTGAGTTTCTTCTGTGTCTGAAAGTAGCTAGTAGCCACATTATTAGTCTTGACCAATAACCTCGACCCGAGCAAATAATGTTACCATGTACGAATGCAATACACAATGGCAGTCATTTCCTTCTCTTGCACCGTGTAACACCGCTCCGTCTCATTTAACTTGCGGCTTCAAACGCTATGGGATGCTTATATTGCATCAGGACAACACCAAAGGCAAAGTCTGAGGCATTTGTGTGCACCTCAAATGTCTTGGCAAATTCAGGTAACGCCAAGACTGGCTCCTCTATTATAGCTGCCTTAAGGCCTTCAAACGCCTTTTGACAATGTTCCATCCAAACCCATGGCTTGTTCTTCTTTAGTAACTCAGTCAATGGTGCGACATTTGCTAAGTAGCCACTGTTGAACCGATGATAGTAGTTAACAAGGCCAAGGAAGGATCTCAACTCTGTTACCTTTGTAGGTGCCTCCCACTCCTGGATAACACGTACTTTAGCCTCGTCCATGCGTAACTCGTCATTACTAATGACATGGCCCAAGAAGTGCACCTTTGATTGTGCGAACTCACATTTCTCCCTCTTAATGTATAGCTCATTCTCCCACAAGACTTGGAAAACCTTCCTTAAGTGTTCCATGTGATCATCCAAGGTATTGCTATATATGACAATGTCGTCTAGGTAGACTACCACGAACTGATCAAGGTAGGGATGGAAAATCTTGTTCATAAGGGTGCAAAATGTGGCCGGTGCATTGGTTTAGCCGAAGGGCATCACCAACCACTCAAAGGCTCCATATCTCGTCATATATGCTATCTTCGGCTCATCCCCTTCCGCAATGTGAACTTGGTAGTAGCCCTTTCGAAGATCCACTTTGGTAAAGTACTTGGCTCGCCCAAGTCAATTGAACAAGTTAGCAATGAGTGGGATCAGGTACTTATTCTTCACGGTGACCTTATTAATTGCTCGGTAGTCTATGCACAAATGCAAAGATCTATCCTTTTTCTTCTGGAACAATACTGGTGCACCAAAAGGTGCTTTTGATGGGTGAATGTGACCAGCAGCTAGCAACTCCTTCAATTGTTTCCTGAGTCCTCTAGCCCGGGAGGTGCCATATGATATGGGGCAAATGCGGGTGGCTTAGCCCCTGGCTCCAACTCAATCTTGTGATCCACCTCTCGCCTAGGCGGTAAGTGCTTAGGCAACTCCTCGGGCATGACATCTTTGTTTTTCTCAAGCAACTTTTCTATGCAAAGCGGCACTATCTCTTGAAAATTCTTGTCTTCCTCTAGACTTGCAATTGTTGCCACGAACGTCGGATCCCCCTTCTTGATCCCCTTGACAACCTGCGTAGCTAAGAGTTGTGCTTCGATATGTCTGTGTGGCATAGTCACTATAGGTACCATGCAAGCTCCTTCTCGCTCCATAACTAAGAGACGTTGGAGGTAGGGGTCGATCAAAGTATGACAATGTCTAAAAAAACTCTTGCACCAGTATGATGTCAAAGATATCCATAGCAGTTACGGTAAAGTTTGTCATACCTTTCCAAGCTCCCAATTTGACACCAACTCCATTAGCTACCTCACGAGCATTTTGTAGCTCGGCATTCACGGTCTCGTCGTGAAAGTTGGTTGTAGCAAGCTTCTATTCTAGTCTCTTTATAGCAGCCTCAGTCACGAAATTATGAATTGCTCCAATATCCACCATTGCACGAGCGGGCTTGTTATTGATAGTGAGATCCACGTATTGATTGCCATTCTCGATAGGTTGGATAGCTTGCTTAGTGATAGCACCACATAATCCGATCATACCCAACTATGCAGTTCTAGAAATCTCTCCTTGCGGTTGCTCCTTTTGTTCACGGACTATGGCACTGAGGCTCTTTAGGTCGGGACTATTCCTGAAGCCGTGCAGTCCTCCGCATATGTAGCATCCCTTCTTCTCGGCCTGTGCCTTCTTCTCGGTGTAGCCCTGACGACCACTCGACTTTTTGGGATCTTGAGTCTTGGAGTATTTTTGTTGTATCTCCTTGCCTTTGCCACGGTCCCCCCCACCTTTGACATTGTTAACCTTTGATTCTTTGCCATTGCATTTGTCATGCTTGTCATGCCTGAAATCCATTTAATGATTTGGCCTCTACTATGGCTTGGTCTATATCAGTGACTTGTCGGCATTGCAACTCCTGCTTAGCCCAATTTTGCAACCCGTCCATGAAGTGGAACAACAAGTCATCATTGGTCAGGTTGGGGATTTGAAGCATAAGGGTAGTGAACTCCTTGACATAGTTACATATGCTCCCTGTTTGCTTCAATTCCCTAAGCTTGTGCTTGCTTCGTAAAAGACATTGTTTGGAAAGAACTATCGCTTGAACTCGGCTTTGAACTGATCCCATGTGCTAATAGTACATAGACCTTTATCCATGTCAGCCATCTTCCTTCTCCACCATAGCATAGCAGTCTCTGAAAGGTACAATACCGCAGTGTTGATCTTGGCCTCATCGTCCCTCACTTTGCCGTGCCTGAAGTAGTTCTCCAACCAAAGGAAGTTTTCCACTTCTTTTGCATCATGAACACCTTTGAACACTGGGGGTTTGGGAGCCTCGATCTTTGCCTCTGATCACTGCCAACTCGACACTACACTAAGGTAGGAAGAGCGGGTCGCAATAGCTTTTACCCGATATAAGGACCGGGATCGATTTCCTCAGGGAGCTAAGAATGGAATTGGATTGTCTGTCTAGCCTAAAGATGTGTTTGTACTCCTAATGTCACTTCAATAAATTTTGGGTTTTTTGAATTATAACTACTTTTATAAAACTATTGATTAACACTAAATTATGCTACGAGAATCTTTCTAAGTTGTATCTAATGGGAAGAAGGGCACTAGGGTCCTGACATTACCTAGATGGATATTTGACGGGTAGATGTTACTAATGTTCGATTGACATAATTGGGGCTTATGCTATAACCATTGCACAATTTTACCCACTCTCACACCTCTCGGTAGAGAAAGTGACTTTGCCCAATTGACTCTCTCGAGACCAAATGGGTAGGCAAATTAGACCAAGCAACTAGGGTTCAAGTAGGGTAATTACTCTCTCGAGGTTTAACCCGTTAATTGGGACTATCATTTCACATGAGTCCATCCCAATTCCTTGGGTCAATTTTTGGGGTCATAGGCTCTCTTTCTCAAGAAGAGTTAAACCCACAAAGCTTGAATAAGTGTTTGCAACCACCAATTCTAGATTAAAACATAAAATCAACCCAAATAGCAAACACCCATAGTCAATCTAACACTAGATGGCAACACCCATCAATTACCCACACTAGGGTTGAGACACAACCCTAGATAATGAGTTTAGCTACTCATGCTAGATAAATAAATTGAAGAAATAGATGAAGAACTAAGCATATTAATTAATTGCTAAAATTAAATTACAAGAATCTATCGTAAATGTAAAGCAAAAGTGCCAAAAATGGCTACAAAATACGTTCTCTCGAGCGCATCTCTCCATTGATATATCTGATTCCCTAAAAATGTAAAATATTCTATTTATAATAGGCTGGAAAAATTGGACAAAAATACACCTGCAGGGTCAGTGTGGGCCGCATTAAATAGACCGCGGCCGCACTGGGCTTACTTCTGCTTCTCTAATCTTGGACTCTGCGGACCGCGTAGAATGGACCGCGACCGCAGAGGGATCTGGCGCGGTCCGCGCAACCACGACCGCAGACCGCATGGCACTGTCTTTGCAAACTTCATCTCTCTAAATCTCGTGACTGCGGACCGCACAAAAGAGTAGTGCGGCCGCGGAGCCTTCACCGCGGAACGCGAGATGTGTACCGCAGACGCGCTTCTTCTAGCCTGATTCACCAACTCTCTGAACCACCTAGTGCGGCCGCATTCCTCTTTGCGCGGTCCGCACTAGGCCTTCTTTTCTTAAATTTCTTGGTATTTGATATTTGAGCAGGTTTCACTCCTTTTTAGCCGTTCGTTGACATTTCGTCACTTTGTTGATCAAACCTGCGATCAAGCACAACTTGTGAGCCTTTTAGGACTATTTTGTAACAATATATTATCAAAGCATAGGCAAGTAGGGGCATAAAACATGTTAAAATCCTAACTTATCAACTCCCCCAAACTTAAACCTTTTCTTGTCCTCAACCAAACAAAATAAGACCCACCCCTTAAAGGAAAATCCAAGTAATTCTAGCTGTTCTAAAGTAACCTCAACAAGCATCAATTGGGACTAACAATTGCCCTCAACATGAATGGATCATTAACAAAATTTAAACTTTGAAAAACTATGGATCAAGTGTGACACAACAGCATCAAGAATTGACTCATTACATCAAAGAACTCTCTCAATTACTTTGGTCGCCGTGGACCCCAAACTCACACATCCTCAACTCTCCCTAAGCAAACCTCACCTTTTAAGAGTATAAGCACGCAAACCAAGGTTAATGGGAAGTCACTCATCTCTCTCAAGGAAAGGTCACAAGTCCGACTCTAAGTATCATATGCTTGACCCTCATGTAAGTATCCACTAATGCGAGCATCATCCAACTCAAGATTATATAGGGCTTTTATGGAGTCAATGTGAAGGCTTTTGGTTCAGGGTAGGAAAAGTTGTTGGTCTATATGGGTTCCATCTTTCCTTAAGCACTTCTTTTGATTTATTCTGGCACAAATTCTCTTTGACTCTTTGAGTATTTCACTTCTTTTCAAGGGGTTAGAGAGACACATTGTCACTCTTTCGTATGCAATTCAAAGCATTTTTCCTTTTTCTACTTTTTTTCCACACCTTTTTCACTTTTGTTTTTCTTGAATCCCGTTTTATTCTTTGCACATTGGGCTTTCTTTTTGTCTTTTTCTTTTCTTTCTTTTTCATCGCCTTCCTTTCCTTTTGCTTTTGTTCCTTTTACCACTTTGTTTCCTTTGTTGTCTCTCCCCCCCCCAAACTTAGACTTTTGCCATTACTTAAGGGACGATTTAGGTGCCAAGAGAGGGTATAATTTAGAACGGGTATAGGCTTGTAGCATTGGTTCTTGAAAGAAAAAGGTTTAAGGCTCAAAAGTGTTAGCTGAGGATTATATCATTGGTAGGCTATGGAATTGTTCGACAATTGTTTGGATCAAGGAGAGCCTATAATCACTTCTCAAATCGAATTTCACTCAAAATTTCGCCTCAACAAACATTCAGGGCAAGTTCTAGACCATTGGCTAGAGACTTGGACTCACAATTCGATTTCTCACCACACACACTCAAGGATTGCTAAATAAATAGAGTCGGGGTCCCACAACAACCTTAGACACAATTGAGTACACAATAGTCCCTAAAGACCACATGATGTTTGTTTGGTCAAAACAAGAGTCTCAAGGTCACTACTTTTACCATCCTAAACACAACCTCTTGTCTTTGACCATGAGATCAAAGGCAAATGTGTTAGGCCCAAGTGAAGCTTTGCTTGAGGTACCCTTAACTATAAACTACTAAAAACGAGAGAAAAATAAAAAACGGACTCAAACCCTTAAGAAGACTGTCATTCCATCCATCATCGGGAAGAGCCACCCAGTTCACACAATACTCCACCCTTGGAAAGAACCGTAGCATTAAGAAAACCAAGGGTTTATTGAAAGTGCCAAAACCGAAACAAAAAGGCTGCGAGCCTATCTACTAAGCTAAGAATGAAATATTTGTACGAAAATAGAAAATAGAATGAATATTTACAATAGGGTATTAGAATATACAATGGGGGATGAATATATATACAAAAATGTAACTTTATATACAGACCAAAGAGAAGATAAAAAGTGCGATAAAAGTTACTAAATGTAAAGTTATATACAGACCAAATAAAAAAATCAACAGAAACATAAACTAAGTCAACTAATATATACAATCATTCGGATAAAAAGTACGGCGCAACCCCACAAATAAAAGCTGGCATTGTCCCCAATGCCAACTACACAAATAAGCATCAAGAAATCAAAAGGAAAGGATATAAGAGCTCCCTAAGCCTCGTCTGTCTGCATGGGAACATGAGTGGTCCCCTGGTCCTCTGTATGTACGGGAACCTCGGACTGGTTCCCGGTCTCCTGCTGCTCAGCTGCTGGGACTGGGGCCTGGACCTATATGGGCTGAATATCTAGAACATCCTGTGGCTGACTGGGGGAAACCTCCGGTGTGTCCGCCAACTGGATGATCGCCTCATTTGCACTAGGGAGCTTCCTCTTCTTCTTTGGAAGCCTCTATGTCTGCTCCTGCTGTGGCTCTACTACTGGTGCTGTTGCTGGGGCTGGATCCTCAAATATCAAGTCTAAAGGCAGCTGGCCTGTCTTCAGTTTGTCAACATCCTCCCTCAACGCCTTTACATACTCCTTGGAAGCCCGTGTTTTGTGCAGCTTCTTGTGCTCCCTGGCAAGCTCCTTCAGGGCCTTGCCATGTGAATCCACTGCCTTATTCAAGACAGACTGAGAATCGAGGATCTTTTGCTGGTTGGCAAGAATCTCCTTAAGTGAATCCTCGATAAACTGGGGCACCTGCATTGGCTGTGGTGCCGACATAGCCGCAATAGTAGAAGTCAAGGTGGACAACTTGGATGAAGCAGTCGCCATCCAGTTGTTCAAGCTATTAAGTGTCTGGCTCAGCTGGTGGGTGGTGATAAGATGGGTCTGGGAAGATGGAATCCCCGGGCCAGCTGAAGTTGAGGGACCAGCAGAAGTGGAAGGTCCGGGAGGCATGTCAACAACTGTGGAAGTAGGCTCAGTGGAGGGATCTAGCGCAACCGACTCTTCAGACTGGCCGGTTGGGGCAAAAGCAGGCGGCTTGTAATTTTTGTCCTTGGGGTTGTCTGACCCCTTCAAACTGTACCATGAAAATGGAGCCACAGGTTTGACCTTTACGTCAAAAGGCCTCTGCTCCACCTCCAGGTCCTGAAAATACATAGTGAGGGTGCTGGGAAAAGGGTAGTTCCGATCATGCTCAACCCCCACTGCAGAAATGACACGGGACATCACATTACCCACGTTGATAGGATATCCTACCATAATAGAAGCAACAAGAATAGCCCGGGAAAGTGGAATAGTCTGATCATGGGTAGTGGGATCGAGCCGACTGCACACAAAAGTCAACCACCCTCTAGCCTCAAAGTTGAAAGTTCTCCGAAGTATTTTGGCCCCTGCTTGCAACCACTCTGGAACCGTACCCAGGATTGCCAGGTATAAAGCTAACCACGGACGAACTTTCTCGCCCATTGCCAACTTTAAATTGTAAAGGGACTCATCTTCATCATTGAACCCCAGGTATTCATTTAGTGCCTTCCCGGTAAACACCACATTTTTGTTTCTCACTTTGGTCACCTTAGTGCCCTTCAAAATGTGGGCCACATTGCTATAGAACTCCTTGACCATATGCTCATTCGCTTTCACACAATTATCTTTAAAGAACTCCCAACCCACCCGAGCCTAAAACTATCTATGTACATTGGGGTGTAGGGGTAGGAGGTCTGTGTCAATGAAACTCCTTTCAAGAATCAATTTCTGTGCCGGCCACCATTCCCTAAACTTGTGGAACGCCACCAGGCTGACGAATCTATCCTCCCAAACAACGGGATTCCTAGTCCGGTCAATACCCCCAACCTGGGGTACACCACCCCCGGTAACTCCCCATCTCCCTTATTACCCCTAGCACCCTCTCTAGTTATTGATGATGTAGGAGAGGTAGAGCATTCATCCCCACTACCTGCCGCTGAGCCCTCAGACGACCCAGAAGAAATGTTGATTGAGGCTCGAGCATCGAGGGAAGATGGGGGAGTGTCTCTATGTATGGCGTTCTCCGGATATGGGATGTATAGAGGGACTGAATCTGAAAAGATCTCCCAGGAGGGATCGTACTCACTCCCCGAGGTGTCAAGGGCTCTATTAGCCGCTTTGATTGCTTTCCTCATGTCCTTTATGTTTTGTCTAGCCTGGGGAGTGAGTTTTACCATCCGTTGCTTCCCTCCCCAGGAGGAATTACCTCAGTCGGGTTGTTTGGCATCTTTACCTCGTTGTTTGACCATTATCTGCAAGCATACACATATAACATGGTTAGTACCAGAACAGGCAGTGAAACAAGTCTTGAAATTGAATTGCAGACGACAGGTTAAATGTTGCAGAAATAGTTGCAGAATATGGCACCGCGGCCCGCACAAACAGGAGTGCAGCCGCACTGGGGGCACCGCGGACCGTGCAAAGGTGACCGCGGTCCGCATTGGAGCAAAGGCCAAAAAATCACCTCTCTGAATCATCCTACCGCGGTCCACACAAAGTGGGATTGCGGCCGCGGTGTGCCAGTGCGGACCGCACAAAGTGCAATGCAGCCGCATTGGGCACAGGTTCACTTACAGTCACTTGAACACCGCGATCCGCGCAAAGTGATAATGCGGACCACGTCAAGGCACCCCGGACCGCACAAAGGCGACCACGGGCCGCGGAGAGTACTTTGAACAGGCACTAAGTTAGGGTTTAAGTTTGTTTATTGCTATTTTTGTTCAAGTTTTCCACCGAACTTGTCCCTACTCATTTTACCCAGTTCACAAAGGTCTCTAAACACACAATATCTAACCATTACACTTTCCGAGGCTAACAAATGAAATAAAAATGAGAAGAAGAATAGACTCTAGCTACAGGGCATGGTAAACACAAGAAATTATAATATAAAACAAAGAAAGATGATGAAATGTTACCAGATTGTGATGATGAGATGCAATTAATCAGGCTAAGCAAGAATTACTATCAGAAATGAGAGTGAACAATAGCTTTTAGGGGTCTGAGTGTTAAAATTTCGAAAAGTGTAAGCTGTGACCCTTGGGCTCTATTTATAGAAAAATAGTAGGACCCAGCCTTACCTACCAGCGTGGCCGCACAAATGCCACGAGAATGTAAGTGTTCCCACAAGAGCTCACAAAAGGACCCATGAAATCGATGCTCCAAACATCAAAAATATCCACTTCGAGAATTGTATTGAGGGGCATCTCATCCCTTTTAGAAATTCCGCCGGCTCTTTGGCACTCATCACATCTCTTCACTAAATCGCCAGCATCTTTAAACAAGGTAGGCCAGTAAAATCCACAACTAAGCACTTTAGAAGCCGCTTTCGCCCCGCCATGATGGCCACCATAGGGAGAGGAATGACAAGCCTCCAAAATACCCAATGGTTCCTCCTTCGGGACACATCGTCGAATCACACCCTCCGTGCAAATCTTGAACAAGTATGGCTCATCCCAATATAAATCCAAACTATCCCGCTTGAGCTTCTTCCTTTGGTTAGAAGAGAGATCACACGAGATTATTCCGGTCACAAGGTAATTGGCAACATCGGAAAACCATGCCATATCCTTCATTGACACAGCAAGGAGTTGTTCGTCAGGAAATGAATCATTGATCTTAAGGCCGTCACAAGGCCTCCCCTCCTCCTCCAAACGGGACAAGTGGTCCGCCACTTGATTCTCACTACCCTTCCGGTCAAGCATTTCTAGATCAAACTCTTGAAGAAGTAACACCCATCTCATCAATCTCGCCTTGGAGACTTTCTTGGTCATCAAATACCTACGGGCGACGTGATTGGTGTGCACTATAACTTTGGCCCCCATAAGGTAAGGTCGAAACTTTTCCATAGCAAACACAATAGCCAACAATTCTTTCTCGGTGATTGTATAGTTTCTTTGAGCCTCACTCATGGTCTTGCTTGCGTAGTACACCGGATGAAACATCTTATTGATTCTTTGGCCCAAAACAGCCCCAACCGCAGCATCACTAGCATCGCACATGAGCTCAAAAGGCAAGCTCCAATTTGGTGCGGTAATGATGGGGGTAGAAGTCAACGTGAGCTTAAGAAGCTCGAATGCATGCATACAGCTCTCATCGAACAAGAACTTTGCATCTTTTTCTAGCAACTTGCAGAATGGATGTACCACTTTAAAAAAATCTTTTATAAACCTCCGGTAGAAACCCGCGTGCCCAAGGAAACTCCTCACCCCTTTGACAGAAGTAGGGGGAGGGAGCCTCGAAATAACCTCAATCTTGGCCTTATCAACTTCAATTCCTCGCTTCGAGATTTTGTGACCCAACACTATACCTTCTTCTACCATAAAATGGCACTTTTCCCAATTGAGAACAAGGTTGGTGTCTTCACATCGGGCCAACACTCTATCCAAGTTTACCAAGCACTCCTTAAAAGAATCCCCAACCACGCTGAAATCATCCATGAAGACCTTCAATATATCCTCCACCATGTCGGTGAAAATAGCCATCATGCAACATTGGAAGGTCGCCGGAGCATTACACAATCTAAATGGCATCCTAGAGAAAGCGAATGTGCCATAAGGACATGTAAAGGTGGTCTTCTATTAGTCCTCTAGGGCAATTAGAATTTTATTGTACCCCGAGTAACCATCTAGAAAAGAAAAGAAAGCCCGGTCCGCTAGACGATCAAGCATTTGGTCAAGGAATGTCAATGAGAAATGATCTTTTCTAGTCACCTTGTTCAGCTTCCGATAATCCATACAAACTCTCCACCCGGTGACCGTTCTAGTGGGAATGAGCTCATTGTTGTCATTGGTCACCACGGTTATACCACCCTTCTTCGGCACATATTTCACCGGAGAAGTCCACGAATTGTCAGAAATAGGATAAACCACCCCAGCATCTAACCACTTGATAACCTCTTTATTCACCACCTCTTGCATCGCCTCATTTAGTCTTCTTTGATGCTCCAAGGAAGGCTTTGCATCCTCCTCCAAGATGATTTTGTGCATGCAAAATGCGGAGCTTATTCCCCGAATATCAGCCAGAGTCCATCCGATTTCCCTTTTCTGCTTTTGAAGAACCGCCAAGGTGGCCTCAACCTACATGTTAGTAAGGCAAGAAGAAAGAATAACAGGTAAAGTAGAATTTGAACCTAAGAATTCATACATGAGGTGTGAAGGAAGTGGCTTCAACTCCAACACCGGTGGCTCCTCAATCAATGGCTTTGTTGGTGGAGTTTTGCAGTTTTCAAGATCCAAGGATAGCCTCCTAGGCTCATATGAATATGAACCCATACCATGCAATGCATTCACGCACTCCACTCTACTAGCATCATCATTGACATCCATATTAAGAAGCACAACCTCAAGGGGATCTTCAACATGGATCATGGAACTTGTGTCATCCACTATCACAACTGTGACAATGTCCACAAATTAACACACCTCTGTGCTATTAGGTTGTCTCATTGATTTGCAAACATGGAATACCACCTTCTCATCCTCCACTCGGAAAGTCAACTCACATGCTTCAACATCAACCAATGCCTTCCCCATAGCTAGGAAAGCCCTACCAAGAATAATTGGCACTTCAAAGTCCACCTCACAATCCAATATGACAAAGTTGGCCGGCAGTATAAACTTATCCACCCGAATAAGTACATCATCGATTATGCCCAAAGGTTTCTTCATCGATCGATCCACCATTTGAAGTCTCATTGAAGTGGGTCGAGGTTGTCCAATTCTCAATGTCTTGAAGACTGAGTACGACATCAAATTTATGCTAGCCCCCAAGTCACAAAGGGCCTTGGCAAAATCCGCACTTCCGATAGTACAATGGATAGTAAAAGCTCCGGGGTCCTCAAGCTTGGGTGCCATTGAATGCACTATGGCACTCACTTGATGAGTCATTTTAATTGTTTCACACTCCATCAACCTCTTCGTTGTTACCAAATCTTTCATGAACTTAGCGTACCCCGGCATTTGCTCAAGTGCCTCCACCAAAGGCACATTGATTGTGAGGTTCTTCATCATATCAATGAACTTTTTGAAATGATTGTCACTCTTTTGCTTTGCTAACCGTTGAGGATAAGGTGGAGGTGGCCTAGGCAAAAGTGCCTTGGCCTTTGGTACAACCAGCTCGGGCATGTCAGTCACATGTTCCCTAGACGAGTTCACGACATCTTGAGTCTCTAACTAGGCTTCACCATCAATATCAATCCGCACATCATTGTTCACATTTTGATTAACCATATCATCAACAATCAAAGGTACATCATTATACCGCAACTCAACATCTTCATCCATAACTTGCTTTTGCTTTGAGGCATTCACATCACTGCCTCTCCCACTTATTGTTGTAACCGCCATCACATGATTATTATTCCCACCCTTCGGGTTCACTACCGTATCACTTGGTGGTGCACCCTTGGGACAAGTATTCAACGCTTGAGAGATTTGGCCTAATTGAACCTCCAAGTTCTGGATAAATGTATTATGAGAAGCTAATTGGGCATCGGAATCTTGGTTATTTTTCATCATTTGCTCGAACATGTTTTCAGTTCGCCCCATATCACTCCCGGAGGAACTCAGACCTTGAGAAGGAAAGAGGGTGGATTGTTCGGTTGTTGGTACATGGGGGGCCTTTGAAAGCCTTGCCCCTAGTTTCCTTGGTTCTCGCTATTGTTACACCCTCCTTGATTGTTGTTGTCGCCCCAATTATTGTTATTACCATTCCAATTCCCTTGGTTTCTTTGATTACCCCAATTGTTGTTTTGGTTGTTATTATTCCAATTGCCACCACATTGTTATTGATTGTTGTTACTCCAATTACCTCCGCCTTGTTGTTGATTGCCCCAATTTCCTTGAGGATGCCATTGTTGATTCGAAGAGTTGCCTCTATTCCCTTGGTAGTTATTGACATATTGGACCTCTTCGCTTTGATCATCATAGAACTCATTTGAATAACCACCACCATCATTGTTGTTGTCATATTGTTCACAATTACCTTGAGGATGTTGCCCTCTTTGCCTCCTTTTCAACATAGAAACACCTTCCATTGCATTGACTTGGCGCAGGTTTTGGACTTGTTGCAATTACACCTTTGCCAATTGATTCATAGTTGTTGTAAGCTCGGCGATAGCTTGGCCATGATCGTGCAATTCCTTGTGCAAATGGATAAATGTAGGGTCACCTTGGGGCACATTTGCTCGGCTTTGCCATGCCGAAGAGGTGTCGTCTATTTCATCAGGTACATCACATGCCTCTTGGTAAGAAAGTTTCATAAAGTTCCCCTCTGGCCAATTGGTTCACAATGCATTGATTCATGGTGTTGATGCCCTATAAAAGGTTTGTTGAATCATAGCCTCGGTCATGTAGTTATTAGGGCACTCTTTCACCATTGTTCTATATCTTTCCCATATCTCGTGCAAAGGTTCCATTGTCTCTTGCTTGAAGGCTAGAATTTCATCCCGAAGAGCCGCTATATGACTTGGAGAAAAGAACTTGGCAATAAATATGTCCGCCAATTCATCCCATGTTGTAATAGAATGATTGGGGAGCCTTTCTAACCAATCCAATGCTTTACCCCGAAGAGAGAACGAGAAAAGACTCAATCTCAACGCATCCTCGGACACGTTTGTCTGCTTGCTACCCCAACATGTATCCACAAACCCCTTCAAGTGCTTGTAGGCATTTTGATCGGAGGCGCCCGTGAAATACCCTCTTTGCTCGAGAAAGGTCAACATAAAATTTGTGATTTGAAAGTTCCCCGCCCGGATTTGGGGAGGCACAATAGCACTGGCGTATCCTTGATTTGGCAAAACTCTGGGAGCCACTCTCGGCGGTTGCAGAAGAGGGTCTGGAATATTGTTGTTCTCATTTGCATTTATATTAGCATTTTGGCCCCTCCGTGGAACTTGAGGTAAGACCTCATATTGTTCTAGATTCTCTACCTCCTCCCCCGCTATCACATTGCCGATAGGGTCATTTGCATTAAGAGCCATTTGTACCTGATTGATCGACACAAATAGAATTAGTAAACAAGAAGGAAAGAGAAGCAAAACACAAAACTAACTAAACAGATAGTCAACACCGTAAGCTCCACGACAACGGCGCCAAAAAGTTGATCACTGCCAACTCGACGCTACACTAAGGTAGGAAGAGCAGGTCACAATAGCTTTTACCCGATATGAGGGTCGGGATTGATTTCCTCAGGGAGCTAGTAATGGAATTGGATTGTCTGTCTAGCCTAGAGATGTGTTTGTACTCCTAATGTCACTTCAAACATTTTTGGGTTTTTCGAATTATAACTACTTTTATAAAACTATTGATTAACACTAAATTATGCTACGAGAATATTTCTAAGTTGTATCTAATGGGAAGAAGTGCACTAGGATCGTGACACTACCTAGGTGGCTAATTGACGGGTAGATGTTACTAAGATTCGATTGACATAATTGGGGCTTATGCTATAACCGTTGCACAATTTTACCCACTCTCACACCTCTCGATAGAGAAAGTGACTTTGCCCAATTGATTCTCTCGAGACCAAATGGGTAGGCAAATTAGACCAAGCAACTAGGGTTCAAGTACGGTAATTACTCTCTCGAGGTTTAACCCGTTAATTGGGATTATCATTTCTCATGAGTCCATCCTAATTCCTTGTTGGGTCAATTTTTGGGGTCATAGGCTCTCTTTCTCAAGAAGAGTTAAACCCACAAAGCTTGAATCAGTGTTTGCAACCATCAATTCTAGATTAAAATATAAAATCAACCCAAATAGCAACACCCATAGTCAATCTAACACTAGACGGCAACACCCATCAATTACCCATACTAGGGTTAAGCCACAACCCTAGATAATGGGTTTAGCTACTCATGCTAGATAACAAAATTGAAGAAATAAATGAAAAACTAAGCATATTAATTAATTGCTAAAATTAAATTACAAGAATCTATCGTAAATGTAAAGCAAAAGTGCCAAAAATGGCTACAAAATACGTTCTCTTGAGCGCAACTCTCCACTGATATATCTGATTCCCTAAAAAATGGTAAAATATTCTATTTATAATAGGCTGGAAAAATCGGACAAAAAACCCCTGCGGGGTCAGTGCAGGCCGCATTAAATGGACCGCGACTTCACTGGGCTTACTTCTGCTTCTCTGAACTTGGACTCCGCGGACCGCGTAGAACGGACCGCGGCCGCGGAGGGAGCTAGCGCGGTCCGCGCAACCACAACCGCGGACCGCATGGCACTGGCTTTGCAAACTTCATCTCTCTGAATCTCATAACCGCGTACCGCACAAATGAGTAGTGCGACCGCGGAGCCTTCATCGCGGACCGCAGATGTGTACCGCGACCGCGCTTCTTCTAGCCTGATTCACCAACTCTCTGAACCACCTAATGCGGCCGCATTCCACTTTGCGCGGTCCGCACTAGGCCTTCTTTTCTTAAATTTCTTGGTCTTTGATACTTGAGCAGGTTTCACTCCTTTTTGAGCCGATCTTTGACATTTTGTCACTTTGTCGATCAAACTTGCGATCAAGAACAACTTGTGAGCCTTTTAGGACAATTTTGTAACAATATATGATCAAAGCATAGGCAAGTAGGGGCATAAAACATGTTAAAATCTTAACTTATCATCCTCCCTTGTCATTACAACATTTCTAGCTGCCTCGGTCATGCCAGCATTGACATGCTCCTCGAATGACTCTGATAGTACTCAAAGCCTCCATGAGTCTGCACTCTAAGGCAGTGACGATTTTCCTTAGTTCCATCTCGGTCTGTGTACGTCCCTCCAAATCATTCGGATACTCTCAATCTCTTCAAGAGTGTGCCCCTCAAGAATGCTAAGGGTGCCTTCCATCTTCTTCAAGCGTTGGCCAAAGATCTCCACGGCGTCCATCCTCACGATCATCTTCATCACCCATTTTTTTTCCGAGCGAGACATCCTCAGGAAGGACCTCCACTTCACCCTCGCTTGCCTCAGTGGCAGATGGTTCTTAAGATGTAAGTCCTTCGTTTGACATAACCTCGGTTGGTACCTCCTCGCTCTTGTTGGTGGCATTTTTCCTTTTTTATGACCGCTCTTTCCAGCAACAACCTGGATGACGTTGGCTTGGGCGTTGATAGCGTTAATTTCTCCGCCGTTCTCCATTCCCTTAGTTGCAACCTTTGCTCTGATACCACGTTGTCACGTCCTTAGTTGTTAACTAAGTATACGTGTGACACTTGACAACTTGCTCACGATCTTGCACAACTTGCTCAAGTTCTTGCTATGCCAAGTCAGCCTTACTACACTTAAGATCACTAAGAGAATGGTAGAAAAAATACAAGAGAATTATTAAAGGAAGCTTTGTATTAGGGAGAACTTGAATTGTTTGCTTGGTGAATTACAATTGAATGGCCCCCCTATATATGCTAGTCTCCTATGGGCTAGTGTGTAAATAATAATTATTATACAAGTCCTTAATGTTTACAAGATAAAGGGTTTCTCTAGAATTCTCTACAAGTTTAGAATATTCCAAGGACTTTCCTAGCAAATCCATAAGGATCTAGGTTCTTGCTAAGGAAATGTCCATACTTATCTAGAATCTTCTCACAAATGCTAGCCTTCTTCTTATGTAAGCATTCAGATGACATTAATATATGCCAAATGGCGCCTATGTGGCATGATGACATGGAGGGTCATCACACTAGGCTCAATTATTATCCATAAATCATGATTATCAGAGAAATTATTGCACATATCAGTAACTTTGCAATAAAGAAGAAAATAGATAAAACTTGAGTTCAACAGGTAATCTGTGTTGACACCCAATTTTTTCCTATATATTTTTAATATGCAAAGTACTTTCAAAATAGCATAAATATGCATTTATAACTATGTCCAAATGTTTTATCATTTTTTCCTATTTTTTTAAAAGATTTTTAAACCAATTTATTCCCGTATTTTACTCATAAAAAACCAATAATAATTCCCCAAATTATAATTTTTGGTGATTCATTTGTTGGATCGTCATATTTTTACTAAAATATAGCTAAGATAATTTTTGCATATTTTTACAAATTTATTTAGTATTTTTAAAGCTAAATTGCATATAATTGCAATATTAGCCTCTTATAGATTTAATTGCATTTAAATCTATAAATATTAAGTCCAGTATTTTTAATTTGATAATTATGTACTATAAATCATTTTAGAACCTTTAATTTATCTACAGAAATTATTTTATTATTTTTTATAAATAAAAAAAAAATTGGATATTTAAAATCTAGCCCAATTATATTTCAATTATTGCCTGAATTGAACCTCCAATTTAAACCCAATTACCCGGCCCAATTCCTACTCATACCTGACCCCCAACCCGATTAAACCGACCCATACCCAATTCCCCACCTAACCTTTTAAATCCCAGCCGTTGATCTAAATGATCAACGGCTATCGGCTGCCCTTTCCTTTTTTAATCCAAACTAACCCCTAAACCTAAATCATTTCTTACCTACCTCCACCCTTAAATCCCCTTCTCTCTCTATTCTCTCTGAAACTCCATCAAACCCTAGCCGCCGCCACCCTAATCCGCTCTAATCCATGGCCTTCCAAGGTCATCGTATACCTGTATCAACCTCCCACGGCCCCTACGTGTTCGTTCCTGTGGTCTCATGAATAGATCCTAAAAGGGCTTTTTCCAGTGTTTGCTCGATGATTGTTCTCCGGTCATCTCTGACTTTTCTCCGGCCAGCCATGGCCATTCGAGTCAGACCTTCGACTCTCCTTCTTAGATCGATGGTTTTCAAGGCCTTTTTCATCACTTGGGGTTCTTCTGAAACCCTAACCTCTAAGGTTCTTTTGATTTCTTTTAGATCTGCTTCATATCTATGTTTGCTTTGGACTTCTAAGCATTTTTCTCGAAGTTTCTTTTTAAACTCTACTTTCAAAACCCCTTATCTTTTCCGATTAGGGTTTTTGTTGAGTTATTTCAAAACGTTTCTCTGATTTTTTGACATGTTTTGCTATGTTTGCTCGTATCGTTCTTCTACCTGAGTTTTCATGTTAAAAGCCCTAATTTCTTTTGACTGTTTATTAGATGAATGCTTGTTTGCTTGAGTTTTGTCCTATTTGTTTGTTTATACTCTTTTAAAACTCTAATGTTGTTGAAAATCCTATGGATTTGAATCTGAGACTGTTCTTTTAAGTGCATGACTCGATTTGAAGTTCTTTATTTTAAAACCTTTTATTCCTTTGTGTGATTCTTCTGACTCTGGTTTTCTATCATCTCTAAAACTCGATTATGCTCGAAATCCTAATTTTAAAAAGGGGGTTTTCCTCACCTGCTACTGTGAGGTCTTTGCATGCCTTTGATATTCTATGTTTTCTTCACTACTGATTCAATGTGACTTGACCTACTAGACTATCATGCTTCGAATGTTGTTACCTACTGAATTTTGTGCTACTATTGTATGCTATTTCCTTTGCCAACAGGCTTGGCCTCGCATGTATAGTGTTTATGCACCCTATTTATATGTTGAGTTTCCTTCTTTGACTGGTCTTCAATTTGTGACTGATTTCAAACTTTTCCTTTGTGAAATTCTGATTTCACTCGCATGTTAAGGTTAACTGACTTCTTTTCCTGTTTTGCCTTACTGAATCCTTTCCAAAATTAGAGTATTTCTGTACCTAGACTCGATTGCTTACTTAATGTTTTACTACTTCTTTTATAGCAACTGTCAGCCTGCTGACAAATTGATTTCCTTCCTTATTTTCAACCTGTCATTGCCCGTTAAGAAAGTGATCCCTTAATTAAAGGCAATCACTTGTATAATTGATTATGAATAATGATTGTTTTCATGTTTGTAGCTTCTTACCTCTCTCTTACTCGTTTTCAAAAACTATAAATACCATGTACTTCTTTTCTTTCAAGGACACAAACACAAGGCATAAAACACTTGAGTTCAAACACACACTCCACTAAATCTCTCTCTTTTTCTCTGTTACTACTATATTGTTGCCTTACCTAGCCGGCTGAAAGCCAAGGCTAGGCTGTCAAAAACTTGATTATTTTCCTCTGCATTTGCATTTCTTACTGGTATGTTCGAATTAAGCTTCTGCACCAACAACAACATGCTTATTTACTGTTTCTTGCATCCTTGCTTGTCTACTGTTTGTATTTAACCCTGTACCATTATTAAAGCATGTTGTAACTTCCCCTTTTTCCTGTTCTGAATAAATGTATCATGACTTGTAAATCCTAAATCTCTACCCCAATGCATTTAATACTTGTGGTTGTTTTAGGGCATGGCAACAATGGACATTGCTGTACATGACCCAAACTTGATTCCCCTGGGATCACAACCTCCATGTTTATCTCATATGTTGTGATTGGGTTACAGGCATGTCAACACTTCCCATTGTTGTGCTGTCTCCCTATCATCCTTTCCCCTCCTCTATTCCCTCAGTTCTTGAAACTTAGTTTCTGCACTTTTATCATATTCTTTGACTTAAGTTCTGTCCCCCCACCCCATGTGAGCCCTGCCTTGGGACCCATGAGCTCCTTCTGAAATTGGACACATAAGGGCTGGCATTTCCACACTGCATTCATCCCTGTTCTGGTTATGTAACTTGGGTGTGAGCGCTGCCCAGGGTCCTATTGAGACCCTTAGGGAACTATGACACACTCAAGTCCGAGAAAGGCTTTGGATCAATGGCAATTTTGAGGTGGTTTATTCCTTAACTCAGAGAGGAAGTCAAAAATCAGGCTTCCTCTGGTTGTAACTTTTCTGATGTAACTCATTATTTCCGGTTTGTAATAATTTGTAATAAACATTTGGGGGCTGGCTAGTAAAAATGGTTGGGTAACTATGTATGCTCAAGGGTAGAGAACATGCCTATAGGACTTATGTGCTGAACAATTCAATTCTACGTTTAGAAAAACATGCCTATAGGACTGTTTTAAATTCTTTGTATTCAATTCTGCATTTTTTAGATACCATGTCTGTAGGGTTTATCTCAATTTCTTCATGGTTAATGTCACACCTAGATAACCTGCCTATAGGACTTATTTACATACTGCATGCCACCTAGATATCATGCTTTAGGTTCTAAACGGCTATAAATAAGTGTCATGTTCATAATATCGAAATCAGTAATATATAGAAATCATGCCTATAGGGATTCCCAAGTAAATCTAGTTCGTTTCCATTCACATTCGATGTTAGATATCATACCTATATGGATTAAAATCAGCAAATAGTAGATACCATCGCCTATAGAATCTGAAACTAGTTCAATTTCAAATCAGTTCGCTTCCGAACCAGTTTTAAACAACTTTCCTTCTTTATTTAACGAGGTTTAGCAAGCATGACTATAGGATCCCAGACCATTCATTTTAAGTTGTTACTGTTTTGCCACACTTTAATTCAGTAAGTAGATACCATGTTTCTAAGGGCTCACCCAAACACTTAGGCAAGCCTTAGGTAATAACCATAATAAAATTTGAATCCGCTTTTGTTAGTTGCTACAACCAGCAGGCATGCCTGATTCGTACTTCTTATCTGAGTTATGTAATAAACTGATCTGCCTCAACAATTAAACTCCCCTCGTCTTTAGTATTTTAATCAGACCTAAAAAGTATGTGCAAGTCATGCTATTTATGTGTTTTTTTGTTTGAGAAGGAATACATGGGCCTTTATATGTTTATATGCTTCCCCAACATGCAGTATTATGTGTTTTGTATGTCGCCTTAGATTTTTTTCTTTTGAAACCATATCAACCTAATATCCCTCCCTTTTAGGAATATTAGTCCTAAGCTCTTCCGGGACTGATAGAAATGGGACGGGTAATAGCATGCAATAGTGATCGAGACCAATCCTTGCTTTAAATACCTTAACGAGGTGGAAAGGATAGATATGGATATGATGACCAGTGTGCTAATACCACGTGTATCCCCTCTTTTGAGGAGTGTCATACCGGGTATCGCGTTGATGTGATCCATATTAAATACAAACCTAGGACCCCTTTACATTCATCAACATGCTTAGTTATAACTCTTTCAAAACATTGCTTTATTTTATCATTTCTAAACACTTGTGTATTTAAAAACCCTTCTTATGTGAGCCTTGTTTGTTTACTTATTAATTGCACGGATGCACAATCAACTGTCTGACTGGGAACCACACTAGTGGATCCTGAGGGTGCCTAACACCTTCCCCTTAGGATAATTTCAAGCCCTTACCCTATCTCTGGTTATTCAAACGAACTTAGAATTAAACCCAATTGGTGTCCTAATGCACTCTAAATCATTAGGTGGCAATTCTTCAAATTGCAAAACCCAGTTCCCAAAAGGAACAAGTTGTCTCATACCAAATGGCATAAACCTAATTTCGCGAGAAAAAGGAGGCGCGACATCATGGCGACTCTGCTGGGGATATTTAGGCTTTTACCATTTCAGACTATTATTGTGGATTTATACCTCTTTATGTGAAATTACTTGTTTAATTCTTTTAAGCATTCAATTCCCTTTTCAACTGCAAAACTGACTTGTCTTCTTTTTTCTTTCCTTACTACTGCTTTAAATTATGAAACTGCTGTATTTACTGCTTTCTTAAAGTGAAAATACGTGCCAACATGCTTTTAATTATTGCATAATCATGCTTAACATCATACTCCACTCATGCCAAATGAATACCATAGCAACGCTTATAATGAGTGGTTGCTCTCTTCCTATATTATTACCCCCTAAATCCGGAAAAGGCATATTTACGGTAAAACCAGTCGATCAATGGCGTAGTCGACGGTTCCGTGCCTTTCTCCCTTGAGTTGTCCGCTCAAGGGTACCAGTCTAAAACCCTATAGAAACCTCACTCTATTTAAATTGTTCATGCATCATGGTCAAACCTAGCCGAGTCAGTTATGTTGTCCGCATAATGACTCTTTAAGATAGCCTTGTCCAAAGTCCACTAGGTTTCCCTAAACCCAAATGGTCATCCTCACGTTCTGTGCATTTATTTGGAGAACTAAATGCTTCATTCTATTTGCTGGTATTAAATAGTCGAGTCTGGTGGGGGTAAGGGCCTAACCTTGTTTGTCTTGTAGAAATGAGGCACAAAGTCCCCAGATTCAGCATGGTCACCAACATCCACCCAAAATTGCTAAGTTGGTGGGAGGATCTTCACTCGAGTGATCAAACTCTTGTCCGGAAATATCTGGGCAATCTACCTTCTCTTCTGGAGATTCAACCCAACAACAAGATCATAGAAACTGCTACTTTGTTCTGGGACTGTAAGAGGGTCGTATTCCACTTTGAGGACATTGAAATGACAACCTTGCTAGAAGAAGTATAAGGATTGGCCGGTATAGCATGGGAAACTCCGGGTTTGTTAATGCTTGAGAACCGCAAGGGCAAGGACATCCTCAAAATGATGGGTTTGAAGAAGAATCTAGAACTACCATGTTTGAAAGAATCCTACATTCCTTTTGACTATTTGTATGAAAGGTACGGTCACAGCAAATCCTACTGTACCTATCCTGACGAGTTTGCCATCACATCATTAGGGCATATTCACCGAAGGGTCTTTGTATTCATGTTTTGTTTCCTTGGGTTGATCGTGTTTCCCATGAAGAAAGCAAGAATCCATACCAGGTTGCCCATGGTAACTAAGACCTTAATGGAAGGAATTGGCGGACAACCCTTCAGCATTGTGCCCATGATCATTGCGAAAATATACCGAGCCTTGGAGAAGTGTCAACAAGGAGCCAAACACTTCGAAGGCTGCAATTTGCTACTTCAGCTCTGGCTCATGGAGCATCTCCAAAGGGGTGAATACCGACAAGAGATTCAGTAAAGAGACTGGGATGATCATATCGCTTTCCATCATCCGCAACGAATGAATTACATGCCCAACATGTTCGCCCAGCCAGAAGATGCCAACGGATGGGTAGAATTATTCGATAATCTAACTGAAGGCTAGGTACAGTGGATGTTCGAGTGGTTTTCGACCGAGGAATTCATTGCCAGATCCAGAGATGTACCTTTCTTGATATTGATCGGTCTGCGAGGAACATACCCTTACGTCCCTCTCCAAGTTATGAGGCAAGCTGGTAGGAAGCAGGTTATACCCAGGGTCGATAAGATGAGTCATTTCCAGGATGACTTCTAGGCTGATGATAGTCCTTATAAGTGCCAAGTTCAGCATATGTGGCAATGCAAGATTGTCATGGGGAGAAATACTATCGAGCCAGACAGATACCACACTAGCTGCACTCCATACTATTCAGGATGGTTGGAAGATAATCACGATGTTCTGGGCCATCCAGGGTTTGCTAGGGGCCACAGGATCATAGATGAAAGGGCCGAGGCACAATTCAAATACAACCAACTACGCAAGAGGATCCGAGAGTGCAAAAGCGAGCACTGTGAGATACAAGAAGCCAACCAGAAACTGATTGAGCAATGGAAAGATATGGTTGTCAGTGCCAACAAGCGACTGGGATACCTGGAGCGAGGCATAGTGGAATTAGAAAGAAAGTTTCTCAAGTGGGACGAAGACTGACAAAATGCTGAAGGAAACGAAGGTGTACATCTAGCCAGAGCCTACCTATTGCTGGGACTTCGCGAGCTAGGAAAGCTGTTCGACGGAGCTAAGGATGCCAAATCTGGGGAAGGTCCTTCTGGGACCAAATAGATAGGAGTTTGTCTTTTTGCTTTATAAAATGTAATAAAGTCATTGGCCATTAATGACATTTATTTCATGTTTGTTTAGTGTCGATTTTTTGAGGCATTTAGCATTCTAAGTTCTCCAAATTAATTTGTCACTAGGCCTACCTCGGGCATAAAGAGGTTTCCAAATTAGGACACGTTTTACATTCCGCACTATGTGTTTAAATATCACAACATTTTTATGATCTTCACTAACTTGTTACCTTTTTGTTTTTACTTTTGTTTTATTATTCCCTTCCCCAAAGGTTAGTTCGTGCACTCTGGCAACATCATCTTATTCCACGAGATCCAGGGGCCCTTCACCCACTCCTCCTCTTAGTCCTGTCAAAAATAAGAACAAAGGGAAGATGGAAGATTTGAACAATGTCAGAAAGGAGAATTCAGCTGAACGGGTAGAGGTCACTTATGGTCATGGTACTCAGGTTTCCAAAGAAAATGCATCTCAACTCGAACACAAGCTGCTGAAATTCCAAGAAGAACTTGATCAGGTTCAGAATCTAGCAAATCTATAATTTTCCCTCACCACTCCAGATAACAATTTCCCAAATGCTCAGAACCCCACACATCCACAAAATATCCCAAAGCAACAAAATCATACCGCGCCTCACCATCACTGCAACACCTGCCATACCTCAAACAACACCCCGTTACTCATTCCAGAACCCCCAAAACTCCACAAATGACCACTTTCGCACCCACCATAATGCCCCCATCTACGTGGAGACCATGCCACACTCTACTCAACCCATATTAAGCACACCCGAGTCTGATGATAAAGACCTGCTCATCAGGAACCTGACTGAAGAACTTAAGAAATTGACTAGCCGGATTCAAGGTGTCGAGGGAAGCAAGGGAATTGAAGGGATGAACTATGAAGATATTTGCATACAGCCCGATGTTGAGCTGGACGAAGGGTACAAACCTCCGAAGTTCAAAATGTTTGATGGTACAGGGGATCCAAGGGTCCATTTGAGAACGTACTGTGACAAACTGGTTGGAGTAGGGAAAGACGAGAGAATCTGCATGAAACTTTTCATGAGGAGCTTGAAAGGATATGCTTTGTCCTGGTACATTAGCCAAGATCCAAAGAAATGGTTGAACTGGGTAGGCATGGTGTCCGACTTTATGGAAAGGTTCAGGTTTAACACAGAGAATGCGTCAGATGTGTTCTATATTCAGAATCTAAAGAAGAAGCCTACGGAAATGTTTCGCGAGTATGCCACTCACTGGAGGTCCGAAGCTGCTAAGGTCAGACCTACCTTAGAGGAGGAACAAATGAACAAATTCTTTGTCCGGGCTCAAGACCCGCAGTATTATGAATGCCTAATGATAATCGAGAGCCATAAATTTTCTGACATTATCAAGCTGGGAGAAAGGATTGAAGAGGGTATCAAAAGTGGTATGATTATGAACTTCGAGGCCTTGCAAGCTACAAATAAGGCTTTACAATCAGGTGGAGTGTCCAAGAGAAGGGACGTAGGAGCCGTAATGGTTTCACAGAGAACCAAATCCCCCATCAAATACCAAGCCTACCCAATGCCTCCACTCACATATCAGCCTACTCCAAACTACCAAGCACCCTCACCCTCTTACCAAGATCCACCACCACTTTATCAATCACCTTCACCTCCCGCATATTAGCCTACTTCGCGCAGATATTCCCAACCCATACATGTCTACCAAACCTAAAATGCTCAACCATTCCACTATCAATCACCTCCTGCACACCAAAACTTCCCTAGACCTCGACCAAATATTGACCGCAGACCCCCAAAACAATATACAGCCATTGCTGAACCTATTGACCAGTTGTACGAGAGACTCAAAGCTGCTGGTTATGTTACCCCCATCCGTACTGCAACTCTTGAGAACCCTTCTCAGTGGTTTAACCTAAACAAATCCTATGCATACCATTCCGGCATGAAGGTATACATCATCGACCAATGTCGTTCTCTGAAAGACAAGATCCAGACTTTAATTGATAATAAGATTATTATGGCAAAGGAACCTGCTCCAAATGTCCGCAACAACCCTCTGCCAGACCATAAGGGTGGAGGCATCCATATGATTGAAATCGAGGATGATTGGGATCCCGAGGGATCAATCGGGTTGATTGCAAAAGGTGATGACCCAAAGAAGCCAATAGTTACTCTTAATCCGATCGTGGTCCAGACTTAGCCCTCTGGGGACGCCGAGGTAAATATGTTCATGCCACTTGAGTTTGAAGCAATGCCATCTGCAAAGACACCAGCACCAATTGAGGTCGAATTCGTGTCTCCAGCAAATGCACCCATACCATTTGAAGTTGTAGTTTTACCATCCAAGACACATGCTCCATTCGGAGTAAAGATATCCATGCCAATTCCAGTGGCGATGTCGACCATGACGCCATTCCATACAAAGTCTATACCATGAGACTATACAGCCGAGGCAAGAAGGAAAGGCAAGGTTAGGTTCGAAGAAACTATTGCGGCACAGGGTATGACTAGAACTGGCAGGGTTTATACGCCTGAACACTTACCTGAGTCAAGCAAGCAGGCCTTCAATCAGCCATCCATCATTGAGACAGGGCCGAATGCTCTTTGGAGAAAGATACAAGCCCAAGAGTACCCGGTCATCGACCAGTTGAACAAAACACCGGCGCAAATATCCATTCTTGCTTTGCTATAAAATTCTGAGGCACACAAGAACGCTCTATTGAAGGTGCTGAGTGAAGCATACATGCCAAGCAACATCACTGGCGGGGAAATGGCTAACATGGTAGGGCAGGTATTGGAAAGTCATAAAGTTACTTTTCATGAAGATGAATTGCCACCAGAAGAGTTGAGTCACAACAAGGCATTGCACATCACCGTGCAATGTGAAGATTATTTTATCACCAGAATCCTGATTGATGGAAGATCCAGCCTCAACATTTGTTCGTTGTAACACTCTAAAAGTTGGGTAAGGGACTGCATGAAATAAAGGATGGAGCTATCAATGTGAAAGCTTTCGATGGCTCCCAAAGGTCCACCATTGGGGAGATTAGTCTGTGTTTGCAAATGGGGCCAACTTGGTTCGATGTTGATTTCCAAGTGATAGACATGCCAGCATCTTACAATCTGTTGTTGGGATGGCTGTGGATTCATGCTGTTGGGGCCGTAGCATCAACACTGCATCAGGCGGTAAAGTTTGAATGGAATCACCAGGAGGTGATCATTCAAGGCGACGGTAGCAACCCTATATATAGTCGCCAGACCATTCCGTCAATCGAAGGAAGAAAGAAGCTAGGTGGAGAGACTTACCATCACATCAAACGGGTAAATGTTGTTGACAAAGACAAATGGTGGGATAACAAGATTGAGAGTATACTGAATTGGAGTGGGTACGAACCTGGCAAAGGGCTTGGCAAGAACCTCCAATGAATTACTAAGCCCATAAAACTCAGGAAGCATGACACCACTCTTGGTCTAGGATATGGGTACACCTGGGAAGAATTCAACAACTGGTCACCACCATGGCACGGTCCTTACTATCCACTGGAGCAGCCAATACCACATCTGGAGCAGACTTTCCAACCGGTCGATATAATTTATGGGTCAGATGAAGAAGAAGCACTAGCAGCGATGAAGAACTTGTTCTTAGAAGACAATGGCATGTACTGTTGTATTGTTCTCGAGGAGGAGGGGGAGGAAGGCCCTTCCATACAGGCTGTAAGCAGAGGAGCACGCCTCAATAACTGGACCATCAGGACAACCAGAGCCCGACGTGCCTCGGGGTAGCAAGGCTAAAACAAGCATCATGCACTATTTTATTTACTAAATGATTTTCGTTTGCATTTTAATTCCCGCAATAAGAGCTCCAATGTTCCAATAACAATTATGCAATTTATCCAAGCATTTTAACTTTTCTTATAATTCGACGCTTATTATTATTTTTCTCTCATTACTTTACTTATACAACATTACTATTACTTACCTTGATGAGCCAATGACTGTGACATGCAATGAGATAACGCAACAAACAAACATAGATTCAGAGGAAGATGACATACCAGAAGAGATTGTTAAGGAAGTTGAGAATTTTGGGAACAAACCTAAGTCCAACCTGGACGAGACAGAAGTTGTTAACCTGGGAGATGCAGAAAACGTCAAAGAAACACGAATCAACGTTCACTTATCGCTGTCAGAAAAGAAGGAATATACAAAATTTCTAAGAGAATATGAGGACATATTCGCCTGGTCATATGATGACATGACTGGTCGGAGTATATCTATTGTGGCTCATAAATTGCCAACCGATCTAACATGTCCACCGGTAAAGCAAAAGCTAAGAAAGTTCAAACTTGATATGAGTCTAAAAATCAAGAAAGAAGTCACTAAGTAGGTCAAAGATAAGGTTCTCAGGGTAGTAGAATACCCAACATGGTTAGCCAACATCGTACTAGTACCGAAGAAGGACGGGAAGGTCAGAGTCTATGTCGACTACCGGGATCTCAACCGGGCCAGTCCGAAAGACGACTTCCCTTTGCCAAACATACACATCCTGATCGACAATTGCGCCAAGCATGAGTTGCAATCGTTTTGTAGATTGTTTCGCTGGTTATCATCATATCTAGATGGATGAAGAAGATGCTGAGAAAATGAATTTCATTACGCCATGGGGAATGTATTGTTACAAGATAATGTCGTTTGGGTTAAAGAATGCAGGGGCCACCTACATGAGGGCCATGACTACCATTTTCCATGATATGATACCCAAGGAGATTGAGGTATATGTAGATGATGTCATCATTAAGTCCAAGAAAGCCACCGATTACATGGAAGATTTGAGGAAGTTCTTCAATAGACTGCGAAGGTACAACCTAAAACTGAATCCCACAAAGTGTGCATTTGGGGTTCCTGCTGGAAAATTACTTGGGTTTATTATGAATCTCCGAGGAATAGAACTGGATCCATCAAAAGTCAAAGCTATTCAAGAATTTCCACCACCAAAGAACAAGAAGGATGTGATGAGTTTCTTGGGAAGGCTTAACTACATCAGCCGGTTCATAACGCAATCTACAGATATCTGTGAGCCAATCTTTAAGATGTTGAAGAAGGACGCCACTACCAAATGGACTGATGACTATCAGAAAGCTTTCGACAGGATCAAGAAATACCTGTCAACACCACCAGTCTTGGTCCTGCCCGAGCCAGGTAGACCTTTATTACTCTACCTTACAGTATTGGATGGAACGTTCGGTTGTGTTCTGGGGAAGCATGATGAAACGGGAAGGAAAGAGAAGGACATCTATTACCTCAGTAAGAAGTTCACCCCGTACGAGGCCCGGTACTCTCTGTTAGAGCACACCTATTGTGCTTTGACTTGGGTAGCTCAGAACCTGAGGCACTATTTCTGTGCCTATACCACATATATCATATCAAGGATAGATCCTTTGAAGTACATCTTTCAGAAGCCCATGCCTACTGGAAAGCTAGCCAAGTGGCAAATCCTGTTAAGTAAGTTCGACATTGTTTACGTAACTCGAAAGCGGTCAAGGGACAAGCACTGATAGACCACCTTGCTGAGAATCCCGTGGATGGAGAATACGAACCCCTGAAAATGTGTTTTCCTGACGAAGAGGTATCATTCATAGGAGAAGATATTACAGAATCCTATGACGGTTGGAGAATGCTTTTCGATGGAGCAGTAAATTTCAAAGGAGTTGGAATAGGAGCAGTCCTAGTATCAGAAACCGGTCAGCATTATCCGGTGTCTGCCAAACTCAGGTTCCCGTGTACCAACAACATGGCCGAGTATGAAGCCTGCATCCTAGGGCTCAAAATGGCCATTGACATGAACATTCAAGAGTTGTTAGAGATCGGAGATTCAGACCTACTCATACATCAGGTCTGAGAAGAATGGGCAACCAAGAACTCCAAGATACTTCCGTATCTGCATCACGTACAGGAATTGAGGAAGAGATTCACGAAAACGGAGTTCCAACATGTTCCTAGAGTCTAGAATGAGTTCGCTGATGCATTGGATACCTTTTTATCTATGATACAACATCCAGACAAAAACATCATTGATCCCATTCCAGTAAAGATCCACGATCAGCCAGCTTACTGTGCCCATGTCAAAGAAGAAGCAGATGGAAAGCCTTGGTTTCATGATATCAAGGAATATTTGTCAAAAGGCGAGTACCCAGAATTTGCAAACCCCACTCAGAAATGCACACTTCGAAGATTATCCAACAATTTCTTTCACAACGGAAGAATCTTGTATAGGAGGACTCCCGATTTGGGACTATTAAGGTGTGTCGACTTAAAGAAGCATCCAAGCTACTAAAGGAAATTCATGCCGGGACTTGCGGTCCACATATGAACAGTTTTGTCTTAGACAAGAAGATACTCCGGGCTGGTTACATTTGGATGACTATGGAAACAGACTGCATCCAGTATGTTCGGAAATGCCACCGCCGTCAGATACATGCAGACATGATAAAGGTACCTCCAAATGAGTTTAATGCAACAAGTTCACCTTGGTCATTCGTCGCTTGGGGGATGGATGTTATTGGACCAATCGAGCCTGGCGCTTCCAATGGACACAGATTTATCCTAGTAGCAATCGACTATTTCACCAAATGGGTCGAAGCAACATCTCACAGGGCAGTAACCAAGAAAGTCATGGCAGACTTTGTCCGCGACCGCATTTCCAGAGTTGATCATTACTGATAATGGCTCCAACCTCAACAGCGACTTGATGAAAGCTATGTGTGAAACCTTCAGGATCAAACACAAGAATTCCACAACCTACAGACCTCAGATGAACGGGTCTGTAGAAGTCGCCAACAAGAATATCAAGAAGATATTGAGGAAAATGATAGAGAAGCATAAACAGTGGCACGGGAAGTTATCATTTGCTTTATTGGGGCATCGCACCTCAGTCCACACATCAACCGGGGCAACCCCCTATATGCTGGTTTATAGTACAGTGGCAGTCATTCCCGCTGAGGTAGAAATTCCCTCCCTAAGGTTCATGCAGGGCTCAAAATGCAGTTTGCCATGGTCAAATTTATCAGAACAGAATGTCCAGAGCCTTCACAAAAGAGTCAAGCCGAGATAGTTCACACCGGGACAGCTGGTGTTAAAGAAAATTTTTCCACATCAGGATGAAGCCAAAGGGGAGTTCTCTCCCAACTGGCAGGGTCCATACATGGTTCTCCAGGTTCTGACAGGAGGAGCCCTCATACTCGCAGATATGGACGGAGAAGTCTGGCCAAAGCCGATCAATTCAGATGCAGTCAAGCATTACTATGAGTGATCTTTATGCTTTCCTTATATGATGTAATTTGTACTATGCCTGACCTGATTCCCGTTTAAGAGGGGATGCGTAGGCAGCCCTATGGGTTCGGTCACAATTTAATAAAATTTTCATTTTTCTCGCAATTGGAAACTAGGGCAGAACTTTGAGGAGGACCCTCAAAATTCCGAAGTAATTTTAGCCGATCGTCGCAAGCAACAGTCAGAAGCATCGACCTATTAAACTGGGGCAGAATTTTGAAGAGGACCCTCAAAATTCCGTAGCAAGAGAGGTTGCAATGTCCCGAACCACGTCACAGTCATCGGTTCATCTAAATAAATATTATTATTATGTCATATATTTACGAAATCATGCATGTTTACTACTAAAATTGCTTTGTTTAGAAACGCTACCCTAATGATACATACAATATCACCAGATCAGAGCCGAGCAGGTCAAGCAGAGTCATCAGGGATACGAACAAACCTCCCCTTTTACAAAACTCACGATTTTTCTTTGGATGCAGGCACTTGGATTGCGCAATCATCAAACATATCATACACTCACGAGACGAACATTGTTCGGGAATACAACTCTTAGAACCGTTTCACTTACCCACATTTGCTATCCATACACACCAATGACATTCTGTGTGTCATAATGTCTCTAGCAGTCACAATATCGCAACCTGATATCAGCTAAGAAATCTCTATTACCACTTGCCATTTTATTTCTTTCATAAGGCTACCATTATGCCTTCCGAGACTAAACACTGTCTCCATCTGCATTTTTCTACATTGCTTAAGGCTACCATTCTGCCTTCCGAGACTAAACGCTGTCTCCATCTGCATTTTCTGCATTGCATAAGGCTACTATTCTACCTTCTGAGACTAAACGTTGTCTCCACCTGCATTTCTACATTGCATAAGGCTACCATTTTACCTTCCGAGGTTAAGCTCTACCTCATCTACGTTTACATGGCTGAAAGATCGCCACATCATCTACATCTGCATAGCTGAAAGATCGCCACCTACTACATCTACATGGCTAAAAGATCGCCACATCATCTATGTTTACATGGCTGAAAGATCACCGCCTTTTATATTTGCATGGCTGAAAGATCGCCACATCATCTACATTTGCATGGCTGAAAGATTGCCACCTCATCTATATTGCATGGCTGAAAGATCGCCACCTACTACATTGCATGGCTGAAAGATCACCACCTATTACGTTGCATGGCTGAAAGATCGCCACCTACTGCATCCGCATGGTTGAAAGATCACCTCATACTACATCTCATGGGCTGAAAAATCACCTCATACTGCATCCGCATGGCTGAAAGATCACCTCATACTTCATCTCATGGGCTGAAAGATCGCCACATACTGCATCTCATGGGCTGAAAGATCGCCAAATTATCCAAAGGCGTCATCGTTCGGAGGCACCATTTTAATAGCCCGAGAACACCATGTCATGGCCTGAGGACCCCTTTTAATCTTTTTCATATAATTATTCAAAGGTATCATGGTTCGGAGGCACCATCCTCATAGCCCGAGAGCATCATTTCATGGCCTGCGAATCCTTTATTATATGCTTCATCGCCTAGGACATCAAGGTCTAAGGACGTCATTCTAACCGTCCGAAGACAATCTTCATGGTCCGGCGGGAAATTGCATCATGTTTAAATTTACGCACAATATATGCTTGTATTACTTATTTGCAAATAAACCGGCGAGCAACGACCATCTCGGCAAGAGCGATCCCGCTCCAGTTCCCGCAGCCATATCAAACCTAAACCATTTCACCGTCCTGGATATTTCATCCATTCTTGAAAGTCTCCACGGCATAAACCTCTTCAAACTATTTCGCTCGGACAAAATTGATCATCATATCTTTACTTGACAACTCTTCCATCTTTCCCGGGTAAAGAGGGGCAGCTGTTGATACCCAATTTTTCCCTATGTATTTTTCATATGCAAAGTACTTTCAAAATAGCATAAATATGCATGTATAAGTATTCTAAATGTTTTAATATTTTTTCCCATTTTTTAAAAGATTTTTAAACCAATTTATTCCCCTATTTTACTCATAAAAAACCAATAATAATTTTCAAAATTATCATTTTTGGTGATTCATTTGTTGTATCCTCATATTTTTTCTAAAATATAGCTAAGATAAATTTTTGCATATTTTTACAAATTTATTTAGTCCTTTTAAAGCTAAATTGCATATAATTGCAATATTAGCCTCTTTTAGATTTAATTGTGTTTAAATTTATAAATATTAAGTCCAATATTTTTAATTTGATAATTATGTACTATAAATCATTTTAGCACCTTTAATTTATCTACAAAAATTATTTTATTATTTTTTATAAATAAAAAGGGAAAAATAGGCTATTTAAAGTCTAGCTCAATTATATTTCAATTATAGCCTGAATTGAACCCCCAATTTAAACCCAATTACCCGGCCCAATTCCTACTCATACCCGACCCCCAACCTGATTAAACCGACCCATACCCAAATCCCTACCTAACATTTTAAATCCCAGCCGTTGATCATTTAGATCAACGACTACCGGCTGCCCTTTCCTTATTTAACCCAAACTAACCCCTAAACCTAAGTCATTTCTTACCTACCGCCACCCTTGAATCCACTTCTCTCTCAATTCTCTCTAAAACTCCATTAAACCCTAACCACCGCCACCCGAACCCGCTCTAATCCATGGCCTTCTAAGGTCATCGGAGACTTGTATCAACCTCCCATGACCCCTACGTGTTCGTTCCTGTGGTTTCATGACTAGATCCTAAAAGAGTTTTGTCCAGTCTTTGCTCGATGACTGTTCTCCGATCGTCTCTGACTTTTCTCCGGCCAGCCATGGCCATTCGAGTCAGACCTTTGACTCTCCTGCTTAGATCGATGGTTTTCAAGGCCTTTCTCATCACTTGGGGTTCTTCTGAAACCCTAACCTCTAAGGTTCTTTCGATTTCTTTTAGATATGCTTTAGATCTATGTTTGTTTTGGATTTCAAAGCATTTTTCTTGAAGTTTCTTTTTAAACTCTGCTTTCAAAACCCCTTATCTTTTCCGATTAGGGTTTTTGTTGAGTTATTTCAAAACGTTTCTCTGATTTTTTGACATGTTTTGCTATGTTTGCTCGTATCGTTCTTCTACTTGAGCTTGCATGTTAAAAGCCCTAATTTCTTTTAACTGTTTATTAGGCGAATGCTTGTTTGCTTGAGTTTTGTCCGATTTGTTTGTTTATCCTCTTTTAAAACTCTACTGTTGTTGAAACTCCTATGGCTTTGAATACTGTTCGTTTAAGTGCATGACTCGATTTGAAGTTCTTTATTTCAAAACCTTTTATTTCTTTGTGTGATTCCTCTGACTCTAGTTTTCTATCATCTCTAAAACTCGATTATATTCGAAACCCTAATTTTCAAAAAGGGGTTTTCCTCACCTGCTACTGTGAGATCTCCGCATGCCTTTGATATTCTATGTTTTCTTTACTACTGATTCAATGTGACTTGACCTACTAGACTATCATGCTTCAAATGTTGCTACCTACTGAATTTTGTGCTACTATTGAATGCTATTTCCTTTTGCCAACAGGCTTGGCCTCGCATGTATAGTGTTTATGCACCCTATTTATATGCTGAGTTTCCTTCTTTGACTGATCTTCAACTTGTGACTGATTTCAAACTTTTCCTTTGTGACATTCTGATTTCACTCGCTTGTTAAGGTTAACTGATTTTTTTTTCCTGTTTTGCCTTACTGAATCCTTTCCAAAATTAGAGTATTTCTGTACCTAGACTCGATTGCTTACTTAATGTTTTACTACTTCTTTTATAGCAACTGTCAGCCTGCTGACAAATTGATTTCCTTCCTTATTTTCAACCTGTCATTGCCCGTTAAGAAAGTGATCCCTTAATTAAAGGCAATCACTTGTATAATTGATTATGAATAATGATTGTTTTCATGTTTGTAGCTTCTTACCTCTCTCTTACTCGTTTTCAAAAACTATAAATACCATGTACTTCTTTTCTTTCAAGGACACAAACACAAGGCATAAAACACTTGAGTTTAAACACACACTCCACTAAATCTCTCTCTTTTTCTCTGTTACTACTATATTGTTACCTTACCTAGCCGGCTGAAAGCCAAGGCTAGGCTGTCAAAAACTTGATTATTTTTCTCTGCATTTGCATTTCTTACTGGTATGTTCGAATTAAGCTTCTGCACCAACAACAACATGCTTATTTACTGTTTATTGCATCCTTGCTTGTCTACTGTTTGTATTTAACCCTGTACCATTATTAAAGCATGTTGTAACTTCCCCTTTTTCCTGTTCTGAATAAATGTATCATGACTTGTGAATCCTAAATCTCTACCCCAATGCATTTAATACTTGTGGTTGTTTTAGGGCATGACAACATTGGACATTGCTGTACATGACCCAAATTTGATTCCCCTGGGATCACAACCTCCATGTTTATCTCATATGTTGTGATTAGGTTACAGGCATGTCAACACTTCCCATTGTTGTGCTGTCTCCCTATCATCCTTTCCCCTCCTCTATTCCCTCAGTTCTTGAAACTCTATTTATGCACTTTCACCATCTTCTTAGACTTAAGTTCTACCCCCTTATGTGAGCCATTACTTGGGACCTATGAGCTCCCTCTGAACTTGGACACATGAACTTGGACACATAAGGGCTGGCATTATCATACTTCACTAATCCCTATTCTAGTTATGTAACTTGGGTGTAAGCACTGTCCGGGGTCCTATTGAGACCCTTAGGGAACTCTGACATATTCAAGTTTGAGAAAGGCTTTGGATCAATGGCATTTTCGAGATGGTTTATTCCATAACTCAGAAAGGAAGTCAAGAATCAGGCTTCCTCTGGTTGTAACTTTTCTTTGTACTTTTCTGATGTAACTCATTATTTATGGTTTGTAATACTTTATAATAAACATTTGGGGGCTGACTAGTGAAAATGGTTGGGTAACTATGTATGCTCAAGGGTAGAGAACATGCCTATAGGACTTATGTACTGAACAATTCAATTCTGCATTTAGAAAAACATGCCTATAGGACTGTTTTAAATTCTTTGTGTTCAATTCTGTATTTTTAGACACCATGTCTGTAGGGTTTATCTCAATTTCTTCATGGTCAATGTCACACCTAGATAACCTGCCTATAAGACTTATTTACATACTGCATGCCACCTAGATATCATGTTTTAGGTTCTAAACGGCTATAAATAAGTGTCATGTTCATAATATCGAAATCAGTAATATATAGAAATCATACCAATAGGGATTCCCAAGTAAATCTGGTTCATTTCCATTCACATTCAATGTTAGATATCATGTCTATAAGGATTAAAATCAGTAAATATTAGATACCATCGCCTACAGAATTTGAAACTAGTTCAATTTCAAATCAGTTCGATTCCGAACCAGTTTTAAACAACTTTCCTTCTTTATTTAATGAGGTTTAGCAAGCATGCCTATAAGATCCCAGACCATTCGTTTTAAGTTGTTACTGCTTTGCCACACTTTGAATCAATAAATAGATACCATGTTCCTAAGAGCTCACCCAAAGACTTAGACAAGCATTAGGTAATAACAATAATAAAATTTGAATCCGCTTTAGTTAGTTGCTACACCCAGCAGGTAGGCCTGATTCAGACTTCTTATCTGAGTTATGTAATAAACTAATTTGCCTCGATATTTAAACTCCACTCGTCTTTAGTATTTTAACCAAACCTAAAAAGTATGTGCAAGTCATGCTATTAATGTGTTTTTTTGTTTGAGGAGGAATACATAGGCCTTTATCTGTTTATATGCTTCCCCAACATGCAGTATTATGTGTTTTGTATGTCGCCTTAGATTTTTTCCTTTTGAAACCAAAATCAGCTTAATATCCCTCCCTTTTAGGAATAGTAGTCCTAAGCTCCTCCGGGACTGATAGAAATAGGACGGGTAATAGCATGCAATAGTGATCGAGACCAATCCGCATTTTAAATACCTTAACGGGGTGGAAAGGGTAGATATGGATATGATGACTGGTGCGCTAATACCACATGTATCCCCTCTTTTGAGGAGTGTCATACCGGGTATCGCATTGATGTGATCCATATTAAATACAAACCTAGGACCCCTTTACATTTATCAACATGCTTAGTTATAACTCGTTCAAAACTTTGCTTTATTATATCATTTCTAAACACCTGTGTATTTAAAATCCCCTCTTATCTGAGCCTTGTTTGTTTACATGTTAATTGCACAAATTCACAATCAACTGGCTGGCCGGGAACCACACTAGTGGATCCTGAGGGGTGCCTAACACCTTCCCCTTAGAATAATTTCAGGCTCTTACCCTATCTCTGGTCATTCAGACGAACTTAGAATTAAACCTTATTGGTGTCCTAATGCACCCTAAATCATTAGGTGGCGACTCTTCAAATGCAAAACCCTGTTCCCAAAAGGAACGAGTTGTCCCAACCAAATGTCATAAACCCAATTTCGCGAGAAAAAGGCTGCGCGACACTGAGGGCCTCAGGTGAGTTTAGGACAGTTCGCGTGCAAATATATACACTCCCAGTATTTCGCAACTTCACATCACCATCAGTCAATCACAATCCTACTTATTGTGGGAGATATCTTTTTTTTCTTTTTCAGTTTATCTTTCGATATCCGAATTTTAGTTGTCCGACGTGTCTAGTTTCGTGATGTATAGGTCCACCAAGGGAATAAAGCATTTTCTATTGAAAGGTTCATTATTACCAAAACTCGAACTCAAAACCTCTCGTTAAAGGTAGAGAAATTTCAATTATCTTACCACACCCCTTGGTGATGAAATTTATTATGTATATGCGTTCAATGATTGAGTGATGTACATATCTTGATTTATGTTTTGCCCACAAGGATGGTAATGTATTACTCCTTAATTAGAAAGATATATCAATATATCACGTTCAATGAATCCATTTGACAATTGCTTGTGATGTTTTCCATATATCCTTTGCTTAGATAAACAACAACAACAACAACAACCTAGTAAAATCCCACAAGTGGGGTTTGGGGATGGTAGAGTGTACGCAGACCTTACCCCTATCCCCGGAGGGGTAGAGAGGTTGTTTCGGAAAGACCCTCGGCTCGAGAAGAAGAAAAATAAAAAATAGACAATAGACAATAGATCAGTGACAAAAATAGAAGCTATAAAATAGTAACAACATCATAAGAAATAGAAAAATTGATGTAAAAACAATAATAATAAACAACAATACTACCATAGGAAATAGTGAGGAAACTACATAAACCACTAACAATCCATAGTGAAACATTAACAGGCCAGGCCAGCCCCAGGAACAACAAAGAAAGAAAACGCTTGACTCACTCCTAACCTACAACCCTAATGCTCGACCTCCATACCTTCCTATCAAGAGTCATGTCCTCGGGAATCTGTAGTCGCGCAATGTCCTATCTGATCACATTATCCCAATACATCATAGGTCGTCCTCTACCTCTTTTCGTACTTGCCAATGCTAGCCACCCACACCTCCTAACTGGGGCATCTATGCTTCTCCTCTGAACGTGCCCGAACAATCTAAGCCTCGTTTCCCGTATCTTGTCGTCTATGGGAGCCATGCATACATTCTTCTATTACATTCCTAATCTTATCCAGCCTAGTGTGCCCACATATCCATCTCAACATTCTTATTTCTGCCACTTTCATCTTCTGGGTATGAGAATTCTTGGCTGCCCAACACTCAGCCCCATACAACATGGCCGGTCTAACCACCGCTCTATAGAACCCGCCTTTGAGTTTTGGTGGAACTTTCTTGTCACACATGACTCTAGATGCTAACTTTCATTTCATCAAACCCCACTCCTATACGGTGCGGGACATCCCTATCTATCTCCCCATCCCCTTGAATAATTGACCCAAGGTACTTGAACTTCCTCTCTTAGGGATGACTTATTATTTAAGCCTCACATCCGTGTCTGCTTCCCCTGACTCATCACTAAACTTACACTGCAGATATTCTGTCTTAGTCCTATCAACTCGAAACCTTTAGCCTCAAGGGTCTATCTCTAAACCTCAAGCATCTCATTAACGCCACTTCGCGTCTCATCAACCAGTACTATATAATAAGCAAACAACATACACCATGGTACCTCCCCTTGAATATGGTATATTACCGCATCCATCGCCAGTGCAAATAAGAACGGGCTGGGCGCAGAGCCTTGGTGCAACCCCATAATAATCAAAAAGTGCTCTGAGTCACCTCCCACAGTCCTAACCCGGGTCTTATCTCCCTCATACATGTCCTTCAATACCCTAATGTAAGCTACCGACACACCTTTCCCCTCCAGGCATGTAACGACCCGGCTGGTTGTTTCATGAGATATAGCCCCATTTCTTCCATTTCTGCTTTTTATGTGTTGTTCAGCTGTATTATGTGGTATTGAGGTGGTTGGTTTGGGTTTGGAGAGGTTTGGAGAGGAATGAGACACTTAGTCTCTTTTGAGTAAGCTTAAGTTGGAAAAGTCAACCGGATGTTGACTTATGTGTAGAAGATCTCGGATGTGAATTCTGATGGTTCGAATAGCTTCGCTAGGTGATTTTGGACTTAGGAGCGTGTTCGGAATATAATTTGGAGGTCCATGGTAGATTTAGTCTTGAATTGGCGAAATTAGAAATTTGGTGTTTTCCGGTCGGCAGTGGAAATCCTAATTGTTACGCCTTGCAGTATTACGATGATGTTATGCCCAGTAGTATTACATTACGGTAATGTTATGCTTTGCAGTATTAAGTTATGACAATGATGCACCCTGTAGTATTGTACGTTTAATTTGTCGTAAGGTAATTGACAGCAGTCCAAGTAAAAGATTATTAGGAGATTATAAGAATTATGTTATTTCACAAGAGATGAATAAATTCGTGAAGGTGAAAGGAGACGCAAGTCAAAGAAAATGAGATTTTTCATATTGGGATAAAATACGGCCCGAGCAAAAATACCCGATATTTATGGACTAGGGACATGCAAGGTAATACATGCTCATGCTAGTAAGGTGTACAAGATATGTGAAAAGAGAGTGATATTATTAGTAAGTGAGAATAATTCTCAATTTTGCAGGTAATTGATTAATTACTGAGTTACAGGATATTACCCAATTAACTAATAGGTGGATAAAACTTAATCAATACTCCAAGGTCACGTGGCAGCCCCCAAACCTTATGATTCTTAAGTCATTGAAGGATAGGTGGCAAGATTTTAAGAATTATTGTCATGTGGTGGCTGCACATATAAAGTATATCTTTAATTTAAGATAGATGATTAGATAAGTAACTTGAATCAAAAAAGGAATCAAAAGCAAAATATTGTTCTTTCCAAACATGAATGAAACAGAACGTTTCCTTTCAATTCTTAAAGAACCAAGGAAATATAAAGGAATATTTCTTTTTCTAAGTTTGCTGGCTACAAATTTCATGAGGGTAAATACTAAGAAAGCATTTCTATGATGAGCCAAGAACTCCAACAACTCGCTAAAGTCTGTCAAGATATTCCTATCCGCAAAGGAATAGCAAGACAAATCTCGCTGATGCCTCCAGATCCATTTCTGCAAAAAGTTTCCAAGACAAATGCTACACTCTAAAAAAAGTCCAAGCAAAGATCATATGAGGCTACGTAAATAGCAATGAGATTTTGCGATTCTATGGGAGTACAGTGCAATCTTCTCCAAGAGTATTATACGGAGTATTCCCTACCCCCCAGGAATGTTAAGGCTAAGCTCTTCCTTCATTTTGCATGATCTCGTCATTTCACAAGTTTGGTACGAGGCATAAAGAAAAATTCATATCCCGAAGTTTACGTATATTGTGCTAGTCTCGCAAATTGCGTATATTTTCCTAGTGTTGTAAGTTATAATATTCTCCTTATCGAGACTTCATATTCAGTTGAGTATTTCCTTCTTCCAGCCAAGAGAGCAGAGAAGTTTATATATACAGTATTAAAAGTATTTTCTTTACCATCGAGCTATAATCAATGGGCAGGCCTTTATTGGAAACCTCTGATCAGATGGTAAGTTATATATCGAGCCTACTATGGATGCGTGCTTATGAGCGAGCCCAGTTGGTCGAGATACAGAGCTTAGTATGGCCGAGCGCGTATGAGCGAGCCTACTACGACAATGCAGTTATATATATACCGAGCCTACTATGGCCGAGCGGGTATGAGCGAGCCTAGTTGGTCGAGATACAGAGCCTAGTATGGCCGAGCGCTTATGAGCGAGCCTACTATGGCAGAGCAGATATATATGTATACCGAGCCTTATAGGGTCTGACAGCTATTTTACTTACTATATTGAGAGAATTGAGTTAGTATCAACAGGTAAGCATATCTTCAAATTATCTTTGACTTCCAGCTACTTGCAGTTATTATATTATCAGTTCAGTTTCAGCTTTAGTATATTGCCTTACATACTCAGTACATTATTTCGTACTGACGTCCCTTTTCTGGGGGCGCTGCTTTCATGCGTGCAGGCCAGCCAGCCAGACGAGTAGGCCTCTTCAATAAGTGTTGCCTGAGCTCAGCTTGATCGGTAAGCTCCATGCCTTTCGGAGTTTCCGGGTCTAGAGCCTTATGTATATCTTGTATATATATGTCATGAGTAGGTCAGATAGCCGTTCCGATTACAGTATATCCATTAGGAGAGGCTTGTAGACATATCTTGTCAGTTAGTGCAGTATGTTGGGCTTTCAGGCCTTGTATGTATATTTAGTTTGTTTGTCAGTTGTAATAAATATGACGGCCTTGTTGGCCAAGCTTTATATTCATATTTAGTCAGCATTCGTTGTCGTCTTGCAATGTGGCCCTTGGCCAAAAGTATGACATCATATTTTTAGAGTCCCTTAGTTGAAAGTTGGTACGCAAGGATAGGTAAGGCACTGGGTGCCGGTCTCGCTTCCCCAAGTTTGGGGCGTGACAAAAGTGGTAAAAGAGCAGTTCTGTCCCAGGGAGTCTACAAGTGGTGTCTAGTAGAGTCTTGTTTATGGGTGTGTCGTGTACCACACTTATAAGCAGGAGGCTACAGGGCATTTAGGATTGTCACTCTTTCTTTTTACTCTAGATCGTGTGGTAGAGCTCACTTATAAGAATCCAAGTTCTAAAATTCTATTTTATTTATAATAAGACGATGCCTACTTCCCGAAAGAATGTTGGAATGAGATACAGTTGTGGAAGAACTGAGTCAGAGGAATAGAATTTTGTATGATGCCTACGATAAGTAAATATGAGGTCTTTAGCAGATCATGGGTGTACTGAAATGGGTAAGCTTCCTGATAAGAAGCCTTAAGGCAAGAATGCCTATCCATCTTTATGGTGAAGGACAATGAGAGATTAAGAAGATAAGTACAAGTTTCGGCAAGTAAAAAAGAGCAAGGTGAAAAAGGGTATGAGGTACCTAGTTAATGAAAGTTAACAGTATTTATAATTGAGGTAGAGGAACATATGCTTCTTGAGTTATATTTAATAGTAACAGAGGTATATACAATTGGTCACACCCTTTCCAAATATGTCCTATAGGGGTTAACAAAAGTAGTATAAGAAGATATGATGGATAAATTGATAGCGTCAGTTGACATTTCCGTAGGATATTGCAAATGTGCTAATAGATCTCTTATGAGACACCTAGATGGTGCACTCTAAAGTAGTGCAACCAGATATGAGTACTACAAAGACTTGTACTATAAGCCTTGAAGGGATAAATATTACCTTAGTGTGGCTCGCGTCCCTAGTAAAGCGAAAACGTTAAGCAACTTGAAGAGCCACTGGATGGAGCCAAGGAAATCTAAAAGCGAAAGAATGTCGTATTGAAGTTTTCACAAGAAAAGAGATATGAAGAAATATTAGCAGAATAATGAGAAGAGAGATAAGGAAGCATTATGAATAAGGTGTGATACATTGATGAAAACGGTAGAGTGTTACAGAACCTATTGTCAAATGAAGGAAGAGACGAAAGGTGATGGGCCTTAAGACAATAAAAGAATATAGGCCATAAGGTCATATCCCCATTTCGAGAAATAAGTTCGCTACTCTAACGCGATTACCAAGAGGAAAATTTAGACCCAGAGTAATAGAATTAACATGGACTGATGAACAAGATAAACTAAATATGAATTAGGAACTGAGTGATTTGATAATAGTCAGCATTTTGAGAATTTTAGATCATGTTCCGGCAATAATAGGACGGACCACTGAAGGAAATTCGCAATGAATTTAGAGAATGGTCATTTAGGGAGACGCTTCCCTAGAGCAAGCAATGTGAGCAAAGTTAAGCTTAAGAGACTGTATGTTCCAGTTACACTAAGTGTCACCCTCGTGAGTAAGGGAATGTTTCATCCTTGGTATAGGAGGATTGCCGCGAGGCGAGTAAGGATCATTGATATTGAGAAACAACGCCAAAGATGAAGAGGTAAAACATTTATAGGTAGATCCTTGTGGCTTCAGCTTTTAGTACACCCCTAAATAGGGGAATATGGAGTGATGTGGCATTAAGTCAGAATTAAGTGGTTTTAGTGACTATGGAATGGTAAAGGAAGTAAAGGTTTCTGCCCGGGCTATTATTAATAAATAAGGAGCCAGTGCGAGACGTAAGTTAAGACAAAGGAAATAACCCAAGAAAGATTATGAGGAATATTGATATGAGAATGGAGCAACGAGTAGTTAGTAATTGGTCAGGAAAATCCAAGTTATGGCTAAACAGGAGGTTACAGACTAGTCATTAGATCGTGTAAGATAAACGTAGTAGAACCCAACATGGAGAATTCAGCCTCAAACAATATCATTATAATACTTGAAATATATTCAAACAAGCATCGGGGTAGTTAAAGGTACCATATGAGTGTTACAAAAATAAAAGATAGTTCCACTGGGAAGACAGTCAAAACTTCAGTTCAGAAGCAGGAGTACGAGTAGATGAGTGTGGAGGTAAATAACTAAGGATAATTACAAGTGAGCACAAACATCAAAAATTCTATCGGGGATACGATATAATAAGCTCGCATCTTTACAAGAGACAGAGGATCCTCCCTAAGTACTACAATGAAGGACTAGCTGAGGAAATAAGGAAGAAGGCTTCAACTTAAGCACAACGACCTAAAGAGGAAATGGTCGTGTAACAACAATCTCGCAACAACATTGTAAGCATTCCAAAGGAAAATGGCACCTACCGTGGCTAATGAATGGGAAGTAAGAATTAAAAGTAATATTCGAGATCATATGAGTTGTATGAAAACTCTGGCAAGTGTGGGCACTAAGATAAGCTAAGTATGGACGCAACAAGGGGACAGAAAGACCAGGAAAAGTAATAGCTTACATTGAAGGAAAGCTAAGATGGAACGAAAGAATTATTCGATCAATGATCCAGAGTTAGTACGTTATGGATACACTCAAGATTTGGAGCATTATCCAGGCAGCATATTTGTTGACAATCATACAGCCATAAAAGACTCCGGTATAAGTTAAAATAAAGAATTGAGCCCAGGTCATAGACAAAGGATTGAATTGTTAGAAGATTGTGTCATGGATATTCCAAATGCCCATGAAAGGATAAGGTAACAACTGATATCATGAGCCACAAATAGGAAGGTAGATTAAGCCTATGTAAAGGCCGATCAGAAGGAGGAGGAAACTAAAGAGTTACACCACCCAAGTAAATAAGAAATTTGATTATTGGACCCAGAAAAATAGAAGCATCGTGATCAAGAACATTGCATCATCTCCCTTAAAATCAGAGGTACGAGAGGGATAATACAATAACCATAATCTATAATGGCTCTACAAGAAAGCCGGTTAGAAGAAGTACCAGCCTTATAAGAAGTCAGTATAAAACTCTCACTAAATTGTATATACACCAGAGATGCAAGTATTATAATAGAACTTCAAGTTGAATTATACATATGTAGAGGGAAGGTTATGAAAGAGATATAAGATGTGATGTGAGGCTTTAAGAAAAGTAAGGTAAAGGTGAACAATGTACGAGACACTCAGAAGCAGAAGACTGAGAACATTCCATATTTAGGATAGAAGGTTAGAAGCGTAGGGTTTAAAATACCCACGTAAGAGAATCGCCTTGGTATACGATAGAATACGGCTGTTGAAGTACAATATCGCCCCTAAGTGGATCAGGAAAATTACTTCGAATATTCCTTGATGTAACGTAAGCCCTAGTGGCAAAGGTATTACGTAAGAAATTTCAAGTTATTAGTGGTATATTGTAGATCAATATTGAGGTGAATCAACAATGGATGGACAAAAGTCACAAAGTATGGGATGAGATTAGACCGTCATTCTAAAAATGAGCAATAATGAGAAAGTATTAAAGGAATTAAATTTATACATATGGAATAACCAACGAGAGTAAACTGGGATTTGGTAGCAGACCTCAGCAACGATAAATTAAAGTAAAAGTTATGGAAGTAAATTCATATGGATGGCTAAACGGACCTATGAGATAAGGTATAGCAATATTCGTGAATTCAACAAAGTACCAAGCGAAGAACTTTAGTATAATCATAGATGCCCAAAGGGACATCTTATCAAGCTCTACATATGAAGCCTAGAGATTGGGCACACTTACAAGGTCAAAATCGTATAGGCTGCATGATGAAAGGTAGCAGCAGTTACGAGATTAGAAGGTTTCCGACTAAATGTTATGAAAATGATAAGTGTATCAGTCAACATTCGAGGATGAATGTTCCAAAGGAGGAAATAATGTTATGCCTCACAGTATTACGATGATGTTATGCCCAACAGTATTACATTACAGTGATGTTATGCTTTGCAGTATTAAGTTACGACGATGATGCACCCTGTAGTATTGTACGCTTAATTTTTCGTAAGGTAATTGACAGTAGTCCAAGTAAAAGATTATTTGAAGATTATAAGAATTATGTTATTTCACAAGTGATGAATAAATTCGTGAAGGTGAAAGGAGAAGCAAGTCAAAGAAAATGAATTTTTCATATTGGGATAAAATACGGCCCAAGCAAAAATACACGATATTTATGGACTAGGGACATGCAAGGTATTACATGCTCATGCTAGTAAGGTGTACAAGATATGTGAAAAGAGAGTGATATTTTAAGTAAGTGAGAATAATTCTCAATTTTGCGGGCAAATTAATTACCGAGTAACAAGATATTACCCAATTAACTAATAGGTGGATAAAACTTAATCAATACTCCAAGGTCACGTGGCAGCCCACAAACCTTATGACTCTTAAGTCATTGAAGGATAGGTGGCAAGATTTTAAGCATTATTATCATGTGGTGGCTGCACATATAAAGTATATCTTTAATTTAAGATAGATGATTAGATAAGTAACTTGAATCAAAAAAGGAATCAAAAACAAAATATTGTTCTTTCCAAACATGAATGAAGCAGAACGTTATTTCCTTTCAATTCTTAAAGAACCAAGGAAATATAAAGGAATATTTCTCTTTCTAAGTTTGCTGGCTACAAATTTCATGAGGGTAAATAATAACAAAGTATTTTTATGATGAGCCAAGAACTCCAACAACTCGCTAAAGTCTGTCAAGATATTCCTGTCCGCAAAGGAATAGCAAGACAAATCTCGCTGATGCCTCCAGATCCATTTCTGCTTGAAAAGCTTCCAAGACAAATGCTACACTCTAAAAAAAGTCCAAGAAAACATCATACGAGGCTACGTAAATAGCAACGGAATTTTGCGATTCTAAGGGAGTATGGTGCAATCTTCTCCAAGAGTATTATACGGAGTATTCCCTAACCCCCAGGTATGTTAAGGCTAAGCTCTTCCTTCATTTTGCATGATCTCATCATTTCACAAGTTTGTTACGAGGCATACAGAAAAATTCATATCCCAGAATTTACGTATATTTTGCTAGTCTCGCAAATTGCGTATATTTTCCTAGTGTTGTAAGTTATAATATTCTCCTTATTGAAACTTCATATTCAATTGAGTATTTGCTTCTTCCAATCAAGAAAGCAGAGAAGTTTATATATAAAGTATTAAAAGTATTTTCATTACCATCGAGCTATAATCGATGGGCAGACCCCTATTGGGCAACCTCTAATCAGATGGTAAGTTATATACCGAGCCTATTGTGACCAAACGCTTATGAGCGAGCCCAGTTGGTCGAGATACAGAGACTAGTATGGCCGAGCGCGTATGAGCGAGCCTACTACGGCATAGAAGTTAAATATATACCGACCCTACTATGGTAGAGTGCGTATGAGCGAGCCCAATTGGTGGAGATACAGAGCCTAGTATGACCAAGAGCTTATGAGCGAGCCTACTATGGCAAAGCACATATATATGTATACCGAGCCATATAGGGCCGGACAACTATTTTACTTACTATATTGAGAGAATTCAGTCAGTATCAGCAGGTAAGCATATCTTCAGATTATCTTTGATTTCCATCTACTTGCAGTTATTATATTATCAGTTCAGTTTCAGCTTTCAGTATATTGCCTTACATACTCAGTACATTATTTCGTACTGACGTCCCTTTTCTGGGGACGCTGCATTTCATGCGTGCAGGTCAGACAGACAGACGAGTAGGCCTCTTCAATAAGTGTTGCCTGAGCTCAGCTTGATCGATAAGCTCCATGCCTTTCGGAGTTTCCGGGTCTAGATCCTTATGTATATCTTGTATATATACGTATATATGTCATGAGTAGATCGGATAGCCATTCCGATCACAATATATCCATTAGTAGAGGCTTGTAGACATATCTTGTCAGTTAGTGCAGTATGTTGTTCTTCCAGGCCCTGTATGTATATATTTGGTTGGTTTGTCAGTTGTAATAAATATGACGGCCTTGTTGGCCAAGCTTTATATTCATATTTAGTCAGCATTCGTTATCGTCTTGAAATGTGGCTCATGGCCAAAAGTATGACATCATATGTTCAGAGTCCCTTAGTTGCAAGTTGGTACGCAAGGATAGGTAAGGCACTGGGTGACGGTCTTGCTCCACAAAGTTTGGGGCATGACACTGATATTGGGGTCGGAATGGAATTTCGTATATCGGAGTAGGTCTGTTGTGTCATTTGTGACGTGTGTGCAAAATTTTAGGTCATTCGTATGAGGTTTGATAGGTTTTGGCATCGTTTGTGGAATTCGAAAATTTGGAAATCCTTAGGCTTGAATCCGAGGGTGATTTGATGTTTGGATATTGTTTTGAGTGTTTCAAAAGTTGGAATAAGTTTGAATGGTGCTATCTGACTTTTTGACATGTTTGGTTGAGGTCCCGAGGGCCTCGGGATGATTTCGGGAGGTTTACGGATCAAGGATAGGATTGAGGAAGTGCTGAAGAATTTCTTTAAGCTGTCATAACCGCACCTGCGGAGTGGGGACTGCAGGTGCAAGGCCCGTAGAAGTGCTTAAGCAGCAGCAGATGCGGCCATAGGTGAGAGGGGCAGGAGCCGCAGGTATGTGCATGGGACTGCACTTGCGTGACCGCAGATGCGGGTATGTGATCGTAGATGCGGTTAAGGGAGAATAAATGAAAATCGCAGATGCGGTTGGTTTGACCGCAGAAGCGGCATCGCAGGTGTGAGGAATTGTTCGCAAGTGCGGAATCCCTGGGGCAGAAAGTATAAATGGGCCCCTTCACAAAATTTTGTCTGTTTCCACCATCCCTGGGGCATAAAGTCGGGATTGAAGCTTTTGAGGGATTTTGAAGAGGGATTCAAGGGGAAACATGTTGAGGTAATATTTTTGAACCTAAAAATCAATTCTATGGTGATTTTTAGTTGATTAAGCATGAAATTTATGGGTGAAAATTGGGGAATTAGGGCTTGGAACTTGAGAGTTAAAATTAGGCGATTGAGGGGTCAAATAAAGTTAGATTTTGGTAATTTTGGTGTGTATGGACTCGTAAGAGGTTAAGGATTCTGGTTTTATAATTTTTGTCGGATTCCAAAACGTGGGCCTAGGTGTCGGGTTCGGCCAATTTCGGAATTTTTGATTTAGTTTGATAATTTTCACATGGGCTTTGTTCTTTAGCGTATATTAATGATAATATACTGAACTTGGTTATATTCAGAGCATTTTAAGGCCAAGTCGAGAGGCAAGGGCATCGTGGGTTAGAGCTTTGTCCGGTTTGAGGTAAGTAATGATTGTAAATTTTGTCTTGAGGGTATGAAACCCCGAATTTCACATTGTTTCACTATTATGAGGTGACACACACGTTAGATGACGGGCATGAGGGCGTGCATCGTTGGGGATTGTGACTTGGTCCGTCTCGTAGCGTCTATTAAGTTGCATATTTGAATAAAAACTGTTTGATAATTAGGTGCTTTGGAAAGTATTACTATGTTTTGGGCTGAATGCATATTTGGGCTTCGTGCCAAGCTGTTTGGACCCTTAGGGGCTTTTTACTACTATTCCTCACTGTTTTGATTTAATATATGTACTCAGTCATTCTATGTTTTACTAATTTCATAACTTAGCCTTATTTACTCCATTTTTGATGCTATAAATGATATTTTGGGCTGAGCACTCCCCTTTACTGTTAGCCCAAGTGGCTTGAGAGCTTTCTGACTAAGTAAGGCTGAGGGCCTGTGTTATGAGGATATTATGGGATCGGGCTGCGCAACGCAGCATGTTGTACTGTTTTGTGATATATGAGAGGCTGAGGGCCTGATTTATTATGCTATGAGATGGCTTGTTATAGAACTTGGGCTGTAGGAGTCCCTCCAGAGTCTGTACATCCCTAGTGAGCACGTGTACCCTGAGTGAGTGATATGATGTTGCCCGAGGGGCTGTTCTTGATTCATGTTGTGCCCGAGGGGCTGATTACGAGTGATTATAAGGTTGCCCGAGGGGCCGGTTCTAATTGATATTATGCCCGAGGGGCGGTTTATGATTCATGTCTTGCCCATGGGGCTATTTATGATTTTCATCATTTTTACTCTAAACTTCATTGAATCTCTGTTAAAACTGTTAGAAAGACATTTTTCAAAGGATTTTTTACTGAAATTGGATTTTAACGAAATGATTTGATTTATATACTGCTTTGGAAATATACCGTACTTACTGTGGTGTTATGACATGGATTATGTGTTTTCTTACTGCTCATTCTTTATTTAGTTTTATTACATACTGAGATGGCGTACTCACATTACTCCCTACACCTTGTGTGCAGATCCAAGAGTTGCGGGTCGTGATAGCGAGCGCTGATCCATCGTCCGTCGCGGATACCCAGAGTCGGCAAGGTAATTGCATGGCGATCGCAGCCTTGCTCTTCTCCCTCTTATCTTCCTTAGACTGTTTTAGTATTTTCCAGACTGTGATGGTCTTCGTTGTATTCAGACAGTACTTAGTAGATGCTCGTGACTTGTGACACCCTGATGTCGGGCTTATGTTTCTTTCCGCACTTGATATTTAGACTCTTGTTATGGGATTTTATTTAATTAATATCATAAAACGCCCTTATTTTGAAATATTGATTTGATTTGGGATTGTGTCGGCTAGCCTAGTTTTATGATAAGCGTCATCACGATCAGGTTGGTTTTGGGATCCTGACAAGTTGGTATCAGAGCCTAGGCTACATAGGTCTCACGAGTCTTGAGCGGGTTTAGTAGAGTCTTGCAGATCGGTACGGAGACATCTGTACTTATCTTCGAGAGGCTGTAGAACCTTTAGGAAAAACATCACATTCTGGAATTCCTCTCATGTGAATCTGTTGATTCTAGTAACTAAACTTCTGTTATTCTATTCTCTCACAGATGGTGAAGACGCGTGCTGTCGGACAGGACGAACGACCACCAATACCACCAGTTGGTGCCACTAGAGGCCGAGGTCACGGCCGCGGCCGTGGTAAGGGCAGGGGTGTAGCCCGCACAGCAACTAGGGCAACACCTGCATATCCACCAGCCGCCCCAGTTCATGATCAGTGTTGATACCCAATTTTTCCCTCATATATATTTTAAATTTTTCATAAATACATTCAAAGTATGGTACATGCATTTACAAATATGCACACGTGTTTTACAAATTTTTCTACAATTTTTAAGGCTCTAAGCCCATTTATTTCTGTATGTTTAATCACATAAATATTCAAAACTATTCCTTATATTATTTTTATGGTCATTTAATCATCTAAATTCATCATTTATGATCATATGAGTGTTAAAACATTTTTAATTGCATTTATTATAATTATATTTGCATGTTTAAGACTATAATTGCATATTTTACAAATATAGCCCCTACATAGGCACAACTACATTATCCATATGGAAATTTACTCTTTATATTTTTATAATATTGAAGAATTATTTTAAATCACCTTTATGCTTGAAAATCATTTTTATCATTTTATTAGCTATTTTTAAAAATTATTTTAATTAGTAAAATGGGTATTTAACAAATAGCCCTTTTATTTTTCGGACCTAGCCTATTAAACCAGCCCAATTTCAATTTCTTCAACCCAATTTAAAATAACCCCAACCCAATTAAACCTACCCGACCCAGTAACCCCATTTAATCGCGTCGTTGATTTTTTAGATCAACGGTCCACGATTAAACTTGCCATACTTAATCCCAAACGACCCCCAAAACCCCTTCATTCTCTTCATTTCTGCCGCCCTGAAACTCTCTCTTCTTTGATTCTCTCTGAGACCAAACTCTAACCCTAATCGCTGCCACCCAAAACCAGCCCTAATAGCTTCAATTCCTACATGTTCCATGGATTTCTATTGTTGTTTGAGACTTCTACTAGCCTCCTACTTCCCCTGGTTGCTCGACTTTGTGATTTCATGTAAGGATCTCGAAGAGACCTAGCTCAAATCTTCTTCAAAACTCTCCAAGAGTCTGTCTATGGTCCGTGAATGCTTTCTATCGATGTTTTACGGCTCAAACCTCTCTAATTCAAGACCAGATTCTCTTTACCCTTTCTTTTTCTTCAAAAACCTAATGTTTGGACTTGAATCTGTCCAGATCCTTGTAGATTTGGAGTGATTTTGAGTTTGTCACTGATTTTTCCTTAAGGTTCCCTTATTTCTTTACTAATTAACCGATTTTAAGCACTTTGTTATATTAGGGTTTGGTTTTCTCATTATTTGTTGTTGGAATCTCGAAACTACTTCAAACACAGAGATTCCATGACTGTTCTTTAAGATTCTCATGATCTTCCTACTATTAATCAAGCCTAAATATTTCTAAAATTTTTAGGGTTTCCGCTTATGTTTTGCAAAAAAAAAATTCTGAGATCCTTATGTTTTGTTTAATCTTTCTCACATGGTTATGTTTCTGGTTCGATTTCTTGGCTGTTCGTTGTGTATTTCAACATTTTCGTCGTTATTATTTGAATAATTGATTGATTAACTAAATTATCTAGGGTTTCATTACTGATTTCTGCTCACTTACCTTAATTCAGAGACCCCTAATTGGTATATCTTGCCTATTATGGGATTAACTGACCCTTGATTGGTCTCTAATTACCTGTGATTGCCTTATTCGTGTGATTGATTGCTTGATTTATGGGCTCTAAACCTAGTTGGTTGTTAAACCCACTTCTTGCCTTATTTGAAACACAATCCGAGTCATTTATGAGAATAATTCCCTAATTTTCTGTCCCTTGTCAAGCTTGACTGATTATTTGATTATTTCCTTACCTTATTTTGCAATGTTAATTTGCCTTGCCTTATTTACTTAAATTATTTGACTCCTATATATACACACTCTCATTCTGCCTTAAGGACAAAAACAGTAGTTCAAAAAACACACACACAAAAACTTTCTCTATTTGGGATTGACTGACCCTTGATCGGTCTCTAATTACCTATGATTGCCTTATTCGTGTGATTAATTGCTTGATTTATGGGCTCTAACCCTAATTGGATTTTAAACCCACTTCTTGCCTTATTTGAAACTCAATCCGAGTCATTTATGGGAATAATTCCCTGATTTTCTGTCCCTTGTCAAGCTTGACTGATTATTTGATTATTTCCTTACCTTATTCTGCAATGTTAATTTGCCTTGCCTTATTTACTTAAATTATCGACTCATATATATACACACTCTCATTTTGTCTCAAGAACAAAAACAGTAGTTCAAAAAACACACACACAAAAACTTTCTCTCATCTCTCTTTTTGCTACTTGTGCTCATTGCTCGTCTAGCCGGCTGAAAGCCAAAGCTAGATTGTGGAATCCTGCTCACTTTACTTTCTGCTTTTGCTTCCTTAACTGGTATGTTCCTATTTCAATGTCATCCAGATCTATGTGCTCCTTGTTTAATCCATGTCTCTTTTTGCACTAGTTTAATTGCTTAGGCACTTAATTATTCTTTCTGTTTGCTGGCGTAATCAATATGCTTAAGTTCCACCCTCTCTTGTTCCGTGTTTTAATCAGCATGTCTATTCTGCTTAAGTATTCATTGTGGTCTTAAACAACCTGTTTACTTTTGTGTCTTCCTCATCCTGTAACCTCAACTAGTATGGCTACTTTGTGTGATTGAATCTTTGTGGTTCTTCCTATATTCTTCAGCATGATTGCCTTTGTATCCAGACTTATGTCTCACTGTGTTTAGCCAATATGTTTGTTGTCGTGCTTAAGTCTTGTGTGTTCTTAAATAGCATGCTTATCACTAAGGGCATCTCCAACCTTTACACCATTTTTGGTCCCCAAAATGGGGATTTTCCCATTTTGGGGACAACTTACTCAACCCATTCCCCCATTTTTTCCCCCAAACTTTTTTATATTCTTTTCTCTCTTCTATATTATATTATTATCTTTCATTTTAATTTTATTTTTTAATTTCCATTAAACAAATTTCATCTTTTATTTTTATTAATTTGTAATTTCCATTAAAACAATTCCATAAAATTTCAACTAATATAATTTGTAAGCAATTATTATAGATTAACTAATAATTCAAATAAAAGTGCAGATCATTGTGATACAAGATTAATTAAATACATATTACATAACAATAAAATTCATTCGAAATACTACATAAATATTCAACTTCAACCTCTAGTATTCTCCCATAAATGATCTATTAATGCATTACGAAGTGCAAAATGAGCATCTTTGTCCTTAATTCTTCTATGTCGAGTTAAATTTAATGTATTTTCAATTTTCATGTATTTCCAATTTTAATGTATTTTCATTTAATGTATTTTTAATTTTCAATTTTAGCAACATCTAATATTTTATATTCGCATATATATATATATATATATATATATATATATAATAATAATAATAAATACATGATTAGTAATGGAGGAGATGAATAGTGTACCCCCATATTTGAGGGAACAATATTCATCCCACATATTGGGGACAAAAATGGAGGAGGGTTGGAGAGATAAATTAAAAGATTAAATAAAAAAATAATAAAAAAATACATGAATAGTAATGGAGGAGATGAATAGTGTACCCCCATATTTGAGGGAACACTATCCATCCCCCATTTTGGGGACAAAAATGGGGGAGGGTTGGAGTTTTATTACCCCAAAAATTGTCCTCATCATGGGAAAATGGGGTAAGGTTGGAGATGGCCTAAGTATGATTGTAATTTAGACCTTAAATGAGTATTCCTGTCTGCTTTGTGTCTCTATTAACTAACATGGCTACCTTCACCCTTCTTCTTATGTGCTCCTATTTTAAGTGTCTTGTGTTCCTAACCCCTGCTCCCTTTTATATAACTGTTTGTACATCTAGAACTGATTGACAAAGAGAAGTTGAAACTGGGCAATGTGATGCTTTTGTGACTATGATGGTGTTTCCTGAGCCTTCCTTTCCCTCAAAAGGTTTTCAACATGTTTTTTCACTCCTAATATGTTTCTCCAACTATTACTACTCCTAAAGTATTTTCACTCCTAAGGATTTTACCTCTATACTATTTTCAAAAAATCAACTATGCCAAGCACTCTCACTTCTACTCTTAGATTATTTAGGTTCTACCCTTCCAATGTGTACTGCCTAAGAATCCACGAGATCCCTCTAAACTCTGGCACACTAGGGCTGGTCCTTCCACATTGCACATAACTACTCTTCTATTTAAAAGAATCTTGGTGTGAGCATTGCCCGGGGTCCCTGAGGTCCTTGGGAATTTTGACGCACCAGGATACCCTTATTGGACATCATGAGACTATGACACTGGGACTGTTTGAAGGCCTGATATTTCCAGGAACACTTTAAGCCTATTTCAGGCTACCTATAGCATAGCTTTCATTCATTATGTAATTTATTTATGGCCTGTAATAATAATCCTTGTAAACAGATATTTGGAGATTAGTAAAAGGGGAGGGGATTCTTATATAATTTTTGTGTGGGAAATCGAGTAGAAATTAAGCCTTTAGGTTTACTATGCTTACTTGCATTAGAAATCATGCCTTAGGTCTGCTATGTTTATTTGCATTAGAAATTATGCCTTAGGTTTCTTATATTTACTTGCTTTAGAAACCATGCTTTAGGATTGTTTGACATATTAGAAAATACGTTATAGGCTCATCACTTCATTTGTTGCGAAATTCTGCTTCTGTATAATCGTGATCACCTCGAAATTCTGTTATTAAATTACTGCTATAATTCTGCTTAACAAAAACGTCCATTCGTTATGTGCATTAGAGATCCTGCTTTATGACTGTTATTGCATTCTCTTTAAAACCATGTCTACACCGCATAAATCAGTAAGTATCCTGTTTAAAAGCAATTCCAACACCTAGATATCATGTTCTAGGATTAAATGTATGTAAACCAGCTCTGTAATGTTCAACATCTAGACCAGCATGCCTATAGGATTTAATAAATTCAATTTGTTTTAAACTGATTCCAGAATTCTGATTGTATTTAGACAACATGTTATAGGGTATTACAGATCCATGCCTAGGCAAGCCTATAGGTAATCAAGGTCTAATAAAAACTGTGAAACTATGCTTTGCTTACTTGTGACTAGCCAGATTCAATAGGTTATAAAAATTCAGTAGGCAAACTGATAGGTCTTTAACATTTTGCCTTAACACAATACTGCATATCCTTCGTTTGTAATGCTGAACAAGATATCCTATTCTAGGGCCTTTCTTAAATATCTAAAATTTGTTGTCTGAGACGTGCACTTACTTGCTCTATTTGTGGAGGTAAAATGTGAGCCTTTTAATTGTTATATTCTTGGTCCAGTCCTACATGTTTTGTTTGTCGCCTAGAGTTTTCTCCTTTTAATTACTTTAGGAGAGTCTAGATCCACCTCAGCTAGTAGTCCTAAATACCTCCAGGACTATATAAGTAAAGGGACGGGTAGTGCACGCATAGGATACATCTAAGGTTGCTAGAATTCTTTAGTCTATGATCAAGGGGAGGGTAATTAGGTAGTAAAGGATATGATGACGTGTGCGCCAATGCCACGCGTAACCCTTCTAGTTGAGGAAGGCTTACCGGGTATTGTACATATGTGATCCTATAGGCTAACAAACTTAGGACTTCCCTTACCCCAAACTTAGGAGTTTTTCCAATTAAAGTGACAATAATCAAAACATGATTATTTATATCAAATTCAGAGTTTCCACTTGGGATGATTTATGATGCCCCAAGTCACCGGTTTAAATCCCGAATCGAGAAAGTTTGACTTTGTTTTACAGTCCGCGAAACATAGAAATTCGGGTAAGGAATTCTGTTAACTCGGGAGAAAGTGTTAGGCATTCCCGGGTTCCGTGGTTTTAGCGCGGTCGCTCAACTTTTATTGTTGGCCTATTTATCTGATTTATTACACAATTTAAACCTATGTGCACTTTAAACTTTCTACCGCTTTTAATTATTTATAAATTATTTTCTAGAGCAAGGCACGATTGTCGTACACTTGTCGTTTTGGTACACACTATGAATCGTGTCACGGGAACCATACCCACGGTCTACAACGTGTTTAATTTATTAACATTAGTAGATGTTATGACCGGGTCACATAAAATGTAACCCCGTATTTTAAAATTATGTATCACAACTACATCACGGGAACCGTACCCGTAGTCATGATGATTTTTATTCTACTTTAATAATTTGACATTAATTAAAAGAGATAAAACGATGCAAAATTCATTCAATATTCAAACACTCTTTAACTTTACCAACACAAAAGAAACAGTTTCCCTTTCTAATTAATATAAGTCACAAAACCTTATTAAGCACGTCTTAACCCAAATGATAATAACTGGATAGTAAGCCACCATGTTAAGCTTAATAAAGCTTAGAATGAAAAGGAGATTGAAACAAACAAAATTCACTTGAAGCATTAACATAGACATATTCAATAAACATAACAGACATTCAAACAACATATAATGTGGAGCATTACAACAAAAATCACTGATAGTAACAAAAAAAAGGAACGGACCTTTGAAATTTTGAGTTTTACAGCAAGAAAATCACGAAACAAACAATACCCAGATGGGACCTCGAAAAACAAGGCCTCGGCGGACGAAACTCGGATCTCAACTCGACTCAGAAACTCTAGCTATTTTCTGGTGGTGTTCAACTATAGTATATGTTGTGTCTGCTTAGGGGTGTTCTGTTGTAAGCTTCATGTGGTTAAGAAGGGTGGTGAAGAAATAGGTCGCTGGTTGCTGTTCATTTTCCAGCGAGATCGACGGTTAAAGAAGAAAGGATCAGGGTGGTCGTGTGGTAGTGAGTTATGATGTTCTCATCGAAGATGAAGAAAAGGGGTTCAGGGGTATGTTTTTGGGTTCAGGTGATGATGGAGAACGACGGCTGAGAGGTGGTGGAGTCAAGGCCGGCAACAGACTAGTGCTCGTTTGTGTGATTAACGTTCAGGGGTGGTCGTTGGCGGTTCAAGCCATGGCCGCTGGTTTTGTGTGTTATGTAGATGGTTTCTCCGGCGAGCCGCGGTGGTGAGTGAGGGTTAAGGGAGCGGCAATGATGGCTGTCTTGGAAAGTGAGGGTGGTGTTGTGCGACTGTTGGTGGTTGTAGGGTGGCATTAGGTTGCTGTTGAAGAAGGTGGACATCTAGGCTAGGGTTTTTTGTTGTTATTTTTGGTTAGGAAGATGAAGGGTCTCTGTCACACCTCCTTTTTACTACACCCCGAAGGGTGTAAGGGAGTTTTTCCAATTTAAGTGACAATCGAAACGAGATTTATTTATATTAAAATATTCAGAGTCTCCACTTGGGAGATTTATGGTGTCCCAAGTCACCGGTTCGAATCCGAATCGAGGAAAAATATTGACTCTGTTTAACAGTCCGCGAATCAGAAATCCGGGTAAGGAATTCTATTAACCCGGGAGAAAGTGTTAGGCATTCCCGAGTTCCGTGGTTCTAGAACGGTTGCTCAACTTTTGTATTCGGCTTAATTATCTGACTTAAAACATTTTGAACCTATGTGCAATCTTAACTTTAAACCGCTTTCATTTGAAAAAATTCAACCTCACATAAAATGCGTTTTGAACCACGTCACATAAATGCACCTGCAGTCTGCAACACATTTTATATAACATTGTTAGGATTTGGATTTGGGTCACATAAATGCACACCCGAGTTTAGGAAGGTAATTTATTAAAATTATGCGCCTAAAGCAACTACGCGTTTGCAACTTTACGAGGGCCATGAAAATTCGCTAAATGGCGCGCCTCGATTTCTAAAGAATTAAGATTAATCAAGTGATGGCCATAGGTTATATGATTAAAATATGTGAATGGCACGCCTCAAAACTATTCAACTAAAAGAATTAAGGATATACGTATTTAAATCTAATTTGAAATTAGACACCACAACTACGCCACGGAAATCGGACCCCTAGCTATGATAATTATTAATTAACGCTTCTAAAAGTTTGCCTACCCATTGTCAATCCCGAGTACCTTCTTTGTGAGAGTCTCAGTAACGTCTTTCATTGTAACTTTATCAAGTAGTGGTTTTCCAATTTGTCTAAAGCCATGCATTTCACATAATCATTTCCCACTTTAAATAATATGTTCCTGAAGAAGCAACTTGGATAATTCTAGTGCTATGAATTGGTCTTTGTTTGGAGGCTAAGAATAGAAAACCAGAATCTGCAACACTACAAGCCGTAGCTAATTATAGAGCAAATTTATCATTCAAGAATTCACAAAAAATATAAAAAAAAAACCACTTAGCTAATATGATTCTTGAGTCCCTCGTTCACAACCCTTACCAAATACCCAATAACATATTTGGTTCTTTGAAGAGAAAGGGCGAAGGGTAGAGAAAAGACCAAGAAATTTATTTGTGTTGCAGCAGTAGCCTCATTTTAATTTAGCATGCTAGCACTGGAAATCAAACTCAACAGCTAATTTAATAAAGTCAATAACTAGATTGATCCCTCCATATCAATAAACATACACAACATATTCAATCAAAGTAAGCAAAGACAAAACTAATCCCATTTAATCACAATTGTTTCCCTCGAGCTTCTATCATTTCCATTTGACTTATGCCTCCATATGTATTCACAGAACAAGAATTCACAAATTTCTTATACTTAAAAACTCAATCAAAATTCAGCTCAAACATATCTAAAAGGAGAATCATATTGCCATGATAATTCAAACTTGCACAATTAACACAACATGCAACCCATTTCATCATTTAATCTAGCTACTCAAACTTCTAATAGATATAGCTATCTAGAATTTTCAAATAGACTATATTCATAGATCTCAAATTTAACGGACACTTCTAACAACAACAGAGCTTAAGAATTAAATAGATGAAAATCAGTAAATACTACATGATAATCCATTACAGTTTCAATGTAAAACTCATGATTCAAAGAACAACTTCACTCTAAGCATACCGAAATAGAAATCAACATGACAAACTAAAAGAAACTAAAAAAAAGAAACATCTGATGAAAGAGAACATAATCTCCATTTTTCCTCAATAAAGAAATACTTCGTGAATCAATCTTTACATGCTTAAAATCAAGGATATGTACCAGATGATAGCAAAGAAACACCAAAGAAAATGGAAGATCATCAGTCAGTAGAAGCAGAAAAATAGCCCAGATTTTATACGAGAAAACAATGAATAACCCCGGATATATCAATGTAATAGTTAACGGATAGAAAACTTGAACAAACTCTTTCCGAAACCAATTCAAATCGTTTTTCAACACTACAGAAAATCAGAAACTATCTAGGAATAGAAAGTTTCAAAATTCAATGCAGAGCAGCAATGGAACAGTAGTTTTTTCCTTTTCTTTTTCGGAGTATTCTCAGCTCTTCATTCTTCTGAACTCAGTGTATTGTTTTTTCTTAAATAGGCAAAGGGAAATGCCCTTTAGATTCACAAAATGCCCTTTCAACATTTAAAAATTCGATTCCACTCAATTCTTATTGCTTTAAATTATTCAGTAGTGAATCCTAAACCCTACCATTATAGAAGCTTCTCAATTAGGTGACCACTTGAATTAAACTTATACTAATCAATTCTTATCAACACAATGTCACATTTACTGAAAAACCTATACTAATTGACTTATAAATTTAGGATAAACATAAACTGATAAAATCTACATTAAATTAATTAATCAGACTAAATACCCTAATTAGACAAAGAAATACTACAACTCTGAAAAAAATAGATAAAAATAAAAAGAATCAGGAGGAAGAGTAGAATAGATGAAGATGGAAACAAAAAAAAATAATAACAGAAAAAAGAAATGCCTTGCACCAATCTTGGACAGTTAAAAAAATTGAAAAAGTCTTCGATTCTTCTAAATTTCCAGCCAAGTTTGATATTAATCGTGTGTTCTTATCAAGAACACACGAGTAAAATCAAATTTGGCCTGGAATTTTAATAACCTCTCGATTCGAGGTGATTTTGGGATTTAGGGTTAAATTTTCGATCTAAAATTCGAGGTGCTAGGGGAATATTCGAGGAAAAGTAGTCATGGATTTGGAAAGAGGAGATCGAAGGGGTTCTGGGGTGTATTTTTGGGATGATTTGGGCCACCAGAACTGCCGTGAGACGATTTCGGTGGGCGGAGGCGGTGGCGTGAGGTGGTGGGATGCAGGCTAGTCTCTGAAGAGAGATAAGAGAGAGGAGGGGGGTTCTGAGGGGGTAGGGGTAAGGTTTTGGGTATATTAAAATGGGTAATTTAGTTAGGGCCGTTGGATGATGAGAATCCAACGGCTCCGATCAAAGCTTTTAAACAAAATGGGGTCTCTTTATTTGACTGGAGCTGGACCAGTTCAGGGGCGGGTCGAGGTCGGGTAGTGGGCAAGGTTTTGGGCCGTTTGATCAAACTAATTCAACGGCCCAGATTAAAGCATGTCCAAACAACGTCGTTTGGTTTAGTATAGTGATGGACTGGGTTGGGGCGGGTCTGGGCCAGTTATGAACGGGTTTGGACGGGTTGAATGAACGATTTTTCAAGGAAAATGTTTGGGCCTGTTTCGGTTTAAAGTGGATGGCCCAAAACCATGACTTTTCTTTTATTAATTCTTTTTCCTTTTCTTTTCTTCCCTTTTTTTTTTCAAAAATTAAAACTAAAATCCTAAATTGAATTATAAAACCCAAATTAACTTAAAAAAATAATTAACTCTAAATAATAATCATCACAAATACTTAAATACCAAATTAAAAGAAAATCACAAAATTTTGACATTAAACCCTAAAATGCAAAATACATTATTTTTTGTGAACTTTTTCATTTTTGTAAAACAACAATTTACTAAATTACCAAGAAAAATGTAAAATCAAATCCTAAGTGAAAATGTTATATTTTTTTTGTATTTTTAATGCATTAATAAAACTAAATATGCACACAAAAATATGCAAACAATCAGGAAAATCGAACAGTAATTCCTAGAATAACACATAATTAAAGAAAAGACCTAATTTTGGGAATTCTTTTGGAATAATTTGTGTGAGGCAAAAATCACGTGCTCACAATTGCCCCTCTTTGCCCAGAAACACGAAGAGTTTTCGTGCAAAGATAAAGTGAGCTGATACGAGCGATTTTTTTCCCCGTTTGAATACTCTGTGGGAAGCATTTTTTGAAAGAATTTGACTGAACCTCTGCTTCAAAGGTTTCCTACATATCCTTGGCTATAAAGGAATCAGGTCAATGTAGTTCGGGAAGTTTTGGTAGCTGGGACTACCATGAAGTTGTGATTTCACTGTCGATGATGTTGCTGCTGCTATTACTTACTGAACTCCTTATTACACCATGACAAAATGAAGAAGCTAGACTAAGCTATAATCTATACTTTACAAAGATTTATTTTCAAACTTGGTCTTGTGACTGTTGTTGCCTTGTTGACTTGTATTTTCCCGGTGAAATCCCTTTGTTGCCCACTTGAATTGTAATCTGAGATGTTTTCCCTTTTCTCCAGGAGGATGCCTGACTGCTGAACTTGAATTGTATTCTCTTGCTCTCCAGGTGGGCGCCTGATTGCTAAACTTGAATTGTATTCCCTTGCTCTCCAGGTGGGCGCCTGATTGCTGAACTTGAATTGTATTCCCTTGCTCTCCAGGTGGGCTCCTGACTGCTCATCTTGAATTGTATTCCCTTGCTCTCCAGGTGGGCGCCTAACTGCTAATCCTTAATGTATTCCCTTGCTCTCCAGGTGGGCGCATGACTGCTGAACTTGAATGTATTCCTTTGCTCTCCAGGTGGGCGCCTGATTGCTGAACTTGTATTGTATTCCCTTTCTCTCCAAGTGGGTGCCTGACTACTGAACTTGAATGTATTCCCTTGCTCTCCAAGTGGGTGCCTGATTGATGAACTTGAATGTATTCCCTTGCTCTCCAGGTGGGCGCCTGATTTCAACAAAATAGACAAAAACAAAGAAAATTTTTTGCCCCAGTTTGGTAGATGGGCACATATCTGAGTGTTAACTGAATCATGTTACCAAATATCAGTAAGAACTTGAAAGTTGAAAATTGAACTGTACTCCCTTGCTCTCCAGGTGTGGGCCTGATTGCTAAAACTTGAATTGTATTCCCTTACTCTCAAGGTTGGCGCCTGCTTGCTGAACTTGAACTGCTTCTCCATGTTCTTCAAGCGGGTCCCTGATTTCAACAAAAATAGACAAAACAAAGAAACTTTCTACCCTAGTTTGGTAGCTGGGGGCATATGTGAGTGTTAAACTGAATTATATTACCAAATATTACTAAGAATTTGAAAGCTAGGTCCCATTATCCAGGGGGTCCTGACAACTCTTAACTACGACAATTTTAAATCTAAGTTATATTTTCTAAAGGTGAGACTTCGGCTAAATCTTGTTATCTAAGAGGGTCTTAAACTATTCCCCATTATCCAGGAGGGTCCTAATAATCAAAAGTCAAGTTTTATCCTAAGAGTGACATTTCTTTGCGGCTGAATTATATTACCCTATAACAGAACTTACGCTAAATCTTGTTATTTAATGGAAATCTTAAAGTTGGGTCCCATTATTCAGGAGAGTCCTGACAACTCTTAATTAAATGATAATTTTAAACCTAAGTTATATCTTATAATGGTATTATTTTTGCTACATCTTGTTATCTAACAACAATCTTAAAGATAGGCCCCATTATTCAGAAGGATCCTGAAAACTGCTAATTGAATCCTATCTCCAACATGCGAACTTTAAAACCATCTTATATTCCTTGGGATACATTTATGCTAGATTTTACTACTCATGATTGTTTTGAATTTTAAACTAGGTCCCATTTTCCAGGAGGGTCCTGAGAATTTACGGTCAAACCTATCTGGTTCTTTTCCTTTCCTTACGGAGGGTTCTCCGAAACGAATGATATTTTCTGCCCCTATTTCAATCAAAGAAAATCTTGTCAGTTTAAAAATATGGTGGTTGGTTTGTGGCCTTGAATTTCGAGGGCGATTGCTCCTTCACTTCCCATGATCACTTTGATTCCCACTCGAAAACCTTGCTTGTTTATTGACTGTCACACCTCCTTTTTACATACCCGAGAGGGTACGAGGGAGTTTTTCCAATTAAAGGACAATCGACACGAGATTGGTTTATTAATTTCAGAGTCTCCACTTGGGAGATTTAGGGTGTCCCAAGTCACCAATTTTAATCCCGAATCGAGGAAAAGAATGACTCCATATTACAGTCTGCGTACCAGAAATCCGGATAAGGAATTCTGTTAACCCGGGAGAAGGTGTTAGGCATTCCCGAGTTCCGTGGTTCTAGCACGGTCGCTCAACTGTCATATTCGACTTATTTATCTGATTTTAAATACCATTATGAACCAATGTGCCAATTTTAACTTTTTACCGCTTTATTGTTATTATTTCAAAAGGATGTGAACATCGCTTAAAACATGTCTTTGGACTGCGTCACATGAAATGCACCCACAATCTGGAACATATTTTATTTGATGTTTTGGGATTTGGATCTGGGTCGCATGAAATGCACACCCCAAGTTTTAAGAAAGTAGATTATTAAACACGCACCTAAAGAGACTATCGTGTTATTATTTTGGGAGGGGCCGTGAAATTTGCTAAACGGCCCGTCCCGGAATCTAAGTATTTAATATATACATTTAGAGGGCCCCGCAGCTTCTACATTTTTGTTTGTCGAGGCTCGTCTCATTTTTATTTTAAAGGATAAACCTATAATGACTATATTTCCTATTAAGTTCGTCTCTAAAATAAAAGAAAATCTCTTAATTATTTACATGCTTGCAGATTATTTATAGCAGGATCCGAAATGCTTTTACAGAATAAGGAAACGTGACCATGCATACGGACAGCTGATCGAACATTATGGGCCCAAATCCAGCTCATGCGGAATGGGCCAGACCTGGGCCACTGTTTATCCGAGGCGGGTCTGTTTGGTCTGTTTTGACCTGGGCTCGACCTTCATAAGGTTGAGGGGCGCGGACTTGTGCTAATTGTTATAAGGGTGTGGCTTGATAATTATAACGAGGCAGTTTATCAAAAGAGAATGAAAATTAACTGAGGCGGATAGTTTTATTCTTTGACATGCATTAAAAGAGGATGCTAATTATCAAACACAACTAATTTCCAAGACATAGCCTAGTATACTGCCAATCCTTTTGTCTATCAACCTAACCAACATATGATATTAAACCATACTACATTTTTTGTATTCGCTATATGAAAGGACCAACTCCAATACCCAAACAAGATTGTGAATCATTACACACTACATGATCATCTATATAGCAACTACATGTGGACATAAATGTCTTCAAATCTTCCCTTTTGTATTCATGCTCGACTTTCAAATTACATGGACAGTATTAGTTGTGTACCTGGTATAGAGGAACAAAAGAAGAAGGAAAAGGATCAACTGAGTAGTACACAGCAAACAACAGCAACAGCAGATTCACAGCAACAACAACCAGCCAACAATGATGAAGCTCAGCAAGGAGTCGAGCAACAAATAAACAATCCCAGAAAAACAGAGTAGGAAACAACAGCCCAGAATGTTGAATGTAACAGCAACAGAAATCCAATGACCACAAGAAAGCTTGGCAAACGACAGGAAAGCAAAACCACAAAGACAACCTGATCAAACTGGCCTCTTACACAGTTTCTTCTAGACAATACTCATTCACAATGTTCTGAAATTTATTTCTGTTTTTCCTTTTTCAGTTTTCTTACTCACAGAATCTCTCAAGACTCCAAAAAAATCCTCCCCTTTCTAATGGAAGGTCTGCCTCTTTTATAGCCTAACCTTAACACTTTACAGTCTGTTTGACAACTCAAAATTCCCCCTCCCTGTTGTTTTTCCACTCACTTATTTTAAATAACAAAACTCCCATGAAATCCCTGACAGCCCCTCTCTCTTTTTGTTGTTAAAGTGTCCTAATCTCTTGTTTATTTAACCAAAATATGGGCAGCAGGAATATAATCTGATAGCACATGTTGTCCCATTATTTTAATTCCTTAAAGCTAACCATACACAGGCTGCCCACGGTTTAAACCAAATAAACATGGCATCATATTTAAAATCAAAGTCTGAACTGCCATTATAACCTTCCCCTAGATGTTCTTTAATTCAATTTGAAAAAAATCAATAGGCAATACAATTCAGTTCCTAATGGGATTCAAATACGATCACAGCAGAAATAAACAACATGAATCAAGTTGTTACCATTAATGACTGAAACTAATTGACGACATATATCGACACGACTATATTAATCGTAACACATAACAATCAATCGTTCATATAAACAACACGTACAGAGTCCCGAATGACTTCAGACAACTTTGTTCAATCACTGGGAACCTATATGAATTAACTCATTTGACGACTAATCTAATCGAACATGTATATCACAGAATACATTCAAAACAAACATAGAAAATCAACCGACCAAATAAAAGGTTTTTGCTAGAGATGGAAGAAATCAGGAAAAATAACAGATAATAACAAACAACAAATCATGCTGACAACTCAATCAAAACTAAAAGGAAAAGAGGACACTTACTGGGGAAGTTTAAACCGAAACGACCCAATTCCGACTTAGCTTTGACCATTTGAGGCCAAACAAACTTTAATCAGGGTGTTCTCACATGAGAACACCTTGATTAAGGTCTATTAGACCTCGAACCTTTGTTAAGGTCGGCTGGATTCCAAGGCTATCCGTGTTCTAGGTTTTGGATTTTCAGATCTGGTTTTTTAGGAGTTGTGGGTAGATTCGGACCAAACCAAGTTTGGTTTGGTCACGAGGAGGGTCAGGGGAGTGTCTGGTATGAAGATGGGGTGGTTTGGTATAGATCAGAGTTCGACTCAAATCTTCAAATGAAGATTCGAGACGAAGGAAGGTGATTCGAGGCAAATGGATAGCAGATCCATGTTTAGGACAGTGAGGTGGTCCTAGGGTGTTCAGGAGGTGGCCACCGGCGTCCATGCCGCCGGCTTTAATGGCGAGGGAGATGGGGCGACTAGGGTTTCTAATGGGAGGTCTGGGTTTGAGCTTTGGGGACGACGGGATGGGGTGTTCGTATAGGGGGCGTGGGGTGTAAGGGAAGGCTTATATATGGTCTAGGGGTTTAGATCTGAGCCGTTGGATCAGATGATCTCAGTGGTCAGGATCCATTCACTTAGGGGAAACGGTGCCGTTTGGGTTTTGGTAGTGGGTAAGACCGGGTAAGGCTGGATTGGGTCAAAAATTGGACGGGTTTAGGGGGAAAACCTGGGTCCGTTGGATCAAGGGGTTGGACGGCTCAGATCAATTGCCTAAGACGACGTCGTTTGGGGTTAAATGAGTGGCCTGATCAGGACCGTTTGTTTGAGTCAGATCAACGGCTCAGCATAGGGACGCTGATACGGCGTCGTTTTGGGACGTACCCGGGCAACTTGTTTGGACTGGACCTGTGTCCTGGTTTTGGGCCTGATTTTAATTCATTTTTGGCCCAAATCAACCCTTTCTTTGTTTTTCTTATTTTAAAAAAATGAAAATAACAAAAATAAATAATGAAACAAAAAATGAAAAGAAAACAAACAACCATGTGACGCTTCAACACAATTATCACACCAAATTTAAGCAAGTTAAATCGCAACCTAGGACGAACGACGCCTATATATTTTGAATTTTCATTTTTTTTAACGACCGAATTACGATTTTGACTACCCTGGCAGACATGTTTTTGTATTTTGATTGGTAAGATTAAATGCAAAATGGGCAGACCCACACATGACTAATAACACATGTCACGGAAAAACGACAAATTGTACAGTGAGGCCATTTATCACTATTTTTTGTTTTCCTTTTGGAGTGATTGCTCGTGAAGCAAAAATCACGTGCTTACAGCTGCCCCTCTTTGCCCGAAGACACGAAGGGTTTTCGCGTAAAGATAAAGCAAGCGATTTTTGCTCGTCCGAATAATCCGTGTGAAGCATTTTTGAAAAAGATTTGACCGAACCTTTGCTTCAGAGGTTTCCTACATATCCTGGGCTGAACAGGAATCAGGTCAATGTAGTTCGGGAAATTTTGGTAGCTGGGACTACCGTGCGATTGTAGTGCTTGCTGCTGTTGTGCGCTGTTGCATGCTGCCGTAGGATGCTACCGCTCAACCGATCTCCCTGTTACATTGTTCTGAAAGGAAAAACAAGAAGCTAAGCTAGACTATGGATCATGAGGTTTCATCTATCTTCAACTTGTTCTTGTTGCCTTGCTTTCTTGTCGGCTAACGCTTTCCTCTGATGCCTTTATTTTGTGAACTTGGGGGATGATACTGGTCCTTTGCCTTTTCTGAATGCCAGTTTTCATCACTTCGCTTGATCTGCTGGGAACATGGCCCTCTTCTTTAAGCCTTTCAATGGTTTCTCCAGTGGTATGGCTTTCTTCATCAAAATTGTTATGTTGAGCATGCTATAACGTTCCCAAACTGCTCCTTTTGAGACGCGTTCCTTCTTCCTTTTGAATCGCGCGCTTGCTTTTGCAGCCTTCTACTTCTCGGTGCTGGGGATTTTATTGTTTCCTGCTTGGGGATCTCTGTTGTAATCTTTCGTCTTCAGGTGGGGTTGCTGATTCCAAAATCTAGAACTAAAAACTATTCCCGCATTTTACTGGTGGGCGACCTAGAACTTAAATGTATTCCCGCATTATACTGGTGGGCGACCTAGAACTTAAATGTATTCCCGCATTATACTGGTGGGCGACCTAGAACTGAAATGTATTCCCGCATTATACTGGTGGGCGACCTAGAACTTAAATGAATTCCCGCATTATACTGGTGGGCGACCTAGAACTTAAATGTATTCCCGCATTATACTGGTGGGCGACCTAGAACTTAAATGTATTCCCGCATTATACTGGTGGGCGACCTAGAACTTAAATGTATTCCCCCATTATACTGGTGGGCGACCTAGAACTTAAATGTATTCCCGCATTATACTGGTGGGCGACCTAGAACTTAAATGTATTCCCGCATTATACTGGTGGGCGACCTAGAACTTAAATGTATTCCCGCATTATACTGGTGGGCGACCTAGAACTTAAATGTATTCCCGCATTATACTGGTGGGCGACCTAGAACTTAAATATATTCCCGCATTATACTGGTGGGCGACCTAGAACTTAAATGTATTCCCGCATTATACTGGTGGGCGACCTAGAACTTAAATGTATTCCCGCATTATACTGGTGGGCGACCTAGAACTTAAATGTATTCCCGCATTATACTGGTGGGCGACCTAGAACTTAAATGTATTCCCGCATTATACTAGTGGGCGACCTAGAACTTAAATGTATTCCCGCATTATACTGGTGGGCGACCTAGAACTTAAATGTATTCCCGCATTATACTGGTGGGCGACCTAGAACTTAAATGTATTCCCGCATTATACTGGGGGGCGACCTAGAACTTAAATGTATTCCCGCATTATACTGGTGGGCGACCTAGAACTTAAATGTATTCCCGCATTATACTGGTGGGCGACCTAGAACTTAAATGTATTGAAATTGCTTCCCCGTTCTTCCGAGAAAATTTTGGACAATCGGCAGAAAATTTTCTGCCCCGGTTTTTGGTGGTTTCCCTGGCGTTGCGTCTTGCTGCCATTATCAATCCTTTGTTCTCCTGCAGCAGACAAAAGGATTTAGTCAGTTTTAATCGTGGTGGTAGAGGGTGCCTTTCCGGCGAACGATTTTTCTCTCTTCCCCTTTTCTTGCTCTATGTCCCCATAATTGATTAATGGGCAGAGTTGCCTACTGGGGGTCTCTAGCCTGCTGGGGATTGGCTTTCAATTAATCCCCTTTTCTACTTTCTCTTTAAGCACATGTTGTGGGAGTCTGCTTTTAACTCCCGAAACCACTCCCTTTATGAGCTTACTTCCTCCAAAATTGCCGGGCACGATCACTGCATTGCCTGGGATCGGCCTTTAAGACTGTTTGTATTATCCTGCATTGGATGAATTCCCCTCCGGTTTCTGGTAGTAAGCTTTGAAAAATCCTTTCAAGACACATTTTAGGAAAAGAAATAAAAGATAGAAAAAGGAGAAAATCTTTCTGAACCAATATTTTGGTGGGAGAAGAAACTCAAAAGAACTTATCTGGAGGACATGACTGGTCCCCGTGATCATGACGTGCACCACCGATTCCCGACCCAGTCTATTTGTATCAATCGATTTGCCCGATGGTTTGATTTGCTGGGGATGATAAAGGAGTGTCCATTTCGAATGTGGTAGCTTTTGTTGATCTGTCTTGTCGCCTCATAGTGCCCTTCGAGGGGTTTTCACTAATGAGACTCTCTCTTTTCTCTCTCTCATCTTACATCGCCTCTCGGTGCCTGTGAAGGTTTTCACCGATAAGACTCTCTCATTTTATTTCTTTCGGGGAATCGGGGTGTTGTAGATACGACCCTCTTTTCTGGAGATTCCCTTGACCATCAATTCATTTCCAGTCTTACGATCTTCTCCTTTGCTGGGGATCGGTGTATTATTCTCGGCCTTATTTGCCGGACTTGGCATCTCTTGAACATTGATCGGGAGGTCTTTTGGACGTTGATGTTGGTTTTGGTGTGGGGTTAAAGAAAGGCTATAAAAATGAAAATAATTTGATGGGTGATGTGCTACAACTTTTGGAATCAAACCTTTGTTGGAACTTAAAACATAACCTCTGCCCCAGTTTTCTTGCTTGGGGAATTTTATTTTTTACACTTATGTTGAGCTATGTGCGTTACGCACATTGTGCCATATTGTGCACACTATGTACATTATGCATCCTATATTCACTATGATGCACACTATGACCGAGCCGTGAGGCGCCTACGTATCCTCTTCGAGGAATCAGGTCAAACGTAGTTCCCAGGGTTTTGTATTTCCTTATGATTTTATCTTCCTTTTTTCTTTTTCCTTCTTTTCATTTTTCTTCTTCTTTTATTCTCTCTTTTTTTTCATGTCTTTTCCATTAGTGATTCCAAAAGAGGGGTATGAAAGAATAACTTAAGGCTCAAAGGGGGAAGCAAGGGTTAAACAGTGTTTGGATAGAAGAAAGAATTGCCTCCGTCATCCCATTATCCAATAAATGCCAAATACAAACAAATACACCAACAATTGACATAATTAAAGAAATTACGCATAATATCTCTTGACTGCATCTGAATTGATAGCCATGTCGACGCATCTACCTTCGACATCTGTCAAACACAAAGCACCGTTGGACAATACTCTGGTCACGATATACGGCCCTTGCCAATTTGGTGCGAATTTGCCTTTTGCCTCGACCTGATGTGGGAGGATCTTCTTCAATACCTGCTGCCCTACTTCAAACTTCCTGGGGCGCACCTTCTTATTATATGTTCTTGCCATTCTCTTTTGGTATAGCTGACCATGGCACACTGCTGCCAATCTTTTCTCATCTATCAAGCTCAACTGTTCCAATCGAGCTTTGACCCATTCATCATCATTAATCCCGGCTTCAGCGACAATTCGGAGGGACGGAATTTCGACTTCCGCTGGTATTACGGCCTCAGTTCCATACACCAACAAATAAGGAGTTGTGCCTATGGAAGTTCGGACGGTAGTGCGGTAACCCAACAAAGCAAAGGGTAATCTCTCGTGCCATTGTCTGGACCCTTCCACCATTTTTCGCAGTATCTTCTTGATATTCTTATTGGCTGCTTCGACTGCTCCATTTGCCTTAGGACGGTATGGGGTGGAATTGCGGTGTGTAATCTTGAATTGTTGGCATACCTCTCTCATCAAGCTGCTATTAAGATTCGCACCGTTATCCGTGATGATCACTTTTGGGATCCCAAATCTGCAGATGATATGGGAATGAACAAAGTCCACCACTGCCTTCTTGGTTACTGATTTGAAGGTTTTAGCCTCAACCCATTTGGTGAAGTAATCAATGGTCACTAGAATGAACCTATGACCGTTGGATGCTGCCGGCTCGATGGGCCCAATGACATCCATGCCCCATGCCACAAACGGCCAGGGTGCTGACATCGTATGTAACTCTGTTGGCGGAGAATGAATCAAATCTCCATGTATCTGGCACTGATGGCATTTCCTCACGAAAGTGATACAGTCGTGTTCCATGGTGAGCCAATAACACCCTGTTCGAAGGATCTTTCTTGCCAATACATATCCGCTCATGTGTGGCCCACAAACTCCAGCATGTACCTCTGCCATAACCGTCGTTGCTTGATTGGCATCTATGCATCTCAACAATCCCAAATCCGGGGTTCTTTTGTACAATACTCCTCCGCTGAGGAAGAAACCATTCGACAAACGCCGAAGGGCTCTTTTTTGGTCTCCAGTGGCATGTTCTGGAATATCCTCATTCTAAGGTATTCCTTGATATCATGAAACCAGGGTTCGCCGTCTACTTCTTCTTCTATGGCATTGCAGTAGGCGTGCTGATCACGGACCTGGATGTGCAGAGGATCAACATACATTTTGTCAGGGTGGTGCAGCATTGATGCTAAGGTGGCCAAGGCATCCGCAACCTCATTGTGGACTCTCGGGATGTGTTTGAACTTCACCGATCGAAATTTCTTGATCAGATCATGCAAGCATTGTCGGTATGGTATGAGTTTTAGATCTTGTGTTTCCCATTCACCCTGAATTTGATGTACCAAGAGGTCCGAGTCTCCCGAGACCAAGACGTCTTGGACATCCATGTCAGCAACTAAGCGCAGACCCAAGATGCAAGCTTCATACTCGGCCATATTATTGGTGCAATAGAAGCGTAGTTGAGCCGTAACAGGATAATGGCGTCCTGTTTCAGAAATGAGTACTGCTCCTATTCCAACCCCTTTTGCGTTTGCAGCTCCATCGAAGAAAAGCTTCCAACCCGGTTCCTCAGTTAATTCCATCTCATTTGTATGCATTACCTCCTCGTCAGGAAAATACGTTCTTAAGGGCTCGTATTTTTCATCAACGGGATTCTCCGCCAAATAATCAGCCAGCGCCTAGGCTTTCATGGCTGTCCTCGTCACATAGACGATATCAAACTCTGTGAGCAGAATTTGCCACTTTGCCAACCTTCCCGTGGGCATAGGTTTCTGAAAGATATACTTTAATGGGTCCAAACGGGATATGAGATAAGTAGTATACGAAGACAGGTAGTGCTTCAACTTCTGAGCTACCCAAGTTAGGGCACAACATGTTTTCTCGAGTTGAGTGTACCTGACCTCATGTACTGTGAATTTCTTGCTAAGATAGTAGATGGCCTGCTCCTTTCTTCCTGTGTCATCATGTTGCCCCAATACACAACCAAATGAATTTTCCAAGACCGTTAGGTAAAGAATTAAGGGCTTCCCAGGCTTTGGCGGGACCAATACTGGTGGATTAGACAGATACCCTTTGATTTGGTCGAAGGCCTCCTGACACTCTGCCGTCCAACCTACCGCAGCATCCTTTCTCAACAACCGAAATATGGGCTCACAAGTTGCTGTGAGTTGGGCGATGAACCTGTTGATGTAATTGAGTCTACCCAGCAAACCCATTACCTCTGTTTTGTTCCTTGGCGGTGGCAAATCTCGGATGGATTCAATTTTGGATGGGTCTAACTCAATCCCCCGTCGACTGACGATGAATCCTAGCAGCTTTCCTGATGGAACCCCGAATGCGCATTTGGCCGGGTTAAGCTTGATATCATACCTCCGGAGTCTTTGGAAAAATCTCCTTAGGTCTGCTACATGGTCCTCCTGACGCCAGGATTTGATGATCACATCATCGACGTACACCTCGATTTCTTTGTGTATCATGTCATGAAACACAGCAGTCATTGCTCGCATGTATGTTGCCCCGGCGTTCTTCAATCCGAACGGCATTACCCGATAGCAGTAGGTTCCCCATGGCGTAATAAACGCCGTCTTTTCTGCATCCTCCTCGTCCATTAGGATCTGATGATAACCCGCATAGCAATCTACAAAGGATCCGATCTCGCGCCCAGCGCAATTATCGATCAAGATATGGATGTTGGGCAATGGAAAATTGTCCTTGGGACTTGCTTTGTTGAGGTTGCGGTAGTCGACGCACACTCTGATTTTTCCATCCTTCTTTGGGACTGGTACCACATTGGCCAACCACTCGGGATATCGAGTGACCCGAATGACCTTCGCTTGCAACTGCTTAATCACTTCTTCTTTGATCTTTACACTCATTTATGTTTTAAATTTCCTTAGCTTTTGCTTGACCGGAGGGTATGCCGGGTCAGTGGGTAATCTGTGAACCACTAAATTGGTGCTCAAACCAGGCATATCATCATATGACTATGCAAAAACATCTTTGAATTCCACGAGGGTTTTGACCAATTCTTCCTGGACATTCGGATCAATGTGGATGCTAATTTTGGTCTCTTGGACGTTATCAGCGTCTCCTAGATTCACAGCCTCAGTGTCATTTAGGTTAGGCTTGGGTTTCTCTTCAAATTGGTACAGCTCTCGGTTTATCTCTTCGAAGGCTTCACCTTCGTCACATTCAGATTCATCGTCACAAACGACCTCTTGCATCATTGAGTCGGATTCAGATTGATTTATTAGACTAGGTCGAAGATCCGCTGTGCATGCCATGTCATTAGAACCAGTAAAAAGAGAACTGTTCAGAAAGAAAAAGAACAAAACAAAATTAAAATGGGACAAAAGAAAAGAACTTTATTAAACTTGCGGGATAAAAGGGTTCACACTTTTACAAAACGAAAGTAAAATTTGGATTACACCCTTGAATAATCCGAACAAACAAACAAACGAAACATAAATCAAAGCCTACTACCAAGACTCCCCTCGGACAGGAAGAGGAGTAATAGTCCAATTGCTGGTTTTGGCCTCAGGCCCCACAAACTGTATCTCTGTTCCGCTGGAACCTTCTCCAACTTCCACCATACTGACATCTGCAAACAGCCTCTCAAAACTCTGATTCAGGTCCTCATTTATACCGATCAATGGTCCTAGAATCTTTGGGGCCGGTGACCCCTTGGCACTTGCTTTGACAAAGGACCTCGAGAGACGTGGCACCAGCTTAGGCAGAAACCAAACCCTCTTCTTCATTTTTCGCGCTTGCTTCCTATCTGCTGCGGTTGGTTTGAACCCCAATCCGAAAGTTTCCAGATTTTTAGGAAGGGAGACAGGTTGGACAATCCCTTGAAGCTCGACTCCCAGGCCTTTTCCTTGCACAAATCCATTACCCAGCATTTCCGAGACCATCATGACTGTCGCGGCAGCTATCCTAGAGTGCGGGATGATTTCTCCTTCAGAAATTTTGTTGGCTGACCCTGTATCGAAAATCTGGTAGACCCAAGGACCTTTGTCATCAGCAGTCTCTATGAAAGGTACAATGGCTTCGCCCGTGATGCACGTTGTATCCTCGCCATGTAACACGACCTCTTGTCTTTCCCACTCGAACTTCACCATCTGATGTAGGGTGAAGGGCACTGCTTTTGCTGCCTGAATCCATGGTCGTCCTAACAGCATGTTGTAAGATACTGTGGCGTCTAACACCTGGAATTCCATGGTAAACAGGACTGGACCAATGGTCAGTTCAAGTACAACATCCCCTACAGTGGCTTGTTCTGTTTCCGTCAAACCCTCGGACACAGATACTGTTCTTGTGGATCCTTCCGTGGTCGATCTTTAACTGGTTCAAGGTAGATAGTGGGCAAATATTGGCGCTTGAGCCGTTATCCACCAATACTCGAGTTACCACCGAGTCTTCACATTTGACAGCTAGGTATAGAGCTTTATTATGCTCCGTACCTTCCACCGGTAGGTCATCATCTGAGAATGTTACCCTGTTCACCTCGAAAATCTTGCTGGCAATGGTTTCCAGGTGGTTTACAGAAATCTCACTGGGTATATGAGCTTCGTTCAATATCTTCATCAGGGCCCGACGATGCTCCTCAGAATGGATCAGTAATGACAACAGTGAGATCTGGGCCGGTGTTTTTCTCATCTGTTTGACCACAGAATAGTCTTGTACTTTCATCTTCCTCAGGAACTCTTCAGCCTCTTCTTCGGACACAGGTTTCTTGGTTGCAGCTGGGTTGGTTCTTCTTAGCTCCACCGGAGCAAAACATCGACCTGATCGAGTCAGCCCCTGCGCTTCACAACTGACTTCTTCCACCTGTTTTCCTTTGTACATCACCACCGCCTTTTCATATTTCCAAGGCACCGCCTTGCTATCAATCATTGGCAGCTGGACTACAGGCTTTATGGTGACCAGTTCTTTATATGCCCCCTTTACCACAACGGCAGGCGCGGGTGGAACCCCTGATATTACCAACTTGTTTGGCTCGGGTTTGCTTGTTATGGCGGACAGACTCTTTCCCAATATCACTACTGGCTTGACGCTTTCTCCCTGTGACTGTACCCTCGTTCCCCCACTGGTTGAAACTTCCTTTGGGGCGGCTTGAATCATCATCACTGTTTGTGAGGGTTTTCTCAACTCTCCTCCCTCATACACCAACTCAATCATGTGAGTTTCGTGGTGCGCTGGCAGTGGGTTTTGGTTGATGTTAGGAGCTTCTGGTGTCTGAACCTCGATCTTATTGGTGTCAATAAGATCCTGTATGGCATGCCTTAACTTCCAACATTTCTCGGTGTCATGCCCGAGCATCCCTGAGCAGTATTCACAACTGATTGATCAATCTAAATTCTGAGGTGGGGGATTTGGTTCTCGAGTCTGGACAGGACTAACCAAACCCAACTGCCTCAACTTGTGGAACAAGGCGGTGTAGGTTTCTCCCAACTCCGTGAAAGTTCTCTGTTTCCGCAACCTGTCATTCCTAGCATCTGGATTTCCCCGAAAGCCTGCCCCTGGAGGGTTTTTATACGCCCTTGGTGGAGGGTAGGTGTTTTGTGGTGGTGTATATACGTTCTGGGGAACCGGCGCGTGCCATTGCGGGCGAACCGGAGGTTGGGTGTATGCCTGGGCCTGGTGTACGGAACAATGTGGTTCTTGAAGTGGATAGAAATTTTGTGGTGGGTTGTATGGGTAGTTTGACCTGTGAGGTCTGGGTTGGTTGTAGTGTGGCCTGCCAGCCCTGGACCAGTTGCCTGCCTCGATCGTGGCAACCTCTTCTTTCTTTCTTCTCAGCGCACCTCCCGTGCCGCTTTGAATAGCCTGGATTGTGGCCTTGAGTGCTGAATAGTTTAAGATTTTGTCAGACCTCAGACCTTCTTCTATCATGACCCCTATCTTGACCACCTCGTTGAAAGATTTTCCAACCGTTGCCACCAAGTGACCAAAGTAGGTTGGGTCCAATGTTTGCAAGAAATAATCCACCATCTCTCCCTCTCTCATGGGAGGATCGACTCTAGCTGCCTGTTCTCTCCAGTGGAACCCGAACTCGCGGAAACTTTCCCCGGGTTTCTTCCCAGTTCTTAATAATATGAGACGGTCAGGGACTATCTCGAGGTTGTACTAGAAATGACCTGCGAAAGCCTGGGCCAGATCATCCCAAGTATACCACCTACTGGAATCCTGCCTGGTGTACCATTCTAGTGCAGATCCGCTCAGACTCTGGCCAAAATAAGCTATCAACAGCTCATCCTTGCCGCCTGCCCCTCTCATCTTGCTACAGAATCCCCGCAAATGTGCCATGGGATCACCGTGTCCTTCATATAAATCAAACTTAGGCATCTTGAACCCAGCCGGGAGTTGGATGTCTGGAAAAGGGCACAGATCTTTGTATGCTACGCTGACTTGGTTGCCCAGCCCGTGTAAGTTCCTGAAGGACTGCTCCAGGCTTTTGAACTTTCTCAGCACTTCATCCTGATCAGGGGCCTTAGCCGGCTTTTCAATCTCTGCCGGCACTTCTAAATGTGGATTGTAAGCTTGAGGCTCGGGTGCATGGAATGTAGGCTTAGGGGGATAGTATTCTGTATCGTGAGCCTGAAACAATGGCTCACTGGTCGTTCTTTGCAAAGGGGCTGATGTGGGTCCCACAAAAATGGGAATATTGGGTGTTGGGAGAGGTTGATGAAGTGGTAGAGCTTGGGAATCATGAGGGCTTCTTTCTTGATGATAAAGGGGATTTGGGCGGCTTGTGGAAGGGCCGGAGTGAGGGTATTCTGGCATGTGTCCCAGTGTTTCAGGGCTCTTTTGTGTTTTGGCTATGGCTAGCTGCATTGCATTCATCTCTAGTCCCATCCTTTCAATCTTTTCCATCGCTTCTTTTAACAATTGGCTCATCGGCCTTTCTTCCTCATTGCTATTCTCTGAAGTAGTCATGCTTGTTGCTACCGGTCCTTTGGATCTGGTTTGGTATGAGTGTGTTGCCAGAGTTCTTTAACAACTAACTTGTCTGGATCAGACAACAACAAACTTTGTTAGCGTTAGAGTTTAACAGATTTGATCATAACACATAGAGGATGCAATGCTCCTAGGCAGTTAACTGTTTCTACATGCTTTGCTTCGAACAACATGCGTCATTCCGGTTTGCTCATTTGCCCCTTTTTTATTTATTTGTATTTTCTTTTCTTTCTTTATTAAAAGCGGTCGGATCTTATGGGGATTGCCTACGTATCACGTCTCCGCACGAATCAAACCAGGCGTAGTTCTGCCATGAGGCTAACATTTATAAAAGAAGATGAACAAACATTACATTTGAAAACTTTGTAAAAACAATGTCTTGCAATACACACATTCAAATTGAAATAAAAGATACAATTCTTAACATCTCGTAACGTGCCCCACTTTCCACTTGTGTTGTAAATTATTAGATCATTTGCTCAAGGCGGGGCTTGACCCGGATGACCTCCCAATGTTCGATACATCCTTTCCAACTCCACTGCTAGATGACGGGCAAAGGTGGGTGCATGCTCTGTAAACCTTTCATAATCCATTCCTTGGCAGTTTACATAACTTTGAGAGGTGTAGACCGCCAGGTTGTGGATCTGTGCCCTGAAATCTTGGAGATGTTGGCCTTGATTCTGCAACTGCTGCTGGTGAGTGGTGGCTATATCTCGGATACGGCCTTCACGATCTAGGGCTGACTCTAATAGAGCTCGAAGTCTGGCCTGCTCTAATCTCATCTGCGCTCTTTCTCTATCAGTGTCCGCTTGTTGATGCTCTCTGTACCTTCTTGCCTCTTCTAGTTGTGCACGAAGTTGGTCTTCTGATCGTATCCAATGGACTTTTTCCTTCTTGAATTGTGCCCTGTCTTTCTCGGATTGCCTATCTTGGCGTTCCTTATCAGATCTGGCTTTTTCGTTTAATTGTTGGATCCTTTCTTTCGCTTTGCTCAACACCCTTTCTTTTGCAGCAAGAATGGAATCATAATCTTGCATTCTTTCAAAAAGATTGACGATGGTTTTTTGATCCTTCCAATTCCTCCTTGGCGTTTCAGAAGCCTTTTCCATTCTCAGAAATCGAGCATGAAGACTTTCATTCTCACAGGCTAGACTCTTCTTCTCGCCTTCAGCTTCTTGTGCTTGCAAATCCTTCTCCAGATGGAGGTTCCTTAGGTTTTCCTTTAGGGCATGGATAGTTGCTTTGTATCCCTTCTCTTTTTCTCCCCAGATCAACCGCTCTTGGATTTTATCATTAAAGTTTTGAATATGGGGTCTTTTAGTTGGCCTTCTCAGCTCAGGTTCTGGTACATCATCCACGCGAGACCGTTTCTCGAACCACCTTGCATATCCAGGATTTATCTCACCCTTTGTAGTGTCTGGGACTTGAGTATCGCTTCTTAAGTATCGACATCCATTCCACATCTGCTGAAGTAACGCCTCAGGAATGGTGGCCTCTGGGTGTAATTCGATTTCTTGCGTACTCAAATCTTCATCATCAGGAACTACTTGATATATTCCTAGTTGTCTTAGGACTCTCAAAGGCGCATACGGCTGGATGCTTCTCAATCCTAATAGTAGCAGATAACTATTTGAGTTTGACATATGTATCACTTCCCTCATCGGTAGCCATCCCAGAGTCCATTCAATTTGATTTGCCGTTAGAGCCCTTAGCCGAGATACCCATGCTTCTATCCCTTCTGGAACCTGATAATTTTTCACTCTTTCCTCATTACCCTCGATGTAATTATCATTGCTCGGCCCATACTGTATGATCTTGGGTTGTTGTTGGAGATGTTCAATCAGCCACATTTGCAACAAAATTTTGCATCCCTCGAAGACTTTCGCTCCTGCTTTACATAAAGTCAAAGCCCGATAAATGTCTGAGAGAATGATGGGGACAAGGGTGTGGTTTTCCTTGGTGGTGAGGATTTGCACAACTTTTGCGGTGCGAATATCGATTGTTCGTTCTTTGTTCGGGAAGACCATGATTCCTAGAAAAGCCACCATGAAGGCGAAGCGACAGTGAACCTGCCATGCGTCTTTGTCTTGTTTGTTAGTAAGGCCTTTCTCATGAATTTCGAACCCATCTGACTTTCCGAACCTTGAATACAAAAAGTTGAAAGAACAACATCCGTTGACGACATTGCTTTTCCTGATTTGACTGCTGATGTTCAGAAGACCGAAGAATCGATGTACCGAGGGAGCCTTCGTGAATATCAAGCTTTGATTCCTTAAACTTCCGTCAAAACCAACATATCCAGCTACCTCCTCTAATGTAGGAGTGAGCTCGAAGTCAGAGAAAGGAAAGACATTGTGAACAGGGTCCCAAAAAGTTACTAACGCTGCAATCAGATCATCACGGGGTTTAACTTTCATAATGTCCGGGAGATTTCCCAAATGCTTGATGACCCACTTTTGACCATCTTCGCCTAATTCACACCACCACATTTGAAGCTGGAATAGAAACTCTTCTGTATTTGCGGAGGAGGGGTTTTGTGTGGTGCTCATTTTGTATCTGAAATTTAATTTAATAAAGTCAAGACTCATTTTGAAAACATACTCTAATCATTTTCAGTCAAAACTATTTTCAAGATTTAAAACTATTTTTGGGAATTTTTCAAACTATTTTCAAGATTAAATACCTTTCAAGATTAAATACCTTTATTTCAAGATTTGAAAACTATATTTTACCTTTTTATTTTTAATTCTTATTACTATATTTTACTTTTAAAAAAAAAACCCATTTTATTCCTCAGCTCTTACCATGATTTCATTTAAGCCGGTCAGCAAGCATGTTCGAGGCAAATGAATGCACATATAGCAAGTAGGATGCATCAGGATGGTCTTTTTATTTCGGGTTCACCTGTCTTAGACAGACCCAACCCCTGTGTTGAGTCCCCTAAGTCAAATGCACGTGATGCAAATAAACGTTCCTACTAGGGATCCGGTACATGGCTGAGTTATTCTAAGTGTAAAACCTGAGGTTGATTGTTCTAAACCTGGCTTACCCAAACAGACAGTTTGAGCCGAAGCGGGGGCAACGTACCGGGAGCACGAAAGTCTGCCCAGCCTAGTTACTTGTCCCAACTCCGTCTTATTTGGTATGACTTTAACAGAAAGGTGGGTCACGCGCACGTGTACACCATAAATTCAGAAGACTCAGAAAGAAAGGGGTTTCGTAACAGTTGTATATATTCACAATTCAAATAATATTAAAGCGGTAAAAGCATCATTTAGCACATTAGGCATACATCATGTAAAAATCAGATAATAAATAAAGCCAAATAATAACAATTACTCTAAGCTCGAATTCTTAACCCTGAACCAGTGGTTCTGGGCATAAATTTCCCCAGCAGAGTCGCCAGAGCTGTCACACCTCCTTTTTACATACCCGAGAGGGTACGAGGGAGTTTTTCCAATTAAAGGACAATCGACACGGGATTGGTTTATTAATTTCAGAGTCGCCACTTGGGAGATTTAGGGTGTCCCAAGTCACCAATTTTAATCCCGAATCGAGGAAAAGAATGACTTCATATTACAATCTGCGTACCAGAAATCCGGATAAGGAATTCTGTTAACCCGGGAGAAGGTGTTAGGCATTCCCGAGTTCCGTGGTTCTAGCACGGTCGCTCAACTGTCATATTCGGCTTATTTATCTGATTTTAAATACCATTATGAACCAATGTGCCAATTTTAACTTTTTACCGCTTTATTGTTATTATTTCAAAAGGATGTGAACATCGCTTAAAACATGTCTTTGGACTGCGTCACATGAAATGCACCCACAATCTGGAACATATTTTATTTGATATTTTGGGATTTGGATCTGGGTCGCGTGAAATGCACACCCCAAGTTTTAAGAAAGTAGATTATTAAACACGCACCTAAAGAGACTATCGTGTTATTATTTTGGGAATGGCCGTGAAATTTGCTAAACGGCCCGTCCCGGAATCTAAGTATTTAATATATACATTTAGAGGGCCCCGCAGCTTCTACATTTTTGTTTGTCGAGGCTCGTCTCATTTTTATTTTAAAGGATAAACCTATAATGACTATATTTCCTATTAAGTTCGTCTCTAAAATAAAAGAAAATCTCTTAATTATTTACATGCTTGCAGATTATTTATAGCAGGATCCGAAATGCTTTTACAGAATAAGGAAACGTGACCATGCATACAGACAGCTGATCGAACATTATGGGCCCAAATCCAGCTCATGCGGAATGGGCCAGACCTGGGCCACTGTTTATCCGAGGCGGGTCTGTTTGGTCTGTTTTGACCTGGGCTCGACCTTCATAAGGTTAAGGGGCGCGGACTTGTGCTAATTGTTATAAGGGTGTGGATTGATAATTATAACGAGGCAGTTTATCAAAAGAGAATGAAAATTAACTGAGGCGGATAGTTTTATTCTTTGACATGCATTAAAAGAGGATGCTAATTATCAAACACAACTAATTTCCAAGACATAGCCTAGTATTCTGCCAATCCTTTTGTCTGTCAACCTAACCAACATATGATATTAAACCATACTACATTTTTTGTATTCACTATATGAAAGGACCAACTCCAATACCCAAACAAGATTGTAAACCATTACACACTACATGATCATCTATATAGCAACTACATGTGGACATAGATGTCTTCAAATCTTCCCTTTTGTATTCATGCTCGACTTTCAAATTACATGGACAGTATTAGTTGTGTACCTGGTATAGAGGAACAAAAGAAGAAGGAAAAGGATCAGCTGAGTAGTACACAGCAAACAACAGCAACAGCAGATTCACAGCAACAACACAGCAACAACAACCAGCCAACAATGATGAAGCTCAGCAAGGAGTCGAGCAACAAATAAACAATCCCAGAAAAACAGAGTAGGAAACAACAGCCCAGAATGTTGAATGTAACAGCAACAAAAATCCAATGACCACAAGAAAGCTTGGCAAGCGACAGGAAAGCAAAACCACAAAGACAACCTGATCAAACTGGCCTCTTACACAGTTTCTTCTAGACAATACTCATTCACAATGTTCTAAAATTTATATCTGTTTTTCCTTTTTCAGTTTTCTTACTCACAGAATCTCTCAAGACTCCAAAAAAAATCCCCCCCTTTCTAATGGAAGGTCTGCCTCTTTTATAGCCTAACCTTAACACTTTACAGTCTGTTTGACAACTCAAAATTCCCCCTCCCTGTTGTTTTTCCACTCACTTATTTTAAATAACAAAACTCCCATGAAATCCCTGACAACCCCTCTCTCTTTTTGTTGTTAAAGTGTCCTAATCTCTTGTTTATTTAACCAAAATATGGGCAGCAGGAATATAATCTGACAGCACATGCTGTCCCATTATTTTAATTCCTTAAAGCTAACCATACACAGGCTGCCCACGGTTTAAACCAAATAAACATGGCATCATAATTAAAATCAAAGTCTGAACTGCCATTATAACCTTCCCCTAGATGTTCTTTAATTCAATTTGAACAAAATCAATGGGCAATACAATTCAGTTCCTAATGGGATTCAAATACGATCACAGCAGAAATAAACAACATGAATCAAGTTGTTACCATTAATGACTGAAACTAATTGACAACATATATCGACTCGACTATATTAATCGTAACACATAACAATCAATCGTTCATATAAACAACACGTACAGAGTCCCGAATGACTTCAGACAACTTTGTTCAATCACTGGGAACCTATATGAATTAACTCGTTTGACGACTAATCTAATCGAACATGTATATCACAGAATACATTCAAAACACACATAGAAAATCAACCGACCAAATAAAAGGTTTTTGCTAGAGATGGAAGAAATCAGGAAAAATAACAGATAATAACAAACAACAAATCATGCTGACAACTCAATCAAAACTAAAAGGAAAAGAGGACACTTACTAGGGAAGTTTAAACCGAAACGACCCAATTCCGACTTAGCTTTGACCATTTGAGGCCAAACAAACTTTAATCAGGGTGTTCTCACATGAGAACACCTTGATTAAGGTCTATTAGACCTCGAACCTTTGTTAAGGTCGGCTGGATTCCAAGGCTATCCGTGTTCTAGGTTTTGGATTTTCAGATCTGGTTTTTTAGGAGTTGTGGGTAGATTCGGACCAAACCAAGTTTGGTTTGGTCACGAGGAGGGTCAGGGGAGTGTCTGGTATGAAGATGGGGTGGTTTGGTATAGATCAGAGTTCGACTCAAATCTTCAAATGAAGATTCGAGACGAAGGAAGGTGATTCGAGGCAAATGGATAGCAGATCCATGTTTAGGACAGTGAGGTGGTCCTAGGGTGTTCAGGAGGTGGCCACCGGCGTCCATGCCGCCGGCTTTAATGGCGAGGGAGATGGGGCGGCTAGGGTTTCTAATGGGAGGTCTGGGTTTGAGCTTTGGGGACGACGGGATGGGGTGTTCGTATAGGGGGCGTGGGGTGTAAGGGAAGGCTTATATATGGTCTAGGGGTTTAGATCTGAGCCGTTGGATCAGATGATCTCAACGGTCAGGATCCATTCACTTAGGGGAAACGGTGCCGTTTGGGTTTTGGTAGTGGGTAAGACCGGGTAAGGCTGGATCGGGTCAAAAATTGGACGGGTTTAGGGGGAAAACCTGGGTCCGTTGGATCAAGGGGTTGGACGGCTCAGATCAATTGCCTAAGACGACGTCGTTTGAGGTTAAATGAGTGGCCTGATCATGACCTTTGTTTGAGTCAGATCAACGGCTCAGCATAGGGACGCTGATACGGCGTCGTTTTGGGACGTACCCGGGCAGCTTGTTTGGACTGGACCTGTGTCCTGGTTTTGGGCCTGATTTTAATTCATTTTTGGCCCAAATCAACCCTTTCTTTGTTTTTCTTATTTTAAAAAAATGAAAATAACAAAAATAAATAATGAAACAAAAAATGAAAAGAAAACAAACAACCATGTGACGCTTCAACACAATTATCACACCAAATTTAAGCAAGTTAAATCGCAACCTAGGACGAACGACGCCTATATATTTTGAATTTTCGTTCTTTTTTAACGACCGAATTACGATTTTGACTACCCTGACAGACATGTTTTTGTATTTTGATTGGTAAGATTAAATGCAAAATGGGCAGACCCACACATGACTAATAACACATGTCACGGAAAAATGACAAATTGTACAGTGAGGCCATTTATCACTATTTTTTGTTTTCCTTTTGGAGTGATTGCTCGTGAAGCAAAAATCACGTGCTTACATTGACTAATCACTTTCTCTGTCACCCTTATCATGGAAAATACCTCTGATCCATTCAAACCCAATACCATTGACACGTACTAAACCTTTGTGTTTCCTATGAATCCCAAAGCAAGTTAATTATCATCCACTCAGTGCGCATGCTGTTCTTTTCTGACTTAAAACACTGACCTTGGCCTTGAGGTCTATTGTTTCATCGCTTTCCATGATAACTTTGACTTCTGCTTGGAAGATCTTGCTTATCACTGATTTACCACCCTTTTCGTCAATCTTATCACGGAAAATACCTCTTATCCGTTCACCAAACACCCTCTATCTTGTTGCATTGTTCATGGATTGATATGTACCAAACCTTCGTGTTTCACCGAAAATACCTTTGATCCGTTTTCCTAACACCCTCCATCTTTTTGCATTCTTAATGAATCGATATGTACCAAACCTTTGTATTTCACAAGGATCCCAAAGCATGTTGATTGCTACCACCTCAATGCGCTTGTTATTTTTTCCTCACTTATGACATTTTGATGTGTTAGCCAGACCCCGTTTTGTGTAATTGGAAAGCTGGTGGTAAATTTTGAAGTCATTTCTCACTTGTTTCAACCGCGCAAAACTCAAAGAGAGGAAGTAACCTAGACAAAAGGCACAGAGCAAAGGATAAAGGGAAGAAATGATTCCTAACAAAAAACTACAAAGTGAAAACCTATCAGATGTGGATACCAACTCTAATGACCATGACATGCACATGTGGCCTATTCTGTCAAGCAAGTCTGATGTTCAACTCTTGTTGTACCTTCAAACCGTGAAACTGGGCTTCAATGCTCTGATTATCCAATCTTATTCACAATCCTTATTCGACTTGTAGTTACCGAAGGGTTTTTACCATCAAGCCTCTCTCATTTTGTTCTTTCTCTCAACTTACAGTCTCCTCAAGGTGCCCGTGAAGGTTTTCACCAATAAGACTCTCTAATTTTTGATTTTTCCAGTTTGGATCAGAGTGTCGCCCTTGATATGAATCACCTATACTTGCTCGACTTGGCATCCCTCGAAGACTGATCAAAAGGTCTTTTCTTTGGACCATAACGTGGGATTTTGGATAGGGTTAGAAAGAAACGGTATCAAAGGCTCAAACAAATTCAACGTGGGTTCAAAATTACAACTTTCGGAATTAGATTTCTTACAACAACCACAACTTCTGCCCCAGTTTCTTGCTTGGGGATTTTTGGATTTTATTTTGATGGGACCGAACCGTGAGGCTACCTATGTATCCTTAAAAGGAATCAGGTCGAACATAGTTCATGCCATAGAAATTACTTTGTTGTTGTGATTTTACTTTCCTTTTTCTTCCTCTTTCTCTTCTTTTCTTTTCTTTCTTTTTCTCTTTTTGTTATTTTGTTGTTTTTTCTTTTTCTCTTTCTTTTTTCTTACTTTTTTTTTCCTTTTCTTCTTCTTTTCCTTTACTTATCTTTCACACTTGCGTTTCTGATATTTACTGCTGATTCCGAAAGAGGGGTATGAAAGAAAATAAATAAGGCTCAAAGGGGTAACGAAGGATAAAGTGTTTAGATAGCAGAACAAAATGCCTTCATCATTCCAATCTCCAAAACATGCCAAGTACAAACAACACAATTAAACAAACCAAGAAAAGCACTCGTAACATCTACTGATTGCGCCAGACTTGATAACCATATCCACACATTCGCCTTCTACATTTGTTACATACAAAGCACCATTCGGACAACACTCTCACTCTCATTACCATGAATGGCCCCCTACAAATTTGGGGCAAACTTGTCGTTATCTTCACCCAATGCAGCATGATGCATTTCAATAGTGTATTTTTATGTTCTGTCTGCCCCAGTTTCACATGGTTCGGGCTTCAAATAATCTCAAAATGTCCAAATCTATTCTTATTTCCCTCAAGTGTCCCTATCATCTTCAAAATTATTTCCTAACTAAACTGACTTTTAAAGATCAAGCTGAGAATTATGCGTGCATGTCATGTCACTAGAACCAGCATGAAAAGAACTGTAAGAGGGGAAGAAAACTAAACAAAAATGACTAGAAATAACAGAAAACAGAGAATTGCATTAGATAAACGGTGAAAGGGTTTGAACAACAAACAAACAAAATAAACTAGGGTACAACCCTAAAACAAACCTAGATAACACTAAATGATATACCACGACTAAAAGAACTAGACAAAATAAAATGATAGAAGGGATTGAATCATAAGACAATATTCGGATTACAACCCTGAAATAACCCGGACAACAGAAATGACAACAATCTAAAACACCAAAGCTCCTCTCCGGTTGACCAAGAAATGGAGCGTCTTTCCAATTATCAAGCACGGTATCTTAGCCACTGAATTCTGCATCAACAATACTAAGACCTTCCCAAATCTCTATCACATTGTTCTTAACAAATTGCTTTTTGGTTCCCTTTGCCCGCTCGTTCTTAGGATCAACCTCTGATAGCGTTGAAAGTTTCGCAGCACGTGGACCTCCGAGGACCTCAGAAGAATTCTCATATTCCTTTGCAAAACAAATCATATCCACCATATGTGTCTCATTATGCACAGGTGATGGACTTTGGCTAGTGTCTACTGCATCTGGACTTTGCACGACAATGTCGCCTGCAACAATAAGCTTCTGAATTACAATCTTCACATTCCAACACTTCTCTATGTCATGCCCCGGGGCATCTGAGCAATATGTGCACCTTTGAGAAAAATAAAACTTCTTTGGAAGAGGGTTTGACATTTCTATCTGGGTCGTCTTCAACATGTCCAATATCCTTAGCCTCTGGAACATCTGGAACAGACTGGCATATGACTCTCCTAGTAGAGTGAAGGTTTTCTTCTTCCATAACCTCTCGTTCTTAAATGCTTGATTGGGCCGAAAACTTGATCCATGGGGTTTTCGGTAGGCTCGTGGAGGTAGATATGCATTTTGTGGAGCTGAGTACTGGGAAAGTGATTTACGACTTTGGGAGTTCTATGGAGAGAAGTGGCATTGGGGAGGATCATCTGGTGCATAAGGATATCCACGGGGATGATGTCGAGGCTGGAAGTGTTGATCGGGAAAGCCCTATCGGATCATCTTTTCTGTTTCTCTTTCTTCCACCCAAGCTTACTGGGATGTTCTGAGTGTCTTTCGAACAACTCATGATTTTGCCTGACTTAATTCCCTCGTCTACTAGCTCCCCCATTTTTAACATATCATTGAAAGGCTTTCCCAAGGCCGGGATCAAATGACTGAAGTAGGTGGGCTCCTGGGCTTTTAGGAAAAGCTCAACCATTTCTTCTTCACCAATCGAGGTATTGACTCGAGCAGCCTGCTCCCTCCATCTGAGCCCAAACTCTCTAAAGCTTTCCTTCGGATTCTTTTCCATTTTAGATAGGGAGGAGCGGTTTGGGTAACACCTGATTTGTATTGAAAATATCAAACAAAATCTTGAGCCATGTCACCCAATGTAGGCCACTTGCCAACATCTTGACGAGCATGCCAGTCCAAAGCTACTCCAGTCAGGCTCTCACTGAAATACGCCATCATCAAGTCATCTTTCTCTCCAACGCCTCTTATTTCACTGCAATAAACCTTCAGGTGGGCTAACGGATCTCCACACCCATCATACAAGTTAAATTTTGGCACTTTAAACCCCGCGGGCAGGCGAACGTCAGGGGACACAGACAGTTATTTGTAAGTTATGCTACCCTGGTCTCCCATTCCTTGCTTGTTCTTTAAGGACTGTTCTATGCCTTTCAGCCTCCTAGGTATCCCATCTTTCCCTTCTCTTCTTGTGAACGTTTCATTTTTAACATGACGCTCATCCCGCGGGCCCTATTTGTATGAGTAGGGAACCTTGTGGGCAACCTTTGAGGGGTAATATTGGGCATCATGAGCTTGGAGATAAGCGGGTGGATCTGGATAGTATGGAGAATCATCTGGCATTATGTCTGGAGCTTGGGTAAGGGCGGCATCTAGGAAGCTAGATGGTGGGGTGGGTGGTGCCTTCCCAGTCATCCAAGCCTCATACATGTCCGCCATGTGTTGTCTCAACATCTTTACCTCTTCAACCAACCCATTATCCTGTTCGACCAACTGCTTTTGGGCCCCGGTATCAACCAACTCAGTTCTGTTGTTGTCTGCCATTGCCTTTGGACTTTATGTTGTAGAGAGGAGTTACCACTTTAAAAACCACAAACCAACCACACTTCTACTATGATATAACAAAATGAATCCACCAAGTTAGCATTAGGGCATTTAACATAAGATAATCTCACTTTATATGCAATGCACCTAGCCACAGTTATCGGTTCTAAAATGACTTCGAGGGTACAAAGGTCAGTTGGCATCATCCCAATTTGTTCATTTCAACCTCTCTTTTCTTTGCTTTTCTAGCACTGAACCCTATGTAGGTTTCCTACGTATCATGACTCGCATGAATCAGATCTTTGCGTAGTTCTGGAAGAACGGGAATAAAGTAAACAAACTGACATTCTCCTTTTTTTCTTTTTTAACCTCAACGACTACTCTGATGAGAAAACAGAAATAAAACCAGCAAATCCTTCTTCTTTTTTTGAATTTTCTAGACTTAACATTCTATGACCTATTCTAAACTCAAGCTTAACGGGCATGTTTTTTTTTATCTTTTTGAAACAAATACTCTATTAAGGAAATATCCTAGAAGATAAAAATATTTTTTTGATTCTTTTTTAGGAAGAAAATCTAAAGAATAAACCACATAAAAATATTTTGAATTTTCATTTGATATCTTGACGCAAGATTTCGAAACAAGCAAAAAAAGTATTTTTGGGTTTCAATTTTGATTGCCTAAAAGAGAAACTCTGAAAATAAATCAAAGATAAAGTATATTGTCTTTTTTTCTTCTATGTACAATATCCTAAAGTTCTAATGAAAATAAAAAGATTTTTTTTTTTCATTTTTCACTAATTTCCCAAAAAAAACTCCTCAAAAGAAAATCTTTTTGTATTTTGAATTACACCTTAAATAAAGCTTTAAAGAAGTACTAAAAGAAAATTCTTTTTTTTTTGAATTTTGGTCCTAATATACTTAAAGGAAACATAAAAATAATTCATTTTAAGTCCTAGATATTAATTGCCTAAAGGAAAAACAACCTCAAAAAAAATTTCTTTTTTCCATTTCTAGAATTAGTAATCTAAAGAAAACTTATAACGGAAATGTAAAATGCAATATCTCTTCTTTTTTTTTTTTTGATTTTTGAGTTACATCACATTTTTTCAAATATAAGAAGAAAATACAATAACAAAAGACTTGACATTACTGTACAAAACTAGAAAGTAAAAGACGACATAAAATGAAGAACGGACTCAAAACATAAAAATAAAACAAATCTCCTTAAGCAACTCCTAATTGAGCGATCCTGACTGGATGGTCACGGGGTGTCTGTCATGCTCAAACTCTGGTAAATAAATCCACACATGTATGAGAAAACATTCAACTAACACTATGTGAGACAATAACACTCCCTATTGGACACATGCAAAACATGATTGAGGTTGTTTTTGCAAAATGGTTTATTTGGCCAAAAGGTGGCTAGAAGTGAAAAATTTGGCTAAGGCCCTCGCAAAGCCAAGAACCTATGATTTACTAGGAAGACCGGACCCTATGTGGGTTTCCTACGTATCCCGCTCCGAGAGACGAGAATCAGGTTCGCGTAGTTCGGGCAGCTTGGATACGGGCGATAATTAAAAAAAATAACTAATTTAGAGAAAATATTTTTTTTTTTGCTTTTTCTTGAAAAATGATGAAACATGCAAAATCTTTTACGAATTTTTTTTTTTTGATTTTCTGATTTTCGGAAAATGATGAAAAAGTGCAAAAAAAAATTTTTTCCTGAATTTTCAAGCTCTTTTTTTTAACAACATATTTGGGCCAACTCGCTTTATCTCCACACTTCACTCTCTCTTTTCTTTTTTTTCTTTTTTCTTTTTCATTTTTCATTTGCCATCAACTATCATTGGTCCGCCAAATGACCCTTTTACCCTTGAATAAATGCAACATGTAGCACATAGGATGCATCAAGGTGGTCTGTTATTTTGGGTGCACCTGTCCTAGACAGACCCAACCCCTATGTTGAGTCCCCAAAGTCAAAATGCACATGATGCAAGCAAGCGCTCCTACTAGGGATCCGGCATGAGGCTATGTTATACTAGGTTTGAAAACCTGAATTTGTTGTTCTAGACCTGGCTTACCCGAGCGGACAACTCGAGCCGAGGGGGGCAGCGTACCGGGAATACAGAAGCTTCATCGGCTTTGCAACTTGTTCGAACCTCGTTCTAAATTTGGGATATGACTCTAACAGAAAAGAAGTCACACGAAGTGCACACTTCCCAGATGATTTAGAAGACTCAGAGAGATGAGGGATTCGTAGCAATTTTATATACAGTTCAACAATATCAAAGCGGTAAAAAGCAACATTTAGCACATTATGCCCAAACATGTGAATAAAATCAGATAATAAATAAAGCCGAATATAACAGTTATTCTAAGCTCAAATTCTTGAACCCTGAACGAGAAATTCTGGGTTCGATCCCCAAGAGTCGTCAGAGCTGTCACACCTCCTTTTTACTACACCATGAAGGGTGTAAGGGAGTTTTTCAATTTAAGTGACAATCGAAACGGGATTTATTTATATTAAGAAATTCAGATTTGTCACTTGGGAGATTGATGGTGTCCCAAGTCACCGGTTCGAATTCTGAATCGAGGAAAAATATTGACTCTGTTTAACAGTCCGCAAACCAGAAATCTAGGTAAGGAATTCTGTTAAGCCGAGAGAAGGTGTTAGGCATTCCCGAGTTCCGTGGTTCTAGCACGGTCGCTCAACTGTTATATTCGACTTAATTATCTGACTTAAAACATTTTGAACCTATTTGCAATCTTAACTTTAAACCGCTTTCATTTGAAAAAATTCAACGTCACATAAAATGCGTTTTGAATCGCATCACATAAATGCACCTGCAGTCCGCAACACATTTTATATAACATTGTTAGGATTTGGATTTGGGTCACATAAATGCGCACTCGAGTTTAGGAAAGTAGTTATTAAAATAACGCGCCTAAAGCAACTATGCGTTTGCAACTTTGCGAGGTCCATGAAAATTTGCTAAATGACATACCAGCATTGAGCGCAGGTTTTATTGATTTATGATGGGATCGAACTACGCACCGCAGTAGGTACAATACAGTGTTGAGTGACTGAGTGTGTTAAGGGATTGAGCATGATGAGTGGGAGTGCGACACAGTGAGATTAAGTACTCTGAGGGTATGAGTACATGAATTCATCAATGTGATGCATTGCATTGACATGTATATTTAACATACAAGCATAAAGACGCATTTCCTCATGTACATGGTATTATGAAATTCATGACTTCACATGCACATTGACATGTAGGCATAGAGATGTAGTTCCCTCATGCTATCTGAGATTGAAACATCATATTTGTGGTTTAAAGTTTTGAGAAAAAATAACATAATTTTGACTTACTCATATTTTAGTGATTTCGGGGAAAGATTTGGGTCGTTATACTTGATGTCACGACCTGATGGCGCCCAACATTGCCATTAGGCAAGCCAACGGTGAACTATCGATTCAATTATTCATTTTATTGTTATTTTTTAAATCACAAGTCTTATTAACTAAATGATTCATTGCGTTCAAAAATCATGAATACCTAAAATATTAGTAAGATATAAAATAAAAGATGACAATATCGAGCTAAACAATAAAGATCCACTAGAGTATCCCAAAACTCGGTGTCACAAGTGCATGAGCATTTACTAAGAAGTACAATAATAATACCAAATTTTTCTGGAATGTAAATACGATAGTGTAAAATAAATAATACGATGGGGACTCTGTGCGCTACGATACGTAGCCTGGAATGCAGCTCACCATAAAGTCTCCTCAACAGCTGCGCCTCTGCGCAAATATGACCACCAAATAAACTTGTCACCCCTACACATTTAGTACAGTAGTGTAGCATGAGTACGTAAATCAAGCGTACCCAGTAAGTATCTATCCTAACCTTGGAGAAGTGGTGACGAGGGGTCGACATCGACACTTACTAGAGGTCCAATAAAGCAATATGATAAATCATAAGCAGATATGAAGAACAGTAGTAATAATGGGGTAAAGTTGTAATTTACATAATCTTCCAAAATTTCTTTAAAAGATATGAAATTCAAAACCTCGTATTCTATCTCAACAGATCAGATATATTAATTGCCAGTAACAAATGGACAAGGAATACCATAATAAATACCAGGTTTCAGTGGAAGGAAAATCTCGTGAATATTTGGACTGCTAGCGATATAACGCACGACTATGTTAAGGATGTACGACCCGATCCAGAATAATGTGTACACCGTTGAGGGTCGACCGACACAAACCATAGATGCATCTATTTTACTGTTGAGACGTTCGGCCCACTACACAAGAAAGGAAGAAACTTATCGAATTACGAGTCATGTGTTGACAATACAAATACAGGTGCATAATGGTGAATATACCCCTTCACGTTTACTAAATATCTTGGCAACAAATCAAGGTGATAAAGGCTCGGCTTAATATATATATATATATATATATATATATATATATATATATATATATATATATATATATATATATATTTCAATTATAATTTCAATTAATCAAGTTGGCAAAATGAGTCCAAACATTTCAAATATTATATGATAAAGCCCTAAGTCTACCCGATCATAAACATACTTTATCTACGTACGGACTCTCGTCACCTTATACTTACGTAACGCCCACAACTAGTAGCACATAACAATTACATCATCTAGGGAGTAGTTTCTCCCTTACAAGGTTAGACGGGAGACTTACCTTGCTCCGAAGTTCCATAAACTGCTTCAATGCCTCTCTAAGTCTTCAATTCAAAGCCAAACGATCTAAAACTAGTCAAACAACGCGCAAATTAATCAAAATATACTCTAATGCATATAATTTAACAATTTATAACAACTCTCAACTCCGCTCGAAAAGTCAACAAAGTCAACTCTCAGGCTCACGTGCCTGGATTTCGAAAATTTTTGAAAATAAATATTACCCATGGCACCACGAACTCAATTATATAACTTATTCCTAATTCTATTCCTAAAACCGTGGTTAAAATTCAAAAATACCAATTCTAGGGTTTTCTTCAAAATCACACAGTTTCCACCAATTTCCATGTTCAAATCCATGTATAATTCATGTATTTAACACACGAAGTGAAGAAATCACTTACCTTGTGGAAGATGACGAAAACGCTCCCTAAATAATCGCCCGAAGCTTGGCTCCAATGGAAGATTTGAGGTAAAATTCGACCAAACCCGTCTTTGCGTACTTATACACTGCCTAGACGACCTTTATCGCCAACGCGACACTGCCCTCGCGTTCGCGAAGCACAACCTGCTTCAGCTCCCCATTTCTTCTACGCGAACGTGAGATAGGGCCCACAAACGCGGCTGCCCAATCGCGAACGCGAAGGCAAATTCCACGGACCAGGCCAACTTCTCTTACGCAAACGCGACATGACTATCACGAATGCAAAGTAACACAGCCCAACACATCGCAAATGTATCTTCCTTAGTGCGAATGCTTAGAACCAAAAAGTCGAGTCCCAAATTCTTTTTTCTCGAATGCGTGAGACCCTTTGCGTTTGCAAAGAACAAAACCAACACCAGCAAACCAGCAACAGTAACTCAGCCAATATTGGTCTGAAGCCACCCCGAAACACACCCGAGGCCCCTGGAACCCCATCCAATCACACAAACCAGTCCCACAATATGACAAAAACTTACTCGAGGCGTCAAATCAAATCAAACAACATCAAAACTATGAATCGATGATCAAAACCCTTCTTTAAATTTTCAATCTTTTAAACTTCGCCAAACGCGTCCAAATTATACTTAAATATTTTGGAATGATGCCAAACTTTACGTGTAAGTCACAAATCACGATACTAACCTAATCCAAGGCTCGAAAACCCAAACAGACATCGATAATTCCAAAGTCCACTTCAAATCAAACTTAAAGAAATTCTTAAACTTCCAAAATTCCAACTTTCCATGGTAAGCACCGAAAAGCTCCTAGAACACCCGATACTCAATCCGAACATATGCCCAACTCCGAAATCATCATACGAACATATTGGAACCTTCAAATCCCGATTCTGAGATCGTTTACTCAAAACTCAAATCTCAGTCAACTCTTCCAACTTAAAGCTTTCGAATTTAGAATTTTCCATCCGAATCAACACCGAACTTTCCGAAATTCAATTCCGACCACATGTACAAGTCATCACACATGAAGTGAATCTACTCAAGGCCTCAATCCGCCGAACGATGCGCTAAAGCTCAAAAATTACCGGTTGGGTCGTTACTTTCTCCCCCCCTTAAACATACGTTCGTCCTCGAACATGCCAAGAACCATTTCGGAGTTGTCCAAAATCATTGTTTATCACCTCGTGCACCAGCTTGTGCCACCACAACCCATGTGATCATATTTGCTCGAGTTGTACTGAAGATCATTCCTTTTTCTGGAATTCTCCACAGGGCCCGATTCTAAAATACGAACATCGCATCAATCACTACACACTGTACCAAAACAATATCATGCACCTATGCTGAAATCACACCATGCGCCACCTAAGTCTTTTACCCATAATAACATTCTCTGACCATAATAACTATAATTTCATGAATCTGATGCCTGCAATACGCCTCGTAACACATGTAAGACCTGTTCCAACTCTCGCAATACAGACACGATGAAAGAGATGTGTATAAACTCATAATTACCTGCCAAATCAATAAATCATGGAGTCTCTCCACCTGGCAAGAACCATTACCTCATTCTAAACTGAATAATGATATTTTCTCTTTAATATATCCTACATAAATCTGATTGCACAGACCTCAGGTCCAATAACCTCGTTTCACCTAGAACAAGCTGCTCGGGTAATAAGCCACCTAACACTGTCTAAAATTTCATACAATGCCATTAAAGCGCCAAAAAGCTACAACTCGAACATGACCCATCGGGAAGAACAAACTTTGGCAAAGAACCATCCAGCCTGCATAACGAATAAAATGGCCAAAATGTGTTATGGCTCTATCTCAAAAATGAGAAACAAGGCACGTAAAATAAGTATAAGGAACCGTACCTAACATCTCGCTATTGCGGCGTGCAACCCGATCCAAATATGATACTATTCTGGCGTGCAACCCTATCCAAATATGATACAGTTGCAGCGTGCAACCCGATCCAAACAACATACCTGTGGCGGCGTACCACCCGATCCAAATAACGTATCCATGGTGGCGTGCCACCTGATCTACACATAACAATCAATAAGGAAAATACCCTGCACATGAATTGGTAAGGCGAAATATAGCACACATTCATCAAGTTCTTTACTCGAATTACCCCTGATGTTTTCTTTTCTTAGTCATAAATAATCCACCAATGCACCGATAACTAGAAACCGCACAAGCAGAAAACCACGTCATCCAATCATAGACGGGGAGTTCCCCCACACAACTTTAAGATACCATCACATAAATTTAGAACCCACAAAGATTCCTCCTTCTCAATTACCATGATCTCGCACCGCCGACCAGCCAAAATTTCTAGTAGTCTCTTATTAACTTTTTCATGAACATTCTAAATTATCAGCCTCAGTCGCATATTCTACCTCTTGCCGGGTAGTAAGTAGAACTCTTCGTAGAAACTTCATCAAAATCACGTAGTTGCTAACTTGCTCACAGAAGATCGCCCACCAGCGGAATTCAATACTGACATCTCCCAACGACGTTGCACTAGGTACAACTACCACGAAATCAGTAAACCCTCCTAAGCCCATGTTCGTCCACCAGCTATACAAGTATGTTCATTCCCCATTGACATCAGCTGAAAGTCTGACGATACATTCCAAACTCGAAGTCATGTCGCATCCAAAAACGATAATCTAGCTTTCACACCTGTCTTCATTTCAGGCAAACTCCTCTCTGCCACACTCAATCTTCCTTAGTACAGTATCCACCGACCCAAATGAAATTTATAAACTTAGTCATTGTCCACCATAATCCCTAAATCACTTTAAACTTTCCCAAGACATGTGGCTATCCTACCCAGAATCTGTATACTACTCTGCCACTCCCACTCTAAACCATCTCCTAAGTGACCTCTCGAGCTCTGCTATTCATAATTGACCTGCTAGCGATTCAATCACTGACACACCTCCCACCATGTCTTTCCTCATCTTTCGCTGCCCAAGTACTGCCTCAAATCAAAATCCATCTCTATAGCACCTGAACTAAAAAATTTCTACCAACTCTAAGCCTCCTCGAAGATCATCTTTCTCTATCCATCAATATTAGAAATGCCGATTAGAATATAAAGCCAACGTACACCGCCATTTCCGAAAATCGCTTCTCAGGCACCATTTTCGAACACCATACCCCCAGAGGAAGATCAAAGAAGGCAATAACACTAGCGAGCCTTAATGCGTTCAAACAAGGACGACGACACCACATCATAAATGAGAAATCCAACACACTTGAAAATATCAAGTCTCATTACTCCATAGACCAAAGCCCGAACATCCATAGTCCGATTGTCTTTCCTCTGCTGAAATTAAATGTCGACCCTCTAAAGCATGAACCAAGAAATCCTCCTTTCGAGTCATTCACTATCGTGACCCATAAATGAGAAATCTAGCATTCACAACAATACAGCATGATAATAATGCACGAACATCATAACAATCTGTGCATAACCTCAACAACATAGGCAATACTTATATAGGGCTGAAATGACAGAACCCCCTTCCACAATATGATAATAATAACACGCTCGAATACGTAGAAAAAACATCTTGTACAACATCTGTAGTACCACTACAACTCTTCGATTCCCAATTGATAACAAGCGCTCCACGTCGCATAAGAATGAGTAGGAATGAAATGAAGGCATAGGCTTTAATGGGATCAAATCGCACGATGAGGAATCAAGAAGGAAAGTTCTCCTAACAGCCTCGTAGCCTCTCGAAGATAAGTACAGACGTCTCCATACTAATCTACAAGACTCTACTAGACTTGCTCATGACTCGTGAGACCCAAGTGAACCTAGGGATCTGATACCAAACTATCACAACCCAATTTCCCACTATAGGTCGTGATGGTACCCAACGTTGCCGTTAGGCAAGCCATCAGTGAACGATCGATTCAATTATTCATTTTATTATTTATTTATTTTTTAAAATCATAAGTCTTATTAAAGTATAGGATTCAGTAGGTTTAAAAATCATGAATACATTAAATAATAGTAAGATATAAAATAAAAGATGACAATATCAAGTCGAACCATAAAGACCCACTAGAGTCACAAAATCGGGGTGTCACAAGTGCATGAATGTTTACTGAGGAGTACAATAATAATGGCACATCTATCTGGAATGTAAATAAGATAGAGTAAAATAAATAATACGATGGGGACTCAGTGGGCTGCGATATGTATCATGGAATGTAGCTCACCATAAAGTCTCCTCAACAGATGCGCCTACGCGCCAAGATGACCACCAGATAAACCTATCAGACGCTGCACATTTAGTGTACAAGTGCAACATGAATAAGTAAATCAATGCATACCCAGTAAGTATCTGGCCTAACCCTGTAGAAGTAGTAATGAGGGGTCGACATAGACACTTGCTAGAGGTCCAATAAAGCAATATGATAAATCATATGCAGATATGAAGCACAACTATAATAACGGGGTAAAACTGTAATTTACATAATCTTCCAAAAATTTCTTTTAATGATATGAAATTCTAAACCTCGTATTCTATCTCAATAGCTTAGATATATTAATTGCTAGTGATAAATGGATAAGGAATACCATAATAAATTCCAGGCATCAGTGGAAAAAAATCTCGTGAATATTCGGACTACTAGCAATATAACGCACGACTATGCCGAAGACGTACGGCCTGATCCACAATAATATGTACGCTGCCGAGGGTCGACCGACACAAACCATAGTTGCATATCTTTTACTGCCGAGGAATTCGGCCCGCTCCACAAGAAAGGAAGAAACATATCGAATTACGAGTCACATGCTTACAACACATATGCAGGTGCATAATAGTGAATATTCCCCTTTACGTTTATTAAAAATCTTGGCAACAACTCAAGGTGATAAAGCTCGGCCTAATATATATAGCTTTCTAAATCAATTTCAATCATAATTTGAATTAATGAAGCTGGCAAACTGAGTGCAAACAATTCAAATATTACAAGATAAAGCCCTAAGTTTACCCAAATATAAACATGCTTTAGCTACGTAGGACTCTCGTCGCCTCGTGCGTACTTAGCACCCACATTTAGTAGCACATAACTATTACATCACCTAGGGATAGTTTCCCCCTCACAAATTAGTCGGGAGACTTGCCTCGCTCCGAAGTTCCATAACCAGCTTAGTGCCTCTCTAAGTATTCAATTCAAAGTCAAACGATCCGAAACTAGTCAAAAAACGTGCAAATTAATCAAAATATACTCCAGTGCGTATAATTTAATTTATAACAACCCTGAATTCTGCTCAAAAAGTCAACAAAGTCAACCTCGGGCCCACGTGCCTGGATTCCGAAACTTTTCTAAGAAAAATATTGCCCATGGCACCACGAACTTGAATATATAACTTATTCCTTATTCCATTCCCAAATCAAGGTCAAAATTCAAAAATACCAATTCTAGGTTTTCCTTCAAAATCACACAGTTTCCACCAATTTTCATGTTCAAATCCATGTATAATTCATTTATTTAACACACGATGTGAAGAAATCACTTACCTTGTGGAGGATGATGAAAAACTCCCTCAAAAATCGCCCCAAGCTCGGCTCCAATGGAAGATTTGAGGTAAAATGCGACCAAACCATCTTTGCTTACTTATACACTTCCCAGATGACCTTCATCGCCAACACGGCACTGCCCTCGCGTACGCGAAGCACAACCTGCTTTAGCTCCCCATTTCTCCTACGCGAATGCGAGACAGGGCCTGCGAATATAAAGCTTTACCAGCCTGCCCTTCGCGAACGAGGCTGCCCAATCACGAACGCGGAGGCAAATTCCACGGGCCAGGCCAACTTCTCTTATGCGAATGCGACATGACTATCGCGAATGCAGAGTAAAACTGCCCAACACATTGTGAACGTGACTTCCTTCCCCACCGCGAACGCGTAGAACAAAGAGGCCTAGTCCCAATTTCCTTCTTCGTGAACGCGTGAGACCCTTGGCATTCGCGAAGAACAAAACCAACACCAGCAAACTAGCAACAGCAACTCAACAAAATTTGGTTTGCAGCCACCCTGAAATACACCCGAGGCCTCCCGGGTCCCATCCAATCGCACAAACCAGTCCCAAAACATGACACAAACTTTCTCGAGGCCTCAAATCACATCAAACGACATCAAAACTATGAATCAATGATCACAATTCTTCTTTAAACTTTCAAACTTCGTCGAACGCGTTAGAATTATACTTAAACATTTTGGAATGACACCAAACTTTACGTGTAAGTCACAAATCATGATACGAGCCTATTCCAAGGCTCAGAAACCCAAACGGACATCGATAACACCAAAGTACACTTCAAATCAAACTTAAAGAAATTCATAAACTTCCAAAATTTCAACTTTCCATCGTAAGCGCCAAAATGCTCCCAGACCACCAGATACTCAACCTGAACATATGCCCAAGTCCGAAATTATCATACGAACCTATTGTAACCTTCAAATCCAGATTTCGAGGTCGTTTACTCAAAATTCAAACCTCAGTCTACTCTTCCACCTTAAAGCTTCCGAATTTAGAATTTTCCATCTGAATCTCTGAACTTCCCAAAATTCAATTCCGACCACACGTACAAGTCATCACATATGAAGTGAAGCTACTCAAGGCCTCAACTCGCCGAATGATGCGCTAGAGCTCAAAATGACTGGTCGGACCCAACTTAAATATAATTTCGTCCTCGAACATGCCAATGCTTGTCAACCAGCTGGACAAGTCTGTTTATTCCACATTAACATCAACTGAAAGTCCGACGGTATATTCCAGACTCGAAGTCACATCACATCCAAAAATAATAATCAAGCTTTCACACCCCTCTTCATTTCAGGAAAACTCCTCTCTGCCACACTCAATCTTCCTCAGTATAGTAGCCAACGTCCCAAATGAAATTAATAGACTTAGTCATTGTCCACCATGATCCCCAAATTGCTCTAAACTTTCCCAAGGCATGTGGCTATCCTACCAAAATATCCGTACACTACTCTGCCACTCCCACTCGGTTAAACCATCTCCTTAAGCGATCTCTCAATATTTGTTATTAATAATTGACCTGCTAACGATTCGCAAGACACCTCCCACCATGTGTTTCTTCATCCTTCACAAATCAAAATCCATCTCCGTAGCACCTGAACTAATAAATTACTACCAACTCTAAGCCTCCACGAAGATCATCTTTCTCGATCCATCAACATTAGAAGCACCGATTAAACTCAAAAGCCAACGTACACCGCCACTTCTGACAACCGCTTCTTAGGCACCATTTCCCAATACACTGCCCCGGAGGAAGATCAAAGAACGCCATAACACCGGCGAGCCTTAATGCATTCAAACAAGGACAATGACACCACATAACAAATGAGAATTCCACCACGCTCGAAAATATTAAGTCTTATTACTCCATTTACCAAAGCCCGAACACCTATAGTCTGATTGTCTTTCCTCCACTGGAATTAAATGTCGAGCCTCTAAACCATGAATCGAGAAATCCTCCTTCCAAGTCATTCACTTTTGCGACCCATAAATGAGCAAATCTACCATTCACAACAACACAACATGATAAAATTGCACGAACATCATAACAATCTATGCATAACCTCAACACTATAGGCCATACTCATGGCTGAAACGATAGAACCCCCTTCCACAAGACAACGATAATAACTTGATCGAATACGTAGGAAAAAATATCTTGTACCACATTTACAGTACCACTACAACTCCTCGATGTCCAATTGATAACAAGCGCTCCATGTCACATAAGATTGAGTAGGAAGGAAATAAAGGCATAGGCTTTAATGGAATCAAATCGCACAATGAGGAATCAAGAAGGGAAGTTCTCCTAAAAGCCCTGTAGCCTCTTGAAGATAAGTACAGACGTCTCCGTACCGATCCGCAAGACTCTACTAGACTTGCTCATGACTCGTGAGACTCAAGTGAACCTAGGACTTTGATACCAAACTGCCACGACCCAATTTCCCACCATAGGTCGTGATGGTGCCCAACGTCGCTGTTAGGCAAGCCAACGGTGAACTATCGATTCAATTATTTATTTTAAACTCATAAGTCTTATTAAGTAAAGGATTAAATGTGTTCAAAAATAATGAATGCAAAAAATATTAGTAAGATATAAAATAAAAGATGACAATATCAAGCCACACCATAAAGATCCACAAGAGTATCTCAAAATACGGTGTCACAAGTGCATAAGTGTTTACTAAGGGGTACAATAATAATACCACATATGTCTAAATTTTAAATAAGACAGGGTAAAATATATAATATGATGGGGACTCTGCAGGTTGCGATACATAGCCTAGAATGCAGATCATCATAAAGTCTCCACAGCAGTTGTGCCTACGTGCCAAGATGACCACTAAATAAACCTGTCACACCCTGCACATTTAGTGCAGAAGTGCAACATGAGTATATAAATCAACCCGTACCCAGTAAGTATCTATCCTAACCCTGGAGAAGTAATAACCAGGAGTCGACATCAACACTTACTAGACGGCCAATAAAGCAATATGATAAATCATAAGTAGATGTGAAGTACAATAGTAATAATTGGGTAAAACTCTAATTTATATAATCATCCAAATTTCTTTTAAATATATGAAATTCTAAACCACGTATTTTATCTCAACAACTCAGATGTATTAATTGCCAGTAACAAACGTATAAGGAATACCATAATAAAAGCCAGGCATCAGTGGAAGGAAAATATCGTGAATATTCGGACTGCTACCGATATAACGCACGACTATGCCGAGGACGTACGACCCGATCCAGAATAATCTGTAGGCTGCCGAGGGTCGACCGGCATGAACCATAGATGCACCTGTATTACTGCCGATGCGTTCGGCCCGCTCCACAACAAAGTAATAAACTTATCGAAATACGAGTCACGTGCTTACAACATAGATACAAGTGCATAATAGTAAATATACCCCTTTACGTTTATTAAATATCTTAGCAACAACTCAAGGTGATAAAGCTCAGCCTAATATATATATATATATATATATATATGTGTGTGTGTGTGTGTGTGTGTGTGTGTGTTTCTTTCTAATTTCAATTATAATTTCAATTAATCAAGTTGGCAAACTATGTCCAAACAATTCAACTATTGTATGATAAAGCCATAAGTCTACCTAGACATAAACATGATTTAGCTTCGTACGGATTCTTGTCACCTCGTGAGTACGTAGCACCCACAACTAGTAGCACATAACAATTACATCACCTTGGGGTAATTTTCCCTTCACAAGGTTAGACAGGAGACTTACCTCACTCTAAAGTTTATAACCGGCTCCAATGCCTCTCTATGTCTTTAATTCAAAGCCAAACAATCCTAAACTAGTCAAACAACGCGCAAAATAATTAACATATACTCTAATGCATATAATTTAATAATTTATAACAACCCTTAACTCCACTCATAAAGTCAATAAAGTCAACTCTCGGGCCCACATTCCCGGATTCCAAAATTTTTTGAAGATAAACATTACCCATGGCACCACGAACTCGAATATATAACTTATTCCTAATTCCATTCTCAAAATCGTGGCTAAAATTTAAAAATAACAATTCTGGGTTTTTATTCAAAATCGCATAGTTTCCACCAATTTTCACGTTCAAATCCATGTATAATTCATGTATTTAACACACGATATGAAGAAATCACTTACCTTGTGGACGACGATGAAAAAGCTCCCTCAAAAATCGCCCCAAGCTCGGCTCCAATGGAAGATTTGAAGTAAAATGCGACCAAACCCGTCTTTGCTTACTTATACACTACCTAGATGACCTTCATGGCGAACGCGGCACTACCCTGGCATTCGCAAAGCACAACCTATTTCAGCTCCCCATTTCCTCTACGTGAACGCGAGATAGAGCCCACAAACGCGAAGTTTTATCAGCCTGCCCTTCGCAAACGCGGCTGCCCAATCGGAAACACGAAGGCAAATTCCACGGGCCAGGCCAACTGCTCTTACGCGAACACGACATGACTATTGCGAACGCGGAGTAACACTGCCCAACACATCGTGAACGTTACTTCCCCATCGCGAACGTGTAGGAAAAAAAGGCCCAATCCCAAATTCCTTCTTCGCGAACGCGTGAGACCCTTCGCGTTCGCGAAGAATAAAACCAGCAACAGCAACTGAGACAAATTTGGACCGAAGCTACCCCAAAACACACCTGAGGCCCCCGGGACCCCGTCCTATTAAACAAACCAGTCCAGAACATGATATAAACTTGATCGAGGCCTCAAATCACATCAAACAAAATCAAAACTATGAATCAACGATCGAAAACCTTCTTTAAACTTTTAAACTTTACTGAACGCATCTGAATTATACTTAAACATTCCGGAATGATGCCAAACTTTACTTGCAAGTCACAAATCACGATTGAACCTATTCCAAAGATCAAAAACCCAAACGGACATCGATAATACCAAAGTCCATTTCAAATCAAACTTAAAGAAATTCTTAAACCTCCTAAATTCCAACAACCGAAATGCTCCCGGACCACCCGATACTCAATTCGAACATACGCCCAAGTCAGAAATCATCATACGAACCTAATGGAACCTTCAAATCCCGATTCCAAGGTCGTTTACTCAAAAGTCAAACCTTAGTCAACTCTTCTAACTTAAAACTTCCGAATTTAGAATTTTCCATCCGAACCAACCCTGAACTTCCCGAAAAACAATTCCGACCACATGTACAAGTCATCACACATGAAGTGAAGCTACTCAAGGCCTCAAATTGCTAAACGACATGCTATATCTTAAAATGATCGATCGGGTCATTACACTTGAAAAACATATCTATTTTCTATAACTGTGAACGAGCTGAGCATCATATCTTTGAGTTATTTCTTGTACTGCTTTTATTATTTTTTATGAGTTGTTGTTTGCAATTGGTGTTGGACTCTGAATGTTGTCCAAGCTCGTCACTTCTTTCAACCTAAGGTTAGGTTTATTACTTATTGAGTACATGGGGTCGGTTGTACTCATACTATACTTCTGCACCTTATGTGTAGATTTTGGAGTTGATATTGCTGTGTATGGGGGGAGCTGGCTTTGATGATGAACCTGTATTCAAGTGGTAGCTGCCTCTTATTCTTGGTAGCTTTATATTTATAAATCTATTCATATACATTTCGAACAGATGATTTATTTATTTCGTACCAACTTTATAAACTCTAAGTCTTAGAAGCTCAGGATTTGTACTACCAGTCCTTGGAAAGCTGTATAAAATTTCAGTTATTTCATCATTTATTTTCTCAGTAAATCTCATTTGAATTGGATTGTTGCTAATTAGCTTATCTAACGGGTTGAGTTAGGTACCATCACGACGAGTTGAACTTTGGATTGTGAAACTTATGTGTGTGTACCTATATAAGAGAAAATATTTTATTGTGAAACTCACACGGCAACATAAGGGTGGCTTATTAATGCTTTCATGTGGTATTTGAGGTTGATCCTTGATGTTATTTATGTGTTGGAACTGGTTGATGTTTCGATCATATCCTTGTTTTCCTTAAATAATTTCACTTGGTGTTTTATGAGTTGTCATATTATCACATGCCCCACTCTTGGTTGATATTTATTTTGTTATATTTTTTGTTGTCAGTTTTATATTGATATCTTTTACATGTTATTTGGATAGTGAGTATTTTGTTTTGAACCTCGTCATTATTTCACCGAGGTTAGTCTTGATACTTATTGGGTACCGACTGTTCATTGGAGAGTGGTACCGAGCTATTAGGGACTTCAAGGTATGCCTAATGTTCCACTCGCATGCCTCAGAGTCACCATCTTATTTCATCTGCTAATGTTTATTGTATCCCAAATAATGATGTATTTTTGAGACATCTTGAGTATTCTATGTAGAACTTATGACTCAGTATTATCGGGTTTTGAGATTTTGATTATTGTATTCCCGTTTTGGCTATGTTACAGTATTTTTCAGCTTTTATTTAATATTTAAGCTGTTATATTTTTGTTGATCTCATTATGTGATAGGTTTACCTAGTTTTAGGAACTAAGTGTCATCACGACTTTTATGATGGAATTTTGGGTCGGGAGAGATATAAGTTTTGTTTGTACTACCAAAAAAAAAAAGTTACATTTGTTTTGATGAATTCTAGCTGTGTTCAACACCACTACTTGATTCACGTTGCCATGTAAAGGAATACACCAACTTTCTATTCCATCATACCAAACACACCCTTAATGTTATATATTATTATTATTATTATTTATATGTAAATAAAACTTCTAAGTCAAATAGACTCTAAACAAACAATCTTCCAAGGAATAAAGAGAAAAGCAACCTTCCGTAAACCTTAAGCTTATCATCGCAGATACAACATTATTATTATTATTACTACTACAAGTAGCATTATTATTACTACTACTACTATCACTATTATTATCACTACTATCATTATTACCACCACTATTACCATTACCACTACTATCATCACTATTACTACCACTACAACTACTACTTATGTGAGGCTCTCTTACTACATGACAAGTGGACTCACGGTTCTCACTTGCTTATTTTAATACATAAAACTAAAGAAGACAACTGAAAAGTAAATTATTTTCCTATTTAAATAGTTGTGTATTACTACTACTACCACTACTTATTTTGGTCCTCAATTTAAGCATCTTAAATAGGAAAATAATTAACTTTTAAGTTGTCTTCTTTAGTTTTAGGTAAGATACGCAGGTAAGAACCGTAAGTCCACTTGTCAAGTAATAAGAGAGCCTCACATAAATATGATGTGCCATGTGAGACACGAAAAAAACTTTCTTTGCCTATTATCTAAGCAAAGAATATATGGCAAACATCACAAGCGAATGTCAAATGAAGTCGCTGAACGTGATATATTGATATATCTTACTAATTAAGGAGTAATACATTACCATCCTTGTGGGCAAAACATAAATCATGATATGCACATGACTCAATCATTGGAATCATATATATAATAACTTTCATAACCAAGGGGTGTGCTGAGATAATTAAAATTTCTCTACCCTTGACGAGAAGATTTGAGTTCGAAATTTAGATATGGTGAACCTTTCAATATAAAATGCTTTATTCCCTTGGTGGCCCTATCCAACGCGAAATTGGACACGTCGGACAAGTGAAATTCGGATACGAATGATTAAACAGAAAAAGAAAAAGAAGATAACTCCACAACAGGTAGGATTGTGATCGACTGATGGTGATGTGAAGTTGCGAAATACTAGGAGTGTATATATTTGCACGCTAACTGTTTAAAATCACAACTGGGGGATCTAACTATACGCATATTACCTGTTGAACTCAACTTTCATCTCTTTTCTTCTTTATTGCAAAGTTACTGATATGTGCAAAAATTAATTGTTGGAATTTGGACTTACGTTAATTGGTTATAGCCTGAAAGGATAGTGACGTGGCCCAAGTAGTGGATAAATTAAAGATCTAATATTAAAAATTGTGTGTGTGGATAAGTGAGGCCTAATAACTATTGGCATGTGATGGGTAGACACTCTTTATAAATAGAGGCCAACTCCCCTTTCCCTAGCTATTAGAACAACCCTAGCGTATTCCGCCTCTTGAATACATGGTAACAGTAGACGTCTCATCAGTCAAGTTCTTCAGGCTGTGAGAGCGGGTAGCTAGTGGATCGTTGAAGTTGGTCTCAGGCTTAATCGCCGTTTGTTGTCGCTGCTGAATCCATGCAGTTTAACGGTATGCTTCCTTAGACTCTAACTCAAGATTATGATATTATATCGGTATGATTGTGTCTTAATCTCTTCTATGACTGCGATTTAATAATCTAACAGTTGGTATTAGAGCCACCATAGTTAGAGATTAAGATCGTTATTTAATCTTGAGTAAAGAATTCGTATTTGTGTATGTGGAACATTGTTGCTCGATACTTCGATGCGACTGTGCGAAACCTGATTTAGTGCTCGAATCGTCAAAATAAATAGGTGACACTGTTGGGTCGCTTAAATTGATTAGAAGTTACTGAATTGTGGTTGTATACATCACTTTTCTTTATGAATTTAAATATAATTTCTAAACCTGATTGTGAAAGGGTGGCTGGCGATGATTGTTCATTGGTTCTCGGTGTTATCCCATTGTACTTGTTGAAACCTAAAGGTATATGTAAGAATTAGTATATACCTTTTAGGTATTTTGGCTATTATGTTTTCTTGTTTAGCCTTTTATTTTAATAAAATAAATATAACACATACACACAGCTTGAAAATTTGAGCGGCGTGACATTATTCTGAAGCTAGTATTACAAAGAGATTGTGAACTTAAGGGCTTAAAGATACTGAAGCTTGGTTTGGCATCAAAGGTTCTTATTAAAATTTGTCTTGTTGGTGTAATGCATAACTTAACTAAGGAAAAGCTTCTGACGATTGTTTTATTATAATTATTCATATTATTTTTAGTCAGGGAAATGATTCGAAATTGATATAAGAAATAAATTGAAAGGTTTAAATTATATGGTGTTATTTTATCACAAGTATTAACGTGCGCAGCTAAGAACTTGTAATTCATAAATAGTGTCACCAAAGTGGTCTATTTATTTGGAGTTACTGAAAGGTTCTTGATATTATCTACATGTGAAATCATTTAGCACATGTGTTGAGAATTATAATTAATGAGTAGTTTCCACCAAAGTGGTCTATTTATTTGAGTCATTGAAATATTCTCAATGAACCATGTCTAAATTTTCCTTGAAAAGTGTACATTAGTATTTGAGGTTATTTACCTTTTGATATTCGTGACGCTAAATTAATTAATGAGAATAGATATTGTGTTTTCCACCTAAAGGAGGAACATAATATCTTGAATTCTCATGTGTATAAATAAGGATAATTTGTTATAAGAGGAGGCTTTGTGTCTCTTACCTAAATGAAGGACATAACGTATGCCTTGTACTCTTGGATAATAAGGGGAGGAGGTTTTGTATCTCTTGCCTAAAGGTGAGGATACAATGAATGCCTTGGACTCCTTGATTTTTTTTTTTTTAAAAAAGGGAGACGGTTGCATCTTCTACCCAAAGGAGGGGTGTGATGGATGTCTTTGACTCTTTTGATTTAATATATTCCTGCCCATAATCCTATCTAAGTTTTTTTTGTGTATTATTTGCTTATACAGCTGTTAGCAACATGACTACTCAATTGAATTCCATTGAAACTCTAACTAGTAGCAACTACAAGAAGTGGAAACAGAATATTGAAATAGTATTAGGTCTGATGGACCTGGACTTTACATTGATTGAACAGAAACCCGCTGACCCCACATCTACTAGCACTGTTATGAAAAGGTTAAGTATGAAAAATGGATGAAGGCTAACAAACTGAGTCTTATGATCATAAAGAGATCCATTTATGATCACATAAAAGGTACAATTAAGGATAATGGAAATGCAAAAGATTTCCTGAGTTCCATTGGACAGAAATTCCTAGAATCTGATAAAGTTGACATAGGTAGCCTGATTGATTCCTTGCCCACCATAAAGTATGACCTTGTAGGTAGTGTCCGTAATCATATTATGAAATTGGTTAACATTGCTACCAAACTGGACAACTTAAGTGTAACCATTACCGATGATTTTCTTGTTCACCAATCTCTAAGGTCCCTTCCTGAGCAGTTTAACCAGCTTAAGACAACCTATAATGCACAAAAGGATAAATGGAGTATTGATGAGCTTATTACTGTTTGTGTGGTAGAGGAGGGGAGGATCCAAAAGGAGAAAGTTGAGGGTGTAGTGAACTTTATTAGTTCGTCTAGATCAGCTGACTATCCCTCTTATAAAAGAAAAAGTGGACCCAAATTTCACAAAAAGAAACATGGTCATTCTCATCATCTAGGTAGTAATAGTGGTCATGCTAATAAGCCTGGTGTTAACCAAGGTCAGTCTCATAATTCTCTTGGTCCTCAAGCTGTAATTAAGAAAGAAATCAAGTGCTGGGATTGCAAACAATTAGGTCATAAGAAAGCTGGTTGTCCTCTGAAAAAGAAATCAGGTAATCTTTTGGCTTTTGTCTACTTTGAAACTAGTCTTGTTCATGTTCCTTTAAATTCCTGGTGATTGGATAGTGGTGCAACTGTTCATGTAACCAATGACTTGCAGGACCTAGTAAGCAGACAGAAGCCAAAAGAGGATGAAGTCAGTGTTGTTGTGGGCAATTGACTCAAAGCAAAAGTAAAGTTTATAGGGATATCTATTTTACCTTTTAAGAATAATTCTAGTGTTCGTTTAGAAAATACTATTTTTGTACCGTCTATGAGATGGAAATTAGTTTCGGTTTCCCTTTTGGACAAAGCTGGTTATTCATTTCAACAAAATAATGGTATTATTAAAATTTCCTACGATTCACATGTTGTTGCTGATGCTTTTTTAAGTGGTGGTCTATATCGCTTGAATATATTGAATGAAACTTTTTCTGCAATGCATGTTGAAAATATTGCCCACAAAAGGTCTTCTATGAGTAAAACATCTTACCTATTATGGCATAGGCATCTTGGTCGTATTTCTAAAGAAAGAATTGAACGATTGATAAAGGAAAGTATTTTACCTGTTCTTGATCTAAAGATTTTTGAAACTTGTGTGGATTGTGTTAAGGGTAAAATGACCAAAGTTAAGAGAAAGGGTTCCACTAGGAGCTCCGAACTCTTAGAAATAATTCATACTAATATTAGTGGACCTTATGTACCTACTTTAACCAATCATATGTATTTTATTACCTTTATTGATGATTTTTCAAGGTACTGTTATATATATCTTTTAAAAGAAAAATCTGAAGCACTTGATAAGTTTAAAATTTACAAGTCTGAAGTTGAAAAACAGCTTGGGAAGTCCATTAAGATAGTGAGGTCTGACCGTGGTGGTGAGTACTATGAAAAATATGATGAGTCTGGTCAATCTATGGGGCCTTTTGCTTTATTTTTGCAAGAATGTGGGATAGTAGCACAATATACCATGTCAGGTACTCCTGAGCAGAATGGTGTGGATGAAAGACGAAATCGTACTCTCATGGAAATGGTGAGAAGTATGATGTCAAGGACTAGACTACCTGAGTCTCTTTGGGGTGAAGCCTTAAAAACAGCTAGCTATATCCTGAATAGAGTTCCTACAAAATCTGTCTTGAAAACTCCTTTTGAACTATGGACAACCCGAAAACCTAGCTTGAATCATTTTCACATTTGGGACCTGATCCTAAAACTACCAGTTGTTTCTTTATAGACTATCCTGATCACTCTAAAGGTTTTATGTTTTTCTGTCCGGGCGTGGCACTAGAATCGTTGAGTCTATTAATGCAAAATTTGTTGAGCATGATGTTTGTGATTGTGATTGTTCATGTTGTAAGGAAATTGTATTGAAAGAGAAGGAAGTCATTGTCCCTATACCTATTGTACATGAAAAGGTGGTAAACCAACCTATTCATGAGGGGGAGAATCAAGGGAACAACGACGCAGATCCCATAGTTCCTGAGCAAAATGTTCAAAATGAACCATTCCGTAGGTCATAAAGAGAAAGAAGGTCTGCCATCTCTGATGATTTTATCGTGTATGTGACTAAAAATCTCAGTGATACTGGAGAACTGACTGATCCTTTATCATATGCTCAAGCTATTTCCTCTCCATTTGTTGATAAATGGAGTGAAGCAATGAAAGATGAAATGCGCTCTATAGAGCATAATGGAGTGTGGGAGTTAGTTGAATTGCCTGTAGGTTTTAGGCATATTGGTTGCAAATGGGTGTTTAAAACTTAAAGGGACTCCAAGGGAAACATAGACCGTTATAAAGCAAGGTTGGTTTCTAAGGGTTATACTCAAAAAGAAAGTATTGATTATAAAGAAACATTTTCTCCTGTTTCATCCAAGGATGCATTTAGACTTGTGATGGCTCTTGTGGCTCATTTTGATTTAGAGTTGCACCAGATGGATGTTAAAACGGCTTTCTTGAATGGTAGTATGCTTGAAGAAGTTTACATGGTTCAACCTGAAGGGTTTAAAGAAGCTGGTAAAGAACATCTAGTATGCAAGCTTAACAAATCCATATATGGGCTTAAACAAGCTTCCAGGCAGTGGTACTTGAAATTCGATGAAATGATTACAAAATTTTCATTTGTGAAAAATAAGCTTGATGAATGTGCTTATCTCAAAATAACTAATGGCAATTTTATTATTATGGTTCTCTATGTTGATGACATTTTGCTTGCCACAAATGATTTGGGCTTGATGAATGAGACCAAACAATTTTTGTCTAGGTCTTTTGATATGAAAGATCTTGGTAAAGCCTCTTTTGTTCTCGGGATAGAAATTAAAAGAGATAGGTCACGTGGTTTATTGGGTTTATCACAGCTTTCCTACATTAAGAGTGTTCTTAAAACTTTCAATATGCAAGACTGTAGACCTGGTATTGCACCTGTTGTAAAAGGAGACAAACTTAGCAAGGATCAATGTCCGAAAAATGAAGTTGAAATGAGAACTATGGAAGATGTGCCATATGCAAGTGTTGTTGGTTTTTTGATGTACATACAGGTTTGTACAAGGCCTGATATTACATTTGCTGTTAACATGTTGGGAAGATTTTCTGCTAATCCTGGGTGGGCACATTGGGTGGCTACAAAGAAAGTGATGAGATATCTACAACGCACCAAAGACTTCATGCGTGTATATAAAAAGGTTGATGATCTGGATCTTCTAGTATATTCAGATTCTGATTTTGCAGGTTGTCAAGACACTATGAAATCAACTTCTGAGTATATGTTTATGTTGGGTGGAGGTGCTATTTCTTGAAAAAGTGAAAAGCAAAGTATCACTGGTACATCTACAATGGAAGCTGAATTTATTGCTTGTTTTGAGACTGCTTCACATACTGTCTGGATGAAGAATTTTCTTACTAAATTGCAAATTATGGATTTTATATCTAAGCCGGTGACTATTTTATGTGACAATAGTGCAGTTGTGTTCTTCTCCAAGAATAACAAGAGAACAAGAGGCTAAGCATGTTAGCCTTAAGTTTCTTAAAGTTAGAGACATGGTAAAAGAAGGTGATATATGTATTGAGCATATTAGCACAGATTCTATGTTGGCTGATCCTTTGACTAAAGGTATTAGGCCTGTAGTGTTTAATGAACATGTTAAAAATATGGGTATTTTAGAGTCTTTTGATGTGCTTTAGTCAGTGAGAGTTACTTTGTAATTGCTGACTGAGATATTGCTTTTGATAAATTATATTTTTGTGCAAGCTTGTGTTATTTGATACTTGTTATGCTTATGGCTAACATGATAATTTATTTATTTTTTATTTCCAATTGGACATTGCATAAACTCATGATATCTTTGAGTCTTGCGACTTGTTGCCTTGATTATCCCGGGTAAGGTACAAGGTAATCCTCCTGAGGTGTTATGATTTTGTGTCACTTGGAAGCTCCTGAGGTGATATGGTTATAGTATCACTTGGAGGATTATTTCTTTCTAAGAGGTGTGAATCTATTCACCTTGATTAGAAAGATAAAATGCTTAGCACACATGTTTGATCCATGTTGATGGAAATTCTAGCATATGTGGTCGTAGATAAATTCATATCTTAAAATGGTGCGATGCCTGCTACGATTCATTGTTAGTCTTTTCTATTGAGACTGAATGGATTGTTATATGGGTCATTCTATCCTTGGCTATGTGAGTAGTGTGGCCACCGAAGAGTCTAAAATCCTTTTTCAAAATGATTTTCTTAAAAACTCAAATATTTAAAATTGTTTTATTGTCCTCAATTAACGTTGGCGTCCAAGTGGGAGAATGTTGGAATTTGGACTTACGTTAATTGGTTATAGTATGAAAGGATAGTGACGTGACCCAAGTGGTGGATAAATAAAAGGCCTAATATTAAAATTGTGTGTGTAGATAAGTGAGGCCCAATAACTATTGGCCTATGATGGCTAGGCACTCTTTATAAATAGAGGCCAACCCCCCTTTCCCTAGCTATTAGAAAAATCCTAGCGTATTCCGCCTCTTGAATGCGTGGTAACGGTAGACGTCCCATCTGTGACGACCCAAGGGGTCATCACCGTAATTCTACCTTGTTCAGTGCTCTCGAGGCCTTGAAAACCTTGCTTTTAGTTGCCTCGATTGGCGTGCGCAGTTCGGGTGCGTAGCCGAAAAGTTTTTATGTTAGAATATGTGAATTATGTGAAACATTTGATGAATTTTGGTATTAATATGCATAATGTTGACTTCGGTCAATATTTTGGGTAAACGGACCTGGACCTGTGATTCGACGGTCCCGGAGGGTTCGTAGAAAAATATGGGACTTGGGCGTGTGCCGGGAATCAAATTCTGAGGTCCCAAGCCCGAGAAATGAATTTTTGAAAGAAATTGTTTTTCTGAAATTTGATACGAAAATTTGAAATGAAAAGGAGTTAGAAAATATAGGTATCGGGCTCGTATTTTGGTTCCGACGCCCGGTACAAGTCTTAAATATGTGTTAAGCACTATCTGTAAAGTTTGGCTAAAAACGGACGTCATATGACGTGTTTCGGACTAAAAATGGAGAGTTTGAGTTATGAAAGTTGAAGAAAGAAAATCGTGTGTTTGAGACTTGATCCTATGTATATGATGTTATTTTGGCGATTTGATCGCACGAGTAAGTCCGTAAGATGTTTTTGAGGTTGTGTGCATGTTTGGTTTGGAGCCCCGAGGGCTCGGGTGAGTTTTGAATGGGGCCCGGGAGGTCTTGGACTTAAGAAAATGCAGGTTCAGGTGTTGCAGACACCAGCGCGGCCGCGGTCATTTCCGCGCGGTCCGCGCTGGAGCCGCGCGGCCGCAATGCATTTTTGTGCGGTCCGCGTGGCTGAGTCTGAGGGCTAGGGTTTCAGGTTAGCCAGAGCGGCCGCGCACCAAAACAGTGCGGTCCGCGCTGGAAGGGTTCAGAGAAGCCCCACTTTTCTCCCACTCGGCGCGGCCGCAACACATTTTTATGCGGTCCGCGGTAGGTCCTCAGAAAGGTATACAAGTTCGGAAAATCTCAGTCATTTTTCACTTTTCAAAAACCCAAAACCTAAGAGGCGGTTTTCTAAACAACTGTTTTTCTCCAAAACGATTGGTAAGTGATTTCTAACTTAATTTTTTTATTCCTTAACATCTTTTAACATAATTTCAACTTCAAATCAAAGATTTTCATGGGGAAAATTGGGTGTTTTGGGTAGAACCTAGGTTTTCTACAAATTGAGAAGTTGGACCTCAATTTGGGGTCCGATTTAAAAACAAATCATCTATTGGGATTCATGGGGGAATGGGTAACCGGGTTTTGGTCCGAACCTCGAGTTTCGACCACGTGGGTCCGGGGGTATTTTTGACCTTTTTGGGAAAAACCTTGAAAAAATCTATTTTCATGCATTGGGGATGATTCATTTAGTAATTATAATGTGATTAAGTGACTTATGACTAGATTCGAGCGGATTGGTGGTGGAATCAAGAGGTAAAGCTATACTAGAAGCGTGAGTTGAGTTTGGAGCATTCGAGGTAAGTGTTTGTTCTAACTTTGGCTTGAGGGAATAGGATTAGGATGATATTTGCTACTTGCTAATGTGGAGTACGGTGTATAGGCATGATGACGGTTATCTATGCACTGGAGTCTAGCATGACCGTGAGTCTTGATTGCTTTTAATTCGAATAATGTGACACAAGCTCCTTATTTATTTGATAAGTTTCATATAATGTGAACGGTTAAGGAAGAATGATTTAAAAGGAGAATGTGTTGTGAATACTCCCTTGTCGGGATGTGTAGACTGATATATATATTCTCCCTTGTCGGGATATTTTGGGCTGTTAGCTGTACCCTTGCCGGGTTAAAGGTATTGAGTTGTTATTCTCCCCTGAAGGGGTCTACTATATGAAGTCAGATATTACGATCTATATTATGGGATCGTGTGGCATGCCGTCCACTTATATATGATATTATGGGATCGTGTGGCACGCCGTCCACTTATATATGATATTATGGGATCGTGTGGCACGCCGTCCACTTATATATGATATTATGGGATCGTGTGGCACGCCGTCCACTTATATATGATATTATGGGATCGTGTGGCACGCCGTCCACTTATATATGATATTATGGGATCGTGTGGCACGCCGTCCACTTATATATGATATTATGGGATCGTGTGGCACGCCGTCCACTTATATATGATATTATGGGATCGTGTGGCACGTTGTCCGCTATATATATATATCATGGAAACCGGAGTTTCTTCTATTTATTTCCGATATTTCATTTTTATCTGTTACTCCCCGATAGCATGTCCCCTCCCAGTTTTACTTTGTATTATCTTGTTATTGTTTTCTTGCACTTGTTGTATATATATCTATACAGGTTAATTGTGGTAGGTACTGTCTAGCCTTGTCACTACTTCGCCGGGGTTAGGCCAGACACTTACCAGCACATGGGGTCGGTTGTGCTGATGCTACACTCTGTGCATTTTTGGTGCACAGATCAGGGAGCAGCTTATGGACCGCAGCAGTAGGACTTCTGGGAGCTATCTTCAGTCCAGGGACTCTCGAGGTAGCCTAGCTGGCGTTCGCAGGCTGAAGTCCCTCTCCATGTTTTTTCGTTTGTTCATCTTGTATCAGGCAAACATGATGTATTTCCTTTCAGACATTGTTTGTAGTATTCTGTAGTAGTCCGTGAGCTAGTGACACCAGACCTTGGGTAGTGATGTGTATTAAACTTCCGCACTTTTGGTTTTCAGTCGCTTTAGATTTAAAGTCTCCCGCTTAGATTTTGTCTCGTTTATTTATTGTTTGAAAGAAAGCAGGAAAGGTGTTTTACATATTTGGCTTGCCTAGATCCGATAGTAGGCGCCATCACGACACCCGATGGTGGAAAATCCGAGTCGTGACACCATCAATCAAGTTCTCTAGGCTGTGAGAGCGCATAATTAGTGGATTGTCAAGTTGGTCTCAGGCTTAATCGCCATTTGATGTCGCTGCTGAATCTATGGAGTTTAACAGTATGCTTCCTTAGACTCTAACTCAAGATTATGATATTATATCAGTATAACTATGTCTTAATCTCTTCTATACCTGCGATTTAATAATCTAACATTAATTTCTCTGATAATCATGATCAATGGATAATAATTGAGCCTAGCTAGTCCTAAGCCCAAATCTCACTTTAATTAGCAGCTATGTCTGAACCCCTATCCCATCTCAAGTTGATTATAACTAACGGGGTAAATGAGGATAGATTGTATTTTAACTGATTATAATAAAGTATCTGTTAATATTTTAAATTACTAATTAGGCCTACAATTATGTTTTCATCAAAATCATGTGAAGAATTTATCAAAGAAGATTATTTTCAGAGATTTAATTTACAAGCGTCATAGTAGGAATAATATTTGAAAGTGAAATTTTCAAATATTAAATGGCTTACCACAATATTAGAAGAAGAATCACGGAAACTATGGATGGAAAGTTTTTCAACATCTTGAAACGAAAGTTGCTAAAATCGTGGAGAAGTTCTATTATTTTATGGAAGGAAGATACTATATGGAAGAAATACTACAAGGCTAAGGAAAAATATATTTTTTATGGGAAAAAAATATATTATGGATATAGTATAATTTATATTATGGAAAGAGATTATTTTTCAAGATCAAAAAAGGAGTCAAAGATATATTCAGATCTATTAGAAAAGGAAAGAAGTATGAGGAAGCAAAGGAAAAGAATCTCAAAATACACTTCTAAAGAAAAGAAGATCTGCATGGTACTTAATATTCAAGAATCAAGGATTTTATTATTCTGGAACAAATAAGGAACCTTCAAATAATAATGATGCTTCAAAAGAAAGGAAGATTTGAGAAAGCAAAGATAAAAGGACAATACTGCAAGAAAGAAAAGAAAATTTCGAATGGAGAACTTCCAAAGACAGAAAAGTCAGATTCAAGAGGATACGAATGGGAAGTTTGAAAAGTCCGAGGATAGCTACTGACTCAGCACTACTTATGAAAAATAATTAATAGTGATATGACAAATCACTATAGTGTATGGTTGAAATTAATTGCAAGGCAAAGGAAGAGAATCTGTTCAGTATCTAATCTTTAAAAGAAAGAGAATCATGCTTACATTGAAAGAAAGTCAATTCCTCCAGTACACATGAAAACGTCCAAGTTCATATAAAGACCTGATAGCTTATATGGAAAGAATCTTTAATACAAAAGGCATTAAATAATATGACCTTGATTTTTGGAATTGTAAAGGAAAAGATCTCAAATCTATGTGAGATCAAATCTGTATAAAATGGCTTGAAGTATGTAAAGATCTCTTTAATAGATATTCATTTGTGCTCAAAGGAAAAAGTAGTTAATCTTTCAACACCAGACTTAATCGAGACAAGGATCGAGATCATATTCAAAAGAGCAAGAAGCAGTAAAGGAAAGTTGGAGCAGCAGCAAAGGAAATCCTTTTCCAAAATTAGAAGACCGTTGCAACGGCTAGAATATTCAACGACCAAGTATAAAAGAGAAAGCACTTGCAACAACAAACTTAACCTTCTATACAATTGTCTACCCAACTACAAGTTCTTTGTTCTACTCTTAACAAGAATTGTAATTCACTTTTATATTTACTATGTACACAAAAGAAAGAAGAGAGACAGGAAAATATTGAAGAGGCAGTGTGTTCTGAGAGGTTGTGTCATTGTTCGTTTCTTTGGAGAGAGAGTGAAAACCAAAGGGTCGTTGTTGGTGAGAGAGTAAAAACCAACCCTTGTTCGTTGTTGGTGAGCGAGTGAAAACCAACCCTGTAAATATTGGCGGTGAACGTTGAAAATCACACAAGCTGTACTTAACCCAAATTACAAAGAGCTCAAGAGATAACATCCTTACAACCCAAGGAGACTGGATTAGGATAACATATTGGTTTCGAACCAGTATAAAATTCCTGTTGTCATTTATTTTACTGCTCTCATATTTTATTATACACCTTTACTGTTTGTTGTGAGTAGTACCTATTTAAATTGAAGGCTTAGTCGACTAGGTCTAAAGAATAGTAGACTAAAAATTTAAAAGGGCTACAACTCACCTTCCCCTTGTACTTACAAATTATAGATAGTTTGGACTTTAGAGCACTAGTTATTGTAGGTTATCTTATTCCGATCTTGTAAAAAAAATAGTATACAATTATGCTTCCGATTGATATATAGGCATAACTTCCAAAGCATATTTTGTAACAAATAAACATTAATACTAATATTTATAATCTGATCAAGTCATCATGATTTGATTAGAACTATCACGTCTGCACGTTCATATGAGTTGGCTCCACAAGAGTATGAGTTGCAAGAATCTCCATATAACTTGGATATGAAGATGTTAAAATCGAATTGAAGTTGGCTCAAACGCCGATGTTACCCCTTTAAATTTTAAGCAAGTAAATACTGAGTTGAATTTGAAGCCGATAGGTACGACAAATTAAACACATTAAGAAATAGCCAGTCGCGCAATTTTTTTCAGAAGGGTAAAACAATAGAACTACAACTGTTTAGCAATTACATTAGAGACCATAAAAGATCTTTTAGTGGGGATTGCTGATTGGTAGTCGCAGATATGTTTCAGCAAAACTTAATTTAGTAAATATTTATGGCAGCTTATGTTAGAACATTGTATTCAAAACCAGAAAACTAAAAACTTGTTAGTTTAAGAAACCAAACAGAAAAAATTCCGAGCCTAAAATTTCCTTGTGTGTTCTTAAGGAATTTAATTCCCTCACAGTTGTTCAAGGTTACAGATTAATTCCTCCCAGAATAGAACGGAATAATTATTCGGTGATAGCAGCACTTCAAATCACAGAACTTCGGCGAACTCAAATGGCGGAGCAAATCACACAAAAAAATGCTTACGTTTTGCTTTTAAAAACTCAATACAGAATGCAAAAGATGAGGGGAGAGATTTTTGATTTTTCGGTGGTGGAAAATGAGGCTAAGCCTCTCTATTTATAGCCAATACAGTTGAGTCCCAATAGGTGCAAAAGTGTTTGTTCATTGATATGGTGTCTATTCAGCTATTGAATGGAACGTAACGTTTTGGTGTTTATTCAATTGTTGGTCGCGAAAATAATTCCGCGATCTTCCAACACGCAAAAATGATTCCACGATCTTCCAACGCGAAAAATATTTAGAAAAGAAAATGTTAAATAATGGAAAACGAAAAATATTTTGGTCCAAAAAATTATCAATCAATCATATCAATTGACCAAATCGGAAGCCGAAGCCGAAGCCGAGCCGAGCCGAGCGACGACGACGACGGTACGAGGCACCACTTCTTCTTAACTCTTTAAGAGCTAGAAGATGAGCTTCTATATATATATACAGATTTTCTTTCCTTCTTCCAATGAGGGACAAAGTGCATTAGTCAAATGAACTAATAAAAATTTCGTTTTCCTCCATTTCTTTTCCCATCATTTTCCATTCACACCTCTTTTGTTATTAATAACAAAACCCAACAATCCCCCACATGAATGGGGAATGGCTATCCGAAACAAATATGCATGAAAAGTTGTGTGTGATTCGCAAGTAAGGATTAATCGCATCTGGATAAGTAGGTTTCCCTTTGAAATTTCCGTAGTGAATATATGTCGAATATACTCGATCAATCGGTAGATTTGATATCTTTGAACCGTCGAACTTTGGTGTATACCTAGACAGCCATATATCACACAATCAACCCTTAACCGTTTTTGGTTCTCATTGTTGTGTTCGTTTCAGCCATGAACACTGCCTGGTTTCATAAGTACGTAGAGAACGGGCCTTACAACATTCTCTTTGAAGCGGCTTACACTTCACACTCATGTAGGTGACTACTGAACGTGTTATCCCGTAGATACACTATTTCATATACCCCGTATCAAACTTAGAAACCATTAAAAAGTCCTAATGCTTTATCCTTGGTACTGAACATTGTCTTCATCATGAAAATGGACCAAAATTTTATTTGACAATGTTGAAGTGTCACTAATGACTTTGTTTGATCTCCTTGAACCTAGATCCTGGGATCTCCAGTCTTCTAGGTAGAGTTACCGCCATAGTGACTTATCCTCGGCCATAGTCCCATTCCCTTTGATAACTTCTCAACCGCCTCTCTAGGTAGGCTTTTTGTAAGCGGATCCGATACATTATCTTTTGACTTTACATAGTCAGTTGTGATAATTCCACTAGAGAGTAGTTGTCTAACGGTATTATGCCTTCGTCAAATGTGAGGAGATTTCCCATTATACATAAAGGTCCCAGCTCTTCCTATTGCTGCTTGACTGTCGCAATGTATGCATACAGGTGCCATTGGTCTGGGCAAAAATGGAATGTCTTCTAAAAAATTCCGGAGCCATTCAGCTTCTTCACCGGCCTTGTCTAAAGCTATAAATTCAGACTCCATTGTAGAGCGGGCGATGCATGTTTGTTTGGACGACTTCAAAGACACTGCTCCTCCACCAATGGTAAAGACGTTTACTTGTGGATTTTGATTCCATTGATCCGGTGATCCAATTTTCATCACTATATCCCTCAACAACTGCGAGATAATTATTGTAATGCAATGCATAGTCTTGAGTATATTTCAAATATCCCAAAACTCGTTTCATTGCTATCCAATGAGCTTGGTTGGGATTACTTGTGTATCGACTAAGGTTACTTATTGCACAAGCTATATCAGGTCATGTACAATTCATAATATAGATCAAACTTCACAACACTCAAGCATATTCCATTTAAGATTTGCTTTGACCTTTGTTCTTTATAAAAGTATGGTTTAAATCAATTGGCGTTTTTGCTTCTTTAAAGTCTAAATATTTGAACTTTTCAAGAACCATTTTAATATAATGAGATTGAGACAAAGCTAGACCTTGAGGAGTCTGTAGGATCTTTATTCCCAAAATTAAATCTGCAACTCCTAAGTCTTTCATATCAAACCTACTAGTAAGCATGTGTTTAGTAGCATTTTTGTTAGCAATGTCATTACTCATTATCAGCATCTCATCCACATATAAACAAATAATGACTATTTGATTTGGAGTATTCTTAATGTAAACTCATTTATCGCACTCATTTATCTTGAAATCATTTGACAACGTTGTTTGGTCAAATTTAGTATGCAATTGTTTTGGTGTGTGTTTTAGTCCGTAAAGTGACTTAACAAGTCGACACACCTTCTTTTCTTTTCCGGGAATTACAAACCCTTTAGGTTGTTCCAAATAGATTTCTTCATCCAAATCTCCATTTAGAAGGCTGTTTTTACATCTATCTTATGGATTTGAAGGCCATACACGGCAGCTAACGCTATTAACACTCGGATAGATATAATCCTTGTTACCAGCGAGTATGTTTCAAAGTAATCAAGACCTTCTCATTTTCTAAATCCTTTAATAACTAACTTGCCTTATATTTGTCAATAGTACCATCAGCTTTCATTTTCCTTTTGAAAATTCATTTAGAACCCAAAGGTTTATTTCTCAGAGGAAGATCAACCAATTTCCAAGTATGATTACTTAATATGAATTCTATCTCACTATTGACTGCCTCTTTCCAATATTGTGTTTCCGAGAAAGACATTGCTTCTTTGAATGTTTGGGTATCATTTTCCAATAAGAATGCCAGAAAATCTGGTTCAAAGGAAGTAGTTGTCCTTTGACGTTTACTATTTCTTGAATTTTCCTTATCAAACGTACTTTCCTTTGCTTCTTCTCGGGGTCGCTTAGACGACTCATGTTCTATTTTATATGAATAAATATTCTCAAAGAATTCAGTATTATCCGATTCAATTACCGTATTAATAAGAATGTCGGAATTTTCTGATTTATGAACTAGAAAACGATATGCCTTACTATTTGTTGCATATCCTACAAAAACGCAATCAATGATTTTTGGTCAAATTTTTACCCTTTTGGGTTTAGGAACTTGTACTTTAGCGAAACACTCCCACACTTTAAAATATTTTAAGTTGGGTTTCCTTCCTTTCTGTTTTTCATATAGAATGGATTGTATTTTTCTATGGGAAACTCAATTCAGTATTAGGTTACCTGTAAGAATAACTTCCCCCACAAGTTCTGAGGTAAACCAGAATTTATTAACAAGACATTCATTATCTCCTTTAACATTCTATTCTTCCTTTCCGCACTTCCATTAGTTTGTGGTGAGTAAGGGGCAATTGTTTGGTGAATAATGCCATTTTTCAAACATATTTCTTCAAAAGGAGATTCATATTCGCCTCCCCTATCACTTCTTATCATTTTGATCTTTTTGTTTAGTCGCGTTTCAACTTCATTTTTGTATTGCTTGAATGCATCAATTTCTTCATTATTACTATTAAGCAAGTAAATATAGCAATATCTAGTACTGTCGTTAATGAAAGTTATGAAATATTTTTTCCTACCACGAGATGGTATTAACTTCATATCATAAATATCTGTGTGAATTAAATCCGACTACGTTGCATTCCGAAAGCATGTCACATAAATCCTCTATTTCATCATCTTCTTAATTATGTTTGCTTGACTTTTCTTCTTGTCCTTCTTTGGTGCACGACATTCAGCAGCTTTGTGTCCAACCTTTCCACTGCTGTGGCAATTACCTTTAAACTTCTTCTTGGGTAATTCTTTGGTCTAGATGGCTTCTTTCTCTTTTTGCTCGTTGAAGCTTCCTCAACAATTTTTGCACCCATTATTGTTGAATTTCCATGAGACTTCTTCTCAGCAGCCTTGTTGTCCTCTTCAATCCGTAGACGAACAATAAGGCCTTCAAGCGTTATCGCCTTACGCTTATATTTTAAGTAATTCTTAAAGTCCTTCCACAACGGAGGCAGCTTTTCAATAAATGCCGCAACTTGAAACGCTTCATTTATGGCCATACTTTCAATCATAAATTTATGATTAATAATATAATCAATATCTTTAATAAAAATATTGATTCGATTTATATCCTCGGCAAGGAGGTCATGAACGATGACTTGTAATTCTTGAACTTGAGTTCTGACAGACTTACTGTCAACCATTTTAAAGTCCAAGAATTTTGCAGCAACAAATTTCTTTAGTCCAGCATCTTCCGTCTTGTGCTTCTTTTCAAGAGTGTTCCACAACTCTTTCAAAGTCTCCATGACACTGTAAACGTTATACAAGCTATCTTCCAATCAACTCAATATATAATTTTTGCACAAGAAGTCAAAAAGCTTCCATGCCTCCGTGACCACAAATAGCTCATTATCTGGAATCTCTTCTCCCAGGACTGGAACGTCCTCTCTAATAAAGCGTTGCAGATTGAGTGTGGTCAGGTAGAAGAACATTTTCTGTTGCAAACGCTTAAAGTCCACACCGGAAAATTTTCTGAGTTTTTCTGCCAGTGTCATCGCCAGTGCAGGAGTTGTGCAACTTGAAGACGCAGTTGCCATTGCAGCAGTAGAACCATTTTGTTGTTCCGTGCTCATTGTCATTTTTGTGTAAAAGAAATTGATAAACAAAATTAGTATATCGGTGAAGTTTTTATATCTTCAAACCGAAGATAAACAACCGAGTTTTTATATCTCAGATTGAGTATAAAGTCACAAAGACTTTAATCTCAAACTGGAGTAGAAAATCAGAAGATTTTAATCTCCAAAACGGAAGTAGAAAAACTCCTAAAGCAAAAAGTAAGATGAATACAGAAATAAAATTAAATTTCTTAAGCTTGTTAGAACACTGTATTCAAAATCAGAAAACTAAAAAATCATTAGTTTAAGAAACCAAAACAGAAAAGGTTTCGAGCCCACAATTTTCTTGTGTGTCCTTAAGGAATTTAATCCCCTCACAGTTGCCCAAGGATACAGATTAATTCAACGGAATAACTATTTTGTGATAGCGGCACTTCAAATCACAGAACTTCGGCGAACTCAAATGGTGGAGCAAATCACACACAAAAAAAATGCTTACGTTTTGCTTTTGAAAACCAATGCAGAATGCAAAAGATGAGAGGAGAGATTTCTGATTTCTCGGTGGTGGAAAATGAAGCTAAGCCTCTCTATTTATAGCCAACACGGTTGAGTCCCAACAGGTGCAAAGGTGCCTGTTCGTTGATAAGGTGTCTATTCAGCTATTAAATGAAACGTTTTGGTGTTTATTCAACTGTTGGTCGCGAAAATAATTTGCGATTTTCCAACGCGCAAAAATGATTCCGCGATCTTCCAACGCGAAAAATATTTAGAAAAGAAAATGTTAAATAATGGAAAAGGAAAATAAATTTTGTCCAAAAAATTATCAATTGACCGAAGCCGAAGCCGAGCAACGACGACGACGCGAGGCAACACTTCTTAATTCTGTAAGAGCTAGAAGATGAGTTTCTCTATATAGACACAAAGATTTTCTTTTCTTCTTCCAATGAGGGACAAAGTGCATTAGTAAAGTGAACTAATTCAAAATTTCACTTCCCTCTATTTCTTTTCCCACTATTTTCCATTCGCTTCTCTTTTGTTATTAATAACAAAACCCAACAGCTTAATCACAGTCGCCGTTGAACCTAAGATGGTGGCCGCAAAAGCTTCTTTTCTTGTAGTGATAGTTAAGGCGTATGTGGTAAAGTTATCGCCTTGAGTCAGTAAACTCGCCCTTAATTTGTGTATGTTTAAGATTGTAAAGCTCAAATTGAGCTAGCAACTAGATGAGGCCCATCCGTTAGTTGTTATATATATAGTTGCTCAATGTACAACTATAATAGATGTTCAGATCTTTCGACGTTTTTGAGAATGTTAATCTTTAGTTATTTCTATGTCATGCTTTAGTTCAATTGGAAGAAGTCATTGAAATAGTAGGCTCATCAGTATCAGAATTATCCTTGGGTGGTAAATGTGCATCATTAGATCAGAAACTGAACGTAGGCGTTATAATTGGAAAACAAACTCAAAAGTGAAATAGGCACATTAAAAAATAAAAGATCCTTGCAATTTTAATAATTTCATTAAATGATATTAGGTCTAATAATAATATTCTTGATTACATTCAAGCACTCTGTGGCGTTGTGTACGTCTTCACTAACTTCATGATCTTAATTTGTAAGCGACAAGGTACTATGTTGTCCTCATAACCTAATTGCCATTTTCATCGGTAAATGGATTACCAAATTCTAGTGGATCAAAGTCCCACTTTCCATAAGCCAAGGTGAAGTCTTTGAGAAGAAACTCAAAATCACTTTGCTTCGGATGAAGTTTCTGCAAATTAATAATTAAGATTATTAATTTTCAAGATATATAATCATGTCGTGAAAACTCATGACAGACAGGTGGATGATGGATGAGCTTTACCGGGTGATCAAAAACACTGTTCGATTTTTGTGTAAAAATTGAGTAGAGTACTAACCTCTTGAATCGTAGCACAAATCCTCCTCACAACAAGAATTCAAGGTTGTTGCTTTGGTCCTAGTAAGATTTTGGACAAATTTGCTTTGAGTGGGCAAAGACAATAAAATTCTAAAAGGTAAGTTATTGGGTGAAAAAAAGTCTTCCTTAAGTAGACATATTTTTAGCCAAAAAATAGGGCTCCAAAAACGTGTAGGATTCTTCTTTCACAAGTAGAATCCTACTCTAACTCTACCAGATGACTTTTTTTCTAAGTCACTTTTTACCCAAGTCAGTCCTTATTTTTACTAGGTATAGCAGGGACCACAGAAATAATAAGAGACTACTAATTATAGTATTAATTCGAAATTTGCATGAATTAATTCTTACTATAATTAATTGCAGTTTATTCCACTAAAAAACTGCAATTGAACTTCTCAATATGAATTTCGAAAATTCACTAACACTTATTTTAGCTCCCCATATTAAGATCCCGAATACCAGTTAATTCAATTAAATCACTGAAATTTTAATTAAATCAACTAATTAAAACTTTTATAATTCTGCTTAAACTATTTCATGTGACGGATACAAAATTCACTAGCCGGATTTTCACATGAAAACTTATAAGCTTACATAAAGGGGTATCGCCAACAAGCTAAAACAAGTAGAAATAAATGCAGAAGTAAGTAAATAGCCTCTTTGTCTATATACTATTATCAATACTATTGCTATTACTACTCAGAATCCCGTGTCACAATCCACGAACACACTATGATTTGCTACAAATATTTGTTCGAAAGAAGATACAACTATTTATTAAGGGAAGCAAAAACAGTAAATGTAGGAGCATAGAAGGGGACACCATGGCCTGCGGACACCAGCAGGACTACCTTGGGTCTCCTAGCTGAAAATATCTGCACCTGACCTCTCAATCAGCCACTACCTGCTCCAAAATCTACACAGAAAGTGCAAAGTGCAGTATCAGTACAATAGACCCCATGTACTGGTAAGTGCCGAGCCTAACCTCGACGAGGTAGTGACGAGGCTACGGCGGGGCAATTACAATATAACCTTCATACAGTGGATAATAAAAGCAGAAAGACGGACAGGACAAAAAAGCAGTATTATGCAAGGAATGAATACAGAGCTCGAGTGTCTTATCAGTATCCAGCTATAACCAATCCTTAAGTGAAATGCAAAGTTATAGAATAACATACACAGTAGAAGAAAGATACATAAACACATACACTGATGTGGCGCGCATCTCGATCCCACCATATATCAATATCAATATGAATATTCACCCTTATTACTCCATATCAATCCAACCTTATTCCTCCTGTTGTGGCATGCAACCCGATCCCACCGTATAATAGCATTTCACCACTGTTCCTCCTCAATATATCACCTTATTTCACATGTTGTGGCGCGCAAACCTATCCCACCATATCAACATCAATTACTCAATAAGTACAGAAATTTCATAATTTAACTCAAAACTGTTCACAATATTTAAATCGCAAACCAAAGCAAACGGAAAACTTGTACATTATGAAACTTCACACAAATAATACTACTCAGCGAAACCATTTCAAAATATACCATAAAGCACCGATAAACCAGCTTAAGACAATAATATGAGACAATGAAACTACGGGGTAGCTAATACCTTCAACAATGAAAAATAATGTCTGGCAAATAATGATTAAGCATGGAAATACCAGTAAAGCATGTAGTAGTTAAGGCAGGGAAAGGGCAATATAAGAAGAATGGGAAGGAAACATGCAAAACAGATATATTGGCGGCACATAGGTACTTGTCACCTGACATATACACCACTCGCATGGATTTTCACATAGCAAATAAGTTAAGGGTTCCTATTCCCTCGAGTCGATGTTAGACACAATACTTACCTCGATCCACAGGCCACTCACTACTCAATTACCATTTTTCCTCTAGATTCCACCTCCAAACCACTCGTATCGAGCCATAATTAACTTAATAACATCAAATATTGCTAAAGAAATCAATTTCAATACATAAATTTATGTTTCCCAACATTTCCCCCAAAAAGTAAAAAATTGAGCCCGTGCCCGCTTAGTCAAAACTCGAGGTTCCGACCAAAACTTATTCACCCATTCATCCCCGAGCCCGAATATGTAATTAATTCTGGAATTCGACCTCAAATTGAGGTCTAAATCCCCAATTTGCAACAACCCCCAATTCTTCCAAAAATCCCTAATTCTACCATGAAAGAACAAGGTTTAGGACTAGGAATCTAATGGGTGATGATGGAAATTGAAGGAAATGAGTTAAAGAGTACAAACCTATGATTTGGTGCTTTCCCCCTTCAAAAATCGCCATAGGTCGAGTTCTAATGAAAGAGATATGAAATTTTGAAGAAATTCCCGTTTCAGATTTGTTTTAAAATCACTGGGCAGGCCTTCTTCGCGTTCGCGAAGGACCTTCCGCAATCGCGAAGCAACGGCTCTATTAGAATACGCGTTCGCGAGGTACACTTCGCGTTCGCAAGATAAACTTCGCGTTCGCAAAGTCTTAGTCCCACCAGCCTACACATTCGCGAGCTACGTACCGCGTTCGCGAAGAGTATTCTTCCTCTCCTCTAGGTCCCAATGCTTCGAGTTCGCGATGGCCTGGTCGCGTTCACGAAGGGTAATGCCCCCAACACTCCGCATTCGCGACCAGTCCTTCGCATTCGCGACTGGAACGCGAAGAAGAATACACCAGATGACAGCTGAAGCCAAAAACACCAGATTTTCCAAGTCTAAAACATCTTGTAGCCTACCGAAACTCACCGAAGCCCTCGGGGCTCCAAACCAAACATGCACACAAGTTCAAAAATATCATACGGACTTGCTCGCATGATCAAATCGCTAAAATAACACCTATAACTACGAATTTAGCACCAAATTGAATGAAATTTTTATGAACACTTTGAAATTCCTATTTTCACAATCGGACGTCCGAAATCACGTTAAATCAGGTCTGTTTGTCACAAAATTTCACAAATAAGGTATAAATATTATTTTGGACATGTATTGGGCTCCAGAAATAAAATATGGGCCTGATATCAACAAGATCAAATATTAACCAAATTCTTAAAACCATTAATTTTCAGTCTTTCAATTTTAATCAAAAATTCATTTCTCGAGCTAGGGACCTCGGAATTCGATTCCGGGCATACGCCCAGGTCCCATATTTTATACGGACCCACCGGGACTGTCAAAACACGAGTCCGGGTAAGTTTACTCAAAACGTTGACCGAAGTCAACTTTTAAAGACAAAAATTATTATTTTTATCAACTTTCAATATAAAAGCTTTCCGGAAACACGCCTGGACTGCGTATGCAAATCGAGGAGGAATAAAATAAGATTTTGAAGGCCTCGGAACATGGAATCGAGTTCTAAAACATAAGATGACCTTTTGGGTCATCACACTCTCCACCTCTAAAACAACCATTCGTCCTCGAACGGACATAAAAAAGTACCTGAGCTGGTGAAAAGGTGGGGATATCTGCTCCGCATATCAGACTTGAACTCCCAGGTAGCTACCTCAACAATCTGACCTCTCCATTGCACTCGAACTGAAGGATAACTCTTCGATCTCAACTGACGAACCTGCCAGTCAAGAATAGCTACCAACTCCTCCTCGTAGGTCAAATCCTTGTCCAACTGGACAGTGCTGAAATCTTACACGTGGGATGGATCCTTGTGATACTTCTGAAGCATGGACACATGGAATACTAGATGTACCGCTGATAAGCGTGGTGGCAACATCTGTAGGCCATCTCTCCCACTCGCTCAAGGTCTCAAAAGGCCCGATATACCTAGGGCTTAACTTGCCCTTCTTTCCAAACCTTATTACACCCATCATGGACGATGCCCGAAGTAACGGTCTCTCTCCGACCATGAATGCCATATCAACGAACCTTACGGGCGGCATAACTCTTCTTCCTGGATTGAGCAGTACGAAGTCTATCCTGAATGATCTTAACCTTATCTAAGGCATCCTGTACCAAATCTGTACCCAATAACTGAGCCTCTCCCGGCTCAAACTATCCAACCGGCGATCGACATCGTCTACCATATAATGCCTTATAGGAAGCCATCTAGATGCTCGACTGATAGCTGTTATTGTAGACAAACTCTGCTAACGGCAAGAACTGATCCCAAGAACCTCCAAAGTTGATAACACAGGCGCAAAGCATATCCTCCAAGATATGAATAGTATGCTCGGATTGTCCATTTGTCTGAGGATGAAATGATGTGCTCAACTCGACCCGTGTACCCAACTCGTATTATACTGCCCTCCAGAAGTGCGAGGTAAAATGCGTACCTCGATCAGAAATGATAGACACGGGCACACCGTGAAAACGAACATTCTCATGGATATAAATCTCTGTCAACCGCTCTGAAGAATAGGAAACTGCCACATGAATGAAATGCTCTGACTTGGTCAGTCTATCCACAATAACCCAAACTCCATCGAATTTTCTCTGAGTTCGTGGGAGTCCAACAATGAAATCCATAGTGATACGCTCCCACTTCCACTCAGGAATATCTATCTTCTGAAGCAAACCACCAGGCCTCTGATGCTCGTACTTTACTTGCTAACAATTTAGACACCGAGGTACATATGCAATAATATCCTTCTTCATCCTCCTCCGCTAATAATACTGTCGTAAGTCCTGATACATCTTGGCGGCGCTCGGACAAATAGAATACCGAGAACTGTGAGCCTCCTCTAGAATCAACTCACGAAGCCCATCCACATTAGGCACACAAACACGACCCTACATCCTCAAAATACCATTATCTCCAACCGTAACCTGATTGGCATCACTGTGCCGCACTGTGTCCCTAAGGACAAGCAAATGAGGGTCATTATATTGTCGCTCCCTGATATGCTCAAAAAAGGAAGAACGAGCGACTGTACAAGCTAAAACATGACTGGGATCAGAAACATCCAACCTCACAAACTGATTGGCTAAGGTCTGAACATCTAATACAAATAGTCTCTCACCGACTTGAATGTATGCAAGGCTACCCATATTAGCTGACTTCCTACTCAAAGCATCGGTCACCATATTGGCCTTCCCGGGATGATACAAGATGGTGATATCATAGTATTTCAATATCTCCAACCACTTCCTCTGCCTAAAAAATTGAGCTCTTTTTGCTTGAATAAATACTGCAAACTCTTATGATCCGTGAATAACTCACACGTCACGCCATATAGATAGTGCCTCCAAATCTTCAACGTGTGAACAATGGCTGCCAGCTCCAAGTCATGAATAGGATAATTCTTCTCGTGAACCTTTAGCTTCCGTGAAACATATGCAATAACCTTACCACCCTGCATCAATACCGCACCAAGTCCACGAGTTACGTCACAATATACTATATAGGGCCCTGAACCTGTGGGCAACACCAACACCCCGTAGTCAAGGATGTCTTGAGCTTCTGAAAGCTCGCTTCACAATCATCTGACCATCAGAACGGGCACCATTCTAAGTCAACCTGGTCAACGGGGATGCTATATATGAAAACCATTCCACAAACTGACGGTAATAACCTGCCAAACCCAAGAAACTATGGATCTCCATGGCTGAAGTAGGTCTAGGCCAATTCTGAACGGCCTCAATCTTCTTAGGATCCACCTGAATACACTCTACTGATACAACGTGACCCAAGAAAGAAACTGAACTCAACGTGACCCACAAACCGATGGTAATAACCCGCCAAACCCAAGAAACTACTGATCTCCGTGGCTGAAGTAGGTCTAGGCCAATTCTGAACTGCCTTAATCTTCTTAGGATCCACCCGAATACTATCTGCTGATACAACGTGACCCAAGAAAGCAACTGAACTCTTAGCATATAATTGGCTATCTCTTAGAGTCGGAAGAACGGTCCGAAGATGCTACTCATGCTCTTCTCGACCGCGGAAGTAGATCAAGATATCATCAATAAAAAAAATCACAAAAGAATCCTGATAGGGTTTGAACACCTGGTTCATCAAATCCATGAATGTTGCTGGGGCATTTGTCATCTTTAATGACATCACTAGAAATTTATAATGCCCATACCGAGTCCGAAAAGCTGTCTTAGGGACATCGGATGCCCTAATCCTCAACTGATGGTAGCCAGTCCTCAAATTAATCTTTGAAAAAACCTTGGTATCCTAAAGCTGATCAAATAAGTCATCAATCCTTGGCAATGGGTACTTATTCTTGATGGTGACTTTGTTCAACTGCCGATAATTTATGCACATCCTCATCGATCCATCCTTCTTTTTTACAAACAAGATGGGTGCACCCCAAGGCAAGACACTGGGTATAATAAAGCCCTTATCAAGCAAATCTTGCAACTACTCCTTCAACTCTTTCAACTCTGGCGGGGCCGTGCGGTATGGCGGAATAGAAATGGGCTGAGTGCCCGAAACTAAATCAACACAAAAGTTAATATCCCTGTCGGGTGGCATCCCCGGCAGGTCTATAGGAAATACCTCTAGAAACTCCCGAACAACCGGTACAGAATCCATGGAAGGAACCTCCGCACTAGAATTAGGAACATAAGCCAAACACCCTTCTCGACCATATGTCGAGCCTTCATATAAGAGATAACCCTACTGGTAAAATGACCAGGAGTCCCCCTCCACTCTAATCGAGGCAACCCTGGCAAGGCTAAGGTCACGGTCTTGGCGTGACAGTCCAATATAGCATGATAAGGTGACCGCCTATACATCCCTAAAATGACATCAAAATTGACCATATCGAGAAGTAGGAGATCTACGCTAGTCTCAAGACCCCCAATAATAACCACACATGAGCGATAGACACGATCATCAACAATAGAATCCCCCACTGGTGTGGACACATACACAGGAGCAGTCATAGAATCATGAGGCACAACCTAATATGAAGCAAATTAAGATGACACATAGGAGTATGTAGACCCTGGATCAAATAGAATTGAAACATCTCTACTGCAAACTGAAACAATGCCTGTGATAATAGCATCAAATGAATCAGCCTCAGGTCTGGCTGGGAAAGCATAACATCGGGGCTGGGCCCCACCATTCTGAACCATATCTCTAGGACGGCCTCCAGCTAGCTGGCCTCTACCTCTAGCGGCCTGGCCTCCACCTCTAACGGCATGACCTCTACCTCTAGCAGCCTGAGCTCTACCTCTAGCTCCCTGACTCCTACCTCTAGCTGGCTGAGCAGTCGGTGGCGCGTATGGTGCCAGAATCATGGCACGAGAACCCTGTTGCTATGGCGGAACACCTATTAATCTTGGATAGGTCCTTCGGATATGCCCATAATCGCCACACTCGAAACATCCATTGTGTTACTGTGGTTATGGAAACTGAGGCTGACCTGGACGAGCAGACTGACCGCGATAATAACTTTGAAGAGGATGTCCTCTGGTAGGAGCTGGTGGTACACTATAAGCTGGCTATCCCGAAGAAGGTACATAAGGACCACGACTCTATGAAGCTCCATGGGATGCCTGAAGTGCTGAATGAAACGACCTGGGAGGATGGCCCCTACCAAAAGTACCTCGACCTCAAGATGAGGCCCCACTGAATCGACCGGAGTGATGTGGCCTCTTGTCAGACCCTTGACCACTCCCCTGAGCTAGAACCATCTCAACTCATCTGGCAACATTGGCTGCATCCTGGAAAGAAATCTCACTCCCAGTCTCCTTAGTCATCTGCAATCTAATAGGCTGAGCAAGTTCCTCGATAAACCTCCTCACCCCCCCCCCTCTCTCTCTCTCTCGATAGGAAGTATAAGGAGAGCATGACGAGCCAAATCAATAAAGCGGGTCTCGTAGTGAGTGACAGACATACTGCCCTGCTGGAGATGCTCGAACTGTTTGCGATAGTCCTCTCTCAGTGTAACAGGAAGGAACTTCTCAAGAAATATCTGAGAGAACTGGTCCCAAGTCAAAGTAGGCAACCCAGCTGGTCTAGCCAACACAAAATCATTCCACCATCTCTTGGCAGACCCTATCATCTAGAACACAGCAAAATCGACTCCATTGGTCTCCACTATCCCCATGTTCCGCAGCACCTCATGGAAGCGGTCAAGATAATCTTATGGGTCCTCAAAAGATACCCCACTGTAATGAACTGGAAAGAGATTGATGAACTTGTCCAATCTCAACAAAGCCTCAGAAGACATAGTTGATCCATCACCGGTCTATGCTGCAACACCCGGCGAAACTGCCCCAACTGGCTGAGCTGCTGGAGTCTGAAACTGGGGAGCCATCTACTTCGGAGTGTGAGTAGCGGGAATCTAAACTCCTCCCCCAGCCCGAGAGATGGCTGGTGCTACAAGAAATGTGTCGGTCGGTGCCACACTCTCCATGAGGCCCACTAGACGGACCAAAGCATCCTGAAGTACTGGGGTAGTGATGAACCCTCTAGAACCTGAGCTGGCCATGCTGGAACGGTTTGGGCTGGAGCCTCCTCATCAAACTCTACCTGAGGCTCCGCCGCTGGTGCTGCTACTCAAGCTCTGGGCTGAGCCTTGCCTCTGCCACGACCTCTAGCATGGCCTCGACCTTGTCCTCTGCCCTCGTAGGAGTTGCCGCTGGGGGCTCTGTCTGTTGCTCAATTGATGAAGCATTACGTGTTCACGCCATCTGTGAAGGAACAAGAGTAGAGAGTTCAATTAGCATTAAGAGATCAAATCGCACGACAGAGAAGAATAGAAGTGAAATTGTTCCTAAGCTCTGTAGCCTCTAGGGATAAGCACTGACGTCTCTGTATCGATCCCTTAGACTCTACTAAGCTTGTTCACAAATTGTGAGACCTAGGTAATCTAGTACTTTGATACCAACTTGTCACGACCCGGAATTCCCACCATTGGGACAATGATGGCACCTAACATCACAATTGCTAGGCAAGCCAACGTTAGAGTTTTATTAATCAATTTCGTTTACGTTTCAGTGATTAAAAATAAACAAGCTAAAACAAGTTGAAATAAATGAAAAATTAATTAAGTAGCCTCTTTATCTATATACTATTACCAATACTATTGATATTACTACTCAGAATCCGGTGTCACAATCCACGAACACACTAAGATTTGCTATAAACATTTGTTCGAAAGAAGATACAACTATTTATGAAGGGAAGTAAAAACAGTAAATATTTGAGCATAGAAGGGGATGCCAGGGCCTGCGGACGCCAACAAGACTACCTTGGGGCTCCTAGATGAAAATATTTACACTTGACCTCTCGATCAGCCACTACCTACTCCAAAATCTGCATAGAAAGTGTAGAGCGTAGTATCAGTACAACCGACCCCATGTATTGGTAAGTGCCGAGCCTAACCTCGACGAGGTAGTGACGAGGCTATGGTGGGGAAATTACAATATAACCTGCATACAGTATATAATAAAAGCAGAAAGAAGGACATGACAAAATAAAGCAGTATCTCCAATGAATAAATACAGAACTCGAGTGTTTTATCAGTATCCAGCTATAACCAACACTTAAGTGAAATGCAAAGCTACAGAATAATATACACAGTAGAAGAAAGATACATAAACATATAAACTGATGTGGAGCGCATCCCAATCCCACCATATATCAATATCAATATGAATATTCACCCTTATTACTCCATATCAATCCACCCTTATTCCTCATGTTGCGCCGTGCAACCCGATCCCACCGTATAATAGCATTTCAACCTTATTCCTCCTCAATATATCACCCTTATTCCTTCTGTTGCGGCACGCAACACGATCCCACCATATCAGTATCAATTACTCAATAAGTACAGAAATTTCACAATTTAACTCAAAACTCTTCCCAATAATTAAACCTCAAACCAAAGCTAACGGAAAGCTTGTAGATTATGAAACTTCATACAAATAATACTACTCAGCAAAACCAATCCAAAATATACCATAAAACACCGATAAACCAGCTTAAGCCAATAATATGAGACAATAAAATTACGGGGTAGTTAATACCTTCAACAATGAAAAATAATGTGAGAAAATTAGCAATTAAGCATGTAGCAGTTAAGGCAATGAAAGGGCAGTATAAGAAGAATGGGACTGAAACATGCAAAACAAATAAATTAGCGTCGCATAGGTATTCGTCACCTCACCTATACTCCACTCACATGGATTTTCACATAGCAAATAAGTCAAGGGTTCCTGATCCCTCGAGTCAAAGTTAGACACGACACTTACCTCGATCCACAAGCCACTCACTGCTCAATTACTGCTTTTCCTCTAGATTCCGCCTCTAAACCCCTCGTATCTAGCCATAATTAACTTAATAACATCAAATATTGCTAAAGGATTAAATTTCAATATATAATTAAGCTTTTCCAATATTTTCCCCGAAAAGTAAAAAATCGATCCCGAGCCCGCTTGGTCAAAACTCGAGGTTCGGACCAAACCATTCACCCCTGAACCCAAATATATAATTAGTTTTGGAATTCAACCCCAAATCAAGGTCTAAATCCCCAATTTGCAACCCCCCCCCCCTTCTTCCAAAAGTCCCTAATTCTACCATGAAAGAATAAGGTTTAGGACTAGAAATCTAATTGGTGATGATGAAAATTGAAGAAAATGAGTTAAAGAGTACAAACCTATAATTTGGTGCTGAATTCCCCCATAAAAATAACCATAGGTCGAGTTCTAATGAAAGAGATATGAAATTTTGAAAAAATTTCTGTTTCAGGTCTGTTTTAAAATCACTGGGAGGCCTTCTTCGTGTTCGCGAAAGGCCTGCCGCGATCGCGAAGCAATGACTCTATTAGCCTATGCGTTCGCGAAGGCTTAGTCCCACCAGCCTATGCATTCGCGATCCACATGCCGCATTCGCGAAGAGTATACTTCCCCTCCCTCAGGTCCCAATACTTCACGTTCGTGATGGCCTAGTCGCGTTCGCGAAGGATAATGCCCCCAACGCTCCGCGTTCGCGACCATTCCTTTTCGTTCGCGTAGAAGAAAGTCTGTTACAAGCCAATTTACTCTTCACATTCATGAGAGTCCCTTCGCGAACGCGAAGAAGAAAACACCAGATGACAGATGAAGCCAAAAACACCAGATTTTCCAAGTCTAAAACAACCCGTAGCCTATCCAAAACTCACCCGAGCCCTCGGGGCTCCAAAAAAAACATGCACACAAGTCTAAAAAATCATACAGACTTGCTCGCGCGATCAAATCGTTAAAATAACACCTATAACTACGAATTTACCACCAAATTGAATGAAGTTTTTAAGAATACTTTGAAATTCTTATTTTCTCAACCGGACGTCCGAATCACGTCAAATCAGGTCTGTTTCTCACCAAAATTTACAAATAACGTATAAATATTTATTTTGGACCTATACCGGGATCCGGAACCAAATTACGGGCCCGATACCAACAAGATCAAACATTAACCAAATTCTTAAAACCATTTAATTTTCAGTCTTTTAATTTTCATCAAAAATTCATTTCTCGAGCTAGGGACCTCGGAATTCAAGTCATACGTCCAGGTTCCATATTTCGATACGGACCCACCGGGATTGTCAAAATACGAGTCAGCCATTTTACTCAAAATGTTGACCGAAGTCAATTAAATCAAATTTTAAAGGAGAAAATTATTATTTTTATCAACTTTCAATATAAAAGCTTTTCGGAAATACGCCCGGACTGCTTACGCAAATCGAGGAGGAATAAAATGAGGTTTTGAAGGCCTTGGAATACGGAATCGAGTCCTAAAACATAAGATGACCTTTTGGGTCATCACAAGAGTTGTACCTTTTGATAAATCAAAACAATAAACAAATCACATTTATCATAATAATTATATCAAGAGTAGGAGTATAAGCTCATTTAATCTCAAAGGGGAAGAATCTGATTCGATCTCCAGGCTTATAACCAACCTATGAACAATGGTCTGTCTCGTCTAGTTGGTCTCCTTCTTGGCATCAAGAGTCGTCAGTACTGAAAAGGCCTTTAACATCAGAAAGAGAGGTAACTTTCGCCCAAACGCCAATAAAAGAGAAAGTTTTCGCATGGGCTCATCATCTGATGCAGAACCGATGGGCTTTTTCCTTTCTTTTGTTCTCCCCTTTTTTGTCCTTTTCCTTTTTCTCTTCTCTTTTTGTTTGTTCTTCTCTAGACTCTAGAATCTTGAATTCTCCTTCTTTACCTGACCAATTTCGAAAAATTGGTTTAATCAGTCCAGAGATATCAAAAGACGCCCAATCATTCCGGATAACGCTTGCATCCTCTGTATTACCGCGGCTGCTGGCACAGAGTTATGTCTGTTCCGGGTTTGTTTAGATCTGATTATAAATTATGTTTCAGGAAGGAAGATTTCGTGAGACTCTGCTTGGCAAACGAGTCGATTATTCAGGACGTTCTGTCATTGTCGTGGGTCCTTCACTTTCATTACATCGATGTGGATTGCCTCGTGAAATAGCAATAGAACTTTTCCAGACATTTGTAATTCGTGGTCTAATTAGACAACATCTTGCTTCGAACATAGGAGTTGCTAAGAGTAAAATTCGAGAAAAAGAGCCGATTGTTTGGGAAATCCTTCAAGAAGTTATGCAGGGACATCCTGTATTGCTGAATAGAGCACCCACTTTGCATAGATTAGGCATACAGGCATTCCAGCCCGTTTTAGTGGAGGGGCGCGGTCAGTTCACCGGGAGGATCGCCCTCCCAATTCGAAGTTTTTTCCTGGAAGTTTCAACCTTGTTGACTAAGAAGCCCCTTTGACATCTCTTCATCTGCAAATAATTCTCGATGTGAAAACACAGAGCCAGGGGGCTGATCTTTGAATAGGAAAAAGAGTGGATCTGCAGGGTCCCAAATGAATTGGCTTATTCGAAAAAGGCCTTTTCACAGAAAATGGAGAGATGAATTGATATATTTATTGAATCCGTCGGGACTGACGGGGCTCGAACCCGCAGCAGCTCCAGTTCAGATGGGAGAATACCATATATGTATATATATATATATATATATATATATATATATATATATATATATATATATATATATATTCAACACAAAAACATCTTTTCTCTTCTTAGTCCGTTCAATATACACTAAGTATACTAGCACAAGAAGTCGGAGTAAAATCACTCCAATATTCAAGACAAATTGTACTATAATCTTGTGCTACAATCATCAAGATAGTTTGCCCAATAATATCTTCGATTGTGAACATAGTTTATTAATTATGAGAATCGACAATTTAATCTTCTTTGCCGGAGCTAAGACTCCATACACTAAATTGTCTACTACATAACTAAAATGACACAAAAATAAAAAATGATCTATTTAAAATAGTACTTTATTAAATAGAATAAATTAAATAAACAATTGTTCTATAAAAAATAAAATAAAATACTATGTCTAAACCGCATGGTTAATCAATTGGGACTCCTCTTTCTCTGTATGCCAGGCATCTTCCATCCTTTAGTTTGAAGAAACAACCCTCTGCAATTCCCTGGCCAACTTTGTGTTTGTTGAGAATCAGAAAACCCCACGAAACTGCAATTTTCTTGAAAACCATCTCCAAAAGGATATGAAAACTAATAGAAGCAAGCCTACAAGTTTCCTTAAAGAAATGGTGGGATTAATTTGGGCTGTCACTGAAGGCTTAGAAGTTGCTATTATTTTGTAAGTATTATCAGTGTTTACGATAACAAATTGCAATCTCTATATCTATCCAAGGGTGTGAGTCAGATGGTTGAGATTCAATCCCTCTAACTAGATGTCTCGATCCGATAATTGGCTCAGTGAGTTTTAGAAAAGGAGAAGAGAGCCTCTGTTTTTCCACAAAATAAGTCATGAACTGATTATTCACGCTCAGCAGCAAAATCTAATCCACATTACCGTACTAAGATAACAAACAAATATACATCAAACGACGCGTGAAATAACTCCAATAGAACAATATTTTTTTGTTTATCTCTCAGACCTCACTGCATGTATCTCATAAAAATTACTGCAAACATGTTATAATAGATTTATACAACACTAATATTATAAAGATGACGAACCATAGTAGCGGAGAAGATAGAGACTTAATAATAACAAGTCTTAAGAATTTTTCAATCAGTCCAGCCATACGCTAGCTGTGATCCTCCTTTTTTATATGCACTAAATTTCATATAGGCGCCTTTGACCTCTACACATTTGAACAGTTCTGTAGCATCCAGCTATAGGCCAATATCTTCCTTCACAATAGGGATTTGTCACATTACCAATTTAAGCCTTTTCTCTCATTTTAATCAAGGAATTAGCTTATCCACACATGTTGCCACGTTTAGACGTGAAGTACGATTAAAAGAAGATACCCCCCCCCCCCCCCATCCTGCCCCCAAACCTAACTGTATAGTCACGATTTAATATGATTTGTTTAGCCAAAAAAGAAAAAGAAAAAGTAGTATGTCAAATATATTGATTGATTAAACTAAGAGAAGCTGAGTTAGTCGACGAGACCTATAAAAATAAACCTCCAACTGAAAAATTTGCAAGTACAACATGAAGATGGACATCCAGCTCATGTATAGGCTGCTCTATTCTCTCCCAATCCCAGTAATAATATTTCTGTTGCTTCTGTTCTTCATCTATTTCCACCCGTTCTTTTCAAAACACAGTAGTTCAAAATTGAGCAAGCAGCCGAAGCAGCTTCCTAAATCCTACCCATTGTTTGGTTGCTTGTTCTCATTAGCGCAAAATAGGCACCGAGCAGTCCTGTGGACATCAAAACTCTTCCAAAAATCATCTTTATCAACCATCACCCTTAAAGGGCCCTTTGGTAAAAAATGCGTCTTGACAAGAAACCCCTCTATTATCAAGCATATCGTTAAGACACATTTTCACATTTATCGCAAAGATCCTATCATGCAATTTGTTTTCTCAGACTTGTTAGGGGATGGACTTTTACTTGTAGATGGCGAGAAATGGAAAACCCAAAGGCATTTCCTCAGTCATATATTCCACGCGGATACATTTCGTTATCGAATAAAATCAGCCACCATTAAAGAGCTCTCTGGCCGTCTTATTCCTTTATTCTCCAGTGCAACTATAGATAAAGCTACTCTAGACCTCCAGGACATATTTCATCGGCTTACATTTGACATTCTATGTCAGGTAGGTTTTAGCCATGATCCAGAATACTTGTTACCATCTCTCCCTAGGAAACCATTAATAGACGCTTTTGAAACTGCAATAAAGATCAGTATGGGAAGGTTCACTTGCCCTTCTATCTTGTGGAAAGCTAAAAAGCTTCTCAACATTGGATCTGAAGAGAATCTCAGGTATGTAGACTAGAGGCAGATTTAAAATTAGAATTTGATATGTTCAACCTTTAGGTTTCCTTGAATATAATATGTTCAAAATTTCACTACTCATGAATATTTATTGATATTCAAGCAATTATATTTTTCTCATACGTACATTTATATATGTTCTGAATCGGCCTTTGCAGGTATGCAGTTGATGTACTCAGAGAATATTTAAAGAAGAGAATCGCGGGAAAGGTGGAGAAGTTTTCGATGCAAAGCACTTCCATAGATGAGGGAGGCGATTTTCTTGACAGATTTATAACAAGGGCTCTCAAATGCAATGTAGTAGTCGATGAGAAGTTTGTCATAGATACAGGTATTAATTTCATCCTGGCTGGTGATGACACGCTGTTTTCAGCTTTAATATGGTTCTTTTGGCTAGTCTCGAGTCATCCACAAGTAGAAAACGAGATTGTCAAAGAAATCAAAGAGAAAAATGATGATGATTTGAATGAAATGGTGTATACACATGCTTCGATTTGTGAAAGCATGAGACTTTACCCACCAGTCCCCCTTGAATTGAAGCAAGTGACCGAAGACGATGTTTGGCCGGATGGAACAAAGTTGAAAAAGGGAATGAGCATTTTTCTCCATGTTCATGCAATGGGGAGATCAACAGAATTGTGGGGTTCAGATTATGAAAGTTTTCGGCCAGAGCGTTGGTTGGTGAAAAACCTCAGTACAGGAAATTGGAATTTTATCCCAAGGGATCCTTTCACATATCCGGTGTTTCAAGCAGGACCAAGGACTTGTCTTGGAAAAGAAATTGCTTTCATGCAAATAAAGCTGGTGGCAGCTACTATTTTAAAGAGGTTTCGGATCGTTCCTTTAGACGGATTTAGTCCTGTCTACAACTCGTCATTGACATCAAAGATGAAAACTGATTTTCCTGTACGAATTATACAACGTTGCTAGCTACTTTTTCAATTATATAATTGACAATTGTATGTATATTCAACATTTCATGTGTATCTATCAAACTTTCTGATTTTATATATATATACACTTCATTTGTTGTACGCTTTCCTATTTATACCATGTTGATTTTTAGAGCATTATGTATGTTGATTCAATGATACATATAACTAGAATTTAATCTACTCATTGACGATATTAAAAATGTTTCCATAATCAAGCCACTGTAAGGTTGGACTTTAAATTATATACACTGCCAATTATTTATAAAAAAAAATACAATCAATGTATATTAGCATATTGTAGCAGGTCACTACTTACCTTATTTTTTTGGATCGATAATCCACACTCATCATATGAAAAATGGCAGCTTCCAAGTATGAGGATCAGATATGAAAAGGCTAATTTGTTTCAAACCAAAAAAAAAAGGCTAATTTGTTTGTAAGCCGAATGTATAGAGAGCATAGATAGAATGTGAGAATGCGCGATTTGCAGTCGTATCCTATATTTATGTCACCTTTTAATCTATACCCTATTTTTAAAAATTATTGATTTCGTAATCAACTAACAAAAAATTTGTAATAATATGACCATTATACCCCTAACAAAACATATAAAAGATGCATCAATCATACCCAGATTCAAATTCCAGATCTCCTCCGTATCTCCTCCATCAGTCCGTCTCTCTTGAGATCGCCTCTCGCAAACCAGATTTGAACCAGATTCAAATTCCAAATTCAAAATTACAAAATACATTGTAAGTATTCAAATTCATCTTCAGAATTCAAAATAGCTTTTGAATTATATGTTTTCTGATTGATTGATTGATTGAAGTTGTTTGATGAACTTCACTGATATACTGAATTTGCATTATAAATTTGTTTGACGTTGAATTCTAACATTTTAATCCGACAAATATGCTGAAATTTTTTGTTTATTTGCTAAACAAGCTGAAGTTATTTAGTTCATATCTAAAGAATGCAGCAAAACGAGCTGGCAAATAACAATCAGAAAAAACTTCAACACCTATTATACTGGTTAAAAAAAAATTAAAATTTTATATTGTACAAAAAACTTCAGCATAGGTGCTGAAGTTTTTTAGTTAATATTTAAAAACTTCAGCAGGAGGAGCTGAAGTTTTCCTATTACACTGGGTAAAAAAAAACATAAATTAAAATTATATATTGCACAAAAAACTTCAGCATAGGTGTTGAAGTTTTCAGTTAATCTTTAAAAACTTAAGCAAGAAGAGCTGAAGTTTTTCTCCTACACTGGGTAAAAAATAAAACATAAATTAAAATTTCATATTGCACAAAAAACTTCAGCACATGTGCTGAAGGTTTTTAGTTAATCTGTAAAAACTTCAGCCAATGGAGCTGAAGTTTTCATCCTGCATTATGTGTTTTATTATAATTTTTTGGAAAAACTTCATACCAAAAAATGCTTATATTTTCAGGAATATGTAAAACATTTTTCATATAATTTTTTGTATGCTGAAGTTTTTTTAGTTCATCTGCTAAAAATGCTTAATATTTTGTCGTGCAATATGTAATTTTCGGATATGTTTTAGTTCATGCTTGAAGTTTTCATCAAGCACTGTGTATTTTATTATGATTTTTTGAAAAAACATCATACCAAAAAATGCTTAATTTTCGGATTAGTTTTTGTTAATTCCTGCTATAGTTATTTAGTTCATTTCCTCTGCTATTTTTCGAGTTTGAATATAATTAATATTAAAAAAAGCACAAAAAACTTAAAAGATAAATTACAATACATAAATAACAAAAAGAAAAACTAATCGTCCATATCATCATCATCATCGTCGTCGTCACTACCAGATGGACGAGCTTTTTCATCAGCAAGATTATCAAATCTTGCATACATCACAAGCGTATCAAGCTTGTTGTTAATTTCTTCCAGCTCCCTGTCGTACTTGTCTATGAGCTCATCCAGTTTCAGCTCAAAAGCCTCTATAATGTCTTGCTTGATTTCTTCCATTATTTGCCTGATGACAGCATCTATTTTTCTCCTTTTTGTATTTTATGTCTACTAAAATATATGTGTTTGAGTGAATAAACTCACAAGGTATAGCGTGCTTATATAGAGGGAAAAAATTCAGCATGGTATATGAAAAGGCAAAGAGGAATTTTAAACGTTGTCTAATGAAAATCGTGCATGAATATGATATGAATGTAATTATTACACTAACATATACCCCCAACGCAATATAATTACTACTCTAATTATGTAGGTTACTCCTGTATAGTATGCAATTAATGCTGAAACATGCTCAAGTTTTTTGAATTCATTTGCTAAAACTTCAGCCCAATGTGCTGAAGTTATTTAGTTCATTTCTAAAATCTTCAAAACTTAATGAGCTGAAGCTTTTTTTCCCTGCATTCATGAATCCCTGTCATACAGCTTTTTCGAAAAAAGCTTATTTCTAAAAACTTCAGCACTTAATAAGCTGAAGTTTTCTGTGCAGGATTCATTAATTATGTCATACATCTTTTTCCAAAAAATTTCAGCAGAAGATGCTGAAGTGATTTAGTTCATTTGTAAAAATTTCAGCACAAACAATCTAAAAATTCTTCTGTTCACTTTCCTAATACTTGCCACTAAACATGAATCTGCAGGATGAGTTCGATTTGCGTTGTTATAACTTTCAACGGGAGTTGGACTCCTGATTTCAAATACTTGGATCATGATACAAAACTTGTTCTACTTAATAAGCACATATCATTCAATACTTTCCTGAAGAAAATTAGTGAAGTTGCAAATATTGATTCAACCAGATATGCACTAAAAGTATGGTTTGATATCAAACTAAATATAAGCAAAGGAATGCTTGTAACTTCAGATGAAGAACTCAGTACCTGTATAAATTTGCTTACAACTGATTCAGCCTACAAGAATTGCCATTTCATTATCAAAAAAATACAACCTTCAGAATCTGCAACATTCAAACAATCTCTTGCATATGCGATAGATTCAGAACCTTTTGCTGATTATCAACATGAAGTAGGACAGCCAATAATGGAAGTAGACAACGAGCAACAACCTTCTAACATTACAGCTGCTTTAGAATATATAATGTTGCAACAATTACCTCCTCCTCCAATAAATTCATACCAGTTTGTCGATGACCAAGAAGAAGAAGGACAGCTAATAATGCAAATTGACAACCAACACACAATCCAACAAAGCTTTTTGTTACCTTCTGCAACGATAAGCAACAACGAAGATGAAGTAAACATGGAGCTTATACCGATAACATCAGATAGAATTGAAGAAATTGCTGAAACTTCTTGTGCTTCTCAGAAATCAAGAAAAAGAGTGAGGAGAAAGCTGAAAGAATCTCCACCATGTAAAATACTTAGGCACGATGCGTTGCTTGAGGAAGTAAGAGTTGGATCAACTTTTGAGAACAAATAAAACATGACTAAATTTTTCTGCAGCTTGGAGATAAACCAGAAAATTGAATTCACTGTTGTTAGATCCTGTTCAAAGAGATACGAGAATATCATAACATCCATGAATGCTCGGTTGATGCAAGAAAATCAGATCAGAAGCATGCTACATCAAATTTTATAAGTGAACAAATTAACATGCTCGAGACAAAAAGATAGAGGTTACACCAGCCTTTGTAGAAAATGAAATGAAAAAGAAATTTGGAATTAATATTAGTTATCACAAGGCATGGCGTGCTATTCAAAAAACTATTGCTTGCATAAAGGGAACACCTGAAGAGAACTACCAGATTTTTCCTTCATACCTACACATGATGGTGGGTAAAAACCTAGGAACGTACACAAACATAAAAAGAGATGCGCAGAATAGTTAAGCAAAACAATGCTAACCATCAGCTTGAAGTTTCAAATGTTCCTATTTGAAAAACTTCACACCTTATGATTTGTTTTTTTGTGTTTCACTGTACAGATTTGCTTACATGTTCTTTGCTCTTGTGGCATCAGTAACTGGTTGGTCCTACTGTAGACCAGTTATTGTAGTAGATGCAACGTTTTTAAAGTCAAAATATTGTGGTGTTCTATTTGTCGTTGTATCAAAGGATTCAAACAATCAAATCGTTCCTCTATGTTTTGGTGTAGCAGATTCAGAAAACAATGAGGCATACATTTGGTTCTTCGGGGAAATGAGAAAAGCAATTCAAGTCCGTCGTGAACTGGTTTTCTTGTCAGATAGAAACCAATCAATCGCAAATGGGATTAAAAAAGTTTTTCCTGAAGCTCACCATGGTATCTGCATCTATCACTTTGAGAAAAATTTAAAGCAAAGACATGCAAAATCCACGGTAATAAATCTTTTTCAAAGTGTTGCAAGGTCATACAAACGTGAAGATTTTAATCAGTTAATGTCCAAACTCAAAAGTTTTGACAAGAAAACTTACAATTACATAATGGAAGAGCCTCCAGAGAGATGGGCTCGATCGTTGTTCCCACGGTGACGTTGAATCAACAATACACTAATATAGTTTGTCTTAATTTTTTATTCCTTGTTAGGTGTTCAACCTTGACTCAATGTTATTTAGAATAAATAGTGAAGGAATCGAATTCATTGTGGACTTAAAGAAGAGAACTTGTGACTGTCTGGAATTCCAACTTGATGAATTGCCCTGTCCACATGCAATTGTTGCTATTAATAAGAGATATTTGCAGAAATCTGATTACTGCTCAAATTGGTATTCAAAGGAAACATGGTTGAAAACATATGAAGGACATGTGAATACCGTGGAAGATCAAAAATCATGGGATATACCACAAAATGTACAATCTGAGATCACAAAACCTCCCGATGTAGAGATTTTACAAGGAAGAAAATAAAAGAAGAGGCATATACCTGCGACTGAATTAGTACCATTCAAGTCTACCAAATGCAGTCGATGTAAACAAGTTGGGCATAACAGAACAACTTGCTTGTCTTCTCCAGCACCTCATCCATATTCCAAGAAACACACTGAAAAATACTTCAACCTTCAATAATACTTGGTCTAAATTTAGACTTTCTTTATTGTATGACATAATTGAAATGTGATTTTTTTCATAGGAATAAAAAAAGCTCTTGGACTATTTTATATACTGCTAAAGTATAAATCACTCATTTTTGTTACGCAGGCTAACAGGTTTGGTTGCATTTTAAAAAAGTACGTAATGACTTATGCGAGAAAAAACTTCAGGTTACAGTATGTGAAATACATATCCTTAAACAAACACACACATACACACACACTCACACACACATACGCGTACAACACACAGAAAGAAACGCATGTACAAACAAAAGCTGCAACATCTCTAAGCTGAAGTTATAGAAAAAGAACTTAATAAAAACTAAGAACCATACAGCAACTAAGAAGTATAAATCAAATACCAACAAATAACAAAGATAATGCAATAGAAAGCTAAGAACAAAGAGGATTACAATTGCATTGATATAAAAAGAGATGAGAACAACACACAAAGTACAAACAAAACTTCAGCTCTTTGGGCTGAAGTTATACAAAATGAACCTAAAAACTTTAGCTCTATGGGCTGAAGTAAACAAAATAGCACATCATTAAAACATTAAAAAAGGATTACAAACACTAACAATCATTGCCATCATCATCATCATCATCATCACAGTACTCCTCAATTTCTCTAAATATCTCATCATCATCAGTATCAAAGATAACTATATGGTACTCAGGCAAAAGACCAAGGAGTCCAACGAGATCATTCTTTAACTTGTTGAATTCATCACACAGTTGACTTTGTTCGACGATTACTATGTCCATAAGAGAAAGAAGAGTGTTCAGGTTGTTTTGCAACTTGGAATAGTCATCCCCGATGGGAAACTTAAAACTATCAAACTGCTGCACAACCTTGTCGAACGTGGTTGAATAACCTACACAACTACATTCCAGGTTAAGCCTGTTCTAGAATGATTCATTGGCAAAGAACTGTGGCCTGATTCTCTCCCAATCAGCCTTTATTTGATCCTACAAAAGCATAAGATTAGCCATCGGTTTGTCATTGTACCACTCACACTTCAAAGACTCCCACTTCTGCATAATTTCATCCATATTAGGCTTCCTACTTCTGCTTGCACCAGACAATTTTTCTTTAACAAAAGTTGAAAGACAAGGATGAATATAAATTTAAAGAAATATGATGGAAGTCTATGAATGACTATGAAATTTTCAAGTGAAAAGATTGTTAATATAGACAAAGAGTTCACCTAATCAATTTAATATCTATAAATGTAAAGGTAACTTTTCAGCTGTTTTTACTATTTTACGTTCAGAGAAATTGAATGAAACAAGATAAGTAGATGGTAAAATAAGTATGTGGTAAATGCAAAAAGAAATGTAACTTCAGCCCTAATAAAGCCCACAGTTTTTCTATAGTAAAAAAATAACTTCAGCCTGAAAAATAACTTTTCGGATCATTTACTATATGGACAAATAAATTTAAATGAAAGATGAATTGGGTGATAAAAGACAAAAAGTAGATAGTAAATGCAAAAAAGATAAGTATCAACCTAAAAAAAATACCAAAACATGTTGAAGTTTTGGTCATAAGTTTTTTCAAAATCTTCAGCCCAATGTGCTGAAGTTATTTAGTTCATTTCAAAAAACTTCAGTCCATCATAAGCTGAAGTTTTTCATCGTGGATTTAATAGTTTTGTCATGAAGTTTTTTCAAAAACTTCATCCCAATGTGCTGAAGTTATTTAGTTCATTCCTAAAAACTTCAGCATTTCATAAGCTGAAGTTTTTGTCCTGGACTAGATAGTTTTTGTCGTAAAGCTTTTTCAAATAACTTACGCAGAAACTGCTGAAGTTATTTAGTGTATTTAGTGATGAGCTGAAGTTTTTGTCCTACATTTGACACTTTTGTTATGACTTTTAACCAAAACTTCAGCTTAAAAAGTAGAAGTTATTTACTTCATGCTTAAGTTTAGCATGCTGAATTTCAACAAAAATATACTTGAAATTCATGAAAAAAGACAAACATATTTGAATCAATCCAAGTCAACTATAAAACTAAATAATGCGAATAGAACAAAATTTTTAAAGACATCACATAATTCACACAAAAAATAATGTATATTCACAAAATCCAATTTTGTTTTCACTTACATCCTTGGAAAAAAAGAAAAAATTAGTTTTTTGTTTACAAGTTATTCTCTATTCAAAAAATTTACAGAGTGTCTTCATATTCTCCATAGTCATGTCCTAGTTGCTCTTCTTGGGTTTCTTAACCACAATCCATGAACTTTCACTATGTCTTCAACCGATTCACAGAAGCGGCAATACGAGCACATTACTTTACCACCTTGTACAGACCTGTGAATTACATTTGCCATATTCTTGCATTTTCCACATATTTGCATGAACACCTTTCCAAGTGTGAAAAGGCGTTCATGCAAATTCGTTGCAGCACCATGAGCTATAAGACAGTCACACTCCATTTCACCAAACTTAATTCCACCAAAGCGTTTTCTGTCAGACACAGGTTGACGAAGTTTATTACTATGATTTTTTTAGCAACTCCCGTCTTCTTTCATAAGAAAAAAATAAGAAAATATTGGCCAAAGACATGCTTACTGGTGTGCATCTGGGAATTTGTGGGAAGCAAAGATAGTGAAGGAGAAATCCAAAATACTTCATATGTGACGGAGAGTGGCCACATCAAAAACTCGAGCCCTAGGAAATTTTCTCTTTTTCCTAAAAGTTAGATTTATCAACTAGTAAAAAGAGCAAATTGTCCTGGAGCTCGAGTTTTTGATCTGGCCACTCCCCTTCACATATGAAGTATTTCGACTTTTCCATCATTATCTTTTCTTCCCATGAACTCCCTGCTACACCCAATAAGCATGTCTTAGCAAACATTTTCTTGTTTTTCTTTGAATACAAATTTAGAGAAATATGATAGAAGTCTATGGATGACTATGAAATTTTCAAGTGAAAAGATTGTTAATATAGCCAAAGAGTGCACCTAATCAATTTAATATCTATAAATGCTGAAGAGATTGTTAACTGTTTTTTGTTCAGAGAAATTGAATGTAACAAGAGAAGTAATAAGTAAGTGGTAAATGCTAGTAGTTGGTAAATGCAATAAAAAAATAGTAAAAAATAAGGCCACAAAAAGTAGGTGATATAGGTGATAATGACAAAAGTAGCTAGAAAATGCAAAAAAGATAAGTATCAAGTTAAAAAATACCAAAACATGCTAAAGTTTTTGTCGTAAAGCTTTTCCAAAAAACTTCAGCCCAATGTGCTGAAGTTTTTTAGTATATTTCTAAAAACTTCAACACTTGATAAGCTGAAGTTTTTGTGTTGGATTCAATAGTTTTTGTCGTAAAGCTTTTTCAAAAAACTTCAGCCCAATGTGCTGAAGTTTTTGAGTGTATTTCTAAAAACTTCAGCATATGATAAGCTGAAGTTTTTGTGTTGGATTCAATAGTTCTTATCGTAAAGCTTTTTCAAAAACCTTCAGCCCAATGTGCTGAAGTTTTTTAGTGCATTTCTAAAAACTTCAGCTTTTCAGCACATGATAAGCTGAAGTTTTTGTGATGGATCCAATAGTTTTTGTCGTAAAGCTTTTTCAAAAAACTTTAGCCCAATGTGCTGAAGTTTTTTTAGTGTATTTCTAAAAACTTCAGCACCTGATAAGCTGAAATTTTTGTGTTGGATTCAATAGTTTTGTTATGACTTTTAACCAAAACTTCAGCTTAAAAAGCAGAAGTCATTTACTTCATGCTTAAGTTTTTTCAACAAAATGTACTTAAAATTCATGATAAAAGATACAAACATATTTGTATGAACAAAAGTGAACTAAAAAAATAATTAATGTATGTCACACCTCCTTTTTCGCCCGCGCCGCCGTGAAGGGACGCAGAAGGGAGTTTTTTCCAATTAAAGGACAATCAAAACGGGATTTATTTATTTATTTTAGAGTCTCCACTTAGGAGATTTATGGTGTCCCAAGTCACCGGTTTTAATCCCGAATCGAGGAAAAGAATGACTCTGTATTACAGTCCGCAAACCATAAATCCGGATAAGGAATTCTGTTAATCCGGGAGAAGGTGTTAGGCATTCCCGAGTTCCGTTGTTCTAGCACGGTCGCTCAACTGTCGTATTTAGCTTAATTATCTGATTTTATACAATTATAAACTTATGTGCAAACTTCAAACTCTTTACCGCTTTTATTATTATTATTATTTTAACAGAGAATTACAACATTGTGAAAAAACGTATCTCGAACCACGTCACATCAATGTACCCGTGGTTATCGACACATTTCACTCTGTTGAGATTTGGATTTCGGTCACATAAATGTGCACCCGAGTTTAAGAAAGTAAATTGTTAAAGGCGCGCCTAAAGCGACTAGCGTATCATTATTTTGGGTAAGGCCGTGAAATTTGCTAAACGGCCGAATCCGAAGTCTATACAATTATTAACCAATTATTGAGGGCCCCGCAACTTGTGCGTTTTATTGGGCGAGGCTCATCTCGTTTATTTTTAAAAGGATAATCCTAAAGTGACTACATTTTTTCTATTTAAGTTCGTCTCTAAAAAAGAGAAAAATTCTAATTAATTACATGCTTGAAAAGGCCGCTACTTATTTATCGGATTAAGACAAATGCAAACTGAAAATTGCAATCGAGACAAAGGGAGATTGTTTCATGCCTTATTCTATAATTGAATATTACTAAAATTGAAATTATAAATAGGATACGGAATTTACAAATAATATTACCAAAATAAACTAATTATCCTCTAACTAATTTAGACCCACATTGTTAGATGAATTGAACCGTTGGAATTAATTGTTTACAACTATTTGAAACTGGAATTAACCTTAATCACTAATGCTTATTCGAAAGTTTGTTAAACTTAATCGTTAACTCGTCTTGTTTGAAATCAACTCATGCCTATTGGATTAATGATCTTAGCAATTACTACTACAATCCTAACTTAAAATATAGTGGGTCTACTGATTCTACGAAATTACTGGCCATTTTTGATTCTGCCTAATATTTACAGATCTCTATTACTAACATGATTAAAAATTCACAAGCTTTGACTCATTTCTATTCCGGTTTGCATGAATTCAGAGTTATACCTCACTAATTAAACTAAATCAAAATAATCTCCAGTAATGATTATCTATCAATTCATGTACCCATAGGCATATAGAAAACAGTTCAAACTACTTAAAATAATTCTAAGTACAGTCCAATTTTCAGTATAGTTGTACAATGTAAATACATGTTTAAGATGAGCATAAACATATACAATATTTCCTAATGTACATTCTAATACATTAATTGAACACACTTAAATAGGCAATCTGTTAAGCCTTTTAATTCAGCATTTTTTGCAGTTTGAAGTCACCTCAGAACAAATCTCAGAAATGTGTACCTAAAGACCATCTCAGAAATGTGTACCTAAAGACTAAACTCAACATCAGTTGAACTTAAACTAAATCAAACAACATCATAACAAAGATAAATGATTCAAACTAAATCAAAAACTAAAGACCAGCACATAAACACTCGACATTAAATCACTTGATGAAAAACTAACGAACTTAAAAAAAAATGAACACGAATTATCTCTAATACAAACAAAGACCTGGGTTCCAATTCAAACCAACCTATCGGAACACGAACATAATCATAGAAAGAAGAAAAGGAGAGGAAGATGAATTCACTGAACGAAAACTAAAAGAAAAGAGAACGGAAACCTACTAGTTTGAAGTCCGGGTTCGAACGGAACCTCGACGAACAACGCCGAATGGGAACAACAAGAGTGGTTTCATGGATACACTATTGTGAATGGGAAGCGGCAAAAGAAGCGACGATGATGGTAAAGCTCAGAGACGACGGGGAAACAGCAGTTGGCTATTGGTGGCTAGTCGTGAAAGTTGCTATTGGTTTGGGGGCGATGGATGCGACGATGTCGTTTGGACGTGACGACGACGGGGCTGGGGACGATGGACGCTGGTTCGTTGCTGGAATGATGGACTGGTTGCTGCTGGGCGGGGTTATGGGTGACGGGAGGTTGTTGGAAGCTGATGGGTGGTTCGACGCTACTGGAGTGAGGTCGAAGGGTTTGGCGATGGAGTTTGGCAGCATGACGGGCTGTTTCAGGTGGAATGAGGAAGAAGATGACCGGAGCTAGCTCGAACGGCTGGTTGAAGACGAAGGGAGCTTGGGCATTTGGTTTGCTGGAGGTCGACGAGGCAGCGGAGATGAAGAAGAAGAAGAAGAAGAAGAAGAAGAAGCAACGTTTTGTCGCCGGTTTGGTAGTTTCTCAGAAGCGAGTTGGGGCTGGCTGGGGTGTTGGTCGTCGATGCAGACGAAGGAGAAGGCAGCCATGGTCGTTTGGGACGAGGGGTGAAGGGGACGACGGGGAGGGCATCCATGGACATGGTGGATGTGAGTAGGCTGTTGGTGGTCAGCTGGAGGACGATGAAGAAGGGGGGTGGTTCGCTGGTTGAAGATGAAGGAGAGGGGGCGGGCAGCCATGGGAGGTCGTTGGAGCAGGAGGGTTTGTTTGGGGAAGGTGAAGAAGAGGGGGGGCGGGTGTTTTTTTAGGGTTTTGGGGTAATGAGGAATGAAAAATGGGAAGGGGGTTAACTCGTTTGGTTATGGGACGGACCGGGTCGGGTTGAACCGGTAGGGGTTTATTTGGTTTGGGCCTGGTTGATTTAAAGTAAAAGGTGGCCCAATCCGATTTTCTTCTTATTTCCAATGCTTCTTTTTTTCTTCTTTTATTTTTTCTTAAACTAAAACTAAATTCTAAAAATCCTAAATTATCCTATAGAACTAAATTAATTTATAAAAGTACAAATTAACTCTTAATAACAATTAACACACAATTAAATAGCAATTACGATAAAATCACACAATTTGGACATTAAATGCTAAAAATGCAACGTACATTATTTTTATAATTTTTTATTCTTGTAAAACAAACTTAATTGCTCCTAATTGTAGAATTAAATCCTAAATGCAAATGCGACATATTTTTGTATTTTTTATTAATTTAACAAATAAACATGCATGGACAAATACAAATAATTATCCAAAAATGCCACAAAATTCTCAAAATTGCACACAAAAGGAAAATTGTTTTATTTTGAATTTTTGGGAGTAATTCTCACATAGGGCAAAAATCACGTGCTTACAGCTGCCCCTCTTTGTCCGAAAACACAAAGAGTTTTCGTGCAAAGATAAAGTGAGCAGATACGAGCGATTTTTGCCCATCCGAGTACTCCGTGTGAAGCATTTTTTTGAAAGATTTAACCGAACCTTTACTTCAAAGGTTTCCTACATATCCCTGGCTAGAAGGGAATCAGGTTAATGTAGTTCGGGAAGTTTTGGTAGCTGGGACTACTATGAGACTGCAATGTTACTGCTATTGCATGTTGTTATTACTGTTTGCCGACCTCCTTATTACACCATGCTGAAAGAAAACAAGAAGCTAGACTAAACTATAGTCTATGAATTACAAAATCTTATCTAGATCTTCAGTCGTGCTCTTGTATCTCTTGTTGCTTTGATGTCTCGGTGACTCCTCGGGTATTTCTTTACTGCTGATTTCTCTTGTATTCTCCCTTGACCGCCGATCTCAAACTGCTTATGTCCTTCTCGGGAGCTTCGCATTATTTTTCATCGAATCTTGAACTTCCTTCCTCTGCTGAGAATTTTTGTTGTTTCCCGCTGGGGATTTCGATTGTATTCCTCTGCTTTACCGACTTCAAACTTCCATGTATTCCTCTGTTATATGGGCGGGCTCCCAACTTCAAAACTTAAAATTTAACAAACTGAAAGGTATTCCTCTGTTATATGGGCGGGCTCCCAACTTCCAGACTTAAAATGTAAAGACTGAAATGTATTCATCTGTTATATGGGCGAGCTCCCAACCTCAACCAACAACTTCGAAAAAATAAATCGCGATTCCGTTCTTCAGGGGGGGCTCCAAATCTCAACAACAACTTCGAAAAATAAATCGCCATTCTGTTCTACAAGGGGCTCCTGACCTCAACAACAACTTCGAAAAATAAATCGTCATTCTGTTCTTCAGGGGGGGCTCCTGACCTCAACAACAACTTCGAAAAATAAATCGTCATTCTGTTCTTCAGGGTGACCTCAACAACAACTTCAAAAAATAAATCGCCATTTCATTCTTCAGGCGGGGCTCCTGACCTCAACAACAACTTCAAAAAATAAATCGACATTCCGTTCTTCAGGGGGGCTCCTGACCTCAACAACAACTTCGAAAAATAAATCGCCATTCTTTTCTTCAGGCGGGCGAGACTTCAACAACAATTTCGAAAATAAATCGTCATTCCTTTCTTCAGGGGGGGCTCCTGACCTCAACAACAACTTCGAAAAATAAATCGACATTCTGTTCTTCAGGGGGGCTCCTGACCTCAACAACAACTTCGAAAAATAAATCTTCATTCTGTTCTTTAGGGGGGCTCCTGACCTCAACAACAACTTCGAAAAATAAATCGTCATTCTGTTCTTCAGGGTGGCTCCTAACCTCAATAACAACTTCGAAAAATAAATCGTCATTCTGTTCTTCAGGGGGGGCTCCTGACCTCAATAACAACTTCGAAAAATAAATCGCCATTCCTTTCTTCAGGTGGGCGAGATTTCAACAACTTCGAAAAATAAATCGCCATTCTGTTCTTCAGGGGGGCTCCTGACCTCAACAACAACTTTGAAAAATAAATCGTCATTCTGTTCTTCAGGGGGGGCTCCTGACTTCTTCCACAATTTAAAAATATAACAACCTCCGTTCTAAAGGCGGGCTCCTGACTCCTTCAACTTTTTAAATGTAACACCTCCATTCTCCAGGCGGGCTCCTGACTTCAACAACTTATTAAATTTTAACACCTCCATTCTCCAGGAGGGCTCCTGACTTCAATAACTTCTTAAATTTTAACACCTCCATTCTCCAGGCGGGCTCCTGACTTCAACAACTTCTTTAAAATTTCAGCCTCCATTCTCCAGGCGGGCTCCTGACTTCAATAACTTCTTAAATTTTAATACCTCCATTCTCCAGGTGGGCTCATGACTTCAACAACTTCTTTAAAATTTCAACCTCCATTCTCCAGGCTTGCTCCTGACTTCAATAACTTCTTAAATTTTAACACCTCCATTTTCCAGGCGGGCTCCTGACTTCAACAACTTCTTTAAAATTTCAGCCTCCATTCTCCAGGCGGGCTCCTGACTTCAATAACTTCTTAAATTTTAACACCTCCATTCTCCAGGCGGGCTCCTGACTTCAACAACTTCTTTAAAATTTCAGCCTTCATTCTCCAGGCGGGCTCCTGACTTCAATAACTTCTTAAATTTTAACACCTCCATTCTCCAGGCGGGCTCCTGACTTCAACAACTTCTTTAAAATTTCAGCCTCCATTCTCCAGGCGGGCTCCTGACTTCAATAACTTCTTAAATTTTAACACCTCCATTCTCCAGGCGGGCTCCTGACTTCAACAACTTCTTTAAAATTTTAGCCTCCATTCTCCAGGCGGGCTCCAGACTCCTTTAACTTGAATCATCTTCTTTCAACTGCTTCCCTCAAAACTGGTGTTTTATTCCTCTGAAAACTACTGGGGATAACACCAATATTTTATTCACAAATATGTCATTTTCCTTCTTCAAAGACTACTTCCTTTAAAGCTGGTGCTTTCACTTCCCTGAAACCTGCCGGGAATAACACTGCTGGGGAAATATCTTCCTCCTTTTAACAATGGTGAGGATGATATTGATTCAAAGGCCATTACTTTTAAAACTTTGGGTTATCTTGCTTCTTCCAAGATTGCTTTTCTTTTAAAACTTGTATCTTCCTTCTCGTATACTGCTGGGGATTTTACTTCCTTCAAAACTTGTGTTATCTTCTCTCTTTCCCAAATGGCTATCTGATTTCAAGAAAATTTTAGTAATGAGAGAAAATTTTCTGCCCCAGTTTGATAATCTTATTTGTAACCATGTCTTCCTGCTGTCAATAATATTTCCTTTCCCTGTTTTAAATCAAAGAAAAATTTGTTAGTTTAAAACGTGGCGAGTGGTCGTGCCACTTCTGCTGGGGATGGTTTTTCCCTTTTCTTTTCCCTGCTTTGCTATAAAACTTGCTGGGGATGATATTATTTACTGGGGCTGATATTCCTATTGGGGATGGTTTTTCTTTTCTCTTCCTTCCCCGCTCTGTGTTGTCCGACCATTGTGGAACTTGGTCAAGAATCTATCGGAGTTGGTCCTGTATCTCGCAAAACTGCTGGGGATCCTCTTGGAATTTGATCCATAACTTTTCAACTGTTGTTCTTTCTGTTTTTCTCCGACTTCCCCTGGAAATTTGGTCCTCTTGGGATCTAGACCCATTCGTCATTTGGTCTTGCGACAAACTTCTTTTCGCTTTGTCGCCTTATCTTTGGCCTGTCCTATTCGCATTTTGCTTTGCACCATTTTGGCCACTGGTAGTAAGCTCTGAAAATCCTTTTCAAAAACAAACTGCTGGGGAGGTAAAAGTCTTTAAACCAAGAAATGAAAAAGTGATGATTTTAAAAAAAAATAGAAAAAGAAGAAGTCTTTCTGAACAAATGCTGGGAAAAAGTAAAGAAAAGAACTTATCTGAATGATATAACCGATCCCAACGATCATGTCGTGCATTCCGGATTGATCAACCCAGTCTATTTTTATCAATCAACCTTTCGGACAGCCTCATGTTGCTGGGGATAAACAAATACTCAACTTTTTGCCAAATGCGGACCCTTTCCGCCAATCTTGCCTTGTCGCCTCATAGTGCCCTTCGAGGGGTTTTCACCAATAAGACTCTCTCATTTATCTCAACTCCCATCGTCTTATGGTGCCTGTGAATGTTTTCACCGATAAGACTCTTTCATTTTATTTTATTTTTCAGTTGGGGATTGGAGTGCTATCGATATGACTCTCTCTGTTGGGGATTCTTTCGGCTATCAATTCATTTCCAGCTTATGATCTTCTTCTTTGCTGGGGATCAGAGTGTTATTCCCGACTTCCATTTGCATTGACTTGGCACTTCTCAAATACTGATCAGGAGGTCTTTTTTGGACATCAATATGGGTTTTTGTGTATGGTTAAAAAGGAAAAGGGGTATCAAAAGTTCAAAATAATTTTGATGAGTAAAACAGTACAACTCTTGGAATCAAACTTTCTTACCAAAATTATAAACGCAAACTTCTGCCCCAGTTTTTCTTGCTTGGGGATTTTTATTTTGTTACACTATGTTACATTATGCACACTATGTTACACTATGACTGAGCCGTGAGGCGCCTACGTATCCTTCTTTGAGGAATCAGGTCAAACGTAGTTCCCAATTCCTTTGTTTTTCTTGTGACTTTTCTTTTGTCTTTATTATCATTATTTTTCTCTTCTCTTTTTCTTTTGTTTTCATTACTGATTCCAAAAGAGGGGTATAAAAAAAATAAGGCTCAAAGAGGGAAGCAAAGGTTACAGTGTTTGGATAGAAGAAAGAATTGCCTCCGTCATTTCATTCTCCGATAAATACCAAATACAAACAAACAACAATTACAACTACAAGAAATCATACATAATATCTCTTAACTGCGTCAGAATTGATAGTCATGTCGACGCATTTCCCTTCGATATCTGTTAAGCATAAAGCGCCGTTGGACAATACTCTGGTGACAATGAATGGCCCTTGCCAATTCGGGGCGAACTTGCCTTTTGCTTCGTCCTGATGTGGCAGGATTCGTTTCAACACCTGCTGCCCCACCTCAAATTTTCTGGGGTGCACCTTCTTGTTGTAGGCTCTCGCCATTCTCTTTTGATATAACTGGCCATGACACATAGCTGCCAATCTCTTTTCATCAATCAGGTTTAACTGCTCCAACCGGGCTTTGACCCACTCGCCATCATCAATCTCAGCTTCATCGACAATCCGAAGGGATGGAATTTCAACTTCCGCCGGTATTACTGCTTCAGTTCCATATACCAACAAATAAGGAGTTTCCCCTATCGAAGTACGGACAGTAGTGCGATAACCTAACAATGCAAATGGTAATTTTTCATGCCATTGTCTGGATCCTTCTACCATCTTCCTCAATATCTTCTTGCTGTTCTTGTTGGCTGCCTCAACTGCTCCATTCGCCTTGGGACGATATGGTGTGGAATTAAGGTGTATAATCTTAAACTGCTGACATACCCCTTTCATCAAATTGCTGTTAAGATTAGCACCATTATCCGTGATGATCACTTTTGGGACCCCAAATCTACAGAGGATATGGGAGTGAACAAAATCCACCACTGCCTTCTTGGTTACCGACTTGAAAGTTTTAGCTTCAACCCACTTAGTGAAATAGTCGATGGTCACCAGAATGAACCTATGACCGTTGGTAGCTGCCGGCTCAATAGGTCCAATGGCATCCATGCCCCACGCAACAAATGGCCATGGTGCTGACATTGTATGCAATTCTGTCGGCGGAGAATGAATCAAATCTCCGTGTATCTGACACTAATGGCATTTTCGCACGAAATTGATACAATCACGCTCCATAGTGAGCCAATAGTACCCTGCTCGAAGAATCTTCTTCGCCAATACACATCCGCTCATATGTGGCCTACAAACTCCAGCATGTACCTCTGTCATAATTGTCGTGGCTTGACTGCATCTATACATCTCAGCAATCCCAAATCTGGGGTTCTTTTGTACAACACTCCTCCACTGAGGAAAAATCCATTGGCCAATCGCTGAATGGCTCTCTTTTGATCTCTGGTGGCCTGCTTCGGGTATATCCCCATCCTAAGGTACTCCTTGACATCATAAAAACATGGCTCGCCATCTATTTCTTCCTCTATCATGTTGCAATAAGCATACTGATCACGAACCTCGATATGCAATGGGTCAACATGAATTTTGTCTGAGTGATGCAACATTGATGCTAAAGTGGACAAAGCATCGGCAACCTCATTGTGAACTCTTGGGATGTGTCTGAACTCTATTGATCAAAATCGCTTGCTCAGATCGTGCAAACGTTGTCAATATGGTATGAGCTTCGAATCCCGTGTTTCCCATTCACCCTGAATCTGATGCACCAGGAGGTCCGAGTCTCCCAAGACCAAGACGTTCTGGACATCCATGTCTGCAGCTAGTCGCAGACCCAAAATGCATGCCTCATACTCAGCCATGTTGTAAGTACAATAGACGTAGCTGAGCCGTAACAGGATAATGACGTCCTGTTTCAGAAATAAGTACCGCTTTTATTCCAACTCCCTTCGCATTTGCGGCTCCATCAAAGAAGAGCTTCCAACCTGGTTCCTCAGGTAATTCCAACTCATCTATATGCATCACTTCTTCGTCAGGAAAATACGTCCTCAACGTCTCGTATTTTTCATCAATAGGATTCTCAGCCAAGTGATCGGCCAGTGCTTGGGCTTTCATGGCCGTCCTCGTCACATAGACGATGTCAAACTCCGTGAGTAATATTTGCCATTTCGCTAACCTCTCTGTGGGCATGGGCTTCTGGAAAATATACTTTAGTGGATCCAAGCGTGAAATGAGATAAGTAGTATATGATGACAAATAATGCTTCAATTTCTGGGCCACCCAAGTTAGGGCGCAACATGTCTTCTCGAGTTGAGTGTAATTAACCTCATATACTGTAAACTTCTTGCTGAGATAATAGATCGCTTGCTCCTTCCTTCTTGTAATGTCATGTTGCCCCAACATGCAGCCAAACGAATTCTCCAGAACCGTTAGATAAATAATTAATGGTCTCCCCGACTCAGGTGGAACCAACACAGGTGGATTTGATAAATATCCTTTGATCTGGTCAAATGCCTCCTGACATTCTGCCGTCCATTCTATCGCAGCATTTTTCTTCAGTAGCCGAAAAATAGGTTCACAAGTTGTTGTGAGTTGAGCAATAAATCTGCTGATGTAATTCAACCTTTCCAACAGACTCATTACTTCTGTCTTGTTCTTCGGCGGTGTCAAATCTTGGATAGATTTGATCTTCGACGGGTCCAGTTCAATACCTCGCCGACTGACGATGAATCCCAACAACTTTCCAGATGGAACTCCAAATGCACAATTGGCCGGGTTGAGCTTAATATCGTACCTTCGAAGTCTTTGGAAAAACATCCTTAGGTCTGCTACGTGGTTTTCCTGATGCTTGGATTTTATGATCACATCGTCCACGTATACCTCAATTTCTTTATGTATCATGTCATGAAACACAGTAGTCATTGCTCTCATGTACGTTGCCCCAGCATTCTTCAAACCAAATGGCATTACCCAGTAGCAATAAGTCCCCCACGGCGTAATGAATGCCGTCTTTTCCGCATCTTCTTCATCCATCAGAATCTGATGATACCCAGCATAGCAATCTACAAAAGATCCGATCTCACGTCCGGCACAATTGTCGATCAAGATATGGATGTTGGGTAAAGGAAAGTTGTCCTTTGGGCTTGCCCTATTCAGATTGCGGTAATCGACACACACCCTGATCTTCCCATCTTTCTTCGGCACCGGCACCACATTAGCCAACCAATTAGGATATCGAGTGACACGAATAACCTTTGCTTGCAGCTGCTTGGTTACTTCCTCTTTAATCTTCACACTCATATCCGTCTTGAACTTCCTCAATTTCTGTTTGACGGGAGGGCATGCCGGGTCAGTGGGCAATTTATGAACCACTAAATCCGTGCTTAACCCCGGCATGTCATCATACGACCATACAAAAACATCTTTGAACTCAATAAGTGTTTTGATTAGTTCCTCCCTGATATTTGGTGCAATGTGGATGATTATTTTAGTTTTCCTGATATCGTTTTCATCCCCTAAATTGATGGCTTCTGTGTCATTTAAGTTGGGCTTGGATTTCTCTTCAAACTGGCTTAACTCTCTGTTTATCTCTTCGAAGGCTTCGTCCTCATCGTATTCCGATTCATTATCATAATCGACCTCTTGTATAGTTAGTTCGGAATCAGATTGATCTTTTAGACTAGGTTGAAGATCCATTGTGCATGTCATGTCATTAAGACCAGTATAAAGAGAACTGTTCAGAAAAAGAAAAGAAGAAAACAAAATTAAAAGAAAAAATAAAATAAGGAATGAAGAAGAAATTTTTTTATTTTGAATTATGGGATAACAAGGTTTCACACTTTGATGAACGCAATAAAAATAAAAACGAATCTGGATTACAATCCTGGAATAATCCAGAAAACAAGAAGGAAAATCAAAGCCAACTACTAGGACTCCCTCCGAGTAGGAAGAGGAGTAGTTGTCCAATTGTTGACATTGGCCCTAGGCCCCACAAACTGTATGTCTGCCTTACTGGAACCTTCTCCAGCTTCTATCATGTTGACATCGGCGAACAGCCTTTCAAAGCCTTCATTCAAATCTCTATTTGGCCCGATCAGTGGTCCGAGAACCTTCGGTACCGACAACTCTCTGATACCTGCTCCGACAAATAATCTGGATAGGCGCGAGATTGGCTTAGGAAGGACCCAGACTCTTTTCTTCAACTTGCAGGCCCGCTTTACATCGACTGCGGTAGGCTTGAATCCTAACTCAAAAGTATCCAGTTTCTTGGGCAAGGAAACTGGCGGGACAATACCCTGCAGATCAACCCTCAAACCTTTCCCTAGTACAAATCCGCTGTTTAACATTTCCGAGGCTATCATGAAGGTTGCAGCCGCGATTCTGGGAAGTGGAAGGCCTCCACCCTTAGGAATTTTGTCTACTGAGACTGCGTCAAAAACCTGATAAACCCATGGGCCCTTGTCATCATCGGTTTCTATGAAAGGCACAATGGCATCACTAACGGCATGTGTACCGTCATCCCCGTGTACCACAATCTCTTGTCTATCCCATTCAAATTTGACCATCTGATGCAGTGTAGAAGGCACTGCTTTGGCTGCGTGGATCCAGGGTCGTCCCAACAGAAGATTATACGACACCGCCACTTCTATCACTTGAAATTCCATGGTGAACTCAACCGGACCAATGGTCAATTCTAGTATGATATCACTCACTGTGTCAGTACCTCCCCATCAAAACCTCGGACGCAGACGCTGTTCTTGTGAATCCTATCATCATCCACCTTCAGTTTGTTCAGAGTGGCCAAAGGACAGATATTGGCACTTGACCCATTATCAATCAGTACTCGAGTAACCACCGTGTCTTCGTATTTCACCGTCAGGTAGAGTGCCCTGTTGTGTTCTGTACCTTCTACCGGTAACTCATCGTTAGAGAATGTCACTCGGTTTACCTCAAAGATTTTGTGCGCTATTTTCTCCAAATGGTTCACGGAGAGCTTGTCCGGAACGTGGGCTTCGTTCAGAATCTTCATTAATGCCTGACAATGATCGCTTGAATGGATCAACAAGGATAGCAACGAAATCTGGGTCGAGGTCTTCCTCAACTGCTCTATAATTGAGTAGTCATGTGCCTTCATCTTCTTCAAAAACTCCTCCGCTTCTTCCTCCATCACTGGCTTCTTTATTGTTACAGGATTGGCCCTTCTCAATTTTGCGGGAACAAAACACCTTCCCGAACGAGTTAACCCCTGGGCCTCGCATACTTCTTCCACAACCTCCTTCCCCTTATGCATCACTGTCACTTGACTGTAGCTCCATGGCACAGCTTTCTCACTTGTTATCGGCAACTGCATTACTGGCCTGATAACAACTGGTTCTACGCAGGCCCCTTTCACTACCAACACTGGTGTGCTTGATACTCCCTGCAGCACTACCCTGACTGACTTTGGCTTCTTCGCAGCAACAGACGAACCTTTCCCCACTACCACAAATGGCTTGTCATCTACCTTTCCCAACTGTACCACTGCCTTTCCATTGGTTGACTTTTCGTTTGGACTGGCACGAATCATCATTACCGTTTGTGAGGGTTTCTTGGGCTCTCCCCCTTCGTGCATTAGTTCGATCATGTGAGCCTCGGGTGCACCGGCAACGGGTTCTCATTGATGTTGGGTGCCTCTGGTGCCTGAACCTCGATCCTATTTGTGTCAATAAGATCTTGTATGGCAGTCTTCAACTTCCAACACTTCTCAGTATCATGCCCGGGAGCCCCCGAACAATATTCACAGCTTACTGAGTGGTCCAGATTTTTGGGAAGGGGATTTGGCAATTTGGGTTCAACAAGACTTAATAGGCCTAACTGCCTCAACTTGTGGAATAGAGTAGTATAGGTTTCTCCCAACGGAGTGAATGTTCTCGACCTCTGCACCCTTTCGTTCCTGAAAGTCTGATTCCTATGGAAGCTTGGCCCTGAAGGATTCCTGTAGGCCCTTGGTGGTGGATATGTGTTTTGTGGAGGTGGATATGTGTTTTGTGGAGGTGGATGTGTATGTTGGGGAGGTGGATATGTATGTTGGAGAGCCGGCGCACGGCATTGCGGGCGAGCCGGAGGATGGGTGTAAGTTTGGGTGTGATGGACGGAGAAATGTGGCTCTTGTGGTGGATAATAGGGTTGTGGAGGGTTGTATGGAGTGTGTGGATAGTTTGGGTAATGGGGTCTGGGTTGGTAGCGAGGGGAAGGACCTCTTGATCTGGACCAAGTACCTGTTTCGACTGTTGCGACCTCCTCTCTCTTCTTTTTCCCGAGCGCACCTCCCGTGCCGCTTTGGATAGCCTAAGTTTTAGCCTTGATTGCTGAATAACTCATTATCTTGTTGGACCTGAGTCCTTCTTCAACCATACCGCCCATTTTTACTACTTCATTGAAAGATTTACCAACTGATGTCACCAGGTGACCAAAGTAAGTTGGCTCCAACGTTTGTAAGAAGTAGTCCACCATTCACCTTCCCTCATTGGTGGATCGACTCTTGCTTCTTGTTCTCTCCAACGGAATCCGAATTCCCTGAAGCTCTCTCCAGGATTTTTCTCAAGTTTTAATAGTGTGAGATGGTCGGGGACGATCTCAAGGTTATACTGGAAATAACCTGCAAATGCTTGTGCTAGATCGTCCCAGGTATACCACCTACTAGGATCCTACCTCGTGTACCATTCTAATGCGGACCCGCTTAAACTTTGACCGAAATAAGCTATCAGCAGCTCATCCTTTCCACCTTCCCCCTCATCTTACTACAGAAACCTTGTAGATGCGCCATGGGATCACCATGTCCCTCATATAGATCAAACTTTGGCATCTTAAAACCTGCCGGCAATTGAACATCGGGGAAGGGACACAGATCTTTATAGGACACACTGACTTGGCTGCCCAATCCATGCATATTCCTGAAGGATTACTCCAGGTTTTTCACTTTACGGAGCACTTCGTCCTGCTTCGGATTCTTAGCTGGCCTCTCAGTTTCTGTCGGGAGCTGAAGGTGAGGGGTGTAAGTGTATGGCTCAGGTGCTTTGAAGGTGAGTTTAGGAGGATAGTATTGGTTGTCGTGAACCTAAAACACTGGTTCATCGGATGATTTTTGCAATGTGGCGGGTGGAGGTGCCACAAAAACAGGAACAACTGGTGGAGGAGGGTTTTGTTTGGGTGGTGAAGCTTGGGGATTATAGGAAGTTTCCCCTTGATAGTATTGGGCAATGGGGAAGCTCGTTGATGGACCAGTGGAAGGGTGTTCCGGAGTCCGAGCTGGTGAAAGGGTAGGAGTAGGGGGAAGTATTGGTGACTTTTGTCCCTTAGCCCAAGCTAGGTGCATCCCAGCTATCTCTTGTCTCAACCTGTCTACTTCATCCTTCATCATTTGTATCTCTGTCTTTTCCTCCTCAACACTTTTGTCCAAACCAAACATACTTTCCGGAATGGGCCCTTTAGATCTTGTGTGGTAATGGTAATCTGCTAGAACGTTCTAACGAGCTAACTGTTTGGAAATCTCTTTCTCTAATATAAACAACAAACTTGCTAGCATTAGAGTTTAGCACATATTGCAATTTCACATTGGGGAATGCAATGTTCCTAGGTAGTTTAACCATTTCTAACATGTCTTTGCTTCGGCTGCATGCGTCATTCCGGCTTATGTCCTTTCTTTTATTCATTTGCCTTTTCCTTTTTTTTTAGTGATGGTCGAATCTTATGTGGATTGCCTACCTATCATGTCCCCGCATGAATTAGACCGGGCGTATTTCTGCCACATAACTGTGAAAGCAAATTTTGGGAATTTTCCAATTTCTTTACTGAAACATTATAATACAAACTAAACATTTTTTGGAAAGAACAAACCTGAGGTAAAACCAAAATAAGAAAAAAGTACTAACATATGAATAAGAGAATATACAGACAGACAACAGACTCTAAAAACAAAAACACTGACTCGAACTATAAATACATTAAAGCTCCAAAAGTTGGTGCCCGCGAGGCATCGTTCGGCCTTGTCGCGGGCTTAGGTGCGAGATCCCTTTCAAGTTGCTCCAGCTCGTACATTGTCCGCTTGACGAAAATCATTACTGCTGACATGAAGGTAGTGCGGGTCATGCCTTCATACTCCCGACATTTCCAAGTGATAGCACGAGCAATAGACAGAATCTTGTTCCTGGTTTGATATTTCTCTAGGAGTAGGCATTCTATCTGATCCTCTATAGCCTTCAAAACCCGAGAATCATGCAGATATTGTTTCCATAACTACTGTATTTCACCTTCCATTGAGGCCATCAGATTACAACAATGTTTACTCTCGGTTTCAAAAGCCCTGGCTTGTTTATCCGCCTTGCTCTCTAGGGTGGTCATCTTCCTTTTTAGACTGACAATGGTCTTTTCATAATCTTCCCTTGCCTGCCGTAGGTACTGTGTGCGCTTTTTCATTCTCTTTGCCCCTTGTGTCTGGAGTCGTGCTATGGTACCCTCAGACTTCTTTAAATCATCCCGGCACTCACTGATTTCCGTCTTTAGTCCGTAAATCAATCTTTCATCTGACCGACTCCTTTGCTGATTGTCAGCATCTATTCTCATTTGTCGGATCTGGGCCTTGAGAGCCTCATTTGCTTGGGCTAACCTGTTCTTCTCTCCCTTATCGGCAGCAACTTGCACCTTGTTCTCAAATTTCAAATCCTTGATCTGTTGTTTCACCTTGCCTACTTCGGTCCGGTATTCGCGCTCCTTGGCCAACCAGTCCCACGGTTCTTGTGACGCCTCAACGAACTCTTGAATGTGAGGTTTTTTGGTTGGCCTTTCGTGCTCAAGTTCTCTCATGTACCAAGCAAGGTATCCTGGCGCCACTTCGCCTTTGGCCCGATCTTGTACGCAAGTATCTGCTTTTAAATATTGGCATTCACTCCAGATCTGGCGAACTCTTGCTTCAGGGAATTGTCCATCAGGGCTAATCTCAATTACTTGAGCACGAAGATCTTCTTCCTGAGGCACTTTTTGGCATCTCCCGAGTTGTCTCAAGACCCGATATGGCGCGTAAGGCTGAATGCTCTTGAGCCCCATCAATAGAAAATGGGCCCTAGCTGTCGGCATATGGATGACCTCATCCACGGGCAACCATCCTAGTGTCCACTGTATTTGGCCAGCGGTGAGGTTCCGAAAGAATAATGTCCATGCTGTAACTCCCTCGGGTAGACTAGCCCCCTGGATTCTCGTGTAGAACTCTTCTATGCAAGTTTTCTTCGAGGAACCATAACTCAAGAGCTGGGAACGGTGGCAGAGATGCTCAGTCATCCATATTTGTAGCAACAAGTTACACCCTTAGAAGAAACTCCCTCTAGCTTTGCAGACCGTGAGAGCTCTGAAGATATCAGATATTATCATAGGCGCAAGAGTGCTTTTGTCTTGAATGAGAAAAGTACTGACGACCCCGACTATTTTCATATCAATGTTTCTGTCTTTCCTTGGGAATACCCAAAGGCCCAAAAGGGTTACCATAAAAGCCACTCGTCTATGCTAGTCCCACTTCTGACGGTTACCCTTGTTGCATAACCTATTTTACGGGTTGTTGAATCCTCCAACATGACCGTATCTGTCGTATATGAAGCGCGGATTACAAAAACCTGCGGCCAAATCTGGGTTGTGGACCGTCCTAGGTATCTTTAACGAATCTAAGAACCGATGCACAGTGACAGCTCTTGGAGCAACCAGGTATTTTTGCCTCAACGGAACTTCAGTATTTCCGATGTACCCGGCTATTTCCTCCAAAGTCGGGGTGAGTTCGAAATCGGAGAAGTGGAAGACACTGTGCGCCGGGTCCCAATAGGTGACCAAAGCTCTTATGATATCTCCCCGAGGCTGGATTTCCAATAAACCCGTGAGACCTTTCAGATATTTCTTGACCTCATCTTGCCCTTCACCACCTAAATCATCCCACCATAATCGCAACTTGAAAGGGATTTTGGTCATTATTGAAAAAGGTTCGTTTTGCATTGTGCTCATTCTGCATATTTATTTAGGTGATTAAGAGATAAAATTTATTTGACTCAACACACTGACTGAAAGGAAGATCCGGTTCTGCACACGGCTTTTCAGTATTTCGGGAATGAAGATTTTAAAGCTGGGTGAGTCAGCCGGTCAAAAATGACTAAAAGTGGCCGTTTATGCAAAGTCAGCCTTCCGGTGTCCCTTTCAGGAACATTCGGATACTCCTGCCAAAACGGCGTCACCTGATTTATTTATGTTGACAATTAAAATTTTGACAATTTGTTGGCTATTTTTGCAAAAGGGGAGGTTGGACCCGATGAGGGTTGCCTACGTATCTCACACCCGATGAGAATCAAACCGGCGTAGTTCGGGCGAATAAAACAAACTTCTTTAGAAAACAAGACTATTTTCAATGAAAAACCATTCTCATAAACAAAACCCCCTTTTTTCATTTTTTTTTTAAAATTCGACAGAGTTTAGACGCTATTTGGACATCGCTTTTTTTTTTTTATAACTCTAAACAGGCGATTAACTACTTCTATCTCTCTCCTCAAAGTATTCAAAAGCCGGTCAGCATGCAAGTCCGAAGCAAACAAATGCACAGGTAGCAAGTCGGATGCATCAGGATGGTCTTTTATCATTTTGGTACACCTGTCCTAGACAAACCCAACCCCTGTGTTGAGCCTCCAAAATCAAATGCACATGATGCAAACAAACGCTCCTACTAGGGATCCGGCATGAAGTCAAGTTATTCTAGGTTCAACCTGGGTATATGTTCTAGACAGTGTACCCGAGCGGACAACTCGAGTTGAGGAAGAAGCTGCTTTCCGGGAACCAAAAGACCAGCCGGCTTAGAAACTTTCCGAGCCTCTTTTATTTCAGGGTATGACACTAACAGAATAGGGAGTCTCAACCAGTAAGCACATCCCCGGAGGTGAGAAGAGAAGGTTTCGGCACAGTTTATATGTACAGTTCAAATAATATCAAAGCGGTAAAAAAGCATCATTTTGCACATTTAGGCCAAAACATGTAATAAGATCAAATAATAAATAAAGCCAAATATAACAATTCATCTAAGCTCGAATTCTGAACCCTGAACCAGAGATTCTGGGTTCGGTCCCCAGCAGAGTCGCCAGAGCTGTCACACCTCCTTTTTCGCTTGCGCCGCCGTGAAGGGACGCAGAAGGGAGTTTTTTCCAATTAAAGGATAATCGAAAAGGGATTTATTTATTTATTTCAGAGTCGCCACTTGGGAGATTTATGGTGTCCCAAGTCACCGGTTTTAATCCCGAATCGAGGAAAAGAATGACTCTGTATTACAGTCCGCAAACTAGAAATCCGGATAAGGAATTCTGTTAACCCGGTAGAAGATGTTAGGCATTCCCGAGTTCTGTGGTTCTAGCACGGTCGCTCAACTGTCGTATTTAGCTTAATTATCTGATTTTATACAATTATGAACTTATGTGCAAACTTCAAACTCTTTACCGCTTTTATTATTATTATTATTTTAACAGAGAATTACAACATTGTGAAAAGATGTATCTCGAACCACGTCACATCAATGTACCCATGGTTATCGATACATTTCGACTCTGTTGAGATTTGGATTTCGGTCACATAAATGTGCACCCGAGTTTAAGAAAGTAAATTGTTAAAGGCACGCCTAAAGCGACTAGCGTATCATTAGTTTGGGTAAAGGCTGTGAAATTTGCTAAACGGTCGAATCCGAAGTCTATACAATTATTAACCAATTATTGAGGGCCCCGTAACTTGTGCGTTTTATTGGGCGAGGCTCATCTCATTTATTTTTGAAAGGATAATCCTAAAGTAACTATATTTTTTCTATTTAAGTTCGTCTCTAAAAAAGAGAAAAATTCTAATTAATTACATGCTTGAAAAGGCCGCTACTTATTTATTGGATTAAGACAAATGCAAACTGAAAATTGCAATCGAGACAAAGGGAGATTGTTTCATGCCTTATTCTATAATTGAATATTACTAAAATTGAAATTATAAATAGGATACGGAATTTACAAATAATATTACCAAAATAAACTAATTATCCTCTAACTAATTTAGACCCACATTGTTAGATGAATTGAACCATTGGAATTAATTGTTTACAACTATTTGAAACTGGAATTAACCTTAATCACTAATGGTTATTCGAAAGTTTGTTAAACTTAATCGTTAACTCGTCTTGTTTGAACTCAACTCATGCCTATTGGATTAATGATCTTAGCAATTACTACTACGATCCTAACTTAAAATATAGTGGGCCTACTGATTCTACGAAATTACTGGCCATTTTTTATTCTGCCTAATATTTACAGATCTCCATTACTAACATGATTAAAAATTCACAAGCTTTGACTCATTTCTATTCCGGTTTGCATGAATTCAGAGTGATACTTCACTAATTAAACTAAATCAAAATAATCTCCAGTAATGACTATCTATCAATTCATGTACCCATAGGCATATAGAAAACAGTTCAAACTACTTAAAATAATTCTAAGTACAGTCCAATTTTCAGTATAGTTGTACAATGTAAATACATGTTTAAGATGAGCATAAACATATACAATATTTCCTAATGTACATTCTAATACATTAATTGAACACACTTTAGTAGGCAATCTGTTAAGCCTTTTAATTCAGCATTTTTTACAGTTTGAAGTCACCTCAGAACTAATCTTAGATATGTGTACCTGGAAAGGGACCACAAGGAAAAGGAAGAAAAGGATCAGCAGGAGCAGTAGCAAAAACACAGCAACGGCAACAGTAACGGAAATAGAACAGCCCAGTAACAGTGTTTAATGAAACCAGCAGAATTCCAGCAACACCCCTATGAAACAATAACAAATAACCAACCAAACTCAAGGAACAAACCAAATGAAAGTCCAGAAATACCAACAGCAATCAACGGGCAGAAACAAAGTGAACCTTTTTTTAGATTGAAAGACCAGTTAATGTTTAACCCTTAAATTCTGACCCCCCCCCTTTTGGTCTTGAAATGATCCTATTTATAACAAAACTCTGACCTTGAAAGACTTAAACTAATCCGAAATATTCTCCCCACACTTGCATGTCTTGTTCCCCACTACTGCATGCTTTGTCTCCCACTATATTAAATAAATACATTAATTCCCACTACCACATGTCTTTTTTTTATTTAATTCTCTTATTCCCCACTACTGCATGCTTTGTCCCCCACTATATTAAACAATGTATTAATTTTCACTACCACATGTCTTATCCCCCACTATGTATTAAACAATGTATTAATTTAATATTATTAGTACTTAGTGGACAGAGCACTCAAATTAATCATTTTTTAAAACTTAAAATCCCAAAAATGCCCCTGAAACTACTGCAATTTACCATTCTACCCCCATCCCTTTCAATCTGTACCAAAACCATATCAGCTATAACCAATTCACCTAATCAAAGATCCAATTAACAAACAAACTCTAAATAAACAAACTCGCCAAACAAACTCCTAATCGACAACATTCATGAATTAACAACAAAGTCAGATTCATATCCGAACTTAAACGGGACAAACAAGTAGATTTAAATCACTAAACTCAACATCAGTTGAACTCAAACTAAATCAAACAACATCATAACAAAGATGAATGATTCAAACTAAAGACCAGCACATAAACACTCGACATTAAATCACTTGATGAAAAACTAACGAACTTCAAAAAAAAAATGAACACGAATTATCTCTAATACAAACAAAGACCTGGGTTCGAATTCAAACCAACCTATTAGAACACGAACATAATCATAGAAAGAAGAAAAGGAGCGGAAGATGAATTCACCGAATGAAAACTAAAAGAAAAGAGAACGGAAACCTACTAGTTTGAAGTCCGGGTTCGAACGGAACCTCGATGAACAACGCCTAACGGGAACCTCAAGAGTGGTTTCATGGCTACACTGTTGTGAATGGGAAGCGGCAGAAGAAGCGACGATGATGGTAAAGCTTAGAGACGATGGGGAAACAACAGTTGATTGTTGGTGGCTGGTCGTGGAAGTTGCTACTGGTTTGGGGGCGATGGAGGCGACGATGGTCGTTTGGACGTGACGACGACGGGGCTGGGGACGATGGACGCTGGTTCGTTGCTGGAATGACGGACTGGTTGCTGCTGGGCGGGGTTATGGGTGACGGGAGGCTGTTGGAAGCTGATGGGTGGTTCGACGCTACTGGAGTGAGGTCGAAGGGTTTGGCGATGGAGTTTGGCAATGTGACGGGCTGTTTCAGGTGGAACGAGGAAGAAGATGACCAGAGCTGGCTCGAACGGCTGGTTGAAGACGAAGGGAGCTTAGGCGTTTGCTTTGCTGGAGGTCGACGAGGCAGCGAAGATGAAGAAGAAAAAGAAGAAGAAGCAACGTTTTGTCGCCGGCTTGGTGGTTGCTCAGAAGCGAGTTGGGGCTGGCTGAGGTGTTGGTCGTCGATGCAGACGAAGGAGAAGGCAGCCATGGTCGTTTGGGACGAGGGGTGAAGGGGACGACGGGGAGGCAGCCATGGACATGGTGGACGTGAGGAGGCTGTTGGTGGTCAGTTGGCGGACGATGAAGAAGGGGGGTGGTTCGCTGGTTGAAGATGAAGGGAGAGGGGGCGGGCAGCCATGGGAGGTGATGGTGGAGGGGTTGTTTGGGGAAGGAGAAGAAGAGGGGGGGCGGGCATTTTTTTAGGGTTTTGGGGTAATGAGGAATGAAAAATGGGAAGGGGGGTAACTCGTTTGGTTATGGGGCGGACCGGGTCGGGTTGACCCGGTAGGGGTTTATTTGGTTTGGGCCTGGTTGATTTAAATTAAAAGGTGGCCCAATCCGATTTTCTTCTTATTTCCAATGCTTCTTTTTTTTCTTCTTTTATTTTTTCTTAAACTAAAACTAAATTCTAAAAATCCTAAATTATCCTATAGAACTAAATTAATTTATAAAAGTGCAAATTAACTCTTAATAACAATTAACACACAATTAAATAGCAATTACGATAAAATCACACAATTTGGACATTAAATGCTAAAAATGCAACGTACATTATTTTTATGATTTTTTTTTTGTTCTTGTCAAAAAAACTTAATTGCTCCTAATTGTAGAATTAAATCCTAAATGCAAATGCAACATATTTTTGTATTTTTTATTAATTTAACAAATAAATATGCAGGGACAAATACAAATAATTATCCAAAAATGCCACAAAATTCTCAAAATTGCACACAAAAGGAAAATTATTTTATTTTGAATTTTTGGGAGTAATTCTCACATAGGGCAAAAATCACGTGCTTACAATGTATATTCATAAAATCCAAATTATGTTCAACCAATCCTCTAATCAAAATATTCACACAGAGTCTCTTCAAAATCTCCATAATCATGTCCTTCTTGTTCTTCTGGAGTTTTATAGCCTCTATCTTTTTTTCCACTTTCCATGAGCCCAAAGACTGGCAGCCAATTCTCTCTTGAATGTCAATGTCTGACTTTGATCGAAATTAAAGACATCTTCTTTCTTCAACCGCATATTAATTAACTTAAGAACAAATATACCACAATCAACACTACAAAAACCACATGAAAAAAAAATTAAAGAATAGTTAACACAAGGGCAAAAAATAATAAACATAAGATGCATGGTAAAACATATGCGAAACACGTACTTGTTAGTCTGTTGGGGTGTCTTCATCCACTTAATTTGAAATGTTTCCACAGAACTTTCCACATAAAATTTATTCTGTGCCCCAAAATCCAAGCATTTGAGATAGTGTGGGATCAACCGGGCATAAATTCTGACATGTTCAACCGCACCTTCGTATGTTACACTGCCCATGGAATCATACACATATATAAATTTATCTTTAAAGTCCAGAATTCCAAAAAAGTAGTGCATAGATGTCTGGCCCATCCTTGGCTTAAGTCGAAATGGAAAGAATACTTTTCTGGAAGATGCTCATGAGATACCGCAGGAAAGGTCGAGGCCTTTTACGTAGTTGGCCACCTTTTCATTCGTTGATTCTTCCTCAAACTAAAGTCCGTAAGTGGCTGAATAACCGCTTCTTCTTCTTCTTCAGCCTGTTGTTTGGATATCCTCTTTCTCTTTGATTTGCTCTTTTTTTGATCCTCCATTCTCTTTTGCTTTCTTTTTTTTAATTATCTCCATCTTTTCTACTGAAGGATGAATACCATCCAGCTTAATCATATACTGATCAAAAAGTAAATCTGTTACTGCACATCTTGATTTTGGATAACCTGGAAGGTGATAGCAATATTTTTTGCGCAAGTAATATATGTCCACTTCAATATGCTGCAAATGAACAACAACAAATGATAACATGTGAAATAACAACTTCAGCATTCATAACTATGAGGTTTAGAAAAAACGCATTACAAAACTGCAAACAACATGGCAAAAACTTAAGCATATTCAGTTAGAAGTGTTAGGCTGAAGTTTTAGCAAATAAGCTAAAAAACTTCAGTAGTTACTACGAAAAAAGCTGAAGTTTTCCAAATTATAGTACAAAAATTTTACTATTAAAAATAAGCTGAACTTTTAGGAAATACAGTTGAAAACCAATTCAAAAAACAAACTTAATAACTTACTTCATTCGCAAGATCAGAGTCAGGATCCATAAGCTCGGTAAAGAATAATTTTGGAATATCAACTCCAGCTAATCTGAATCGATTGGAATCATATTCACTGGCATCCATCTCCAACCACTCTGTAAATCTTTGCATCAATCCACTGTCTTGATTAACATAATGGAAGGGACACCTTCGTGTATTCTTTCCTACTTTCCAATCTTTCTCCCTTTGCTTTTTCTATGAACTACGTAAGGAGATCTCAACCAAATACTCTCCATACAAATCCTTTTCCTTTTTTATCTGGTTTTCCTTTTGCTTGATCTTCTTGTTGTTCCGTCACAACTAACTGCTGTTGTTCAGCAACAGCGAGAAAACCCACAGCCATCGTGGCAGATGCTTTACCAACTCTCTGTTGTTCACGACGTTCTTGTCTCTCTTCACGAACAACAACAACAACAAAATTACCTTCTGAATCAGTCCCTTGTGTACTACCAAGTGAAAATGAACATAAATTGAAGTTGGGGATATCACTGATATCACACATAGGAGAACTGGAAATCTTCCTTCTCTTAGGATTTGGAAGAAGTTGCAATGCATCAGATGAGATCTGCAAAAGCAAGGAAAATATAAACATAAATAAAAGTGATACAAAACACACATTAGGCAAAAAACAGCTTGTAATCGAATTGCAGAAAATAACTACCTGGTCTAATTGTTGAGACACAGATGGTGTTTGCATTCCAATATATTATGTATCTTCATGCAAAAAAAAACTAAATATACTGACTAAATTTTATAAAATAATACCAACACACTTCACACTTGTCTGTGAGGCAACAAGTGTGAATATATGTATTTCTTCTTTTTGATATAGCTGCATAAGCTCACCAAATTCTTTTTGAGCTGCCTCGAGTCTTTCTGAAAAATCATTCAAAAACATAAAAAAGAAAATAAAGTATGTAAAATTTCAAACTATAAAAAATATACTTCGATCAAATATAATAAATTCATGATCTACAGAATACCTTGACGTTTGTCTTCCGCTGTGGTTTCCCCAGGCTGCATGCCTTTCTCGATATCAGCATTTCCAGCTTCCTCCAATTGTGAACCAACGTCGAGGAGCATTGAAGTATTCTCTGGAAGGTTTTTCTCAACTCTACCTTCATTCAATTCAGCATCATCAGAGAGTTTTTGAATTGTGTCAATTGAAGCACAACTAGTTTCCACTTTCACTGCATATTCATAAAGAGGGGGAATAGATCAACTAGTTTTTCTATATGTATAACATAGAAAATATTTATACTTGTAGTGAAAATTTCACTATAGGATATTATAAAAAACAGTTAAAACTTCAACTCTAAGAAGGCTGAAGTTCGCCAGTCATAAATAAAAACTTCGACAGTTAAAAAAGAACTTCAGCTCTGAAGCTGAAGTTCGACAGTTACAAAAACAAAAACTTCAGCTCTAGAGCTAAAGTTCACCAGTTACAAAACAAAACATTTAGCAAAAAAACATGTTGTAGTTTTTACAAAAAATACAAAATATGAAACAAAACTTCAGCTCCTATCTAAGGTATCATTGAAATATTATAAACTTCACACTTTATACCTGTAGTAACAATTTCCTGCGTATCATCACCTAGAAGTTTTTTGCAAATAGCTAGTGCTCCTGCATACCGATCGTCTTTCCCAATAGTGTTAGACACATCACTCGCTTTCAGTTCTAAAGTACCAACAGGTGCTTGATCTCCATCGCCAGGCAAATTTCCTTTTGCAATATCACTTTCCAAAGCACAACTCGATGCATGTTTTTCAGTGCCAACAACTTGATCATCTGTACCTTTCTCAGTTGTTAACTCTTCATCATTTCCATATTTACTCTGTCTACAAACACTGGATTGTTCCTCTCCACCTTGTTGTTTAACATGTCCATCGCCTTCAACAACTGCTTCCTTACGTGTAGCATTATCATCTGCGACTTTACGCAATGCATCATGAGCAGTATGTTCTTCAGTCTCAACAACTTGATTTATCTACACCTTGCTTGCTTCCAATATTCTCAGTTGATAACTGTGCTTCATAATTTCCATCTCTACTCAATCTATCAGCACTGGAACGTTCCTCTTCAACTTGTTCTTGAACATGTTGATCGCCTTCAAAAGCCGCTTCCTCACGTGTCGCATTTACATCGGCGACTTTATCTGATGCATCATCAACAGCATTAATATCCGATGGATGTTCGTAATAGTCATTCACCCTATCATATTCTCGATGGTTACTCAAATCAAAATTGACATCATCCATTCCATTTGATTTGTTGACAATCTTAAACAACTGTTCAAACTTCTCATCGAAATATTCCTAGAAAAAAAATTACTAACAATGATTAATCTAAATAAGATAGGCAAAAATAAAAAGACTTCTCTATAAATTAGCTTACCTTCACTTTTACAAAAATCGCATCCACAATAGCAGATCACTCATCCTCTTTAAACTTATCGAAAACATCTTTCACGATCGTGCTTCTTTCTTTTTCTGCATACCTTTGAACCTCCATCGTTAACCTCTAGAATAGACACACAACAAAAATTTAGATATAGAAGAAAACTTCAGCTCAAAAACATGTTGTACTTTTACAAAAACAAAACCAAAACACTTTAGATCAAAACTTACAGAACATATTGTGTCGAGTAATTTATTGTCATCAAAGTCATTTGTAGAACGGTTAGAACGACTCTGGGTACGAGATGATTCACCAATAAAAGGAGTTCGATTCGCTTCTTTTGATCGACTCCGACTACGTGGTGATTCACCAATAACAGGAGTTCGATTCGATTCTTTTGATCGACTAAGAGTACGTGGTGATTCACCAGTTGAAGGACCCGTGTTAAGTACCTTTGAACGAATCCGGATGCATGGTAATTGTCCAATTAAAGGCATTGAATTCAATTCCTCTTCTATAGGAATTATATCCAATACCCTAAAGTTGTGACATCTCTGTTTAATACAAAAAAGTATATTATGAGAAGAAAAAACTAATACGTCAACATATTAACACAAAGACAAAAAAAAGTAACTTACTTCATGACTACTGAACATCTCAAAAAGTTCGGGAAATTTAGGCTCTCCCACACATACATAACGTAACATCCTAGGAACCTGAGGGGTATCAAGGTACTCACCCTCTCTTATATACTTCTCCCGAATATCTGGGAAGCGCTCATAGAACCAAGCACATAACGGATATGAAAATCCACAAAGTTTATACTCAATTGAATGGAATTTGTTCTGCTTGTCTAATGCATGTTTCAGTGAGTGAATGAGCTTCTCATAAGCCACATTACCCCAAAGATATTCAGCACAAACCTTATCATCTTCAACAATAGATGAATACTCCTCCATCACAGATGACTCGGTCTTTTTCCCAAACAAAATAGTCTCTACAACAGGAATTTCCATAAGCTTCACAGCATCATCATCGCTCTCGCATATGTGCATGTGATGCACAACATTCTTTGGAATTTCATTCCGAGTCATAAAATCTCGAATATCCTTCAAAGTCACACCCTTGGACTTACCAAAATAGCGCTTCAGAATATTGCTCTCTCGATTAATTGGTTTTTCAATATTATGTGCTGTGATCCGCAAACCACACATAATGTGAAAGTCTTCAAGGATGAATGAAACATCATGGCCAAAAATCTTGAAACTAATCGAGTCTCGATCATTCGTGAATATTCGAGAAAGACACAGACAATGAACCAACTTCATGCTGCATTTGAAATTCTCCATAGCCATAATGTATCAAAATGTACCATTATTAAGCTTTTTCCGTTGTGTAGGAGTCAAGAAAGTTGCAATTAATTTCTTCAAATCGTAGTTCCCCTACCAGTAACCCTTAGAGTTAAACCAATCTCGAAACTCAAAATATCTTTGCCCTGGTCTTGTAGGTAGAGGAGCAGGGACATAAGGACCTGGGGGGTATTATAGGTTGTCTAGGTGCTTTAGGTGCATTAGTTGCTTTGCGTACTTTAGCTGCATTAGGATCTTTAGGAGCTTTAGGTGTCATCTGTTCAAAAAAATAAAACGTACAAAAAATAACATCAGGACATTATCAAAAAGATCAGTTAAAACTTCAATCTCTAAGAAGGCTGAAGTTCGACAGTTACAACACAAAAACTTCAGCTCTAGAGCTGAAGTTCCACAATTACAAAAACAAAACCTTCAGCTCTAGAGCTGAAGTTCACCAGTAACAAAAACAAAAACTTCAGCTCACCAGTTACAAAACACAAAACATTCAGCCCCATGTTGTAGTTTTTACAAAAAACAAAACAGAAATTCAAATCCAAAAATAATGTCAAAACATGAAAAAAAACTTCAGCTCCTATCTAAGGTGTCATCACTTTAATAGTATCATCTATTTAACTCTCAAATTTTTTAAAACTTTGGACGTCTAATCACTGAAGAATTTATAGAAGTTTCATCAACAACATAAAAACTCGTTCAAAAAACCTAAAAACACAATCGTAAAAGTAAAACTAATGCACTTATCAAACTAAACTGTAAGAAACTATTTAATCATAAATACATGACTATCAAAACCAAAACCAGAAATAAAACCCAGAAAATCGTAAAATAAAACCCAGAAAGTTAATGCAATGTACCTGTGATTAAATCGTAATGTGGGAACAACGACGACTAGCAGTTGAAAAATCAAAACAACGACGAAAAAGTTTGATTTCAGAAAAGAACAAATCAAAAAACGCGAATAGCGGGAGAGAGAGACAGAGACAGTACAGGACTAGCGTATACTCGGAGAGAAAATAGTTTTTTAATGAAGAAGGGCAAAATAGTCTTTTTTAAAAGGCTTTTAACAAAAAATGGGTACAAGTGCAAACAGAAAGACAAAGCGGCTGCAGCTACGGTTATATGTTACTGTTAAAAGTGAAAATAAAAGGAGTCCTTCTATATCAAGGCTAGTGTACAACTTATGGGTCCATCAAACCCATAGCTTTGGCGTTGACCAAATTTTCCAAGCTTTTCACGTCCTAACCACTTACAGCTCTACCGTAACTTTTACTCTTTACTATTGATGCAAGACTTCTTAAATCATGTAAATCTACATGAAATGTATGTATACTCACATTTTAACAAAAGTTTTAGTCACATTTTTATAAATTCTTGTTACCTATAGACTATTCTTATTTCTTTCACTGAGATGAACAAGTGATGGTAGGCTAGAAATCCGTGTTTTAGTCATAGTATTACACTCAAATTATTGCACTTTACAGGTGTTTGAGTTTAAATGATAGTGAATTACACTTATTACGTGTTTTATGCCTTGCAGGAAATGATTCCGAGCTATTTAGGTAATTTAGAGGTAAATCGAACACGTTGGAGCATTAAAGTCTAAGTAGAAGCCAATTAAATTAAGCCGGGATCATATTCAGGGGTCGAGCACCAAGTCTGGATGTTAAAAATAGGATGAGAGAATTCACTCTGAGAAAAAGGCACAGTTGCGCCGCATGGGGCGCTGGTGCGGCGCGGTAGTGCAAATGTGGTCTGACAAGTTTTTTAGCGAGCTCTCTGGATTTCCTCACAAGCGTCGCACATGGTGCGGCGCGGGTATACAAAAATTACAGAGTTATTTCCTACTTTGTCTAGAAAAGGGTAAATTCGTCCGGATTTATTTCTACATGATATAAATACACCAAAAATACGATTTTGGGTGGAATTTTGACCTACGAAATATTGTAGAACCAACCAAGGCAAGAAAGACTCAAGAATTCATCAAGATTTCAATCTGCAATCGGTGCAATACGGGAGTTTGTATTGAATAATTAGAATTGATGTTTTCTTTGTTCTTAAATTTATTTGAGATGTCTTACTCCATTGCTATGGAGTAATTTCCATTAGGGAGTTGACAGATACGATGTTTTGATAATGTGATTAGGGATTCGATTCTGGATAATTCTTAGAATTATTTGATAGAGCTTTAATTTGTATTGTGGCGTTCTTTATTATTTTGCTTAATCGAAAGAGGAGTTTGACATTGAATTTTTTCACAACTTATGCTCTAGTTTAAATTCATGATTCGAATAGGTAATCGAAAGAACCTCTTGAATTGTTAATCGAACTAGAAAATAGGGGAATATTCGTGAGAATTTACCTTTTAGATCATAACCATCATTTTATTATTGCAATTGTTACTTCAATTGGATTAATTACTAAAAGTAATGTTTAATCGAAAGATGAACTAACTTCAAGTGAAATCTGATTATCGGTTGAATTCGTGAGAATCAACCGTATTATAAAGTGAATTAACTCAAGACTTTGATCCCGAGTCAGTTATCTTGCACTTATCTGGTCAATTACCCTTATTCCTCTCATTGATATTTCTTTGCTGCTCATCTGCTGTCTTTTGTGATCAATTATTAATTGCTTAATTTTAGTATTTAATCGTACTAATAGTCATCAAATCAAGTGTTAAGTTTCCTGGATAGTAGTCAACTAAAGATTATTCGGACACCGTTTAAGTCCAATACATGTGGAGACAATAATTAAACTATAATATCTTTGACTTGCAAGTAATAATTTTGTGTTGTGTTTTGCGCGTGTCAAATTTTGGCGCCTTGCCAGGGATTGGCAATTAATAGTGTTTAAAATAGTTTTTATTACTAATTTAGGAACCAATTTTACTTTAGTGTATTCATGTTTTCTCACTTGTGTGTAGGATATATGTTTGATTTCTCTGGTGTATGACTCGATCCTCTTCAAAGGAAGTGACACCCTACGAACCAGAGTTGGAGATAAACCAGCGACAACTGAGAAAGGAAAGAATTAACAGAAAATTTCTTGGGTCAAACTTCGACTCAAGATAACATGGCAAACAAAGAGAATAATGGAGTAGACTTAGCTGCAAGAGAGGTAGCACAACAAGAAGCTGCACGGATAGCAGCTGAAGTAGCCGGAGAATTGCTGATGAGACTGTCGAAGATAATGAGGGTCGAAGATTCAATCTAAACCGGCCCTTGGTTGAAGACCAGTTCGAGAATGCAGCACTCAGGCCTGGAAGATCTTTGGGTGACTATGCTAGGCCAGTCTACAATCAAGAATTGTCAAGTGTCAGACCTCCACCCATAGCAACAAACAACTTCGAATTGAAGCAAGGCTTGCTTCAACTATCCAAAACAACTGTATTTTCAGAGGGAAGGTGAACGAAGATCCTAACACTCACTTGATGGACTTTGAAGAAATCATGAACACCTTCTAATATAATGGAGTATCAAAGGATGCAGTCTACTTAAGGGCATTTCCCTTTTCATTGAAAGATGATACGAAGCACTGGCTTCGTAGCTTACCCACAGGGTCGATCGAGACATGGGAAGAGATGACCAAAAAGTTCCTTGACAAATACATGTCGGCTGCAAAAACCGGAAAGTTCAGAAGGGAAAGCCACAGTTTCTGCGAGAAGGAGAAGGATTTGAGAAAGATTCAAGGAGATAGTCAGAAAGTGTCAGCACAATGAAATTGATTTGTGGATGCAACTCCAGAATTTTAGGGATGGACTGACACCTTCCTTGCGACGAACTCTGAATATTTTATCAAAAAAAAAAACTTCTACTTGGATTTATGTGCTGTTTTATTTTGATAAAATATGACAAATAATAATCTTATAACTTTATTCTTGTAATTAATAAAGTTTAATAACTTTAATATCATAATTATTGACGCTCAAGTTATTACAGTGACAATATATAATTCATAATTCTGTTATAATGGGTAAACTTTAGGTTTTAGATCGCACTGCCAATGATTTGGTGCACCAACCATAGTCGTATAATCATGTTCTCACTTTCTCTTTTCTATCGACCGCCCAAAGAAATTAAAGTTTCTTAGTTTTAAATATAAATTAGATTCTAAAAATTCGTTTATGTCATCGCTTGTGTTTTCATTTCCTCGAATTGAATAGAGAAATACAACTTTTCAAGGAAGTCCCTTTTCTAATTTTCTTGTTTCTCCAACACGTGGAAGAGATGCCGTAACAGTTCAACCCACTAGCGATATTGTTCGTTTTGGACCCAGGCCCTCATGGCTTTAAAACTCGTCACTAAGGTCTAAGGCCTATCTATTTATATACTAAGCATCTCTTCCGTTTTTTATCGATATGAGACTCGCCTAGGGTGTCACATACATCCTCCTCCCCCCTCCCCCCTTAGGGACTCGGCGTCCTCGCTGAGGTTTCACTACAAGAAAACACTTATTTTGTGGGGAGGTTTTTGGTTAAATTGTGACGGTTTTTGACCCCCTCAAAAAGAATTGTGGTGGTTTCTAGAAGTACCACATTTATCTTTGTCACGAGCATTTTGTGGCGAGTTTTTAAGACCTCAACGACAACCCCCACAAAATGAATTTTGAATTTGTAGGAATTCTTGAAGATAATTAGTGGTAGTTTAGAATCCCCGCATATTGATTTCTAACGTGTCAAAAAATTAATAATATGGGGGTTTATAAACCCCCTCAATATGATTATAATGGTTCAAAAAAATGTGGGCATTTCTAAACCCCCACGATATGATTTACATATTTTAAAAAAAATTATTTGGGGTTTATAACCGCTGCAATATGATATTAATATTTTAAAAAAATAATTAGTGGCAGTTTATTTCCACCACAACAAATCAAATTTCATAAAAAATAACCATAGTGACAAGCATTACAAATTCAAATTCTTACGGAACCAAACAAAAATTTTATATCATGAACAATGATATCTGATATAGTCACCAACCAACTAAGATAGTAAAAATGTATGTATCATTAAAAGATTAAGCTTTATTAATTTCATTCTGAATAAAATGGAGTACTATTTGCTAGCTAAGTCTCCATAAATTCTGCCAAAATAACACTAGTGTCATGCGAGGGCTAAACCTTTTACTAGGAAATAAGATAGATGTTATGAAAATCTGAACTTTTGACTGAGAACAGTGAATTCTCATTGTTCCTGTAATAATCAACAATGAAGTTCACCATTTTATGACCATATTTTCTCAGTTTCTCTGCATCCATGAGTTTCAATTCATCCTCCCTAAACGTTTATACTTGTTTTTGACATGTTTTGTCCTCTTCCCCTGGGATATAATATCAAGTCTATCATTATATATTCCAAAATTTGGAATTTGAATAAACTTTGAAATTTAACTCCCTCCGTTTTAATTTATGTGAACCTATTTGACAGTGCACGAAGTTTAAGAAAAAATAAAGGCTTTTGGAACGTGTGGTCCTAAACAAGTCATAAAGGGGGTCCATAGTATTTGCGTGGTTATAAAAGTTTCTCATTAAGTGTAGAATTGTAAGTTTAAGCTAAATTGTTTCCAAATTTAGATATGGGTCATTTTTTTTGGAAATGACCAAAAAGGAAATAGGTTCACATAAACTGGAATAGAGGGAGTATATAACATTAGTAAGAGCATGCTTGTTCAAAAGAGGACAATCAGCTATAAGGCTGGCAACTGGGCCGGTTAGGCCCAGGACCGCGAGCCCATTAGGGTAGTGGGCCTAACCGTTTAAGCCCGTGACCAGGGGTGGGCCTACTAAATGGGCCAATTAAGTCAAAAAGACTGTTAGGACCGAACCATTTGGGCCGGGACCGGGTCCTAAGTGGGCCGGTTCAACCGGTCCTAACCGGTCCCAAACGGGCTCAAACGGGAGGCCCAATGCCTCAATTTTAAAAAAAAATTACAAAAAAAATTCTGACTGTTGGCTCATTTAAAATATGGTCGTTGGCCTGCAAAAATAGCTGTTTGGGCTTTGTAAAATAGCCATTTAACCCTCCCCCCCCTCCAAACTTTGTTTTAACCCCAAACTTTTTATAATTACATTTTTCCCTATTTTCAACTATAAATACCCCCTCATTCTTTCATTTTTCTTACAAAATCCTCAATCTCTTTCTAATTTTCTTTTATAATTGGTTACTTTATTGTTGCAATTTGTGTGAAAAATTATGAAGTTGGTGAATTGAAGTATTCAAGTCTTCAACGATAATTAATTTTCAACAAGTTGTTCGTCAATTCGGTAAACTCGTTCCAACTCTTTAGTTTAATATTATAATTTTGTTTATTTTATTTACTTTGTATAATTATAATTAAGATGACCTATTCCTTAAAAAATATTTAGTAAAAATAAGGGAAAATCCAAGAGTGGTGAATCTAGTGGCAAATCTAGCTTTGCCCAGAAGCAGTGATGAACAAGCTTCTTTTCCGCCACCACCAACGGAAATTCCTCCGAACCTTGATGGATTTATGAAATTTGTAAGAGATACCATGTAAAATTAATATGTAACTTGTATTTTGGCACATCTTGATTAGTTTCTTTTTCTTCTCAATGGTGGTATTAGCACCTTGGTTGGTGGTATTGACACCTTAGTTGTGCTCATTCCATTGGAGGGGGGAGAGACTAAGAAAGATTGGGCCATGTTTTGTTAATGTTATAATAAAAAAAATTATAACGCATTCCTTTGAATATCTTTTACAATTTTTTTGTGTTTAAATTTGAACTAGAAGATTTAAGTCACAATTATATAATATAATTTACAAAAAATTGCCTTAGATAAAAAAAATTCAAAAAAAATTAGCTCGGAACACTTACACACACACACACACACATACACACACACACACTATATATATATATATATATATATATATATATATATATATATATATATATATATATATATATATATAAGCTATATTCGATATAATATTAATTGCCTTAGATAAAAAAAAAATTTAAAAAAATAGGTCACATCCACTTAGGCCCACATAGGCCCGGGACCATTAGTTCATGGTCCTGGTCTGGTTACCTCCAAAAACTCACGAACCCCAGCCCACGAAGTCCGGGCCCACATAGGACCGGTCCACGAGGCCCGTTTAGGCTCAGGCCCGGCCCCGACTTGTTTGCCCGCCTTAATATTCAGCTAATATCTTCATACCTCATGAACAATATTGCGTATCTGATCCTTCACCTGATTGATTTTCTCTATCAAGGTAACTTCTTCATTCTTCAACCTGCCATATTACAGCTTCAACACTTCATCTGGATCAAGATATTAATTTCTAAAAGAAAAAGGAATTGTACTCATGAAGGAGTCAAGCGTTAATTTCATATGTATTTGGGACCTTTTCCAACTATAAATTCTAAAAGTTATATCAAATGTTATTACTCTTTCCTATTTATATTGATTATAGTTGGAAATATTGTTCTTTTGACCTTCGTTTGAGCTTTTTTTTTTTTTTAGTTTATGGAGTTTCTTTGTCCCTTCTTTGGTTTATAATTGTTCATATTTATTGATTTTAAGTTTGTTGGTTTTCACAAGTTGGTTGGTGTATGAATTTACTGGATTTGGATTGTTTTATTTTTGTGCAGATATTATTAAAGTTGTTTCTCAGGTGATTCCTCTTTTCCTTTTTCCCTCTTCTTTCATTATTCATTTCTTTCAATTTTATTCTTTACTTTTCAATTTAAAAAATATAGATCAAGTTTTTCACAAAATTAAAATTATATTATCAATGAACTATTAAAGGGGAATAATTGGTAGAAAAGTCCATGACAAACATAATTAAATTCTTCATACATTATTCTCCACTTGCATTTATAACAAAAGAGAAAGAGATTTTTTTTCCTTTCCAAATTACAAAAAAATGACCGAATTCATAGCAAAGAAACATTCAATTATTTTTTCTTTTAAATTATGCATCATTCAGAAGTATTTTTTATATAGACATAAATTATACAACTTGAAGATCAAAGGAAGAAATGAGAGGAGAGAAAACAAAAATGGAGGAGAAAGAAGAAGCAAGTTACTACTGATGCAATTACAATTACCATTTCTCGTAATAGACTTGAAAATTCACGTGGGAAAGAAAAGGAGATTCATTCGTTGAAAGGAGAAGTGTATTGGTCTTCTCGAGTAACTTCATATCTAGCATTTTACTTTTCTTGATGACAATAGTATCCATTTGAATTATTAGTAGAGTTTTCAAGAAATTATTATTGATACTCATGGAAAATTCGGATTTTCCTCTCATATTGAATTTAGTTGATGACTATGAATTTTTTGTAAATGATATATGTATGGAATTTAGTTAAAATTTGTGAATATTTTCGTATTGTCTATTTTGTTCTTCAATTGATTTTTGAATAATGAGTTTTTTTTTCCATGAATGACATCTATGTTTGAATTAATGCTAATACCTGGAGTTTTATTGGTTTCTTAATCCAAAAAGAAATTATGTTTTCTTTTTATCAATTCCTATGCTGGCAACTCATTTTCATTTTATTTCCTTTTTTTAAATTGTTTCGTTAGTAGCGAAAAAACATAGTTCTAATTAAACAAAAAATTATCTCTATCACGACTTGATTTATAAGGTTATTCTAAATTTCCTATTATACCGTCACTAGTTAAATATATTAAAGTGAATCTGAAAGATATCAAAATATGAAAAGGAACTAACTTCCCAAATTTGAGTAGCCAACTTTTAAACAGCCCAAGTCAAGTCAATGGGTGTGTGAAAAAAATTAAAAAGTTGAAGGCTCAGATGACGGCTCTTTCTCTCTTTAGAAATTTCTCTCTAACGGCTATTACCTATATCTGCGATTGTTCTTCACGCGTCACCCCATGGACCTGCCAGAAGGTCCCCTTCCGGCGCGTTCTTCCGACCAAACCACAAATCATCCTCAGACTACTGTTATCCCTAGAGAATCTACTGAAATTCGTCACCTATGCCACTAGGGTGACAGATTCACCAAGCTCTTCTGCGATTTGCCAAGAGCAGGTAACGGTGAAAGCTAGGAAGACAACACATAGCGGCATGCCGGCAGTGATCTTCACAACAAGAGATCACTATGGCATCATGGCAGCTCAATGTAAGAGGACAATTGTTGATCGATTTCTGAAGACCCAGCCCCAAATTGATGCAATTAGGTCAAGATTCTCTGAAAAGTTGCCTTTGAAGGGGCCTGCAAAAATTAGAGTTTATGATAACTTCAATGTGTTTGTCAGTTTCACTAATGATGAAGATTACAATTTTGTTCTGTATAAGCGGGTGATTGAAATTGAAGGTCTGCTAATGTGGTTGCAGAAGTGGACTCCAGATTTTATGCCTGAAGAACCTACCAATAGTTCCTGTCTGGGTCCTATTGCCCGGATTACCATTTCATATGCATAACTGGTCTTATGTCAAAAAAAATCTTGAAGAAGTAGGGACTCCATTGGAGCTTGATGTGGCGACCAAAACTATGAACAGACCTAGTATGGCGAAGATAAGGGTGGAAATTGATTTACGCTAACCTTTAATCACCAATGTATGTGTTAAAGATGAAGATGATGATTTACTTCTTAAAGAATTCGTTCAGCGCATTGAATATGAAAACATACCAAAATTTTGCAAATATTGTAGAAAATTGGGACACTATCTCGTCAACTTCCGAATCCTTGAAAAGAAAAAGTTGGAAGAAAAGAAGGAAGAGGAACGAAAGAGTAACATGGAAAAGGATCAAGTTGAGCCACATGTGAAACATAACAATGAAAAGCAGATAACAATTGAGCAGCCACAACCAAGAAGAGGCAAAGCAAATCAAGTAAATAAACAGGATCATAAGCACAAGAGGAGGGGTCAAAGTGAACCACCTAATGGCTGTAAACCAACTGGAGCAATATTTCGAATTGACAAACCTCTACCAAAATAAAGGAAAGAGTAAGAAGGACAAAATAACAAACAACAATGATAAGAATACCAAGGAAGATGGTGTGACACCTGAAAATGCCTCCAAAGAATTAGAAACTGCAAAAGGCACATCAGCAGCAAAAGAAACATCACAGAAGCCTAAGGAGGGATCTAATAGTACAAAAGGAAACTCTGCTATCAAAAGGATGCAGAAGGAAAGACTTTGAGTACCTACAAAACAACTAAAACTATTGAGATCACTGATCCCAATCAGCTCAGGGTTGATATATATGCAGATGATTGGCAAATGGCTGGAAGTAAAAAATCGAAAAAGAAAGGTGAAGGGGCGTCAAGCAAACAGAAAGAAAATTCAAGCCAACAAAAGATGGAGAAAATTTTGGCACAAAATGCCACTATCACACAGAACAGTTTTGATGAGCTCATGAATGAAGAAAATGTTCAAACATCTAATACACAGGCTAACAAGATGAAGCAAGGAGATAATCAAAGAAAGGGTGATAGTGAACTAGATGACAGTAGCGTTGATGAATGGGCAGATGAAACTTCATCAGAAGAAGAGGACACATCTGAAGAGTCATCTGATGAACAAGCTGAGCAATTGACACAAACATTTGGGGGATCGCTCTCTGATAAGGATGACCTCCAAAAGGAAAAAGGAGAAAATGAAATGAAAGAAGGAACATACAAAAAAAATTTCCTAAGGGAAGAACAAATCAGATAATGAGAGATTCTCCAATTACAAGAGGCCAAAAGCTGAATCTAACAAAAAAAAAAAAAAAAAAAAAAAAAAGCCCCTCATACTCCTATCAATGATTAAGGTCCTCAATTGGAATATCAGGGGTATCAAGTCTCAGGCAGCTACTGAGAGATTGAAGTATTTGATTAAGGAGCACAAAGTTTATCTTGTAGTTATACAAGAATCTTTTATCAAAAAAAAGTAAGATTGAAAGTTATAAGAACATTTTGGGAATGCAGGGATGTTTTACAAACTGTAGCAACAAAGTTTGGATTTTCTGGAGTAGTACCTTGAATTGCAACGTATATGCAAGTGAAGATCAAATGGTCACTTGTAAAATTTCTGACAATCATAGAAGCATTGTATATTATTTGTCAGTTGTTTATGCTAAATCAAGATCTGCTAGGAGAGAAGATATATGGGGTTATATGAGAGCTTTTGCCTCTCCATCTAATTCACCATGGGCTGTTTGCGGGGATTTTAATAGCATATTATCTGCGGAAGAAAAACTTGGAGGTAAAGCTCACAGATTGAGTAAAAGTATTCCATTTATGGAATGTTTGCTAGATTGTGGCTTGAATGATATTGGGTATTCTGGTATACTTGGTGTAATGAAAGAAAGGAATAGGACTCAGGATGACTGCTTTTCAAATACTAATGTTCAACATCTTCCCAGGATTAGCTCAGACCATTGCCCTTTACTGATTAGCATTGGTGTTAATCAGAATGATCACATAAAATACTTCAAATTTTTAAATTTTTGGGTTGATCATGAAAACTTCCACATATATCCTCCTACTGGCAATATATTTTGGGATATCCACCATAAGATGAAGAGACCACCAATGCTCTTAGCGCATGGTCTAAGAATAAAATTGGTAATATCTTTATTAAAACACAACAACTAGAAAAAAAGATGAACCAATGTGAAGAGATTTATATGATATCTCTTAGTCAAAGTGATAGAATGAACCTACATCAAGCCATGGTAGATCTAATTCAACACCATGAGAAAGTTGATGCCTTTTGGAGACAAAAAGCTAATCTCAAATGGCATATTGAAGGAGATGAAAACGTTAAGTTCTTCAATTTAGTAGCGAGAGGCATGTAACGACCTGACCGATCGTTTTGAGGTTAACGTCCTGTTTGGCGGTATAAGGTCTTGAGCAACTTCGTATTATGTTTTATGACTTGAGTGCGTTGTCAATTTCAGTTACCAGATGATTTAGAGTAAAATTGGAAGAAGGATTTTAGTTTTGGAAGCTTAAGCGGTAAGAGTTGATCGAATTTTGACTTTTGTCTAAACAACTCCGAAATGGGTTCTAGATGATTTCAACAGCTTCATAGGGTGAATTTGGACTTAGGCTTGCATCCGGATTTGGATTTGGAGGTCCCTAGGTTAATCTGAAATATTTTGGCGAAAGTTGAAAAAGTTGAAGTTCGGAAGGTTGAGAGGTTTGACCAAGAGTTGACTTTGGTGATATCAGGGTCGGGATGCGATTTTAAGGGAACGACTCCATTATGTCATTTGGAACTTGCCTGCAAAATTTTACATTATTCCAGGTTGATTTGATAGGTTTCGACGCGAGTTTTAGAAGTTGGAATATTTGAAAGTTCATAAGTTCGATTCATGGCACGATTAGTAGTTTCGACATTGTTTGATGTGATTTGAGACCTTGAGTGGGTCCGTGTTAGGTTATGGAACTTATTGGTATATTCGGACGAGGTCCCGAATGGCTAGGATGAGTTTTGGATGGCGTTCGGATCGTTGGAGCATTGGTTGGAGCTGCTAGAAATTCTGTAATCTGGTGTTTTCGCACCTGTGCCGAGAGGGACTGCAGGTGCGTGCACGCAGGAGCTTGAATTGGTCGCAGAAGCAAAATGGGCAGGTCTGGGCAGTTACCGCAGGTGCGAAGATTATTCCTCACTTGCGTGATCGCAGAAGCGGACAAGCTAGGCGCAGGAGCGAAGGGTTATATAGGAGCACAACACTAGCCGCACATGCGTTAGCGCAGAAGCGGGGCTTTCTCCGCATGTGCGGTTAGCAGCCTCCCATGGTTTTTCCTTAGAAGCAGTTCTTTTGTCGCAGAAGCGACGCCGCATACGCGGATAATTGTGTCGCAGGTGCGGTCATACATGGGCAAAATGTTTATATTCGAGGGATTTGCCATTTTCTCCGTATTTTTAGTTTTAGACCTCGATTTTGGGAGATTTTTCGTGGGTTTTTCAAACCAATCATTGGGATAAGTGTTCTTCACATAGAATTTATTATTCCATGATTCTATCTTTAATTTCATTTTATAATTTGTGTTTTGAGTTGAAGAAAAATGGAGATTTTGAAGAAAACTTTCAAAATGTAAAATAGTGATTTGAGGTACGAAATGATATCGAAATTTGATAATTTTAGCATGGTTGAACTCGTATCGGAATGAGTGTTTGGATTTTATAAAATTTATCGGGTTCCGAGGTGCAGGCTCGAGGGTCGTCTTTTGGGTTGATTTTTAGTTTTTGATAAAGATGGAAGTTTCTTATGAGTTTTGTTTATGCGTTGAAGTTCTTTTGGCTAGATTTGAACCATCCGGAGGTTATTTTACCCGAGAAGTTCATTTTAGAGTATTGGTGTGTCTGCTTTGAGGTAGGTATCTTGCCTAACTTCGTATGGGGGAACTACCCCTTAGGATTTGAGTCTTCCATGCTAATTGTATCATGTAAAGTTCGTGTATGCGAGGTGACGAGTACGTGCTCGGCCTTATTTGTGAAAAGTTGGCCTTTTAGGGTTCTTAGGTCCTTATATTCACTGAGTAAGAAGTTGTTTTTATTATAATTAAGTTTTCTATTTACTAGTTTCACCTCTACATGCTTTAATTGGAATTAATTGCTTCATGGTCCACTCTTATTTCCTATTTGACTCTTATATGATTTAACTGAAGTTGTTACCTCTTCTGTTGCCATGCTATCCCTCCCTAATTGCTTCTCCTTAATTAAAGTATAATTATCTCTTCTGTAATCGTTCATCCTTAATTGAGGTTATCATTATATTTCCGCTGCTTATCCTTAATTGAATTTGTTGTATCTCTTTCGTAATTGCTCAACCTTAAAAGAAGTTTAGATATCATATATCTTAGTTGACTTATCCTTATTTAAAATTATTGACTCGTGTTATCTCCCTTGTAAGTTAAATTGTACTTTGTGGGATCGTTGTTACATATTATTTTCTCTCTTGTTGAGCTATTCTTATTATGACTAGTATTCTATATTGTGGTTATTCCTTGTGAACTAGTTCTACTGTTTCCTTGTGATCGAAAGCTCTTGAATTGATTTATTTGTCGTACTCTTGTGTTATTGTCATTGTGGTTGTGGTACTCGGTGTTGTGGTGCACGAGGTTTCTGCCGTGCGGTTGTTATTGTGATGCACGAGGTTTCTACCGTGTGGTTGAAGTTGTGTTGCACGAGGTTTCTTCCGTGCTATTGTTACTGTTGCTTATGCACATGCGGTGTGACAAGGCGGGCTATATCGTGTGTTTGTGCATGTGGCGAGACAAGGTGGGAATATTATTATGCATGTGTGGCGAGACAAGGCGGGCATTTACTTTATTATTGCACACGTGGCGAGACAAGGTGGGCTATGTCAGGGATTGATTTGTGATGACTTGTGATGGCCTGGGGGAATTCTTGTTGTTAATATTTGTGTAGTGGCGCACTTAGCTGTGTGAATTTACATGCTTGTGGGAAAATTGTGGGAAAATATTTTACATGCTGTCCATTTTCTCTATACTTACTCGCTGGCATGAACTATGTTAGAACACTTGCAGAAGCATAAACGTAGTTAATCACTCCTACCGGTTAAGAGGATGGATCTTGATATTGTTGAGCATTGATGCACATCCATGTTTACTTGCCTTCTATGTGAGAATGACTCTATTGGCATGTGAGTCGTCAGTGCGGTTATAAATTTGTAATTAGGGCACAAGATGCCAAGTGTTTAGGGTTCCGGAATTGGGACACGTGAATTGTGAATATTCTGAGGTTCGGTACCTCGTGGAGGTTATTGACTAAAACTAGTGTGAAAGCAGTTGTTTTTGTTGAGTTGCTACTTGCCTTTCCTTTATCTGTGATCATCGGATTTAAACTGTGTTCCGCACATTCTACTATGTCATTATTATGGTATTCTGCTGTTCGTTGTTGCTTTTCTTTTCTTACGGCAATTGCCGTATTATTTTATTATTATGCGTAGTCTTTATATAGATATTGTACTCTGTTATTTTTACACTTATACTTGTCCAGGTTATTTAGTCCAGTAGGTGTCTTGACTGTCCCTCGTCACTACTCCAATGAGGTTAGTCTTGACACTTACTGGGTACCGTTGTGGTGTACTCATACTAGAAGTCAGTTGATCGTTAGCTAGCTGTGCGGATTGTTGATGTGAAGACTCAAGGTAAATCTGTTGCTGCGTTCGCAGGCTTCAGAGTCAGCTTCTAGTTTTTTGTATTGTACTATTTATCCTTATTTCGGGACAGTTGTATTTAGAGGGTTTCTAGCAAAAACTCCGTAGAGCTTATGACTTGTAGTACCGGTTTTGGAATTATAAATCTGTATAGAGATTTTTATGTCGAAATTGTTAGATGTTAGCTAAATATTATTGTTATTTCAGTTAAAGTTAGCGAAATTGGGTGCCATCACGATACCCAATGGAGCAAAATTTGGGTCGTGACAAGGTAGAAGGAAGTATCTACAGATCCATAGGATTAAGCACGAGGACAATTGGATAGAAGGTGATGAGGAAATTGGAAATGCTTCTATTGAGTTTTATAAGATTTTATTTCACCAAGAGTATAACCTCCCTAACTCGAGCATATTTGATTCCATCCCAAAAATGAGAGACAATTCTAATAATGATTTTCTTTTGGCAACCCCCAGATTACAAGAAGTGGAAGATGCAGTTTTTGACATTAATCCTAATAGTGCCGCAGGTATTGATGGATTTAATGGTCTGTGTTTTCAAAAAACCTGGGATATTTTGGCTGCTGATATTGTTAATATGGTGAAGTCTATCCTCAATGGGGAACAACTTCCTTAATTCTTTACTAATACTTGTCTAGTTCTCCTTCCTAAAGTTGAATCACCTCAATTTTTTTTCTGAGTTTAGACCTATTAGCTTGAGTAATGTTACTAAAAAGATTGCTTCAAAGGTTCTCAACAACAGACTTTCTGTTATAATGCCTAAGATTATTTATTTGAATCAAAGTGGTTTTGTGAAAGGTAGGTCTATTGGTGAAAATGTTCTGTTGGCTCAAGAGATAATTCACGAGGTTAAAAGACCAAACAAGGGGGGCAATGTTGTCATCAAGTTTGATATGAACAAAGCCTATGACAGAATGTCCTGGCACTTTATATGCTCTGTGATGAGAAGAATGGGGTTCAGTGAGGAGTGGATTTATATTATCTGGAATCTACTCTCCAATATGTGGTATACAATGGTGATCAATGGAAAGAGAAATGGCTTCTTCAAATCATACAGAGGAGTGAAACAGGGGGACCCTATATCTCATTCTCTTTTTATTATAGATACTGAATCTTTATCTAGAATGCTTACTAAAATCTACGAGGACCCTACGCTCACAAGTTTCTATATGCAACCCAAAGGACCTAAGATTAATCATCTTGCGTATGCTGACGATTTGATTATTTGTTGTGCAGGTAAAACTAACACATTGAATCTTGTAATGGAGTGCATGAATAAATATGAAGAAAACTCAGGGCAATTAATTAACAGAGAAAAGAGCTGCTTTTTACTAGGTGATGAGGTCTCTAACAGAAGAATTGAAATTGTTTCTGGCTTACTTCAAGTACAACGCAAGGAGTTCTCTATCACCTATTTAGGGTGTCATATATTCTCTGGACGAAGAAGGTTCAATATTTTACAGATATGGCCACCAAAATTCTGAAGAGATTGAGTGCTTCGCACTGCAACATGTTATCCAAAGGGGAGAAAGTTATATTAATTAAGCATGTGTTAACAGCCATGCCTGTCCACCTGCCAACCCCCGAAAACCATTATCAAGCAAATAGAGAAGATCTTTGCCAACTTTTTATGGGGAAGCAAGGATGGCAAACAGAAGTATCATTAGGTGGCATGGCATAGACTATGCTTCCCTACTGAGGAATGTGGAATTGGGATTAGTTCTCTTCAAGACATCTCAGACAGATTTAGTGCTAAATTATGGTGACAATATAGAACTAAGAGCTCTTTATGGGTAGAATTTTTGAATGCAATGTATGCAAGAAGAACTCATCCATGTGCGAGGAAGGTGAATTACAATCAATCTCACTGTTGAAGAAGGCTTATGAATATCAGGAGCAAAGTAGATCATCTGATTCTATGGAGAATAAATAAAGGCAACACTAATTTTTGGAGGGATAATTGGTCTGGATTGGGTAAATTAGCTCAGTTTGGAGGGGCTTCTACTTCTGTTAAAGGCCAAATAAGTGATTATATTATTGATACAGAATGGAACACTACAAAACTCCGACATGTCCTCCCAGATAACGTTGTGTCTCAGATACTTAATATTACTATTAATTCTTCCAACCTGGTGGATAGACCTATATGGACAACCAAGACAGATGGTAAATTTAGTTGTAAATCAGCATGGAATTGTATCAGAACACACCGAAATACTTCTTTAGTCAACAAGATGAATTGGAACAAGAAAGTCCCCTTTAAAATTTCCTTTTTCTTGTGGAGACTTCTCAGGAATAGAATTGCAGTGGATGTCAACATGATAAAATTTGGGATTTCTCTTCCATCTATGTGCTCTTATTACACGGATCATAAACAAGAAGATATAGAGCACTTGTTCCTTAATAGCATGGTCGGCAGTAGGATTTCGAAACACTTCAACCAACATTTTGGTATTGTACAAAGGACTGCTAGTCTGAGGCACCACATCATCAACTGGTGGTTGACTAAAGGTAATAATCCTATTCAAGATCTTTGTCTACAGATTTTACCCGGTATTAGTACTTGGCATATTTGGAAATCCAGATGCAAAAATAGGGTTGAAAACATTGCTATGTCTTATTATAGAATAATCCCCGCTAATAATCAACAACTTATTTTGATTACTCATGAGCAATTTTTGAACATCCCTCCTTATACGAGCTGCGAAAAGTTCTATGAAGTCATGAATATGGCTAAGCAACATATTTCTTCAATGGTTGTTAAATGGAATCCTCCCAGGAATGTTTTTGTTAAGCTTAAGTCGGATGGTTGCTCTAAGGGCAATCCAGGGCCTGCTGGAGGTGGTGGTATCATTAGGAATGATCAAGGCAAAATGATCATGGCTTATGCTGCGCCTCTGGGATGCATGACCAACAATATGGTTGGAGTAATGGCCCTTAAGACTGGCATTAATTGGTGCAGAAATGCTGGCATCACTAAGATCGAAATTGAGTGTGATTCTAAATTGCTGGTGGACTAGATTAGCAACAACAATGATCCACCATGGACTCTTTTGGATATATTGGATAATTTAAAGTGCTACATGTCCCTATGATCTCTGTAGTGAAACTAATATTGTCTCCTTTTGTCTTTTTATTTCTATTAAGTCGAGGGTCTTTTGGAAACAACCTCTCTACTCCTTAGGGGTAAGGGTAAGGTCTGCGTACACACTACCCTCCCCAGACCCCACTTGTGGGATTATACTGGGTTGTTGTTGTTGTTGTTGTTAAAGTGCTACATGCAAGATTTTGACAATTGGAGTATTCGACATTGTAATAGAGAAGGTAACAAGGTGGCAGACTCGATGGCTAATTGGGGACTTAGCTGTGCAGTTACTACCTATATTTACGACAGTCGACTACTGCCAGGGAAGCTAGGGGAGAGATGAATATGGACACATTACAATTTCCGTCTTTTAGAGTTAGCAAACAAAGAAAATCTTTATTGTGGAAAGAAACATATACAGGATTCACCTATTAGGTGTTCCTTGAGTCTGCACATTTTTATAGGAGGGGCGAATAAGTCTACCCTCACCAGTGTTCGAAATTTTTTGTATGCTTAAATTGAAAATCCTACTATTCTTCATGAATGGAGCCTGTTCCATTCCGAGTAGGTGGAAGGAGCTTTTATCTCCCCTGTTTTGTAAGTTTCTACATATGAATAAAAATATAAGTAACCAATATATATATATATATATATATATATATATATATATATATATATCCTAAGTCAAGTCACAAGAAATTCCAAATTTGGACCAAATTGATACCAACCGCATAATATCTCTCATATTTGAAGGCGAAAAATGATGAATCACTCAGACACAGTTAAATCAAAGGGCAACTTGGTGGACAAATCATCACGTGTTTATGCAAGGTCTAGTGAAGGGTCGCGCCCTAAGGAGGTATGATGTAGACGGCCAACCTGATGCAAGCATCAATGGTTGATTCCACAGCTTGAACCTATATATCACATGGAGACAAATTTACCGTTGCTCCAAGGTTTCCCTTCGCAGAGGTAAAACTACTATGCAATAAATATTGGAGAGAGTGTTCATCTAGTTTGTTTCAACAAATAAACATTATATGGAAATGTCAAAAAGACCAACTACTTCTTGAGATTGGTGGAGGGTGGTCTAATACCTGTTCATTTGCATGAGCCGGAAGTCCGCCAACATAAACTCGCCAAGCATGCCTAGTAGCCTGATAGCAGAACAAGTTTGGAAACACTTTAGGTTAAAAAAGAGGATCTCATAAGCACCATGAGCTTGAAAAGGAAATTACTAAAACATTACCAACCTGCTATGTCATTGCCTGGATCGGCATAACAGGAAGTTAAAGAACCAAAACATAACCATGCATTTTGATATGAACTTTCACACTATGTCAAAGAAAACTGTGACAGTTATATATCAACATAATGTCAGCTGTAACTAGGGGTGACAAATAGGCGGATCGGGTCGGATATGAGTGGGTCAAAAAGGATTAATTATCCGACCCGACCCGTATTTGAGACAGATAAAAACGGGTTTATCCGGCGGATAATATTAATATCCATATTATCCATGGCTTCTTAAATATGATCACTTATGAGAGAATTCCTTGTCTTCCAAACTTGAGGAACTCCAATTTGAGGCTTTACAAATGTAAAAGTTAAATACATTAGTTATCCATTTGGTTAACCATTTTGTAAGTGGATAATATGGTTCTTTATCCATATTCGACCCGTTTTTAAATGGTTTATTATCCAACCTATTTTTTAATGGGTAATATGGATGAATAGCTATTTTCTTTTAACTATTTTGCCACCTCTAACTGTAACCTTAATGATGAAACAAATACCTGCAGCAGTAGTGCAGGTAACTTGTAGTGGTAGGAGGTGCCATATCATGAACATCACATACTAAAAAGAGGTGAATCAAACAAAGAAGGGTGAAGCAAATATGAATATATATACCTTCGAACCAAATATGAATACTATTTCTAAACATACCTATACAGTAAATAAATGAAACAAACATTTCTTAGTTATGCAGTACTGTTACCTTCATATAAAGCAACATACTAAATAAATTTTCTATTCAAACATGCCTGTATCTACTCCTAAGTTAGTAGCTACATTTGCCTCTACTACATCATCAATTATATGGTCCATAGCTAGTTGTACATACTCATCACCATCACTAAAAAACTGTTCGAATTCTTGCTCTTGGTATGGTTCTTTCTCATATACTTCATCTTCCATTGCTTCCTCTCCCATATCATACAGATCTCTTGGCTTTAGATGCATAACAACACTCCACCCTTTATTCACAACATCATCCACATAGTACACTAGTTGTGCTTGAGATGCTTCGATATAAGGCTCATGTTTTCCCGTTCACCCATATGAATCAATTTATCAAAATTAACACAATTTAAGTTCCAACGATCCTTTTTATACCCTCTATCTCGAGCAGTATCAACCCATCTACATTTGAAAAGAATAACCTTGAACCGACCATTATAATTAGTCTCAATAATATCTTCTAGCTTTCCATAATATGGCAACTGTTCTTGCCTTAAATTTCCGTCTACACTGCTAGCAATACATGATATTTTGATGTTATATGCAGTAAAACTTCTTGCATGTGCCGATGGACCTCGTGCAAGAAACTTTAGATCAATAGACATTGTATCTATTGTGTCTGGATTCATAATCTAAATCAAAATAAAATTGTCATAGTGTCATTCAAATAAAATGTAAATAATAACTAATGATTAGTTACTCACCCCCTTTTGGAACCAATCAACAAACTCTTTACTAACTCTCCTCTCTATCTCAGTAGGCGATGGTCTTCTTCTTGAACTCCTCCTTATGTACTGTCTAGATTTGCTACATGAAATAATTACATTAACGTTAAAGAACATGACTAGCCTACTTCAAACATTACAATGATAAAGAATATACAGTTCGTATGAGTTACTCCCTCCACAAATGTGTGACAATTGCACAGTTCAGAAGCACATATCGATGAGCTTGTAATTTTTGCATATCAGTTAAAGGGAACGTAACTGAAGCTGATGCAGGTTTACCTAATTAAGGAAAGATAGAGGACTTTCTAGAAGGCTCAGTGACATTTGGGTCATTATGAACACGCCTAGGTCTATTGAATCTTGTCTCAATATACCGAGAACAAAAGGTAAGAGACATCAGCTAAGTAACCCTCAGCTAAAATTTTCATTCAATGATGAGTCAAACGTTTCAATACCATCATTCCATAACTCACATAGTTCCTTCACGAGGGGCTGTAAGTACACATCTATATTATTTCCAGGCATTTGCTTGCCTTGAATGATCATAGATAAGATGAAGGAGGTGTGCTTCATACACATCCAAGGAGGAAGATTGTATGGAGTCAAGAAGACTGACCAAATACTATAGATAGTACTAATTGTTCCAAAAGGACTAAAACAATCAGTAGCAAGGCCTAAGCGAACATTTCGAGGATCCAAATCAAATCCAAAATGAGTTCGATAAAATGTCTTCCATGCCTCACCATCCCTTGGATGCCTCATCAACCCATCCTCGTTACTGCTTGAAGCATGCCATCTCATATGCTCAGCAGTCTTACAACACATAAATAATCTTTGTAACCTTGGTTCTAATGGAAAGTAACGTAGAACCTTTGCAACTTGCCTTTTGTTCTTGTTAAGATTCCATTTAGATGTACCACAATGCTTACATGCTTCCAATTTTGAGTCACCTTCCCAGTTTGCTAATTTTTTTTTGCCTCATAAAAGGAAGGAGGTAACTTTACATCTTCAAATGCATCTCTCAACAAATCTAGTCTCACGGTCATTGCCTAGTCACTTAATTCATAATAGACCGTTATATGATACAATTTTATGAAAAACTCTAGCTTTGTATACTTGTTCCCTTCATACAATGTTTCACTTCTATCTTTGAGAAAATCATGAAAGTCACCAGAATCCTCCCTATGACCCTCATTTAATATTTCTTTTGAGCTCAATAGTTGAGATATCCCTACATCAGCCGCTTAGTGCCTATAGTGCCTAAATGCATAAGTAATCATTATTTCTATTGGATTTTCTGGGTGAAACATCTCTTGCATAACATCTGTATCTCCAGAAGGATCTACTACTTATTTCTCACCATGAAAATTCCAAATAACATAATTTTGAGAGAGTGGCTTGCAAATCAAATGATCCTGCACTATTTCTCTAGATTGCCACTTGCCAAAATCACATTTAAGACATGGACATCTGATTGTATCTCCCACATCCGCATTCTTAAACACAAAATCAAGAAATTTATTCAAACCAAGCAAGTATTTGTTTGTGTTCCGTGGCTTTCCAATCCATGATTTATGTATTGGAAAGTAAGAAATAAACTAATAGTAATAGATTAGAATATACCTCTAAAAGTAATCATCCAAGTCTACAAGTATTTTCATATTTGGCTATACTTCCAATCTACTCCAAGAATTTCAAATGCTCTTTCAAACAAAGTTAATTCCAGAAACTAACAGAGGACAGAAAGAGCCAATGAACAATTCCTACAAAGGACTCTTTATATATATATATGGTCGTTCATATAACGAAGGATAACAAGCAGTAGAAAAAAGAGGGTCAGAACTACAAAAGAAGAAAAACCTAATCTGAAAAAATTTCAATATTTCCCACGGTTATTGATTATGGAGGATGGACTTGCCGATTTCCTTGCTTAAATAAAACCGTCAATGCTTCCAATTATTTAAAACTTTAAGTCTTTAGCAATTTATGAGAATTAATAGTATTATATTAATATGTAGAACTTTCCACTCTTATGAGTTATGGTAAATAAGTGCTATAAATGAGGTAGAAAGTTTTTAAAATTTGTGAAATAAAGCACCATCATAACCGCAATGCTACGAACCCATCATACATAGTGGAACCAAGATACATGAATCTAACACAAAGGATCATATCCCGACATAACCCAGCTGCAATGCGTGACCCCATCCAAACACTAGTCCATATAAAATGCCTCAAGCCACCTGCTCAAAACCAACAATCACGCCCAATTCGACATCAAGTACCCAAGGTGCATGACCATAACCACGGAGAAGAAAATAACCCAATATCACAGTCCGGAAAGAACATAACCAATGCGCAATCAATCATTCAACACCCTAATACCCATCTCGCTCAAATTCCGCTATAAGGCCCAAATAGAACTGCACCATGTGTGCATATAACCAACAAATCATAACCCCTCGTAGCATAGAAGAGTAACTCATAGAACTTATCAAATACGAATAAAATTAGTTCTAAGCGAATGGTATATCCCTAAACTATAGAAGTACAGAGTAAATAGATCCGATCCACTGTAGAATACAAATCCTCATTGGTCTTACTAATGGGCCCCCAAATGAACTCCGGTCATCTCCGAATGGACAAATAACCCTCCAAAACGACCTAACTATAATACATACTATCATCTAGCTAGTTTTGGCCACATCTTCACAGTCCACAACCAAGAAATAACCTACTTCTGAGAACTCCCAGTCTCCAAATCCATAAAACATATGAATCACCATATTGGATCCCAACTCCACGGCCCGAATGTCTAACACATCTCTCATACACGATCATTCCACGAGGAATACTTTAATAATTCTTCCATGCCACATAGAAAAATTTGAATATTAGTAATCGATCAACCAGGCGAGTACCGCAATACCAATGAAGCATCCGTAAGTCAAAACACAATTCGCCTTCTAAAATGCGCACCCTTCTCAAGCAATACCAAGTAGTACATTCAGACCTCTCCTTAACAACATTATTATATAACAATCATTATCTATAAAAGCCAAGCTTATTATGGAACAAATTTTCATGATATGTTATAATATATGTTCTATATAACAACACCTCGCTTTAATAACAAAAAAAATCGTAACAAATGAGGTTGTTATAGAGAGGTTTGACTGTAATAGCATTCATGTAGTCATTTGAAACCGTCCATGTTGTCTAAGAATTCATGACCTTCTCTCCAAAACTGAACCGTGACCTTGCACATACAAATCTCAACTCGACACAACACACTGCATCTATGATGCTATCATATAAAAAGTACGAAAATATCAAAATCAACTCTGAGTCACTATCAGAGTACATACCTGATCAGTCATAAACCTTCCATTTGATCCCATCCAGGAGAAAATCACAATACGTAACAAGCTCCTCACTCCAGTAGGAAATATCCTTCTCAAACCATGGTAGAAATCATCGAGAACACTTCGAAGTCCATTTGCACATAACCAAGCTATCAAAACTAAATCTCTCTAAACATAAGAGTATTACCACAAAACATCTGTAGAGGCTCACCACATCACAAGTACCCAAAGAACCTATCCTATCCATTACCGTGCTGATCCAACCCACTACCAAGTTGTACCATTTGTCCGAGTTCTTCCGAATTACCCTCAAATTGACACTTCTCCTTGCGAGAATACCACAATCCTTACCCAAAACTCACCATAAAAATCCGAGCATAAAACCACTCTGCCCTAAGGCCCATAAGCCATTGTACTCCATTTTTAAAATTCAAAATACCAATCTGAGATACCCTTTATGAACAGACCTAATGTGAATCTAAAACTATTTTCCTTTGACTTCCTGATACTAAAATGTATAATCTATAATGATATAGAAATACCGCGAGTATTAATACCATCTAATGCAAATCTCATATCTTACCCTTATAAAAATTTGAAAAATCCTCAAATGTTGCATATGCATCTTAAATTCTTTATAACCTCCTCGAGAGTCATCCACTCTGCTCAAATCTCAATTGCATCACCCAAACGGGCGGAACGACCTATGCTTAATTAGCACAACAACACCCCAAAGAAGCAACTCCACCTTAATGCAACTGAGCATATTCCTACTCCATGCGCACTACATCCATCATGGATAGCAACCCAAATCGTTCCATGATTTCCATGTACACATAAGGTGTAATATAACCCGCATTCAGAAATTCCCTTACTCGAGTCATCCTTAATCTCAACCTCTGCAAGTCATAACTGATTTACAAGTATACCTTAAACCGAAACCAGAACAACACATAACATGTAACCATGCAATCAAATTGTCGATAGCAGACTCCCCCACTTGGCTCAAAGCCATAGATCAAAACACTTGATAACTCACAATGCCCATACTCTATTACTGCCATAATACTGCAGTGGGATTCAACTAAATCCTTCCTATGCTCAGGTAACACAAACCATAAACTGCCTCAAATCATCTGCTAAGCTCGCATTCATCCATGTAACGGTTAGGTCAACTATTATAATGTAATGACCCGGCTAGTTATTTGAGCATTTGTACTTCGCTCGGTAGCTTAAGGGCATGCGTAGCTCTGTATGATGTATTATAACTTGTGTGAATTGTTGCTTTTGGTTTTTAGGTTATTCAGAATTGATTTGGAAAAATAAATTGATTTGGAAAAATGATTTTTAATGAGGAAGCTTTAAATTAGAAGAGTTGACCAAGTTTGACTTTTTAGTATTTACCTCGGATTAGAATTTCGATGGTTCTGTTAGGTCCGGAAGGTGATATTAGACTCGGATGTATGCACAGATTTTCATTTGGATGTATCTAGAAGGTTTCAGCACAAATTGACAAAAATATGAAATTTAAAGGTTAGGAAAATTCATAAGTTTGACCAGGAGTTATATTTGTGGATATCAGATTCAGATTGTGATTCCGGGAATTGGAATAGATTTATTATGTCATTTGAGACTTTTGTGCAAAATTTGGATCTTTTCCGAGTTGGTTTGCTATGTTTCGGCATGAGTTATGGAAGTTCAAAAGTTCAAACTTTATCAAGTTTGAATTGAAGTGCGATTCGTCATTTCGATGTTGTTATGTGTGATTTGATGCCTCGAGTAGGTTCGTATTATCTTATGGGAAATGTTGGGATGTTCGGGACTGGTCTTGAGGGGCTCGCACATGTTTAGATTGTGTTCGGGCCATTTTCCTTCATTTTTGCATTGCTGGTTCTACTGATGTCGGGCATCTAGTTTCCTTAATCGTGATCGCAAAGTTGGATTGCGATCGCATAGAGTTGGTTTGAAGACTGGGAGAAGTTTTTTATTGCGTTCGCGATTCCTCAGACGTGTTCGCATTCGCGTAGTGATTTTGAGCTGAGCTGGGCATAGACTGTTCCTCTTTACATTCGTGACCTTGGTTCAGCGATCACATAGTTTATGATCTATGTGCACTGCGTTCATGTGGATTTATACGCGATAGCAAAGTGAATTTCTGGGGTAGTACATTTTCCCTTTTTGCGATCGCAAGTGTGTTTCCTCGATCATGGTTCATTAAATTGCCTAGTGATTATAAAAAACTCTATTTCGGGGGTTTCGACTATATTAGCATTTTTGGAGCTATGGCACTTGGATTGAGATGATTCTTGAAGCAATTTTTGCCATGTAGATTGGGGTAAGTGTTCTCTACTCATTTTTGATTTTATATCGTGAATCTATCTTCATTTTTAGCATTTAATTAAGGTTCCAAAAGAGATATTGGGAGTTTTAGCCTAAAATTTCATAACGTGAATTTTTGGATTTTGAACATCGAATCGGTATCGGATTTGAGTTAAACTAGTATGGTTGAACTCGTAATTGAATGAGTTGTCGTATTTTGTGAGTTTTGTTAGGTTTTGAGGTGCAGGCTCGAGTTTCATGTTTTGGCCGATTTGGTGCTTTTGATTAAAGATTTGACCTTTATCGATTGGGTTTGTTTCCTTTAGAATTATTTGATGTATTTGAGTTTCTTTTGGCAAGTTTTGAGCCGTTCAGAGATCGGTACGCGTGAGATGGCATTTTTAGAGTGTCTCTTGGCTTGCTTGGTATTGGATATGGCTTGTTCGAGGTAAGTAGCACTTCTAAACTTGGTGTTGAGTGTATGAAACCCCAAATTACGTGTTATGTGTTTGGTGTTGAGGTAACACATATGCTAGATGACGTGTGTGTGGGAGTGCACTGTGTGAATTGTGACTTCGTTATTCGTGTGGTACTGTGTAGTTTCTGGATCTTATCTGTAACCATGAAATCTCTACGTACTAGAGCTATTGAGTTGTGATCCGTATTAGAAACCATGTCCGAGCTACATGATTATCCTGTTGGGACCCACTGAGGTCATTTATGCTAATGAGTTATCTTCTTTCATTGCATTACATAGTCCGTCATACACATTCATTTGTATATCATATCTCAGTCTCTTACCATTTATTAATACCTCACATCATTATTTTTGGGCTACTTTTTCATGACATTGAGAGCCCGATAAACTGGAGAGATCTATGACTGAGTGAGGCCGAGAGCATGATGGTAAGGATGTTTATGGGATCGGGCTACACGCTGCAACATGTTTCATTGATTTATACCATGATTGCCTTGTTATAGCGCTTGTGCTGAAGGAGCTCCTCCGGAGTCTGTACACACCCTATATGTACCTACTGAGTGCGAGTACCGAGCACTAAGTTCTGAGTACTGAGTGTTGAGCAACTGAGAGGATGAGCGATTGTGTGGACTGAGGGTTGTGAGGACTGAGTGGTTATAAAGACTGAGTGACTGGGAGGACTAAGTGAATTGATACTCTAAGAGTATGCATATGGTTTTTATCACTACGTGGTATTACAATTGGCATGCATTGATTGAGATGTTGGCATAAAGATGTATTTTTTTCATGCTATTTGAAAATTAAAGATTTACCTGTTGAAAGCTTTTTGGGAAAATTACAATCTTCAAACTTACACACATTTTTGGCAATTTTGGTAAAAGACTTGGTTTTTCATTGATATACTTGAAAAATGAAACTATTTTCGGGAACTATGAATAAGTTGAGTATTTTATCTCTGAGTTACTTCTTTTATTACTTGCTTTACGTTGTTATGAACTGTTTTTGGCTATTGATGTTGGACCCGACCTCTGCTCTAGCTAGTTACTCCTTTGAACCTAAGGTTAAGTTTATATTTATTGAGTACATGGGTTCGGTGGTACTCATACTATACTTCTGCACCTTGCGTGCAAATATTGGCTGCTGATGTTTCTATGATCAGCGGGAGGTGGAATTTAAGATGTACCTGTGTTCCGATAGTAGCTTCCTCTTGTTCCTAGTAGCCTTAGATTCATAAAAATCTATTTGTGTATATTTCGGTCAGATGATGTATTTATTTCATACTAGCTTTGTAATTCTATTCTTAGAAGCTCATGAATTTTACTATCAGTCCTTGAAAATGTATACGATTCAAATATTTTCTTTTATTTATTATATCATTCAATTTCATTGGAACTGGGTTATTGTCAATTGACTTACCTAGCGGGTTGAGTTAGGTTCCATTATGACTAGTTGAATTTTGGGTCGTGACAAGTGCGTATCAAAGCTCTAGGTTCATAGATTCTACAAGTCATGAGCAAGTGTCTAGTAGAGTCTTGCAGGTTGGTATGACGACGTCCATACCTATCTTCGAGAGGCTACAGGACATTTTGGATATACTTCCCATCTTTCTTTCCTTATCGTGCGACATTGATTCAGCTTGAAGCATAACTCTTTGAATTCTTTCCACGCATTTGTATGCGTGTGTGAGCACTCGGTATCAGCTCTACATTGACGGCTTGTGATTCCATGGATAAGGTGCGAGATGTGATTTCCCTGTGCTAATGAAGGGCCAGTCTGGAGGACTTGAGGGCGGATTTTGACGGTAGCTTGAGCTCGGGGATTTCGGTTGTGTGAGCACATGCTTTTGGACTTATTTGTCCGGTAGTGTCCCTATTAGTGGAATTTATGGCTCGATGAGTGGTTGGATGGCTATAAAACAAGTATGATATGACTACGGGAAGTGTTTAGATTATTTGAATGTGACGAAAAGAGTTTGATTGAGATGTAAATTGGGTTCTTGATTTCTATCTTGATTTGACGTGCAATCTCGGGTTATGAGTGTGTTGAAGGATCTTTCATGTTGGTTAATTGTGGAACAAATTAGATTCTCATGTCTTGTTGATGAGTTCAGAATCAGGAAGATTAGGTGATGGCATAGTAGTTGTGATTGTATAAAGGTATAGAGATATGTCAGTTTGAGGCAAAGCAATTAGGTTATCTCATGCGGAGGTATCATGAGGTTGTGTGATCCCTATATTGTTTTGTAGAGAGTTCTTTTTTACTAGTGAATTATGTGTGTTGCTATTTGAGTTTGGATAACTTATGGGAGTTGGCTTGACTGTTACAAAGGCGAATGAGAGATTTGAAGATGATTTGAGGTATTAGATAGTTTGTGTTACATGAGCTTAAGAAGGATTTAGTTGAATTTCACTGCGGTAGTATGCCAGTAATAGGGGTATGGTTATTGTAAGTTATCAGATATTTTATTTCATATGTTTGAGCCAAGTAGGGGAGTCTGCTATTGACGAGTTGATTGCACGACTATGTGTTGTATTGGTTTCATTTTGAGTTATACTGGTGAATCCATTATGACTTGCAGAGGTTGAGATCAAGGATGACTCGCGTAAGCGAATTTCTGGATACGGGTCATATTACAACTTTATGGGTATATGGAAATCACAGGATTTTTAGTTTGTTAATTGTAACGGATGTTGTGTGCATGGTGTAGGGATTCATTTGGTTGCTTAGATGTGTGGATTACTTCTTAGAATGTTGGTGTGCTAATGGGGCACAAATCGTTCGGTCTGGTTGGTCGGTTTAATTGAGATTTATATGTAGGAATTGGGAATTTTTCAGGGTTTGTATATGGCTAGAAAGTGAGATTTACATTGGATGGTGTCGAAACTCGTCGTATTTCTATATCCATATGTATTCTACATATCCATATCAAGAAGGTGAAGGAAACAACTTTAGATTCATAAAAGGTCTCTTCGGAGTGGGTATCTTGGTTGTGGTGCTTTTGGGGTGCGTAAGAGAGAATTCAGCAGCTTATGGGCCTTATGGCATTGTGGTTTTATGCTAGGATCTCTTGCGTGGTGAGATTTGGGTAAGAATCGTGGTGTTCCGACAAGGAGAAGTGTAAACTTGAAGGTAATTCAGAAGAACTTGGAGAAATAGGGCAGCCTGGTAGTAGGTTGTATCATCATGGTAATGGATATGATTGGCTGTGTTTGTTCTTACGATGTGGTGAGTCTCTACAGGTGCTTCGTGGCAATGCTCTTTGGTTTTGGCGACCCCTGTGGCTTGGTGGAGTTAGAGAGATTTAGTTCTGATTGTTTGATTATGTGCAAATGGATTCCAAAGAGTTCTTGATGATTTCTATCACAATTTGAGGCGAATATTTCCTAATAGCGTGAGGAACATGTTGCGTATTGTAATTTTCCCATGGTTAAGATCAAATGAAGGTTCCTAGATAATTGAGTATATAGTTTGCTTGTGACTCGGAGTGGATTATGATATTATCGTACTTTTCATATGATGGTATGATCAATGTGGTGTGTTGTGTGGGATCGAGATTTGCATGTGCAAAGTCACGGGTGAGTTTTGAAGGTAAGGACATATACTCTTAGGCAGCATGGATGGTTTTAGATGACTAGGCGAATGGTATTACTATTTGGTATTTCTTGAGGAAAGTGTACATTTCAAAAGGCGCACTATGTTTTGATTTATGGATACTTCATTGGTATTGCGACACTCTCCTGGTTGATCGACTGCCGATTTTCTTGTATTGCTATGTGGCATGGAATAATTAGAGAAGTATTCCTCATGGGATGATCATGTATGAGAGATGTGTTATACATTCGGGCGCTGGAGTTGGGATCAGATATGGTAATTCATGTGTTTTACGGATTTGGAGACTAGGAGTTCTTAGAAGCAGATTGTTTTGTGGTTGTAGACTATGAAAATGTGGGACCAAGCTTGTTAGAGGATGGTATATTTTATGGTTAGGTCATTGTTGACCTTCAGAGGGTTATTTATCTATTTGTGGATGATTAGAGTTGATTTGGGGTGCATTGGTAGGCCCAAAGAGGATGTGTATTCTACACCAGGTCGGATTGGTTGGCTCCTAAACTGCCATTGTTGAGGAATGTGCCATTCAGATAGAATTGATTTTATTCATATCTGATATGTTATATGTGTAATCTTCCATTCTATGAGGGTTTGTGATCTGTTGGTTATATGTACATATGGCGCGGTTCTATTTAGGCTTTATAGCAGAATTTGAGCAAGATGGGTATTTGGGTATTGCATGATTGATTGCGCATTGGTTATGTTCTTTCGAGCTTGTATGGTATTGCATTATTTTCTTTCCCATGGTTATGGTAATGCACTTTGGGTACTTGATGTCGAATTGCGCGTGGTTATTGATTTTGAGCAGGGTGGCTTGAGGTATTTCATATGAATCAATATTTGTATGAGGTCACGCGTTGCAGCGAGGTTATGTTAGGTTCGTGTGTTATAGCTCTGTGGTATGTGATAGGTTTTTAGCATTTCGTTATGGCGGTACTTATTGAGCATGCGGGACAATTCTCTCATTTGAGTCATTTTTCATGATTGAGTACATTTGAATTATTGCATATTGGTGCACAGATTGCACGGTTTGTAGCATTGTGTAGTATTGGTGTGGCGTGTCAGTAGAGTAGCTTGTATTTGATAAGATGAGGTTGTCGGACCTAGAATGGGTGCTATCATATCTGATTGCTATGTTTGGAAGACTAATATCGAAAGTCGACTTAGGAATTGACTATAGTCTTGTCAAAGGAGATGAAGTTCCATGACTTGTTGATGTGATGAATAGTTATGAGTTCCTGTATGTTTCTTTCATCATCTATAGTGTACAAAGGCTTTAGAACAAGGTTTTGGTTGATATGAGGTTTATTACCGGTATCGGGCTGTATTGAGCTGCTTTTTTGATCGAAAATCTTGCTATGGGTATTTGAGTTACGTGGTATATCTTGTGATTGCATCTTGGGTTAAGGTTATGGTTAGATACAGCTTTTTCAGGCTAATACAGTAGGTAGATTGCGAGGTTCGGTCTTGTAAGAAATTCCAAATGTCGAAAATTTGGTTTTAAGGGTTATGTGCTAAGGTTGAATTAAAGATCTTCAGTTAGGTTGTGTCGTCAAGCTTATATGTATGAGGGTGACATGAGATCACCCCCGAATATGTGCATGGTAAGGTTACATGGTGGTTTAATGGCTTTGGGAACAACTCTTGGCACATTGGAGGACGAACATATGTTTAAGTGTAGGAGAATGTGACGACCAGACTGATCATTTTGAGAATTTGCACTTTGCTTGGTAGTATACGGGAATGAGTATCTCTGTATGATATAGTATGACTCTGTAAATCGTCGGTTTTGGTTTTCAGATTATTCAGAATTGATTTGGAAGACTGATTCTCACCTAGGAAGCTTTAAATTGGAAGAGTTGACCAAGTTTGACTTTTTAGTATTTGACCTTGAATTGGAGTTTTGATGGTTCCGTTAGGTCTGGATGGTGATCTTGGACTTGGGCGTATGCCCGTATTTGCATTTGGATGTTTCTAGAAGGTTTCGGCTCAAATTGGCGAAATTGGGAATTTTAAGGTTTTGAAAGTTCATAAGTTTGACCGGGAGTTAACTTTGTGGATAACATATTCAAATTGTGGTTCCGGGAATTGGAATAGCTTTGTTATGTTATTTTGGACTTGTGTGCACAATTTGGGCACATTCCAGTTTGGTTTGCTATGTTTTGGCTCGAGTTATAGAAGTTGAAAAGTTCAAAGTTCATCAAGTTTGAATTGAGGTGCGTCTCGTGGTTTCGATGTTGTTATGTGTGATTTGAGGCCTCGAGTAGGTCCGCATGATTTTATGGGACTTATTGGGATGTTAGGGTGTGGTCCCGAGGGGCTCAGGTGTGTTTCGAATTGTGTTCGGACCATTTTCCTTCATTTTTGCATTGCTGGTTCTGCTGAGTTCTGGGAATCTGGCTTTCTTAATCATGACTGCTGAGTATGGATCGCGATCACGTAAAGTTTATTTGAAGACTGGGAGAAGTTGTTCATCGCGTTCGTGTAGGTTGCTGCAGTTTGAGCAACTCGTTCACCTAAACCTACACGTGTTCGCGTAGTGATTTTGGGTTGTGCTGTGCAGAGACTATTCCTATTTGCATTCGCGACCTTGGTTCAACAATCGCATAGTATGTGAGCTTTGTGCATTGCATTCGCATGGATTTATACGTGATAGCATAGTGAATTTATGGGGCAGTACATTTTCCCTCTTCGCGGTCGTGAGTGTGTTTCCGCGATCGCGGTTCATTAAATTGCCAGTAATTATAAAGTACTCTATTTTAGGTGTTTCGGTCATTTTAGCGTTTTTGGAGCTATGTTGCTCGGATTGAGGCTATTCTTGAAGGAATTTTCACCATGTGTATTGGGGTAAGTGTTCTCTACTCATTTTTTATTTTACATCATGAATCTATATTCATTTTCGGCATTTGATTGAGGGTTCCAAAAGAGAAATTTGGGTTTTTAGCCTAAAGTTTCATAATGTGAATTTTTAGGTTTCGAACATCGAATCGGTGTCAGATTTGAGTGAAACTAGTATGGCTGGACTCGTAATTGAATGGGTTGTCGGATTTGTTTAGTTTTGTTGGGTTCTGAAGCGTGGGCCTGGTTTTGATTTTTTGGTTGATTTTGGGCTTTTGATTAAGATTTGACCTTTATGGATTAGGTTTGTTTCCTTTGGCATTATTTTATGTATTTGAGTTGTTTTTGGCTAGTTTTGAGCCATTAGGATGTCGATATGTGCGAGATGGCATTTTGGAGCGTTGCTTGGCTTGCTCGGTGTTGGAATTGGCTTGTTCGAGGTAAGTAACACTTCTAAATATGGTGTTGTGGGTATGTAACCCCGAATTACGTGTTATGCGTTTGGTGTTGAGGTGACGCATATGCTAGGTGACAGGCGTGTGGGCGCGCACTGTGTGAATTGTGGCTTCGTTATTCCTGTTGTTCTGTGTAGTTACTGGATCTTATCTATAACCATGAAATCTCTATATACTAGAGCTATTGAGCTATGCTCCATGTTAGAAACCATGTCTAGGCTACATGATTATCCTATTGAAACCTACTGAGGTCTTTTCTGCTATTGAGCTATCTGCTTTCATTGCATTACATACTCAGTCATACACATTCATATGTATATCATATCTCACTCTCTGTTACTATTTATTGATATCACATCATTATTTTTGGGCTGATTATTTATGACATTGAGAGCCCGAAAGACTGGAAAGATTGATGACTGAGTGAGGCCGATGGCTTGATGGTAAGGATGTTTATGGAATCGTGATGCACGCCGCAACATATTTCATTGATTTATGATATGATTGACTTGTTATAGCGCTTGGGATAAAGGAGCCCCTCCGAAGTTTGTAGACACCCTAGTGAACGCATGTACCTATTGAGTGTGAGTGCTGAGCGACTGAGAGGAATGAGCGACTTAGTAGACTGAGTGGATGTGAGGACTGAGTGACTGGGAGGAATGAGTGAATTGATACTCTAAGATTATGCATATGATTTTTTATCACTGCATGGTATTACAGTTGGCATGCATACATTGACATGTAGGCATAGAGATGTATTTTTTCTCATGCCATTTGAAAATGAAAGATTTACCTGTTGAAAGCTTTTTGGAAAAAATTAGAGTCTTTAAACTTACTTACTCACATTTTTGGCAATTTCGGTAAAAGACTTGGGTTTTCACTGATGTACTTGAAAAGCGGAACTATTTTCGGGAACTATGAATAAGATGATCATTTTATCTCTGAGTTACTTCTTTTATTACTTGGTTTACATTGTTATGAACTGTTGTTGGCTATTGGCGTTGGACCCAACCTTTGTTCCAGCTCGTCACTACTTTAAACCTAAGGTTAGATTTGTTACTTATTAAGTACATGGGGTCGGTTGTACTTATACTACACTTCTGCACCTTGCGTGCAGATGTTGGCTGTTGATGTTACTGTGATCAACGGGAGCTTGAATTGAAGACGTACTTGCATTACGATAGTAGCTGCCTCTTATTCTTGGTAGCCTTAGATTCATAAAATTGGTTTATGTACATTTCGAATAGATGATGTATTTATTTCATACCAGCTTTGTAAATTCTATTCTTAGAAGCTAATGATTTGTACTACAAGTCCTTGGGAAATGTATAAGATTCAGATATTTTCTTTTATTTATTGTCTCATTAAATTTCATTGAAATTGGATTATTGTCAATTGGCTTACCTAGCGGGTTGAGTTAGGTTCCATCACGACTAGTTGGATTTTGGGTCGTGACATACAACCGATCCAAACTCAAATCACACAAATATAACCTACTAGTAGAAAAGAAAGCCTCCACATAATATCATAAAGATTACACATCCGTAGATTACCTCGCAGGTTATAACCCACCTATTTAACCTCAAAATAACATCTCTCTATACCTTTTCACAGCCACGACTACTACGCAACCACTTAATCTTCCGGAGTCTTAACTCATAAATAATACATGAGGATCTAATTCGTTCCAGAATTAAGCAATAGGAAATATCCTTTAATTCACTCATAACTCAAGACTATACATCATATCAAGACAACAATCAAGCACCTAATAGTCCTTTTTACATATCAAGCAAACTCTTCTCATCACATTCAACCCATCTAAACAGATTTCACAATCACACCATACTCATTGTATAGCCACCAACCACTTATCGAGCCACAAATTCCACTAATAGGGACACTACCATACTTATAAGTCCAAAAGCATGTGCTCACACAATCAAAATCCCCGTTCTCAAGCTACAATCAAAACTTGGCCTCAAGTCCTCTAGACTAGCCCATCATCTGCACACACAAATCACATCCCGCACATCATCCCTGGAATTTGTCGTGCCCCTTTTTTTTCCCTTTTTGACGGGGAAGTCCAGGTTTCGACATTTATGGGGGAACAACTCATTTTCTTTTGGGAATTGGGCATTTGAAGAGTTGCTACCTAACAAATTAAGGTGCATTATGGCACCTAGAGCGATTATACAGTAAGAGTTGTTGTGACCGTATCCTTTATAAAAGAAATCAAAAGGTATGTAGGAGTACTTCAGGCATTTCAAGTTGTCATTCTTTTTCAGCCCATCATCTTCAGAAATCCTCTAGCAGTGTGATTTTCAGGTGATAACAGATTAGGGCTATCCCAAGGCAACCCAGCAAATCCTCCTATTTCTTCTAGAAGGGGAGTTATTTCTATGTTCCCAAAACGGAACACAACCCTTTCCTTGTCCCAAAACATAGTTGCAGCCTCGATCAGTATTTTGTTGGGCTGAAGATCCAATAGAGAAGGCAAGTTTTCTAGGACTCGTTTCACATGGTTTTGGAAATATAGAAATGACTCCCCCTACAACTCTAGCAAGAGTGAGGGTATGCTACCAACCATACCGAATCTGGGGACCTCGTGCCTCATTTTTTGCAAAACAAAAGAGAGTTAGGCCCTTTACCCCTCCAGGTTTCGACTATTTATATAGTAATGATTAGCATATTGACACTTATTTCTCCAAATTAATGCACCTAATCGTGGTTACGTTCGTTGGGATTATGAAAAACCCGATGGACTTTTGGACAAGGCTTGTCTTAAAGGGTTATTATGCGGACAACATATTAACTTGGCTAGGTTTGATCATGATGCATGTATAATTAATCAGAGTAAGGCTGTTATAAAGGTCTATACTGGGACCCTCAAGCAGACAACTTGAGGAGAAAATGTACGGAACCGTCGAATGCACCGCTGATCGACTAGTTTTGCCGCAAATATGCCTTTCTGAATTTAAAGGGTGATATATAGGAAGAGTGCAACACTCATCAAGCGTTGCTATAGGATTAATTACGCAAGAGTGGAATATGATGTTGAAAATGATTTATGCAGCAATAAATAGCATGTGTGTCAAGTATTTGCACGTAAAAATGCTAAATGCAGTATTTAAATAATTGAAAGACAGCTACAGAAAAAGAAAACAAAGAGACACGTCAGTTTCAGGAAAATAAAGAAATCATAAATGCTTGAAAATAGACAGTTAAATTCAAATAAGGGGAAAGGGTACGTGGGATAGAGCATGCTTGGACTAATTCACAAAATAAGTTCGTTATGCTAAGAGCCTAAAAATATCCCCAGTAGAGTCGCCATGTTGTCGCGCCCCCTTTTTTCCCTTTTTGACGGGGAAGTCCGGGTTTCGACATTCATGGGGGAACAATTCGTTTCCTTTTGGGAATTGGGCATTTGAAGAGTCACCACCTAACGGATTAATGTGCGTTAGGGCACCTAGAGAAATTAACTCATGTACTAGTTTGCATGACCAGAGATTAGGGTAAGGGCTCGAAATAATCTTGAGGGGAAGGTGTTAGGCACCCCTCGCAGTCCACAACAGTGGGTCCCAGCCGAACTTAAACTATCTGAATTAGTCATTTTACAAGTAAACAATTTCAACACTTATTCGCAAATAAAGACATATTTTCACATTCTTAGCACATATATGATTCAGGTAATGGAGGCAAGGGAGAGGCCAGAGCAACTTGCACATGTATATGTAAAGAAAAGGAAGTTTATAAAATTTAAACACATAGGAATTGGGAAAGGGAAGTCCTAGGTTGATTAGCTTACAGGATCACACCCATGCAATGCTCGATAATCACTCCTCAATGAGGGTCTACACATGACATTAGCGTGCAGTCATCATATCGTTTTACTACCCATTACCCTCCCCTTAGTGGTTATAAGCGAGTTTAATTAACGACCTCTAAGCGTGCTGCTACCCGTCCCTTCCTTATGGTCCTGGAGGAATTTGGGACCTCTAAATCTGGATGGTTCTAGATAGCCTAAAGTTTATAAAAAGGTAAAAATCTAGGCGACAGGCAAATAACATGTAGGACAAGAAAATAGAGACAAACATATAGACAATCAAATAGCACGTCTAAAGCACAGATTTTCAAAAGAAGTTCAGAAATCCTAAGAAAATGATATCTAGATGAACATCACGAAAACAGAACATGCAGTGTTTATTTTTTTAGGGAAGTGGCAGGATCCTAACCAGTTTGCCTAATGGTTTTACAACTTATTAATCCTGGATAATTTCACATATAAACAGAACTGGTTTCACAATTATTTAACGCCCTAAGGCTTGCCTAAGTGAGTATATGCAAATACATTTCTGAGGAGACATTTTTTTTGAAGTCCTTTATCCTATAGGCATGCTTTCTAGTTAAAAATGACTTTAGATCATATAGGCATGATTTCTATAATCAAAGCTAATTTTAAATCCTATAAGCATGATTTCTAAAGGGACAAAATTGAATATATGCCGTAATGAGAACTGACCTTATTTATTTTATTCCCTATAGGCATGGAATCTAATCATGTGAAGTAAAGCAAGCAGAATCTATTTCAACCAAAGCAAACCCTATAGGCAAGTCGTCTAACACAGCACATGTAAATCAAAATAAACCCTATAGGCATGTTATCTACCCAACTTACCCAGAGTATACAACTACCCTCCATTTTTACTAGTCACCCAATATTTGTTTACAATTAATAACTGTAGACCAAGGATTGAATAAATTACATAAATATAAATATACATTAAGCTATAGGGAGCCTAAAGCAGGCCCAAAGTAATTTCCAAGCCTTCAGTAGTCTCAAATGCCCAAAGTTCCATAGCAAATTTCATGTTTAAGTGTGCCAGAGTTCTCTAAGGACCTTAAGGATCCCGGGCAGTGCTCACACCCAGAACTTTCTCAAATAAGGACTGATTTATTGGAATGTGGAAGTGCCAGCCCTGATATACCAGAGTTCAGAGAGATCTCAGGGACATCTACGCAGTACACATACCAGAGTGGCAAAACTTAATAACCTAAGAATAAGTGAGAGTGCTTGGCATGATTTGAAAGAGTTTTGGTAAACAGTAGAAAGAGGGCCTTAAGAGTGAAAAGATTTCTGAAACCAGTACCAGTTAGGGTGGTAAAACAGTTTGAGAAAAGCATGAAAAACATTTTTTGAAATCAGAATGCAAGTCACAAAACAAACAGCTTTAGAAACATTTTGGGGCAAACAGATTCCACACATGGAGATAGAGGGGTTGGGGACACATAGAATACACCCTGTGTATAAGCAAACAGATGCACAAATTTCTCAAGAAGTTGTAGAATTGACAAGTTAGTCACAAAGATTACAGCAAAGACATGTTGAAAACACACAGATGTAGGACATGACCCATACACACAATTTAAGTACTTTGAAGGGCTAGATGACTTAGCAAGATCTCATTAGTAAAGTAGAGTAGGCAAGACTTAGATAAACAAACTAGGCAAGCACTTCAAAAAACATTCATGGTTCAGAATACTTAGCAGAATTTAGACATGCTGGGTAAGACAGTAAACAAGTAATATAGCTTGGACATGCTAATGAGCAAACGAGATGCATCCAATTATCACAAGGCAAGATTGCGCATGCTAAACAATAAACAGATCCTTGTGGGTAAATAAACCAGTCATAGCTTCTAATAGAACAGACTCCAACATGCTAAGTGAGACAGTAGTTAGGCAGTGTAATCTAGGTATGCTAGTTATAGTTGAGCAACATGATAGTAAAATAATAAATAGAACTGGAAGTTACAACTAATGAACTACATCAACAAAGAAAACACATAGTTTTGGAATTTGAATTGAATCAGGACATACCAGTTAAGGAGAGAATACAGAGTATAGAGAAGAGATGGTGCAAATAGCCAGCCTTGGCTTACAACCGGCTAGGTTAGTGAGAATTACAAGTAACAAAAGAGAATAAAGAGCTTTTGAGGGTGTGAGAGTATTGATGAACTAATGTTTGTCCTAGAAGTTGGAATAGGTGAGAGTATATATAGTAGTTAAGAGCAAGAAGAATAAGGTAAAGGAGTTCAACCATTCAACAATTAAGGAAGCCACAGAATCAATTATACACCAATTAGTGTAATTTTCCCTTAATTAAGGGTAATTACCCAACAGTAAAGGCAGAATAAATCTAAGGAAAGAAAATCAAGTGAGCAATTAGGGGTAAATAGATAGAAAATTAATTAAGGAAATAATTAGTGAAGAATCAATAAATATCACAATTAATCGAATAAGGTAAGAAAACTGATCAAGGTCGTAAATAAAGTAAATAATCAAGAATCAGCACATGGTTTTTTATAGAGCCAATCAGTGAATCAGAAATTCAAACAGTACCGATTTAAGGGTGAACATATAGGTTTTCCACAAATAGACAAGTAGGCTAAAATAGAATCTCACAAACGTACAGAAAATAACCGAGAAATCGAATCAAAAACCGTAATAGAGATGAACTAGGGTAAAAATCACAAGACATTGAATTAGACTAAAGGGGAAATCATGAAAGTCAAAGCACAGAACGAACAACGTAACAAGTAGCATGGAAAGATTCAAAATCAAAGCAAAAACATAAGAAAATTAGGGCTTTAGCATAAGCTAGTTAGGGTTGAAGCAAACTATTCGAAATCAGTCAAAAACACATAAAAAAATAGAAGATTAAATACTTAAAGTCAGCAAAACGTTTTGAAGAAAAGGATTTTCAGGAAACCTTAGTTTGAGAAAAAATGGAAAGCCACTCGTTAAACCCGAAGATTTTCATAAAACCCGGTGAAACAAGTTCAATCCATCTCAGATCTGTATAGATCTGAGAAGTTCAAAGGAAAAAACTAGGGTTTCAAGGAAAGCAACATAAAGATGAAGAAGTAGGCTTAGAAATCCATAGGTTTAAGGCGAAATAGGAAGATCTTACTCGAAACCAAACCATAATGGCCTGAAACATGCGAGCAAGAACCAAAGGCGTAAGCAGACTAACCTTGGTCCCTTGAGGATCCTAGAGACAGCGATACTAGCATAGGAGAGGCCATTAGGGTATTTGGGCTGGTCAATTAGGCTGAAATTGAAATTAAACAAGACTATTTGTTAAATACCCCAAATAAATTGACAAAAATAATTTGTTAAATAATTACTAATTATAAAAATGATTTTCATGAATAGGAATGTTTTAAAAAAGTTATTCAGTAATTTTAAAAATACAATGGACTAATTTCTGATAAAATAATATAAAAATATATGCATGGGTTATAATTGCAAAGTCATTGCAATTATAACCAAAAGGTGCTAATTTGGCCATTGATGAAATAATTTGGACTTAATAGAACCATAAATAGTAATATTAAATCAAAAAATATTTTAAAAACATTTGTGATGCAATTTCGTAATTGTTTATATGAATAAAATACTGAGATAATTAATTTTAAAAATGTAAAAGATTATGAAAAAATACCATTTGATGCTAATGTATATTTATAAAGGTATAATACATTTCAAAAAAATATTATAGGGAAAAGTTGTGTATGAATAGTTGCCCCTCTTTACCCCCGGAAGGATGAAAGAGTTTTCGGGTAAAGAAATGATGGCCAATTTTGACCGAATGGGATGTTTTGAAAGATAGAGGCCGGACTCTGGCCTTTGAGCTACCTACATATCCTTGGTTTTATAGGAATCAGGCCATGTGTAGTTCCAGATTCATTAGCGGAATATACCAATGAAGTCATTACAAGAATGGACATGAGATTTCAGAATAGGTGAATGAATGGTTATGGTGAATGGTTAAGTTTTGGGATAGTTGAAGGAATTGGAGCGAGGTTGCTTCTATTGGGATAGTGGTTGCTTACTAATCGCCTGTAGATAAAGATATTCTGCAAACATGTATTTGTGCGAAAATTTAAACATGATGCAGATTCTCTTCGGACCATGAAAATTGTCTCCGGACGGTTGAGGATGACGTCCTTAGACGATGATGTCCTGGGACATGAATTGTTCAATGAGGGATTCACAGGCCATGAAATGATGTTCTCGGGCCAGGAAGATGGTGCCTCCGACCATGACGCCTTTGAATAATGATATGCAAATTTAAGAGATCCTCAGGCCATGACATGGTGTCTTTCGGCTATGAGGATGATTCTTTTTAGACTATGACGCCTTTGGATAGGTCGGCGATATTTCATCCCATGAGATGCAATAATATGATGTTAACAAGACAAGGCTTAGTTTTGTGAAATGAAGGGCAGAGCTTAGCCCAATCGAAAAACAAATAGATAGTACCGGAATAGAACGATATTTATGCAAGGAGGGACAATGCTTGGTCCCATGCGAATGTGGAGGTAGGGATTAACCTCATGCGAATATGGTGGCAGAGATTAGCCTTATGCAAGTATGGAGGCAGGGATTAGCCTTATACAAATATGGAGACAGGGATTAGCCTTATGCAAATATGGAGGCAAGGATTAGCCTTATGCAAATATGGAGGAAGGGGTTAGCCTCATGCGGATGTGGAGGCAAGGATTAGCCTCATGCAGATATGGAGGCAAGGATTAGCCACATGCAGATACAAAGGCAGGGATTAGCCACATGCAGGTTAGAGGCAAGGATTAGCCTCATGTAGATATGGAGGCAAGGATTAGCCTCATGCAAATATGAAGACAGGGATTAGTCTCATGCAGATATGGAGACAGGGATTAGCCTCATGCGGATATGGAGGCAGGGACTAGCAGCATGAAAATATGGAGGAAAGGATTATCCTTATGCAGATAGGGAGGCAAGTATTAGCCTCATGCAAATACGGAGGCAGGGATTAGCCTCATGCAAATATGGAGGCAGGGATTAGCCTCATGCAGATAGGGAGGCAAAGATTAGCCTCATGCAAATATGGAGGCAAGGATTAGCCTCATGCAAATATGGAGGCAGGGATTAGCCTCATGCAAATATGGAGGCAGGGATTAGCCTCATGCAAATATGGAGGCAGGGATTAGCCTCATGCAGGTATGGAGGCAAGGATTAGCCTCATACAGATATGGAGGCAAGGATTAGCCTCATGCAAATACAGAGGCAAAGATTATCCTCATGCAAGTATGTGGGACATGTCTTAGTCCTATGCAGAGAGCGAGTAGCAAATAAGAGTAGTATATTTCCTAGCTAGAGATATATTTGGTGTCTGATGGCCTGTTTGATAGTGATTCTGCTTTGTGTATAAATGTTTGCGAATGCTAGCGCTACGTAAGATGTGCTTGCGTTCAAAGAAAAATTATAAGTTTTGTGAGGGAAGGTTTTTTCGTGCTTCTATCCACTGGCCTTGCTTTGTTCCGTTCTAGAGGCCTTATTTGATTTCCTCTGGGTAACACCTGACTGTTATGAAAAATAGTGTTTTCGAAAATATGCAATTAGTGATAAAAATAGAGTTGTTTTAGAAACATATGATATATCAAGTAGTTTTAGATGAACTAGTGACTGTAACATATTTCAGAGACATTACAGCTTTCTCATGATAGAATTTTTAGGGTCCTCCTCAAAATTATGCCCCAGTTCGGTAGATGATTCTTCGGCCATTTGCGAGCTTTATTGAACCTTCTTCGGAATTTTGAGAATCTTTCTCAAAATTCTGCCCCAGTTTCTTAATTGATTCCTGACAGTCTGGCATATACTGGCATTGGCTGGACTTGCTCCGGAATTTTGAGGGTCCTCCTCAAAATTCTGCCCCAGTTTCTAATCTTGGGCAAAAAGAAATATTATTATGGTATGACCGAATCCACAGGGCTACCTACGTATCCCCTCTTAAACGGGAATCAGGTCAATCATAGTTCAATTACATCAAATGAGGAAATGTAAATAGTCTAAGCATAGTTTCTTTTGACTGCGTCTGAATTAATTAGTTTTGGCCAAACTTCTCCGTCCATTTCTGCAAGTATGAGAACTCCTCCTCTTAGTACCCTGTGAACCAAGTAAGGTCCTTGCCATTTGAGAGAGAATTTTCCTTTGGCTTCATCTTGATGTGGGAAGATCTTCTTTAGCGCTAGCTTTCCGGGTGCAAATTGCATTGGTTTGACCCTTTTGTTGAAAGCTCTAGACATCCTATTCTGATAAAGCTGACCGTAACCTATTTCGTTCATCCTTTTTCCATCGATAAAAGCCAATTGTTCATAACAACTTTTTATCCATTCTGCATCGCTGAGTTCGGCTTCCTGTATAATCCTTAAAGAAGGAATCTCTACCTCAGCTGGGATGACAGCTTCGGTACCATAAACCAACATATAAGGAGTTTCCCCAGTCGATGTACGAACTGTAGTGCGGTATCCCAACAAAGCGAAAGGTAGCTTCTTGTGCCATTGTTTGTGGTTTTATACCATCTTCCTTAGTATCTTCTTGATGTTTTTTTGGCAGCTTCTACTACTCCATTCATTAAGGTCTATATGCTGTGGAATTCTTGTGTTTGATTTTGAAAGTTTCACACATGGCCTTCATCAGATCATTGTTGAGATTGGAAGCATTATCAGTAACAATGGACTCGGGAACTCCGAATCGGCAAACGATACGATTTTTGACAAAATCTACGACGACTTTCTTGGTGACAGCTTGTAAGATGCAGCCTCTACACATTTTGTGAAGTAATCAATGGCTACCAAAATAAACATGTGCTCGTTTGAAGCAGTGAGCTCAATCGGACCAATGACATCCATTCCCCAGGCGGCGAATTACCAAGGTGAGCTTGTTACATTGAGCTCGTTTGGCGGCACTTTTATCATATCGGCGTGCACTTGACATTGGTAGCATTTGCGGACATACTGGAAGCAATCTATCTCCATGGTCATCCAAAAGTAACCGGTCCTAAGTATCTTCTTGGCCAAGACAAAACCATTCATGTGTGGGCCGCAGGTCCCAGCATATACGTCCTTAAGTAGTTTAGAAGCTTCTTTTGCGTCGACACATCTTAGAAATCCCAAATCAGGAGTTGTTCTATACAAATTTCCTCCGCTGTGGAAGAAGTAATTGGACAATCTCCAGAGTATGCGTTTCTTAGTGTGGTTTGCATGTTCTGGATATTCTCCTTTTTCCAAATACTCCTTGATGTCATGGAACCAAGGGTTTCCATCTATTTCTTCTTCAGCATGGGCACAATATGTCGGCTGATTATGAATTCTCACTTGGATAAGATCAATGAAGTTCTTATCTGGATGTTGTATCATGGATGACAAAGTGGCCAATGCATCGGCAAACTCATTCTGAATTTTGGGCACATGCCGGAATTCTATCTTCGTGAACCTCTTTCTCAATTCCTGTACATGGTACAGATATGGCAATATCTTGGAATTCTTGGTGGACCACTCTCCTTGTACCTGGTGCACAAGCAAATTTGAATCACTGATTACCAGAAGCTCCTGAATATTCATGTTGATTGCCATGTTGAGTCCTAATATGCAGGCTTCATATTCTGCCATGTTGTTGGTGCAGGGAAATCTGAGTTTAGCAAATACCAAATAATGTTGACCTGTTTCTGATACCAAAACTGCTCCAATGCCCACTCCTTTGAAATTTGCAGTTCCATCAAAGAACATCCTCCAACCGCGTATGCTTTGGTAATGTCCTCTCCTATGAACGACACTTCTTTATTAGGAAAATATGTTTTTAGGGGTTCGTATTCTCCTCCTACCAGATTTTTAGCAAGATGGTCTGCCAATGCTTGTCCTTTGACCGCCTTTTGAGTTACATAGACGATATCAAACTCACTTAACAGTATCTGCCATTTGGTTAACTTCCCGATTGGTATGAGTTTCTGAAATATGTACTTCAAAGGGTCCATCCTGGATATGAGGTATGTCGTATAGGCACAAAAGTAATGCCTCAACTTCTGGGTCGTCCAGGTCAAAGCACAGCAAGTGTGCTCTAACAAAGAGTATTGTTCTTCGTAAGGTGTGAATTTCTTACTCAAGTAATATATGGCTTGCTCCTTTCTCCCTGTCTCATCATATTGTCCCAAAACACATCCGAAGGCTCCATCCAATACTGATAAATATAGTAGCAAAGGCTGCCCCAGCTCTGGCGGGACCAAAATTGGTGGTGTGGACAGGTACTCCTTGATTTTGTCAAAAGCTTTCTGACAATCCTCGGTCCAGCTTGTTTCGGCATTTTTCCTCAGCATTTTGAGGATGGTTTCACATATGACTATGGATTGTGCTATGAAGCGACTGATATAGTTGAGACGCTCTAGGAAGCTCATCACGTCGTTTTTGCTCCTTGGTGGTGGTAATTCCTAAATAGCTTTGACTTTAGATGGATCCAGCTCGTTCCCTCGACGAGTGACAATGAACCCTAGTAACCTTTCTGTGGGAACCCCGAATGCACACTTTGCGGGGTTTAGTTTCAAGTTGTACCTCATTAAACCTGTCAAAGAACTTTCTCAAATCCGTTATGTGATCCGCGGCCTTCTTGGATTTGATAATGACATCGTCCACATACACCTATATTTCTTTGTGTATCATATCATGGAAGATGATTGTCATGGCTCTCATGTAAGTGGCCATAGCATTCTTTAGACCAAATGGCATCATCTTGTAGCAGTACACCCCCCCATGGTGTAATAAAAGTTATTTTCTCTGCATCTTCTTCATCCATCCAAATCTGGTGATAACCTGCGAAGCAATCCACAATGGATTGGAGTTCATTCTTGGCATAATTGTTGATAAGGATGTGTATATTTGGTAGTGGAAAGTCATCCTTGGGACTTGCTTTGTTTAAATCCTGATAGTCAACACATACCCTGACTTTCCCATCTTTCTTCGGAACTGGTACAATGTTGGCTTACTAGGTTGGTACTCAACAACCCTGAGAACTTTGGCTCTGATCTGCTTAGTAACTTTCTCCTTGATCTTCAGGTTCATATCTAGTTTGAATTTTATGAGTTTCTACTTCACTGGTGGATATATGGGATTAGTAGGAAACTTGTGAGCCACTATGGACGTGCTCAAACCGGTCATGTCATCATATGACCATGCAAAAATGTCCTCATACCCCTTTAAGAAATGAATGTACTACTCTTTCTCTATTGTCGATAAGTGAATGCTGGTGCGGGTCTCCTTGAGGTCTCGGCGTCCCCTAAATTTACTTCTTCGGTTTCGTCCAGGTTGGCCTTAAGCTTATTATAAAAGTTTTCAACTTCCCTAACAACTTCCTCAAGTATCTTATCTTCTTCATCCGAATCATTGTTCTCATGTTGTGTTGCCTCATTACATGTCACAGTCACCGGTTCATTAGGAAAAGTAACAATAACGTTGTAGAAAGAAAAATATGAAAGGTAATAATAAATAATAAAGAGTAATGCATTTGATTAAGACTTAAAGCATCCAAACGAGTACGACTCAATGAATGGGGAATTTATTATGAAACAAGCGAGTCTTAAAAAACAAAATTACTGAAAATCTTAAATGCCTAGAATGACTATAGGAATAAAATCTGCCAAGCTACCCAAGTACTCGGCGGGCCCGGGATGGTGTGGCGGTCTAGTTCTTGAGGACAGCTCCCTTCTCCACATTCTGAATAATGAGGCCTTCTTCCTCCTCCTCCTCAATTATTGCACTGCAGTCCATCTCTTCATCCTCCAAGAACAGATTCCTCAGCCCGACCAATGTTTCTTCTTCTGCGGTTCCCCATATTGTATTAGCTTGGTGAAAAGCCTGATCCAGATATGGCACCGGTTGCTCGAGAGGGTAATATGGCCCGCGCCATGGAGGCGACTAATCATTATAATCTTTCTATGTATACTGGTATTCGAGCCTGAAGGTAGTACCATGACGCTTCAGCTGTATTGGCTTAGTAATACCCTGGAGATTCTTCCCAAGCCCTTTTCTGGGTTCATACCCAGACCATACCAGTATGCTTTGTATTTTGCTGCTCCACCATTTGTCTTTCTCAACGACATTGACAAGTTCGATGTGATGATAGGTTTCCCCTCCTAACCTTCTTTTCTTTCCAATAACCGAGATAGTTTGACTGGTGTAAATGGGGTTACTTCCATCTTCATGAATGATCACCTCCTAATGGTTCCATTCGAATTTCACGGCTTGATGTAGTGTAGAAGCCACAGCCCCAACTGCGTGTATCCACGGTCGACCTAACAAAAGATTGTGTGAGGCTGATATGTCGAGCACCTAAACTTCAACGTCTAACCAAGTTGGCCCCATCTGTAGATAAAGATTAATTTCTCCAATCATGGCCCTTTGGGACCCATCGAAAGCTTTCACATTCATGCTACCTGCCCGTATTTCATGGAAACCTTTGCCCAGTCTTTTTAGAGTATCCAACGGACAAATATTGAGCCTTGAACCTCCATCAATCAAGACTCCGGCGATGAATTTGTCTTCAAATTGTACTGTGATATGCAACGCTCTATTGTGATTTAACCAGGCGGCAGCTCATCTTTGTGGAAGATTATCTTATGACTTTCCAGCACTTGCCCTACCATATTGGCCATCTCTCTGCAAGTGATATTGTTGGGTACATAACCTTCACTTAACACCTTCATCAAAGCATTTTTGTGTGCCTCTGAATTTTGCAATAGTGACAGTATAGATATCTGAGCTAGGGTTTTGTTCAAATGCTCAATGACGGAATATTCCCTTGCTTGTACTTTCCTCTAAAGGTCATCTAGTCATGTTTCAATGATAGGCTGTTTGGTAGCAACATTCTTACTTGGTCCTCCCAAGTGTTCAGGTGTATAGATTCTCCCGGTCCTAGTCATTCCTTGTGCAACATCAAATTCCTCTATCTTTGCCTTCCCTTTTCACCTAGCCTCAACAACATAATCCCAGGGTATTGCTTTTGAGTCGAAAGGAGGTGTGGTTGATACTGTCACCATGAAAGGTGTGGCCACTTCCACTTCAAATGGAACAGGGGTAGCCGTAGGTGGAGCTACCTCTACTTCAAATGGAACTGATGTAGCTACCTCAACTTTAATCGGTAACTGAGTTTGCACTACAACAGGAATAAGTGTGACTGCAAGTTTAATGTCATAGCCTTCTCGAATGAGCCCGATTGACCCCTCAGGATCCCATTTCTCATCCATTTCTATCACATGTATCCCTCCACCCCTATGATCAGGGAGGGGGTTGTTGCGGACATTGGGTGCAGCTTCTTTTGCCAGTATAATCTTGTTGTCAATCAGTGTGTGAATTTTATCTTTCAATGTTTGGCACTCGTCAATGGTGGGCCTATTTATACCGGAATGGTATGCACAGTTTTTGTTTGGGTTGACCTATTGGGATAGATTCTCTAATGCCACAGTAGGAATAGGGGTGACGTAACCAGTGGCTTTCAACCTTTCATACAGCTGGTCGATGGGTTCAGCAATAGCGGTGTACTGTTTGGGTGGCTTACAGTCAAAATTGGGTCATGGTCTTGGATAATTTTGGCGAATTGAAGGTAACTAGAAATGAGATGGTTGGGAATTATAGGTATGATAGGGTTGGGAATTATAAGTATGATAGGCAGTGGATAGTTGGGAATATCTGGTAGATGAAGGTTGATATGTGGGTGGAGGTGTTTGATATGTGGGTGGAGGTGTTTGATATGTAAGTGGAGATTTCGGGCCTTGAGCCACCATTACTGCCCCAACGTCTCTTTTCTTCGATATGCTGCCTGATTGTAATGACTTATTTGTGGCCTGTAATACCTCAAAGTTTGTCACCATCCCGCGCTTGATTCCTTCTTCAATTCTTTCTCCAAGTTTAATGATATCAGAGAATTTATGATTTTCAATAACCATCAACCTTTCATAATATTGTGGGTCATGTGCTCTGACAAAGAACTTGTTAATCTGTCCCTCGTCCAAAGATGGCCTAACTTTGGATGCTTCCGACCTCCAACGAGTGGCGTACTCGCGAAAAGTTTCGGTGGACTTCTTCTTAAGGTTCTGAATGTAGAAAACATCTGGTGCATTTTCTATGTTGAACTTGAATCGGTCTATGAAATCAGATGTCATACTCACCTAGTTGGACTAATTCTTAAGATCCTGGCTGATGTACCGGGACAAAGTATCTCCCATAAGACTTCTCATAAAGAGCTTCATCCGAATCCTTTCATCCTTTCTGACCCCAACAAGTTTATCACAATAAGTCCTTAAAAGAACCTTGGGATCACTTGTACCATCAAACATTTCAAACTTGGGTGGTTTGTAACCCTCTGGCAATTCTACATCTGGCTGTATGGATGTCTTCATAGTTCAAACATTCTATTCCTTTGCCTCCTTCGACACCCTGAACTCAACTCGCCAACTTCTTGAGTTCCTCAACCATGTTTTTAATGAGCATGTCTTTCTCAGATGATTCTGGTGTATATGAGATTGGATGGATAGAGTGATGTACGGTTTCCACGTATATGGGGTTATTTTGGTGAGTGCTAGGTGCCTGGGTGTAATGGTGGTCATTGGTTGAGTTTTGAGGATCTGGAATGAGTTGTGGTGTGTTATGGGGAGTGTGATAAGTGGCGGTTGGTGAGTACTTAATTGGTTGATTGTGGTGTTGTGGCGGAGTTGGTACCGATAAGGGATTGAGATTTTGAGGTGGGGTTGCATATTGATGCAATGTAGGCGGGTTTTGGGGATGTTGGTTTGGTGTGTTTTGGGGAGGTACTGAGTTCTTTGTGTTTTGTTAGTTGATGTCGGGGACATTCAGGATGAGCGATAAGTTTGCCAAATTGCGAACCTGCTCAAGCTCTCCCTGTAGCTCCAATATATTTTGTTCCAACCTCAAAACTAGATCATTTGGTGCCGGAGTACTCCGACCGTCTAAAGTTTCTGCGTTCTCAACATTATCCTTTCGAATACCACTTAAGTCTTCCAGTTTTAATTTTCATTTGCCTTTGGTATTACTTGGAGGAGGATAAGGTGGAGGACCTCTAGATCTGGTGTGATATGATGATGATACCAGTATGAGCAAACCAACCTTAGGGGATGAGAATAAAGAATAACAAAAACAAAAAGGTAAACAAGTTAGTAAGGATTCTGAAATGTTTGCAATATTTAAGCACATATTGTGGAAATGTAAATTCGCGTCCTAATTTGGGAGCCTCGTTGTACCCCAGGTAGACTTAGCAACAAATAAATTTGGAGAGTTTTAGTGCCAATAATTGCCTCATTTCATTAATGTAAAAATAAACACCCCAAAATGAAACTAAACAAAATAATGTTGCTAATGGCACTTGGTCATATTACATTTGAAAATAAAATCAAGTAAATCTAATCTACTTGGTCCCAGAAGGACCCTTTCTAGACCGGATGGTGTTGTCAATCAACTCTCCCAACTCGCGCAGGTTCAGCTGTAGGAATGCCCTTATCAGATGCCCTCCTTCATTTCCTTCAGCATTCTGGCAGTCGGTGACCCTCTTTCTCATTCTCCCCTCCAATTCCATCAAGCTATTTTCCAAATATTCTAGCCTCTCGCTGGATTTGATAGCTCTTTCTCTCCACTCGTTAATCATTTCCATATTAGCCTTATGCTGCACCATATGCTCAGCTTTAGACTCTCGTACTCTTTTCCGCAGTTTGTTGTATTTCACCTCTGTTTCAGCAACCTCGTCTATGATCCTGTTTCCTAGACCAGTACTTGGATCAAAGACCTCGGCTATGTTGTCTTCCAACCATGAAGGGTAAAGGTATGAATGGCTTAAAGACCCCGGCTGGCTCGATAGTGTCTTTCTCCACAACAATCTTCAAGATCCACATGTTTTGCGCTTCATTCTTATATGGGATGGCGTCACCTTGGAAATTGGCTCTGAAGTGACACATTTTAGAAACCAGTGGTATGACTTGTCTCCAGCCTGCTTGTCTCATAACCCTAAGAGGAGCGTAAGAGTATATTCCCATTAATCCAGTCAACACCAGGTGTGGAAAATCTCTAGATCTGATGATGTACTCATCTGTAGAGAACCACTCGAACATCCACTAGACCTGATCCTCAGTCAAATTTTCGAAAAGCTGTACCCATCCCACAATGTCCTCTGGTTGAGCAAACATGTCTGTAATATAGTTCATTCTTTTGGGATGATGGAAGGCTATGTGATCATTCCACAGCCTTCGCGGAAATTTATGACGGTATTGTTTCAACAACCAGACCTGTAACAACAAGTTGCAACCCTCGAAAAACTTGAACTACATCTGACATCGCTCCAAAGCTCGATATATGTCTGCAACGATCATAGGGATGATAGTGTATGTTTACCCCATGATCAAGTCCATCAGAGTTTTGGTCACCATGGCCAGCCTAGTATGGATTCTATCCCCTTGGATTAGGAATACTAGCATGCCCAAGAAACAAATAATAAACACGAAAACCCTGTGATGGACCCCATTATTTTCACATAATGGTTGCAAATAGATAAAATTAAAAGAAGTGGAAGGCAAGCTGAAATTTGAGAAAAACGGTTTGAAATTCTGAAAGGCAAACAATGAAATAAACAAGTAAAGGGAAGGGGGGTCCTAGGTTTATAAATAATATGGATCACCCCACACAATTTCCGGTAATCTCTTCTCGACGAGGGGTTACACGTGACATTATCGCGTGGTCATCATATCCATATCTACTCTTTCCCACCCCGTTAAGCTATTAAAGCGCGGAATGGTTTCATTACTTATTGCATGCTATTACCCGCCCCAATCCTATCAGTCTCGGAGGTACTTGGGACTACTAATCCTAAAAAGGAAGGGGTATGAGGTTTCATAGTTTTAAAAGGACAAAATTCTAAGGCGGCAATCAAAACATTTATGTAGCAAGTATTGGGAAAGCACGTAAACAGATAGAAAGGCTCAAATAGACCTCCTTAAATCAAAGAAAAGCATATAATTTAGCATGTCTTGCATATACTGATTAAGGTCTAATCAAACTTAATAAGTTAAAGCAGGCTGATTTATCACATATTTTCAGATAAGAAGTCCGAATTTGGCCTGCCCGCTGCTTGTAATTAACAAAATCTGATTCAGTTATAGCTTTTATCCTAAGGCTTGCCTAGGTGTTAGACGAAACCTATAGTCATAATATCTACTGGTTTCAGAAAATAAAGAAGTAAACTGATTACAGAAAGGTTACCAGTTTTTAACAGAATAATACAAGTTCTGCAGTTGATAATGCATTACTACTGGCAGATTAAACTTAAAATGAGTGAGGCGGTTCAGATTTGGTTTATAGTTCCTATAGGCATGCTTTCTAGGCGTTTTTGATTTTAAACATTTTACAGACGTAGCAAGAGTGCAGAAATCCTATGGTATCTAAATGTTGTTAGTTATTTAAATCCTATAGACAGGTTTGTCTAGTGACGGATGCATATGCAGGATTTGAATTTCTAGTTAACTACGAGCATGGTATCTATATGAGAGATGTAGAACATTCTTATAGACATGGTATCTATATAATGTAGAAGTGCAGAAAACCTTAAAGACATGGTATCTATATGAATGCATAAACCTATAAACATAGTGCCTATATAATGCAGGAATTCTTATAGCCATGGTGTCTATATGCAAGTGCAGAATTCTGTAAGTAAACCTATGAGCAGGATATCTACATGGATGCAGAAATTAATGAACATATAGGCATGTTATCTAAAGATGAGAATGCAGAAATAGGCATGGTATCTGTAGAAATTAATAAGCCTATAGGCATGATATCTACCCCTTTTTGCATACAGTCATTCCCATCCCTTTTCACTAGCCACCCCCAATAGTTATTACAAATTATTATAGCCCAACATGAATAAGAAAAAGCAAAATTACATTAGAAATTAACAGTACAACCAAGGGGAGCCTAATTCAGACTCCATGTCTGAAATATATGATGAACCAACTCCAAAGATCAGGATCCAAAGCCTTTCTCTCATTTGGATGTGTCGGAGTTCCCTAAGATCCCCAAATGGACTTCGGGCAGTGCTCACACCCAAATGCATTACAGGATTAAGACATAGTGCAGTGCGGAAGGGCCAAACCTCAAGTGTCCAAGTTCAGAGGGAACTCAAGGTCCCAAGGCAAGGCTCACAGGAGGGGGCAGAACTTAGAAGCTAAGAGTGAGTGCAAGTGCAGAGTTCTGAGAAGGGGAAAGGGGAAGTGGTAAAGAAGAAAGGACAGGCTAGTGGGCATACCTAGCAATGAGAAATGCTGGCACACCCCATAAGCCTGTTAGAACACATTGTTTTAGAGGTTAGGATCCCCTAAGGGATCAAGTTCAAACCATGAACAATAACTTGCATATTGCCATGTTTTAAACTATAACTCAAAGCACATAAAGGGAAATAGGGACATGGATTCACAGCAGAAACATGCAAAAGAAATTAACACGCTACTCAAATATTTAATTCTGCAGCAATATAAAGTAGGTATGGATACATAAAGCTGTAAGTAAACACAATGAGGGCGACGCTGAAACTTAAATTAGTACATACCAGTCTCAAAGAAAACTAGTAGAAAAAGCAGTAGTCTTGTAAAAGCCAAAATGCAAACAAGAAGTCAGAATACTAAAGTGTGAGTTCAGAAGAGATTGTGAAACTGTGAAGTTTGAAGTGTAAGAGTGTTGAGTTGAAAGTGTGTCGTTTGGTGAGAAAGGGGTCGTGCCCTTTTATAGTATAGAAGGCAAGCCGAAATAAGGTAAGAGAATTGTTTGAAAATTGATTGTCAATCAATTACACAAGTTTTCCCTTTAATTAAGGGATTCAGATTACAAACGGGTATAAACCCATTAAGGAAAGAAATTAATCAAACACTTTGTGCAAAGTAGTATAATAGGGGTAAATACATAAAGGTCTATTTAAGGACAAGGTCTTGACAGTACACGGTTTGTGCAAATAAGGCAAGGGAATCAATTAACAACCAAGAAATCAGAAGTCCAAAGATTTGTAGGAATGAACCCAGTCAGAAAAGGTGAAGAAAGGTTTTACTTAAGTAAAATCAACAACAATCAATTGGACCTATTAAAAGGAATTCTGAATCAATCACAAGTTGGAAAAACCTTTTGAATAAAGATTCATCACATGTAAAAGCAAACAGACACATTAAACATGAGAGAAACTTATCATGCCAATCAGTAGAAGAGTCTAGTGTAGAAGAATTTTAAAAAGCTCAGAATTGTGTGCAAACAAAGAAGTTCAAACTTAGTTCATAGACTCAGAGATTAGTCTGAAAGAGTCAAGGGTTCTCAAACAGAACCCTAGTTCAATTACATGACCAAACCTCGGCAGAACCCCCAAATTCTAGGGTTTCCACCTCGAGTCAAGTACAGAGATGAGGAAGCAAGTAGTCAAAACAGGCTCAGAGATTTCTTTCAGAAACTCATGAGAAAACAAGCAACTTCAGTAGAAAGTTCAAAGCAAACAGAGTGAAGAAATTCAAAGCATAATGAGAGTAGAAGAAACAGTAAAGGAAAACATGCTTAAACGGGTCTTTTAGAAGAAACTCAAAACAAGGTTCAGTAGAAGGCAAACAAAGAGACTTAAGAACTTAGTAGAGAAATACAGTAGAAGAACACAAGAACACCCGAAAAGTATAGCAAAAGAACATATAGGAAAACACAGTGAGATAAACATGTGAGAGCATGGTATAGAAACACAGTAGGAAAACGAAAGATAGAAAGCACAAAAGGGCTGCCTACATATCCCCTCTTAACCGGGAATCAGGTCAGGCGTAGTTCAAATTGCATCATATAAGGAAAGCATAAAGGTTACACATAGTATCGCTTGACTGCATCTGAATTGATCGGCTTTGGCCAGATTTCTCCGTCCATTTCTGCGAGTATGAGGGCCCCTCCTGTTAGAAACCAGTGAACAATGTACAGACCCTGCCAGTTGGGAGAGAATTTCCCTTTGGCTTCATCTTGATATGGAAAGATTTTCTTTAACACCAGCTAGGCCGGTGTGAACTATCTCGGCTTGACTCTTTTGTTGAAGGTTCTGGACATTCTGTTCTGATAGGGCTAAACGTGGCAAACTACATTCATTCTCTTTCCGTCTATAAGAGCTAGTTGCTCATAACGACTCTTCAGCCACTCTGCGTCGTCGAGCTCTGCTTCCTATATAATTCTTAAGGAAGGAATTTCTACCTCAGCGGGAATGACTACCTCTGTACCATAAACTAGCATATAGGGGGTCGCTCTTATCGATGTGCGGACTGTGGTACGGTATCCCAATAAAGCAAATGAGAGCTTCTCGTGCCACTGCTTATGCTTCTCTATCATTTTCCTTAGTATCTTCTTGATATTCTTGTTGGCGGCCTCTACGGCTCCGTTCATTTGAGGTCTGTAAGCTATAGGATTCTTGTGTTTGATCTTGAAGGTTTTACACATGGATTTCATCAAATCACTATTGAGGTTAGATCCATTATCTATATGATTGACGCTGAAATTCCGAACCGACACACGATACGGCCGCGGACGAAATCCGCTATGACTTTCTTAATCACTACCTTGTAAGATGCTTCTTCAACCCATTTGGTGAAATAATCAATTGCTACTAGGATAAACCTGTGTCCGTTTGATGCGGCGGGTTCGATTGGTCCGATAACATCCATTCCCCAAGCGACGAACGGCCATGGAGAGCTTGTTGCATTAAACTCATTTGGAGGCACCTTTATCATGTCTGTATGTATCTGGTAGCAGTGGCACTTTCAGACGTATTGGATGCAATCCGTCTCCATAGTCATCCAGAAGTAACCAGCCCGGAGTATCTTTTTCACTAAAACAAAGCCATTCATATGTGGATCGCAGGTCCCGGCATGGATTTCTTCTAGCAGTTTAGATGCTTCGTTTGCGTTGACACATCTTAGCAATCCTAAATCAGGATTCCTCCTATACAGGATTCCTCTGCTGTGAAAGAAATTGTTGAACAACCTCCAATGTGTGCGTTTCTGAATAGAATTTGCAAGTTCTGGGTATTCTCCTTTCGTCAAATATTCCTTGATATCATGAAACCAAGACTTTCCGTCTGCTTCTTCCTTAATATGAGCACAATAAGTTGGCTGATCATGGATCTTTACCGGAATGGGATCAACAAAGTTCTTATCTGGATGTTGTATCGTGGATGATAGGGTAGCCAATGCATCGGCAAACTCATTCTGGACTCTGGGAACATGCTGGAATTCTGTCTTTGTGAACCTCTTTCTCAACTCCTGTATGTGATGCAGATAATGGAGTATCTTGGAGTTCTTGGTCGCCCATTCTTCTCGGACCTGATGTATAAGCAAGTCTGAATCCCCAATTACTAGCAACTCTTGGATGTTCATTTCAATGGCCATCTTGAGCCGTAAGATACCGGCTTCGTGCTCGGCCATGTTATTGGTGCACGGGAACCTGAGCTTGGCAGATACCGAATAATGCTGACCGTTTCTGATACTAGGACTGCTCCTATGCCAACTCCTTTGAAATTTGCTGCTCCATTGAAAAACATTCTCCAACCGTCATGGATTCTGCAATGTCTTCTCCTATGAATGATACCTCTTTATCAGGAAAATATGTTTTTAGGGGTTCGTATTCTCCGTCCATGGGATTTTCAGCAAGGTGATCTGCTAGTGCATGTCCTTTGATTGCTTTCTAAGTCACGTAGACAATGTCAAATTCACTCAACAGGATTTTCCACTTGGCTAGCATGCCAGTGGGCGTGGGCTTCTGAAAGATGTACTTCAACAGATCCATCCTTGATATGAGATACGTGGTATAGGCACAAAAATAGTACCTCAACTTCTGAGCTACCCAAGTCAGAGCACAACAAGTGCGTTATAACAGAGAATATCGGGCCTCGTACGGGGTGAACTTCTTTCTAAGATAGTAGATGGCCTGCTCCTTCCTCCCCATTTCATCATGTTGCCCAAGAACACAACCGAACGCTCCATCTAGCACTGCAAGGTAGAGTAATAGGGGTCTACCTGGTTCGGGCGGGACCAAAACTGGCAGTGTTGACAGGTACTCCTTGATTCTGTCGAAGGCCCTTTGGCAGTCATCAGTCCATTTGGTAGCGGCATCCTTCTTCAACATCTTAAAGATCGGCTCACAGATAACTGTAGATTGTGCTATGAATCAACTGATGTAGTTAAGTCTCCCCAAGAAACTCATCACGTCCTTCTTGTTATTTGGCGGTGGCAGTTCTTAATTAGATTTGACCTTTGATGGATCCAGTTCTATGCTTCGGCGACTCACAATAAACCCAAGTAGCTTTCCAGTAAGAACCCCGAATGCACATTTTGTGGGATTTAGTTTTAGATTGTACCTTCGTAGTCTATTGAAGAATTTCCTCAAATATCCTATGTGATCAGCGGCTCTCTTGGACTTGATAATAACATCATCTACGTACACCTCTATCTCCTTGTGTATCATATCATGGAAGATAGTAGCCATGGCCCTTATGTAGGTGGCCCCTGCATTCTTCAACCCGAATGGCATCATCTTGTAGCAGTACATTCCCCACAGCATGATGAAGGCCGTTTTCTCAGCATATTCTTCATCCATCCATATCTGATGGTACCCAGCGAAGCAATCTACAAATGACTGCAGCTCATGCTTGGCGCAATTGTCAATCAGGATGTGTATGTTCGGTAAGGGGAAGTCGTCCTTTGGACTTGCCCGGTTGAGATCCCGGTAGTCGACACAGACTCTAACCTTCCCATCCTTCTTTGGTACTGGCACAATGTTGGCTAACCATGTCGGATATTCTACTACCCTGAGAACCTTAGCTTTGACCTACTTAGTGACTTCTTCCTTGATTTTCAAGCTCATGTCAGGCTTGAACTTTCTGAGCTTTTGCTTTACCGGCGGACATGTCGGATCGGTCGGCAGCTTGTGGGCCACAATAGATGTACTCAAACTAGTCATGTCGTCGTACGACCAGGCGAATATGTCCTCATATTCCTTTAGAAAATCTGTATACTCTTCCTTTTCTGACGGTGACAAATGAACACTGATGCACGTTTCTTTGACATTTTCTGCATCTCCCAGGTTAACAACCTCAGTCTTGTCTAGGTTGGACTCATGTCTGTTCTCAAAATTCTCAACTTCCTTAACAATCTCTTCTGGTATGTCATCTTCCTCTGAATCTATGTCCGTTTGTTGCATTGTCTCATTGCATGTCACAATCATTGGTTCATCAAGATAAGTAATAGTAATGCTGTATAAATGAAGTAATGAGAGAAAATAATAAGAGCAAAGATTTTAAAGAAACTAAAATGCTTTGATAAATTCCATAACTGTTTTGAACGTTTGAAGGTCTTATTTGCGAAAATTTAAAATAGGAAAGGAAAGTCAACTAGTAAAAGTAAAAGATAATGCATGATGTTTTGTTCAGCCTTGCTACCCCGAAGCTTTCTAGGCTCTGGTAGTTCTGATGGTCCAGTTATTGAGGTATGCTCCTCAGCTTACGGGGCTGTATGGAAGGGCCTTCCTCCCCTTCCTCCTCGAGAACAACACAACAATCCATGTCACTGTCCTCTAAGAAAAAGTTTTTCACAGCTGCTAGTGCTTCCTCTTCTTCTGACCCATAGATAACATCAGCCGGTTGGAAAGTCTACTCCAAATGTGGTATTGGCTGCTCCAGCGGATAGTAAGGACCGCGCCATGGTGGAGACTAGTGGTTGAATTTCTCCCAGGTGTACTCATATCCCAGACCGAAAGTGGTGTCATGTTTCTTCAGCTTGATCAGCTTGGCAATTCCTTAGAGGTTCTTGCCAAGTCCTTTGCCAGGCTCATATCCGTTCCAGTTCAATATGCTTTCAATTTTATTGTCCCATCATTTGTGTTTGTCAACGACGTTGACTTGCTCGATGTGGTGATAGGTTTCCTCGCCTATCTTTCTCCTTTCTCCAATCGCTGGGATGTTTTGGCGATTGTATATGGGATTGCTACCATCGCCGTGAATGATCACCTCTTAGTGGTTCCATTCAAATTTCACTGCCTAATGCAGTGTTGATGCTACGGCCCCAACGACATGAATCCACGGCCATCCCAACAGTAGATTGGAAGATGCCAACACATCTATTACTTGGAAATCGACATCGAGCCAAGTAGGCCCCATTTGCTAGCACAAACCGATTTCCCTAGTGGTGGATCTTTGGGAACCGTCGAAATCTTTGACGTTGATGGCCCCGTCCTTGATCTCATGCAGACCCTTTCCCAATGTTCTGAGTGTTACCAACGGACAAATATTGAGGCTGGACCCTCCATCTATCAGGACCCTAGTGATAAAATAATCTTCGCATTGTACGGTGATGTGCAATGCTTTATTGTGACTCAACCCTTCTGGTGGCAGCTCATCTTCATGAAAAGTGATCTTGTGACTTTCGAATACCTGCCCTACCATGTTTGCCATTTCTCCTCCGGTGATGTTGCATGGTACATATGCCTCGCTTAGCACCTTCAACAAGGCATTCTTATGTACGCCGGAACTTTGTAGCAAAGCTAGGATAGAAATCTATGCTGGTGTTTTGTTCAGATGATCAATGACTGAGTATTCCTTGGCTTGTATATTTCTCTATAGATCGTGGGGACCGATTTTAGTGATGGTCGGCCGATCAGAGGCCTGCCGGTTCTTGTCATACCCTGTGCCGCAACGGCTTCCTCGAACTTGACCTTCCCTTTTCTTCTTGCCTCGACTATGTAGTCCCAAGGTATGGCATTTGTATGGAATGGCATTATAGTCGACATTGCTACTAGAATGGGAACCTTTACTCCGAATGGAGCCTGTATTTTGGAAAGTAAGACCGCAACTTCAAATGGTGTGGGTGCTTTTGCTGGAGACACTCGACCTCAATTGGTGTTAGCATCTTTACACGGGGTGGTGCTTCAAACTCAAGTGGTACAAACATGTTTACCTCGACATCCCCAGAAGGGTGAGTCTGGACTACAATCAGATTAAGGGTGACTATCAGCTTTTTTGGTTCGTCACATTCTGTGTTAAACCGATCGATTCTTTGGGATCCCAATCATTCTCTATTTCAATCATATGAACACCTCCACCCTTTTGGTCTGGCAGAGGGTTGTTGCGGACATTCAGAGTAGGCTCCTTTGCCACAATGATCTTGTTATTAATCAAAGTCTGGATCTTGTCTTTCAGAGAGCGGCATTCATCAATGGTATTCCCTTTCATACCGGAATGGTATGCACAAGATTTATTTGGATTAACCCATTAAGAAGGGTTTTTAGGGGTTATAGCAGGGATAGGGGTGACATAACCGGCAGTTTTGAGCCTTTCATACAGCTGGTCTATCGGTTCAGCAATGGCGGTATACTGTTTGGGGGGTTTGCAGTCGAAATTTGGTCGAGGTCTAGGAAAGTTTTGACGTGCGGGAGGTGATTGATAGTGGGATGACTGAGCATTATAGGCTTGGTAGACATGCGCGGGTTGGGAATATCTGAGTGAGGTATGTTGATATGTAGGAGGTGGAGGTGATTGATAAGTGGGTGGTAGGGTTTGGTAAGAAGGTGAGGGTGCTTGGTAATTTGGAGTAGGTTGATATGTGAGTGGAGGAGTTGGGTAGGTTTGGTATTTGACAGGGGATTTGGTTCTCTATGCAACCATTACGGCACCTACGTCCCTTTTCTTGGACGTACCACCAGACTGTAGAGCCTTGTTGGAAGCTTGCAATGCTTCCAAGTTCATAACCATACCACTTTTGATACCTTCCTCGATCCTTTCTCCCAGCTTGATGATGTCGGAAAATTTATGATTCTCGATCAGCATCAGTCTTTCATAGTATTGCGGGTCCTGAGCCCGGACGAAAAATTCGTTCATTTGTTCTTCCTTTAGAGCAGGCCAGTCTTTAGAGGCTTCTGACCTCCAGCGAGTGTCATACTCGCAGAATGTTTCCGTGGGCTTCTTCTTTAAGTTCTGAATGTAGAACATATCCGGTGCATTTTTGATGTTGAACCTGAATCTATCCATGAAGCCAGATGCCATACTCACCCAGTTTGATCATTTCTTCGGTCTTGGATAATGTACCAAGACAGAGCATCTCCCTTCAGACTCCTCATGAAAAGCTTCATGCGAATCCTTTCGTCTTTCCCTACTCCGACCAGCTTATCGCAATATGTTCTCAAGTGGACTCTCGAATCCCCTGTACCATCAAACATCTCGAACTTAGGAGGTTTGTACCCCTCGGGCAGTTTGACATCCAGTTACATGCAAAGATCTTCATAGTTCAACCCTTCAATCCCCTTACTTCCTTCGACACCCTAAATTCGACTAGTCAATTTCTTGAGTTTCGCAGCCAGGTTCCTGATGAGTGAGTCTTTATCATCAGACTCGGGTGTGCTTGAGACAGGTTGGGTGGAGTGTGGCATGGTTTCCACATAGATGGGGGTGTTATGAGTGTGTAAATGGTCATTTGTGGAGTTCAAAGGTTTTGGGATGAGCAGTAGAGTACTTTTGGAAGTATGGCAGGTGTTGCAGTGATGGTGAGGAGCAGGATGGTTTTGTGGTTTTGGGTTGTTTTGTGAAGGCGTGGGGTTCAGAGCATTTGGAAAATTGATATCTGGAGTGGTTAGGGAAAATGATAAGTTTGCCAGATTCTGAACCTGATCAAGTTCGTCCTGAAATTTCAACAGTTTCTACTCGAGCTGGGATGCACTTTCTTTGGAGACCTGAGCACCATAGTGACTTTTACCCATTCAGTTGAGTTTTCCTTTCTGGTGTTGTTCAAATATTCCATCCTTCCTTTGTTCCTGTTTCTGATGGGGCTAGGAGGAGGAGTGGGTGGAGGGCCCTTGGATCTTGTGGAATATGATGATGATGCCAGAGTGCACAAACTAACCTTTGGGGAGGTGAATAAAAATGAAAAATAAAACAAAAGGTAAGAAGTTAGTGAGGATTATAAGGAAAAGATATTGTGATATTTAAACACATAGTGCAAGAATGTAAATCATGTCCTAATTTGGGAGCCTCGTTGTGCCCGATGTAGGCCTAGCGACAAATTGATTTGGAGAACTTAGAATGCTAAATTCCTCATTTTATTGATAAAAGTAGACAAATCCCAAAACGACACTAAATAACAAGGAATAAAATGTCACTAGTGGCCATTGGCCTTATTACATTTCTTAAAGAAAAATAAAAGATTCCTATCTATTTGGTCCCAGAAGGACCTTCCTCAAGTTGAATGCTCTCATTGATCAGATCCTCCAGTTCGTGTAGGTTCACCAGTAAACATGCCTTTGCCAGGTGTTCACTTTCGTTTCCCTCAACGTTCTGACAGTCGGTGACTCTTTTCCTCTCTTTTCCTTCCCATTCCAGTAGACTGTATTCCAGATATTCCAACTTTTTGCTAGCTTTGGCGGTCCTCTCTTTCCACTCATTGATTTGGTCATTTGATGTAAGACTCCTCTACCAGTCTAGCAAGAGTGAGGGTATGCTAACCATACCAAAGTTGGGGACCTCGTTCTTCATTTTCTGCAAAACAAAAAGGTTAAGACCCTGCCCCTACTAGACTCGACTACTAAATATCAATAATTGGCATAAAAACATTTAGTTCTCCAAATAAATGCACAAAACGTGGTAATGTCCGTTTGGGTTTTGGGCAAAACCCAGTGGACTTTGGACAAGGCTATCTTAAAGAGTCATTATGCGGACCACATAACTGACTCGACTAAGTTTGACCATGATGCATGCACAATTAAATAGAGTAAGGTTTCTATGAGGGTTTTAGACTGGTACCCTTGAGCGGACAACTCAAGAGGGAAAGGCACGGAACCGTCGATTACACCGTTGATCGACTGGTTTTACCGCAAATACTCCTTTGCCGGATTTAAAGGGTGATAATATCGAAAGAGCGCAACCACTCATTATAAGCGTTGCTACGGTATTTGCTTGGCACAAGTGGAATATGATGTTGAATATGCAATTACAATAATCAAACAAGTTGTCACGTATTTGCACATTCATAAAGTAATATTACAACAATTCCTCAGAATTTACAATAGTATTAAAGGAAAGCGGTAAAGGAAAGCGTTAAAAGAAAAGAAAGAAACAAAGAGCCAAGTCAGTTTCATAGTAGAAGAAAGAATTAAATGCTTAAAGTCATTAAAAGAAGACACGTAAAGAAACATAAGGTCACAAATAGCATAAAATGGTAAAAGCCTACAGTATCCCCAGTAGAGTCGCCATGCTGTCACGCCCCCTTCTTCCTCGCGGAAGCGGGTTTATGACATGTGACAACTCTTTTAAATGGGTATTAAAAGAGAAGAGTTGTCACCTAATGATTAAAGTGCATTAGGACACTAAGGAGAATTTGATTTAGAAAGCCAGAGATTGGGTAAGGGCTTGAAATTATCCCAAAGGGAAGGAGTTAGGCACCCCTCAGGATCCACTTGTGTGGTTCCTGGCCATACTATAATTGTGACTTTAAGTAAGCAAGTAAGAGTTTCAAATATGAGGGGGTTTTCACATAATGGTTGCAAATAGATAAAATTAAAATAAGTGGAAGGCAAGCTGAAATTTGAGAAAAACGATTTGAAATTCTGAAAGGTAAACAACGAAATAAACAAGTAAAGGGAAGGGGGTCCTAGGTTTATAAATAATATGGATCACCCCACACAATGTCCGGTAATCGCTCCTCGACGAGGGGGTACACGTGATATTATCGCGTGGTCATCATATCCATATCTACCCTTTCCCACCCCGTTAAGATATTAAAGCGTGGAATGGTTTCGTTACTTATTGCATGCTATTACCTGCCCCAATCCTATCAGTCTCGGAGGTACTTGGGACTACTAATCCTAAAAGGGAAGGGGTATGAGGTTTCATAGTTTTAAAAGGACAAAATTCTAAGGCGACAATCAAAACATATATGTAGCAAGTATTGGGAAAGCACATAAACAGATAGAAAGGCTCAAATAGACCTCCTTAAATCAAAGAAAAGCATATAGTTTAGCATGTCTTGCATATACTGATTAAGGTCTAATCAAACTTAATAAGTTAAAGCAGGCTGATTTATCACATATTTTCAGATAAGATGTCCGAATTTGGCCTGCCCGCTGCTTGTAATTAACAAAATATGATTCAGTTATAGCTTTTATCCTAAGGCATGCCTAGGTGTTAGACGAAACCTATAGGCATAATATCTACTGGTTTCAGAAAATAAAGAAGTAAATTGATTACAGAAAGGTTGCTAGTTTTTTAACAGAATAATACAAGTTCAGCAGTTGATAATGCATTACTACCGACAGATTAAACTTAAAACGAAGTGAGGCGGTTCAGATTTGGTTGATAGTTCCTATAAGCATGCTTTCTAGGCGTTTTTGATTTTAAACATTTTACAGACATAGCAAGAGTGCAGAAATCCTATGGTATCTAAATGTTGTTAGTTATTTAAATCCTATAGACAGGTTTGTCTAGTGACGGATGCATATGCAGGATTTGAATTTCTAGTTAACTACGAGCATGGTATCTATATGAGAGATGCAGAACTTTCTTATAGACAAGGTATCTAAATAATGCAGAAGTGCAGAAAACCTTAAAGACATGGTATCTATATGAATGCATAAACCTATAGACATAGTGCCTATATAATACAGGAATTCTTATAGCCATGGTGTCTATATGCAAGTGCAGAATTCTGTAAGTAAACCTATAAGAAGGATATCTACATGGATGCAGAAATTAATAAACCTATAGGCATGTTATCTAAAGATGAGAATGCAGAAATAGGCATGGTATTTGTAGAAATTAATAAGCCTATAGGCATGATATCTACCCCTTTTTGCATACAGTCATTCCCATCCCTTTTCACTAGCCACCCCCAGTAGTTATTACAAATTACTACAGCCCAGCATGAACAAGAAAAGCAAAATTACATCAGAAATTAACAGTACAACCAAGGGGAGCCTAATTCAGACTCCATGTCTGAAATATATGAAGAACCAACTCCAAAGATCAGGATCCAAAGCCTTTCTCTCATTTAGATGTGTCGGAGTTCCCTAAGAGCCCCAAATGGACTCCGAGCAATGCTCACACCCAAATGCATTACAGGATTAAGACATAGTGCAGTGCAGAAGGGCCAGCCCTCAAGTGTCCAAGTTGAGAGGGAACTCAAGGTCCCAAGGCAAGGCTTACAGGAGGGGGGCATAACTTAGAAGCTAAGAGTGAGTGCAAGTGCAGAGTTTTGAGAAGGCGAAAGGGGAAGTGGTAAAGAAGCAAGGATAGGCTAGTGGGCATACCCAGCAACGGGAAATGCTGGCACACCCCAAAAGCCTGTTAGAACATATTGTTTTAGAGGTTAGGATCCCCTAAGTTATCAAGTTCAAACCATGAACAATAACTTGCATATTGCCATGTTTTAAACTATAACTCAAAGCACATAAAGGTAAACAGGGACAGAGATTCACAGTAGAAACAAGCAAAAGAAATTAACATGCTAGTCAAATATTTAATTCTGCAGCAGTATAAAGTAGGCATGGATACAGAAAGCTGTAAGTAAATACATTGAGGGCGACACTGAAACTTATATTAGGACATACCAGTCTCAAAGAAAACAAGTAGAAAAAGCAGTAGTCTTGTAAAAGCCAAAGTGCAAACAGGAAGTCAGAATACTAAAGTGTGAGTTCAGAAGAGATTGTGAAACCGTGAATTCTGAAGTGTAAAAGTGTTGAGTTGAAAGTGTGTCCTTTGGTAAGAAAGGGGTCGTTCACTTTTATAGTGTAGAAGGAAAGCAGAAATAAGGTAAGAGAATAGTTTGAAAAGTTGATTGCCAATCAATTACACTAAGCTTCCCTTAATTAAGGGATTCAGATTACAAACGGGTATAAACCCATTAAGGAAAGAAATTAATCATACACTTTGTGCAAAGTAGTATAATAGGGGTAAATACATAAATGTCTATTTAAGAAAAAGGTCTTGAAAGTACATGGTTTGTGCAAATAAGGCAAGGGAATCAGTTAACAGCCAAGAAATCGGAAGTCCAAAGATTTGTAGGAATGAACCTAGTCAGAAAAGGTGAAGAAAGGTTTTACTTAAGTAAAATCAACAACAATCAATTGGACCTATTAAAAGGAATTCTGAATCAATCACAAGTTGGAAAACCCTTTTGAATAAAGATTCATCACATATAAAAGCAAACAGACACATTAAACATAAGAGAAACTTATCATGCCAATCAGTAGAAGAGTCTAGTGTAGAAGAATTTTAAAAAGCTCAGAATTGTGTGCAAACAAAGAAGTTCAAACTTAGTTCATAAACTCAGAGATTAGTCTGAAAGAGTCAAGGGTTCTCAAACAGAACCCTAGTTCAATCACATGACCAAACCTCGGCAGAACCCCCAAATTCTAGGGTTTCCACCTCGAGTCAAGTATAGAGATGAGGAAGCAAGTAGTCAAAACAGGCTCAGAAATTTCTTTCAGAAACTCATGAGAAAACAAGCAACTTCAGTAGAAAGTTCAAAGCAAATAGAGTGAAGAAATTCAAAGCATAATGAGAGTAGAAGAAACAGTAGAGGAAAACATGCTTAAACGGGTTTTTTAGAAGAAACTTAAAACAAGGTTCAGTAGAAGGCTAACAAACAGACTTAAGAACTTAGTAGAGAAATACAGTAGAAGAACACAAGAACACCCGAAAAGTATAGCAAAAGAACATATAGGAAAACACAGTGAGATAAACATGTGAGAGCATGGTATAGAAACACAATAGGAAAACGAAAGATAAAAAGCACAGAAGAACATATGTGATAGAATGAAAGCATAAGAAAGCAGTAAAAGAACATGCGCGGTAAAAAGGAAACATATGAGCACAGTAGAGACAAATACACACAAAGAAAAGGAAAAGAAAAGTCAGAGAAACATTTTAAGAATTAAAGAAAACCCTAAATTGAAAAAGAAGTGATTTTTAAAGTAATTTTTGAAAGAAAGTTGGAGAAATCATTTGAAAACTCGAATAGAGCATAGACGTATAACAGATATAAGAAAAAAATCGGAGAAAAACCTTGAATAGTTATGGTTTCAGAGGAACCCTAAAATGAGAAAGGCTTTGAAAAGGTCCGATCTGAGTCGGAGAAGTCAGAACCAGGCTCAAAATACCATTGTACACCAGAGCAAGGCTGGAGATGGCCGTAGAACCTTGGATCGACGAAGATCTGAGTGGAAACCTTTGAGGTCAGACCTAGAACCTCCAAGTACCAGATGTATAAGAGAAAGGAGGGGTGAGTGTAGGGCACCCATGGCCTGAGAAGCCATGGATTTCGGTGGTTTTGAGGTTCAAGACGGTAGGAGGCGATGTGACAACCTGGCCAGTTGTCTCATGAGTTACCGCTTTGTTTTCCCCCATTTATGCTTCTTTATGCTTTGTTATCTGTGTTTTATGTGATCAAGTTGATTAGTCTGTGTTCGGAGAGGATTTGGTAAGGAATGAGACACTTAGTCTCTTTTAAGAAGGTTTAATTTGGAAAAAGTCAACAGGATGTTGACTATTGTGTTAAAGAGCTTGGATGTGAGTTCTGATGGTTCGTTTAGCTTTGGAAGGTGATTTGTGACATAAGAGTGTGATCGGAATGGGTTTTGGAGGTCCAGAGTAAAATTAGGCTTGCATTGGCGAAGTTGATATTTTGGCGATTTCCGGTTGATCGGCGAGATTTTGATCTGGGGGTCAGAATAGAATTTCCAAGAGTTTATGTAGCTTCGTTATGTCATTTGGGATGTGTGTGCAAAATTTCAGGTCATTCAGACAAGTTTTGGTTAGGTTTTTGATCGAAAACGTATTTCGGAAGATTTCTCAAAAATTAGGCTTGAATACGATGTGTTTTGAGTAATTGATGTTGTTTGAGGTGCTTTGATGATTGGAACAAGTTTGAATAAGGTATTGGGTCATGTTGGTGCTTTTGGTTGAGGTCCCGGGGGCCTCTGGGTGAATTCGGATGGTTAACGGGAAGATTTTGGACTTAAGATATTTTAGAAGATTATTGCTTCTGGTATTTCCGCACCTGCGGTTCGGGGACCGCATGTTCGGCATCGCATGTGCGAAGGGATTTCTGCAGATGCAGATTTGAGGAGAGAGGTCAGAAACCGCAGATGCGTAATAGGGACCGCACATGCGGACCCGCACATGCGGACCCGCACATGCGGCAGTGTACCGCAGATGCAGTTTTGGATCGTCAAGTGGATTCCGCAGATTGGGAGAAAATGATCGCAGAAGCGGTACCGCAGGAGCAGTGGTGGGGTCGCAGATGCGAAAACCCCCGGGCAGAATGTTTTAAGTTATTTCATCCGCGATTTTGGGTCATTTTTCCTCCATAGTTGGTCCTTTTGAGAGCTTTTTGAAGGAAATCGAAGAGGGATTCAAGAAGAAACGTTTGCAGGTAAGACTTTCGAACCTAATACTCAAATCTATTGTAAAATCCACCTAGAAAATCATGAAACTTAATCTAAAAATGGAAGAACTAGGGCTTGGGATTTTCAATCTTTGATTGGGGATTTGGAGGACCATTTGGGGTCGGATTTGGGAACTTTTGATATGTATGAACTCATAGGGTGACAAGGAATCTAATGATATGAAAATTTCTGAGTTTCGAGAAGTGGGCCTGGGGCTCGGGTTTTGCTAATTTTGGGATTTTCGATATTTTTTGATTGTTTTCGCTTGGGCTTTGTCCCTTAGCATATTATGATGTATTTGTTCTGATTTTGGATAGATTCGGCGTGTGTAGAGGCCGATTCGAGGGGCAAAGGCATCGCGAGTTAGAGTTGTAGCCGGTTCGAAGTGAGTAATGATTGTAAATGATATTCTGAGGGTTTGAAACCCCGGATTGCATATCGTAGTGTTATATTAAGGTGATACACGCACTGATAATGAGCGTGGGGTTGTTTACTATTGGGGATTGTAACTTGGTCCGTCCCGATTGATGATTTTACTGTGTATTTGACTGAAACCTGTTTGTTAGCATCATGATTGGACTGATTGCCATATTTGGGCTTCGTGCCAACTATTTGAACCCTCCGGGGATTTTTATCACTATTTCCTCATTTTTTTGACTTATTACTTGAACTCAGTTCTGTTGATATTTACTGTTTTACAAACTCAGCCAATGTTACTCATATTTGAAACTTAAATGATATTTCTAAATGATGTTTTAGGCTGAAAACTACTGTTTTACTAATGCCCGAGGGGTTTGTGATGATTTTCGGACTAAGTGAGGCCAAGAGCCATATGTGAGGATATGCTGAGTGATATGAGGCCGAGAGCCTAAGATACTTTTACACGCCACGAGGTGGTTTGAGTGATGTGAGGCCGAGTGGCGAGTAATGTGAGGCCGAGTGCCGAGAGATGATGCCACAAGGTGGCTTGATATAGCGCTTGGGCCGTAAGGGGTCCCTCCGGAGTCTGCACACCCACAGTGAGCACGGGGACCCATCATGATCTGAGAGTAAGCCCGAGGGGCTAATATTGTTCTGAGAGTGAGCCCGAGGGGCTGATATTATTCTGAGAGTTAGCCCGAGGGGCTGGTACTGTTCTGAGAGATTGCCTGAGGGGCTAAACTTTATGTGTTCATCTTTCATATTTACTTGGCATTTTACCTGTTATACTATGGTATTTGTGCCCGAGGGGCGGATGTTCTATGCTTATCGGCACTAACTATTTGCATTCATTTGCGTAACTGTTGAAAAAGTCATTTTTGAAAGAGGGTTTTAAATTGAGCTAAGATATTTCTAAAGATTTCACAGCTTCATTGCTTTTCTCAAAGGTTTTACACTACTTCTATACAACATGTTGGTTTGCCTTACGTGATTTCTTACTACTCAGTTGTTATTTACCTTTATTACTCACTGAGTTGGAGTACTCAGTTTACTCCCTAAACCTTGTGTGCAGATGCAGGTATTTATACACCCGGTAGTGGGTTTTGGCTAATCGGTGGTTGAGTTATCGGAGTTTAAAAGGGTGGCTGCCAACGTTCGCAGCACCGTTTTCTCTCCCTTTTTGCTCATCAATCCTGTTTTTGTATATTTCAGACCTTGTAGTTGCATTTATACTCTAATAGATGCTAGTGTCTTGTGACACCCCAGTTAGGGCTGTGTCGGGTTGGGTTTCCGTTTTGTTATCTCTATTTCCGCTAAATATTGCTATTGAATCATGTTTGAAGTATCTTTATGTTATTTAACTATTTAAGAGGGTGAATTGTGTAAATTGGCTGGCCTTGTCTTCATGAGAGGCGCCAGCACGACCGGGTTCGGGGTTAGGGTCATGACAAGTTGGTATCAGAGCCTAGGTTACATAGGTCTCACGAGTCATGAGCAGGTTTAGTAGAGTCTCGCGGATCGGTATGGAGACGTCTGTATTTATCCTCGAAAGGCTGCAGAACCTTTAGGAAAAACTTTACATTCTTGAATTCTTATCGTGCGTCCTTGATTCAGCTTGGAAAATAACTCTTGAAATTCCTTCCACGTGTTCGCATGCGCGCATGAACACTCAGTATCAGATGTGCCTCGATGGCTTGTGATTCCCTGGTCGAGGGGCGAGATGTGATCTCTGTGAGTTTGATGTTGGGCCAGTCTGAAGGACTTGAGGCCGGATCTTTGCCTATGGCTTGAGCAACGAGGTGCTAATTGTGTGAGCAAGTGTTTTGAACTTATATGTTCAGTATTGTCCCTATTAGTGGAAGTGACGGCTGGATAACTATGTGATGAGTATGTTAGTACTGCGAGAAGTATACATATGATTCGGAAGCGGCGAGAGGGGTCTGCTGGATGATAGAAGAATTTTAGGTGCTTGAATTCCATCGTGATTCGAGGTGTAGCCCGAGTTTTGGGCGTGTGAAGAATCTTTTCATGTCTCCTAGTTGGGAGTGGATTAGATTTCACGTTGCGGTATGAGTTCAGACTCAGGAAGACTAAGTGACTGCGCAATGGCAATGACGGTAGAAAGTATACATAAAAGTTAGTTTAAGGCGAAGCAGGTGGGTTATCTCCTGCGAGTGTTCTGGAGTTGTGTGATCTTTATATTATCTGTTAGAAGATCCCATTTATAAGTGAAACATATGTGGGAATTTAATTTGGGTCGCTTAAGAGAGTGGGTCCAATTGCTACGAGAGTAAATGCAACATTTGTAGAAGATATGAAGTACCAGATGGTCTGTGTTCCATGAGCTTATGAAGGATTGTGTTAATCTCACTATGGTATTATGGCAGCAATAGAGTATATGCGTTATGAGTTATTGTATGTGTTTTGATCTATAGCTTCGGGCAAGTGGGGGAGTCTGCTATTGATTAGTTAATTGCACGTTTATGGCTATTATTGGTCCCAGTTTGAGGTGTTCGGGCGAATCAGTTATGGCCTATGGGGATTGAGACCGAGGATGGCTCAAGTAAAGGAAAAAAATTCTTAACAAGGTATATAGTATGCTTCATAAGTGTGTAAGAATCACGGAATGTCTTGAATTGTTATTGGTAAAGGATGTTTGGTGCATAGAGCAGGAAGTTTCTTGGTTGTAATGGAATGATTTCACATTCTGCGATGTTGGAGTGCTAATGAGGCACAGATTGATCGGTTCGTTTGATCAGACTAATTGCAATTTGAGTAGAGTGAATAACCCGTGGGAGTGGTTCTAATGTGTCCAAGATTCTACATGTAACAATAGGGTAAGTTAAAGTTGTATATGTGGTTAGAGACTGAGTTTTCATTGGAAGATGTCAAGACTTGTGGTGTTTTCTATATTAATTGTGGTATTCTATGTATTAGTATCAGGAGGTAACGAATTTAGATTCGCAGGAAGTTCTTTAGAGTAAAGTATTATGGAATGTGGTGCTTCTGGGAATATTTGAGAGAGTATTCAGCGACTTATGTGTCTTAGACAGTGTGGTTTTATGCTTGGGTCTCGTGTGGTATGCCTGGGTTGAGGAATTATGGTGTTACAGCAAAAGAGAATATCAAGTTGAAGATGAATCAGAAGGAAATTTAGATAGATAGAGTAGCTTGATAGTAGACCGAATCGGTATGGTAAGGATATGATTAATTCCTTGTATGTGTTCGAGGTAATAAGTTCTTTCAGGTATTTTGCAGCAATGCTCTTAAGTTTTGATGGCTTGCTTAGCTTGGTCAAGTTAGAAGGATTCAGTCCTGGCAGGTCTGATTTGTGCAAAGGGGACTTAGAGAGTTCTTGATGGTTTTTACCGCGGTTTGGAGATGTATATTTTCTATGGGCATCTGGAGCAGGGGATGTATAGTGATTTTCTTCTAGATGGGGCCGATGGAATGTTCTTGACTAGTTGAGTACGTAGATGTATGTGGCTCAGAAGGGAGATGAAGTTCTCATGTTATCCTAGGATGGTATGGTATATACGGTATGTTGTGGGGGATCGAGACTTGCGTGTGTAAGATTACAGTTCAGTGCTGAAAGGAAGTTCATAAAACTCTTAGGAAGCGTGTAGCCTTAGATAATTAAAGAAATGGTACTGCTAATTGGAAGTGATTTGACGAGAGGATATGTTTCAGAAAAAGGGCAATGTGATTAAGTTGATGGCACTTTAGTAGTATTGCGGCACTTTCTGGCTAGATCGACTGCTGATATTTGAGTTTGCTTGGTGGTACTGAAGAATTTTTGAGTACCACTCGTGAAATGATTGGGTATTTGAGGTGTTTCATGGATTCAGACGGCGAAATTGGGATTGGATATAGTGATTCATGTGCCGTGTGGATTTGGAGACGGAAGTTCGCAGATTCAGGTTATGTTGTGGATATAGATCATGTGTATCGGCATTGTTTAGCGACTATCGGGATTTGGAGGCCGGAGTGGATCTTTCGTTGCTTGTTATGTTAGATATTGGATGTGATATTGGGGTTTAGACTGGTGGTCTCCGTGTTGGGTTATTCTGGACTATTGCGCTACGGGCAATGCCGGAAATTCCACGGGTTGAGTGGCAAGGTGAGTCAGAGTATGTCGTGGATGAGTGGTTTTATATTTCGAAGACTCAGCGGACGGCTGGGAATGATTTTTCTTTCTTATTTGGACTCGTGTGATGGGTGCCAGTGCTGAGGCTCCTCATATTGATTCAATTCCGGTGGTGAGAGACTTTTCGGACGTGGTTCTTATGGCCGGGCATGCCACCGGGCAAGGTTGTCGATTTCGGTATTGATTTGGTGTCGGGCACCGTATCGTATGGCACCAACAGGAGTTATAGTACTGGAAGGAGAAACTTCAGGCTCCCTTGGTAAGGAGTTTGTTGGCAGGCCAATGTGGATGCACGTTCTAGCTTGAGTTGGCTTGGTTGGCTCCGAATTGTATTGTTGAGGGATAGGTCGATTCGACTGTTATTGAGCTTATTAGTAATCTGGGGAGGTCTATGAATTACCTTTCTCTGTTGCGAGATGTTTGATTTGTTGGTTATGGGCACATATGGTGCGGTTCTATTGGGGTTCATAGTCGAAGTCGAGCGGAAAGGGTAATTGGGTGTTGCTCGGTGAATGGCATATCAGTTATGTCCTATCGGGTTTGCGTGGTATATGTTATTTGCTTCACCGTGGGTGTAATGAATTTGCTTTGGTTCCAGACATCAAATTGTGCGTGGTTGTCACTTTCGAGCATAGTGACTTGGGGTGTTTTATGTGAAGCAGTGTTTGATAGGATCGCGCGTTGCAGCGAAACTATGTGGAGATATGATTAGATTCGTGTGTTCTATTCTATGATGTGAGACAGGTTCTCAGCCTTGTGTTGTGGTGGTACTGGTGAGCTTGAGGTACATCCCTTCCATTTGAGTTATTTCATGATTTGAGTAAGTTCGGATTGTGGTGCATGGATTGCATAAGTTGTGACTTAAGCCTGTATTGATATGTCGTTTCGCTAGAGTAGTGTGTTAGATTAGAGGAGATCATTGGGATCATTAATGAATACGAACGGATTCGATTTCAGCATGTTGGAAGGATAATATCGAGGTCCGGCTAGGAAATTTGCTATGGTATTTGTCAAAGGAGAAGTGGCTTCTTGAATAGTTGATCTGAGAAATGGTTATGGTTTGTTGCGTTTCATTTATCGTTGGCAGTATATGAAAGTGCTGAAATAAGACTTTAGTTGATAAGAGGTTTTCTACCAGTATTCGTTTTTGTGGGCAGCTGCTGTGAATAGAAGTTATCGCTACGAGTGTTTGAGTTATGTGGTATATAAAGTGATTGCACTTGAGATTGCAAGTATGGGTGATTACAGCTTGTTCGGGCTTATTCTGAAAAATAGGTGTGAGATTCTGATCTTGTGAATGATTTTAGAAATGGAAATGTGGTTCTAAGGCTTATGGGCTAGGTTGGAATGTGGAAATGCAATTTCATTGTGTTATCGGACCTATATGAGGTAGGGTGACGTGGGCTCACCCCCGGGTATATGCATGATAAGGTTATTCAGCACTTGGTTGGCTTTTAGAACAACTCTGGGCACGTTCGAGGACGAACGTTTGTTTAAGTTGGGGAGGATGTGACGACCCGGCAAGTCGTCTCATGAGTTACCGCTCTGTTTTCCCCCATTTCTTCTTCTTTATGCTCCGTTATCCATGTTTTATGTGATCAAGTTGATTAGTCTATGTTCGGAGAGGATTTGGTAAGGAATAAGACACTTAGTCTCTTTTAAGAAGGTTTGATTTGGAAAAAGTCAACTGGATGTTGACTATTGTGTTAGACAGCTCGGATGTGAGTTCCGATGGTTCGGTTAGCTTCGGGAGGTGATTTGTGACATATGAGTGTGATCGGAATGAGTTTTGGAGGTCCGTAGTAGAATTAGGCTTGCATTGGCGAAGTTGATATTTTGGCGATTTCCGGTTGATAGGCGAGATTTTGATCTGGGGGTCAAAATAGAATTTTCAAGAGTTTCAGTAGCTTTGTTATGTCATTTGGGATGTGTGTGCAAAATTTCAGGTCATTCAGACATGTTTTGGTTAGGTATTTTATCGAAAACGTATTTTGGAAGATTTCTAAAAAATTAGGCTTGAATCCGATGTGTTTTGAGTAATTTGATGTTGTTTAAGGTGCTTTGATGATTAGAACAAGTTTGAATAAGGTATTGGGTCATGTTGGTGCTTTTGGTTGAGGTCTCGGGGGCCTCGGGGTGAATTCAGATGGTTAACGGGAAGATTTTGGACTTAAGATATTTCAGAAGATTGTTGCTTCTGGTATTTCCGCACCTGCTGTTTGGGGACCGCAGGTGCGGCATCGCATGTGCGAAGGGATTTCCGCAGATGCAGATTTGAGGAGAGAGGTCAGAAAACGCAGATGCGGAATAGTGATCGCACATGCGAACCCGCACATGCGGCAGTGTACTGCTGATGCAGTTTTGGATCGTCAAGTGGATTCCGCAGATGGGGAGAAAATGATCGTAGAAGCGGTACCGCAGGAGCGGTGGTGGGGTGACCAGGAATCTAATGATATGAAAATTTCTAAGTTTCGAGAAGTTTTCCTGGGGCTCGGTTTTTGCTAATTTTTGGGATTTTCGATATTTTCGATTGTTTTAGCTTGGTCCCTTAGCATATTGTGATGTATTCGTTCTGATTTTGGATAGATTCGGCGTGTGTGGAGGCCGATTCGAGGGGCAAAGGTGTCGCGAGTTAGAGTTGTAGTCGGTTTGAGGTGAGTAATGATTGTAAATGATACTCTGAGGGTTTGAAACCCTGGATTTCATATCGTAGTGTTATATTGAGGTAAAACATGCGCTGATAATGAGCGTGGAGTTGTTTACTATTGGGGATTGTGACTTGGTCCATCCCGATTGATGATTTTACTGCGTATTTGACTGAAACCTATTTGTTAGCATCATGATTGGGCTGATTGCCATATTTGGGCTTCGTGCCAACTATTTGAACCCTCCGGGGATTTTTATCACTATTTCCTCATTGTTTTGACTTATTACTTGAACTCAGTTCTGTTGATATTTACTGTTTTACAAACTCAGCCAATGTTACTCATATGTGAAACTTAAATGATATTTCTAAATGATGTTTTAGGCTGAAAACTACAGTTTTACTAATGCCCGATGGGCTTGTGATGATTTTCGGACTAAGTGAGGCCGAGTGCCATATGTAAGGATATGCTGAGTGATATGAGACCGAGAGCCTGAGATAGTTTTATACGCCACGAGGTGGCTTGAGTGATGTGAGGCCGAGTGCCGAGTGATGTGAGGCTGAGTGCCGAGAGATGATGCCACAAGGTGGCTTGATATAGCGCTTGGGCCGTAAGGGGCCCCTCCGGAGTTTGCACAGTCACAGTAAGCGCGGGGACCCATCATGATCTGAGAGTGAGCCCGAGGGGCTGATATTGTTCTGAGAGTGAGCCCGAGGGGCTAATATTATTCTAAGAGTGAGCCCGAGGGGCTGGTACTGTTCTGAGAGATTGACTGAGGGGCTACCCTTTATGTGTTCATCTTTCATATTTACTTGGTATTTTACATGTTATACTGTGGTATTTGTGCCCGAGGGGCGGATGTTCTGTGCTTATCGGCACTAACTGTTAGCATTCATTTGCGTAACTGTTGAAAAAGTTATTTTCGAAAGAGGGTTTTAAATTGAGCTAAGATGTTTCTAAAGATTTCACAGCTTCATTGCCTTTCTCAAAGGTTTTACACTACTTCTATACAACATGTTGGTTTGCCTTACGTGATTTCTTACTGCTCAGTTGTTATTTACCTTTATTACTCACTGAGTTGGAGTACTCAGTTTACTCTCTGAACCTTGTGTGTAGATGCAGGTATTTATACACCCGGTAGTGGGTTTTGGCTAATCGGTGGTTGAGTTATCGGAGTTTAAAAGGGTGGCTGCCAACGTTCGCAGCACCGTTTTCTCTCCCTTTTTGCTCATCAGTCCTGTTTTTGTATATTTTAGACCTTGTGGTTGCATTTATACTCTAATGCTCGTGTCTTGTGACACCCCGATTAGGGCTGTGTTGGGTTGGGTTTCCGTTTTGTTATCTCTATTTCTGCTAAATATTGCTATTGAATCATGTTTGAAGTATCTTTATGTTATTTAACTGTTTAAGATGGTGCATTGTGTAAATTGGCTAGCCTTGTCTTCATGAGAGGCTCCATCACGACCGGGTTCGGGGTTAGGGTCATGACAAGTTGGTATCAGAGCCTAGGTTACCTAGGTCTCACGGGTCATAAGCAGGTTTAGTAGAGTCTCGCGGATCGGTATGGAAACGTCTGTATTTATCCTCGAGAGGCTGCAGAACCTTTAGGAAAAACTTCACATTCTTGAATTCTTATCGTGCGTCCTTGATTCAGCTTGAAAAGTAACTCTTGAAATTCCTTCCATGTGTTCGCATGCGCGCATGAGCACTCAGTATCAGATGTGCCTTGATGGCTTGTGATTCCCTGGTCGAGGGGCGAGATGTGATCTCTGTGAGTTTGATGTTGGGCCAGTCTGAAGGACTTGAGGCTGGATCTTTGCCTATGGCTTGAGCACCGAGGTGCTAATTGTGTGAGCAAGTGTTTTGAACTTATATGTTCATTATTGTCCCTATTATTGGAAGTGACGGCTGGATAACTATATGATGAGTATGTTAGTACTGCGAGAAATATCCATATTATTCAGAAGCGGTGAGAGGGGTCTGCTGGATGATAGAAGAACTATTAGGTGCTTGAATTCCATCGTGATTCGAGGTGTAGCCCGAGTTATGGGCGTGTGAAGAATCTTTTCATGTCTCCTAGTTGGGAGTGGAATAGATTTCATGTTGCGATATGAGTTCAGACTCAAGAAGACTAAGTGACTGCGCAATGCCTATGACGGTAGAAGGTATACATAAAAGTTAGTTTAAGGCGAAGCAGGTGGGTTATCTCCTGCGAGTGTTCTGGAGTTGTGTGATATTTATGTTGTCTATTAGAAGATCTCATTTACAAGTGAAACATATGTGGCAATTTAATTTAGGTCGCTTAAGAGAGTGGGTTCAATTATTAAGAGAGTAAATGCAAGATTTGTAGAAGATATGAAGTACCAGATGGTCTGTGTTCCATGAGCTTATGAAGGATTAATTTAATCTCACTATGGTATTATGGCAACAATAGAGTATATGCATTTTGAGTTATTGTGTGTGTTTTGATTTATAGCTTCGGGCAAGTAGGGGAGTCTGCTATTGATTAGTTGATTACACGTTTATGTGCTATGTTGGTCCCAGTTCGAGGTGTACGGACGAATCAGTTATGGCCTATGGGGATTGAGACCGAGGATGGCTCAAGTAAAGGAAAAAAATTCTTAACAAGTATATAGTATGCTTCATAAGTGTGTAAGAATCACGGAATGTCTTGAATAGTTATTGGTAAAGGATGCTCGGTGCATAGAGCAGGAAGTTGCTTGGTTGTAATGGAATGATTTCACATTCTGCGATGTCAGAGTGCTAATGAGGCACAGGTTGATTGGTTCGTTTGATCAGACTAATTGCAGCTTGAGTAGAGTGAATAACCCGTGGGAGTGGTTCTAATGTGTCCAAGATTCTACATGTAACAATAGGGTAAGTTAAAGTTGTATATGTGGTTAGAGACTGAGTTTTCATTGGAAGATGTCAAGACTTGTGGTGTTTTCTATATTAATTGTGGTATTCTATGTATTAGTATCAGGAGGTAACAGATTTAGATTCGCAGGAAGTTCTTTAGAGTAAAGTATTCTGGAATGTGGTGCTTCTGGGAATATTTGAGAGAGTATTCAGCGGCTTATGGGTCTTAGACAGTGTGGTTTTATGCTTAGGTCTCGTGTGGTATGCCTGGGTTGAGGAATTTTGGTGCTACAGCAAGAGAGAATATCAAGTTGAAGATGAATCAGAAGGAAATTTAGATAGATGGAGTAGCTTGATAGTAGACCGAATCGGTATGGTAAAGATATGATTAATTCCTTGTGTGTGTTCGAGGTAATAAGTTCTTTCAGGTATTTTACTGCAATGCTCTTAAATTTTGATGGCTTGCTTAGCTTGGTCAAGTTAGAAGGATTCAGTCCTGGCAGGTCTGATTTGTGCAAAGGGGACTCGGAGAGTTCTTGATAGTTTTTACCGCGGTTTGGAGATGTATATTTTCTATGGGCATGCAGAACAGGGGATGTATAGTGATTTTCTTCTAGATGGGACCGATGGAATGTTCTTGACTAGTTGAGTGCGTAGATGTATGTGGCTCGGAAGGGAGATGAAGTTCTCATGTTATCCTAGGATGGTATGGTATATGCGGTATGTTGTGGGGGATCGAGACTTGCGTGTGTAAGGTTACAGTTCAGTGCTGAAAGGAAGTTCATAAAACTCTTAGGAAGCGGGTAGCCTCCGATAATTAAAGAAATGGTACTGCTAATTGGAAGTGATTTGACGAGAGGATATGTTTCAGAAAAAGGGCAATGTGATTAAGTTGATGGCACTTTATTAGTATTGCAACACTTTTTGGCTAGATCGACTGCTGATATTCGAGTTTGCTTGGTGGTACAGAAGAATTTTTGAGTATCACTCGTGAAATGATTGGGTATTTGAGGTGTGTCATGGATTCAGACGGCAAAATTGGGATTGGATATGGTGATTCATGTGCCGTGTGTATTTGGAGACGGAAGTTCCCAGATTCAGGCTATGTTGTGGGTGTAGATCATGTGTATTGGCATTGTTTAGTGACTATCGGGAATTGGAGGCCCGGGTGGATCTTTCGTTGTTTGGTATGTTAGATATTGGATGTGATATTGAGGTTTAGACTGGTGGTCTCCGTGTTGGGTTATTCTAGACTATTGCGCTACAGGCTATGCCGGAAATGCCACAGGTTGAGTGGCGAGGTGAGTCGGAGTATGTCCTTGATGAGTGGTTTTATATTTCGAAGATTCAGCGGACGACTGGGAATGATTTTTCTTTCTTATTTGGACTTGCGTGATGGGTGCCAGTGCTGAGGCTCCTCATATTGATTCAATTCCGGTGGTGAGAGACTTTTTGGACGCGTTTCTTGTGGTCGGGTATGCCGCAGGGCAAGGTTGTCGATTTCGGTATTGATTTGGTGCCGGGCACCGTATCGTATGGCACCAACAGGAGTTATAGTACTGGAAGGAGCAACTTCAGGCTCCCTTGGTAAGGAGTTCGTTGGCAGGCCAATGTGGATGCGCGTTCTAGCTTGAGTCGGCTTGGTTGGCCCCAAATTGTATTGTTGAGGGATAGGTCGATTCGACTGTTATTGAGCTTATTAGCAATCTGGGAGGTCTATGAATTACCTTTCTCTGTTGCGAGATGTATGATTTGTTGGTTATGGGCACATATGGTGCGGTTCTATTGGGGTTCATAGTCGAAGTCGAGCGGGAAGGGTAATTGGGTGTTGCTCGGTGAATGGCGTATTGGTTATGTCCTATCGGGTTTGCGTGGTATATGTTATTTGCTCACCGTGGGTGTAATGAATTTGCTTTGGTTCCAGACATCAAATTGTGCGTGGTTGTCACTTTCGAGCATAGTGACTTGGGGTGTTTTATGTGGAGTAGTGTTTGATAGGATCGCGCGTTGTAGCGAAGCTTTGTGGAGATATGTCCTTGCAGGTTAGATTCGTGTGTTCTATTCTATGATGTGAGACGGGTTCTCAGCCTTGTGTTGTGGTGGTACTGGTGAGCTTGAGGTACAGCCCTTCCATTTGAGTTATTTCATGATTTGAGTAAGTTCGGATTGTGGTGCATGGATTGCATAAGTTGTGACTTAAGCCTGTATTGATGTGTCGTGTCGCTAGAGTAGTGTGTTGGATTAGAGGAGATCATTGGGATCACTAATGAATACGAACGGATTCAATTTCAGCATGTTGGAAGGATAATATCGAGGTCCACACATCGGACCTATATGAGGTAGGGTGACGTGGGCTCACCCCTGGGTATATGCATGATAAGGTTATTCAGCACTTGGTTGGCTTTTAGAACAACTCTGGGCACGTTCGAGGACGAACGTTTGTTTAAGTTGGGGAGGATGTGACGACCCAGCCAGTCGTCTCATGAGTTACCGCTCTGTTTTCCCCCATTTCTTCTTTTTTATGCTCTGTTATCCGTGTTTTATGTGATCAAGTTGATTAGTCTGTGTTCGGAGAGGATTTGGTAAGGAATAAGACACCTAGTCTCTTTTAAGAAGGTTTGATTTGGAAAAGTCAACTGGATGTTGACTATTGTGTTAGAGAGCTCGGATGTGAGTTCTGATAGTTCGGTTAGCTTCGGGAGGTGATATGTGACATAGGAGTGTGATCGGAATGGGTTTTGGAGGTCCGGAGTAGAATTAGGCTTGCATTGGCGAAGTTGATATTTTGGCGATTTCCGGTTAATAGGCGAGATTTTGATCCGGGGGTCAGAATGGAATTTCCAAGAGTTGCAGTAGCTTTGTTATGTGATTTGGGATGTGTGTGCAAAATTTCAGGTCATTCAGACATGTTTTGGTTTGGTTTTTGATCGAAAACGTATTTCGGAAGATTTCTCAAAAATTAGGCTTGAATCCGATGTGTTTTGAGTAATTTGATGTTGTTTGAGGTGCTTTGATGATTGGAACAAGTTTGAATAAGGTATTGGGTCATGTTTGTGCTTTTGGTTGAGGTCCTGGCAGCCTCGGGATGAATTCAGATGGTTAACGGGAAGATTTTGGACTTAAGATATTTCAGAAGATTGCTGCTTCTAGTATTTCCGCACCTGCGGTTTGGCGAGTCAAGTGTATTCCGCATATGGGGAGAAAATGATCGCAGAAGCGATATTGCAGGAGCGGTGGTGGGGTCGCAGATGCGAAAAACCCTGGGCAGAATATTTTAAGTTATTTCATCTGCAATTTTGGGTCATTTTTCCTCCATAGTTGGTCCTTTTGAGAACTTTTTGAAGGAAATCGAAGAGGGATTCAAGGAGAAACGTTTGGAGGTAAGATTTTCGAACCTAAAACTCGAATCTATTGTAAAATCCACCAATAAAATCATGGAACTTAAGCTAAAAATGGAAGAACTAGGGCTTGGGATTTTGAATCATTGATTGGGGATTTGGAGGACCATTTGGGGTCGGATTTGGGAACATTTGATATGTATGAACTCGTGGGGTGACAAGGAATCTAATGATGTGAAAATTTCTGAGTTTCGAGAAGTGGGCCCAGGGCTCGGGTTTTGCTAATTTCAGGATTTTCGATATTTTTCGATTGTTTTTGCTTGGGCTTTGCTCCCTTAGCATATTGTGATATATTCGTTCTGATTTTGGATAGATTCGACGTGCGTGGAGGTTGATTCGAGAGGCAAAGTCATCGCAAGCTAGAGTTGTAGCCGGTTCAAGGTGAGTAATGATTGTAAATGATACTCTGAGGGTTTGAAACCCTGGATTGCACATCGTAGTGCTATATTGAGGTGAGACACGCGCTAATAATGAGCGTGGGCTTTGTTTACTATTGGGGATTGTGACTTGGTCCGTCCTCATTGTTTTGACTTATTACTTGAACTCAGTCCTATTGATATTTACTATTTTAGAAACTCAGCCACTGTTACTCATATTTGAAACTTAAATGATATTTCTAAATGATGTTTTGGGCTGAGAACTACTTTTTACTAATGCCCGAGGGGCTTGTGATGATTTTCGGATTGAGTGAGGTCGAGGGCCATATGTGAGGATATACTGAGTGATATGAGGCCGAGGGACTGAGATACTTTTATACGCCACGAGGTGGATTGAGTGATGTGAGGCCAAGTGCCGAGTGATGTGAGGCCGAGTGCCGAGAGATGATGCCACGAGGTGGCTTGATATAGCGCTTGGGCCGTAAGGGGCCCCTCCGGAGTCTGCACACCCACAGTGAGCGCGGGTACCCATCATGATCTGAGAGTGAGCCCGAGGGGCTGGTACTATTCTGAGAGATGGCCCGAGGGGAAAACCTTTATGTGTTCATCTTTCATATTTACTTGGCATTTTACCTGTTATACTGTAATATTTGTGCCCGAGGGGCGGATGTTCTGTGCTTATCGGCACTAACTGTTTGCATTCATTTGAGTAACTGTTGAAAAAGTCATTTTCGAAAGAGGGTTTTAAATTGAGCTAAGATGTTTCTAAAGATTTCACAGCTGCATTGCTTTTCTCAATGGTTTTACACTGTTTCTATATAGCATGTTGGTTTGCCTTACGTGATTTCTTACTGCTCAGTTGTTATTTACCTTTATTACTCACTGAGTTGAAGTACTCACTTTACTCCTTAGACCTTGTGTGTAGATGCATGTATTTATACACCCGGTGGTGGGTTTTGGCTAATCGGTGGTAGAGTTATTGGAGTTTAGCAAGGTGGCTGCCATCATTCGCAGCACCGTTTTCTCTCCCTTTTTGCTCCTCGGTCCTGTTTTTGTATATTTCAGACCTTGTAGTTGCATTTACACTCTAATAGATGCTCGTGTCTTGTGACACCCCAGTTAGGGCTGTGTTGGGTTGGGTTTCCGTTTTGTTATCTCTATTTCTGCTAAATATTGCTCTTGAATCATGTTTGATGTATCTTTATGTTATTTAACTATTTAAGAGGGTGAATTGTGTAAATTGGCTGGCCTTGTCATCACGAGAGGCGCCATCACGACCGGGTTTGGGGTTAGGGTCGTGACAGGCGATTAGGGTTTTGAGAACATTCGAGAGAGTTTGAGGGAGTGGAGCGTTTAGAGGCGGCTGATAGAAGAGAAATGAGGGGATTAGGGTAGTCGTTTGGATTAAAAAAGGCAAGAATGGGTAGGGGTCGTTGATCTCAAAGATCAACGGCCGGGATAAGAGGGGGTCTGGGTCGGTAGATTTTAATTGGGTCAGGGGCGGGTTAAATTGAATTGGGCTGGTCCGTTTAAAAAATGAAAATGGGGTTTAATTGGGGGCTGATTTTAGGCCAAAATTGAAATAGTTAGGGCTAGATTTTAAATAGCCACTTTTTCCCTTTTTATTTTGTAAAAAAAAAGTAAAATGATTTCTGAAACAAATTAAAAATACTAAATTAATTAATAATACCCAAATATTAAATTAAAAAACACTGGAATCAATTTTGTAATCGTAAACACAATTAAATCTTAAAATAGGCTAAAATTGTAATTATATGCAATTTAGCTTATAAAATACCAAATAAATTTGTAAAAATTACCATAGCTATGTTTTGGAATAAATATGAGGATAAAATAAGTTATTCACCAAAATGACAATTTTGGGAATAATTATTGGTTTTTGTATTGTTAAAATAGGGCAATAAATTGATTTAAAAAATCTTTTAAAAATTAGAAAAAATACTAAAATATTTGGACATACTTATATATGCATATATATGCTATTTTGAAAGTATTTTGCATATAAAAATACATAGGAAAAAATTGGGTATCAACAAACAACTCATTTCCTTTTGGGAATTGGGCATTTGAAGAGTCACCACCTAACGGATTAAGGTGCGTTGGGACACCTAGAGAGATTAACTCATGTACTAGTTTGCATGACCAGCGATTAGGGTAAGGGATCGAAATAATCTTGAGGGGCAGGTGTTAGGCACCCCTCGCGGTCCACAACAGTGGGTCTCAGCCGAACTTAAACTATGTGAATTAGTCATGTTACAAGTAAACAATTTCAACACGTATTCGCAAATAAAGGCATGTTTTCACATTCTAAACACATATATGATTCAGGTAATGGAGGCAAGGGAGAGGCTTGAGCAACTTGCACGTGTATATGTAAAGAAAAGGAAGTTTATAAAATTTAAACACATAGGAATTAGGAAAGGGAAGTCCTAGGTTGATTAGCTTACAGGATCACACCCATGCAATGCCCGGTAATTACTCCTCAATGAGGGGATACACGTGACATTAGCGCGCAGTCATCATATCATTTTTACTACCCATTACCCTCCCCTTAGTGGTTATAAGCGAGTTTAGTTAACGACCTCTAAGGTGCTACTACCCGTCCCTTCCTTATGGTCCTGGAGGAATTTGGGACCTCTAAATCTGAACGGTTCTAGATAGCCCAAAGTTTATAAAAAGGTAAAAATCTAGGCGACAGGGAAATAACATATAGGACAAGAAAATAGAGACAAACAGTTAGAAAGCTCACATTTACCTCGCATGTATATATAGACAATCAAATAACATGTCTAAAACATAGATTTTCAAAAGAAGTTCAGAAATCCTAAGAAAATGATATCTAAATGGACATCACGAAAATAGAACATGCAGTGTTTTTCTTTAGGGAAGTGGCAGGATCCTAACCAGTTTACCTACTGGTTTTACAACTTGTTAATCCTGGATAATTTCACATATAAATAGAACTGGTTTCACAATTATTTAACGCCCTAAGACTTGCCTAAGTGCGTATATGCAGTTATATTTCTAAGGAGACATTTTTTTAAAAGTCCTTTATCCTATAGGCATGATTTCTAGTTAAAACTAACTTTAGATCCTATATGCATGATTTCTACAATCAATGCTGATTTTAAATCCTATAAGCATGATTTCAAAAGGGACAAAAATTTGAATATATGCCGTAATGAGAACTGAACCTTATTTATTTTATTCCCTATAGGTATGGGATCTAATCATGTGAAGTAAAGCAGACAGAACCTATTTCAACCAAAGCAAACCTTATAGGAAGGTCGTCTAACACAGCACATGTAAATCTAAATAAACCCTTTAGGCATGTTATCTACCCAACTTACCCATAGTATACAATTGCCCTCCCTTTTCACTAGTCACCCAATATTTATTTACAATTAATTACTACAAACCAATGATTGAATAAATTACATAAATATGAATATACATTAAGCTATATGGAGCCTGAAGTAGGTCCAAAGTAATTTCCAAACCTTCGGTAGTCTCAAATTCCCAAAGTTCCATAGCCAGTTTCATGTCTAAGTTTGTTAGAGTTCCCTAAGGACCTCAAGGATCCCGAGCAGTGCTCACACCCAGACCTTTCTCAAATAAGGACTGATTTATTGCAGTGTGGACATGCCAGCCCTGATATGCTAGAGTTTAGAGAGATCACATGGACCTCTAAGAAGTACACATACAAGAGGGGCAGAACTTAATAACCTAAGAATAAGTGAGAGTGCTTGGCACTTTGAAAGAGTTTTGGTAAACAGTAGAAAGAGGGCCTTAGGAGTGAAAAGATTTCTGAAATCAGTACCAGTTAGGGCGGTAAAACAGTTTGAGAAAAGCATGAAAAATATTTTTTGAAATCAGAATGCAAGTCACAGAACAAACAGCTTCAGAAACATTTTGGGGCAAACAGATTCCACACATGGAGAGAGAGGGGTTGGGGACACATAGAATACATCTTAGTGTATAAGCAAACAAATGCACAAATTTTTCAAGAAGTTGTAGAATTGAAAAGTTAGTCACAAAGATTACAACAAAGACATGTTGAGAACACATAGATCTTGGACATGACTCATACACACAATTAGAGTACTTTGAAGGGCTAGATGACTTAGCAAGATCTCATTAGTAAAGTAGAGTAGGCAAAACTTAGATAAAAAAACTAGGTAAGCACTTCAAAAAACATTCATGGTTCAGAATTACTAAGCAGAATTTAGCCATACTGGGTAAGACAGCAAACAAGCAATGTAGTTTGGACATGCTAATGAGCAAACGAGATGCATGCAATTATCACAAGGTAGAATTGGGCATGCTAAACAGTAAACAGATCCTTGTGGGTAAATAAACCAGTCATAGCTTCTAATAGAACAAACTCCAACATGCTAAGTGAGATAGTAGTTAGGCAGCGTAATCTAGCCATGTTGGTTACACATTGAGCAACATTATAGTAAAATAATAAACAAAACTGGAAGTCACAATTAATGAACTGCAACAACAAAGAAAACACATAGTTTTGGAATTTGAATTGAATTAGGACATACCAGTTAATGAGAGAATACAAAGTATAGAGAAAAGATGGTGCAAATAACTAGCCTTGGCTTACAGCCGGCTAGGTTAGTGAGAATTGCGAATAACAGAAGAGAATAAAGAGCTTTTGAGGGTATGAAAGTATTGATGAACTAATGTTCGTCCTAGAAGTGAGAATAGGTTAGAGTATACATAGTAGTTAAGAGCAAGAAGAATAAAGTAAAGGAGATCAACCATTCGGCAATTAAGGAAGCCACAAAATCAATTATGCACCAATTAGTGTAATTTTCCTGTAATTAAGGGTAATTACCCATCGGTAAAGGTAGAATACATATAAGGAAAGAAAATCAAGTGAGCAAATAGGGTAAATAGACAGAAGTTTAATTAAGGAAATAATTAGTGAATAATCAGTAAATATCACAATTAATCGAATAAGGTAAGAAAACTAATCAAGGTCGTAAATAAAGGAAATAATCAAGAATCAGCACATGGTTTTTAACAGAGCCAATTAGTGAATCGGAAATTCAAACAGTACTGATTTAAGGGTGAAAATATAGGTTTTCCACAAATAGACAAGTAGGCTAAAATAGAATCTCATAAACGTACAGAAAATAGCCGAGAAATCGAATCAAAAACCCTAATAGAGATGAACTAGGGTAAAAATCACAAGACATTGAATTAGACTATAGGGGAAATCATGAAAGTCAAAGCACAGAACGAACAATGTAACAAGTAGCAAGAAAAGATTCAGAATCGAAGCAAAAACATAAGAAAATTAGGGCTTTAGCATAAGCTAGTTAGGGTTGAAGCAAACTCTTCGAAATCAGTCAAAAACACATAAAAATAGAAGATTAAATACTTAAAGTCAGCAAAACGTTTTGAAGAAAAGGATTTTTAGGAAACCCTAGTTTGAGAAAAAAAAGGAAAGCCACTCGTAAAACCAGAAGATTTTCATAAAAATCGGTAAAATAAGTTCAATCCATCTCAGATCTGTACAGATCTGAGAAGTTCAAAGGAAGAAACTAGGGTTTCGAGGAAAGCAACATAGAGATGAAGAAGTAGGCTTAGAAATCTATTCGTTTAAGGCTAGAATGGAAGATCTTACTCGAAATCAGACCAGAATGGCCTGAAACAAGCGAGGAAGAACCAATGGCGTAAGCAGACTAACCCTAGTCCCTTGAGGACCCTAGAGATGGAGATACCAGCATAGGAGAGGCCATTAGAGGCCTAGGGGTGGTGAGAAACCACCATGAACGGTAATAGATGAGTGACAGAGAGGGAAAATTAGGGTTAGAGTCAAAGAGAATTTGAGAGATGAGGGAACGAAAGGGTGGCAAAAATGAGAGCTAATGAGAGGTTTTATGTGGTCGTTTGGGTTAATATGGTAAGTTTAATTGTGGACCGTTGATCAAAATGATCAACGACCACAATTAAACGGGGCTATTGGGTCGGGGCATGCAAATTGGGCCTAAGGGAGCTTTGGGTTGCTTATATAAGGGTATTTGGACTGGTCTATTAGGCTGAAATTGAAATTAAACAAGGCTATTTGTTAAATACCCCAAATAAATTGACAAAAATAATTACTAATTATAAAAATGATTTTCATGCATAGGAATGCTTTAAAAAAGTTATTTATTAATTTTGAAAATACAATGGACTAATTTCTTGTAAAATAATACAAAAATGTATGCATGGGCTGTAATTGCAAAGTTATTGCAATTATAACCAAAAGGTACCAATTTGGCCGTTTATGAAATAATTTGGACTTAATAGGACCATAAATAGTAATATTAAATCAAGAAATATCTTAAAAACATTTGCGATGCAATTTCGTAATTGTTTATATGAACAAAATATTGAGATAAATTAATTAAAAAATGTAAACAATTAGGGAAAAATACTGATTAATGCTAATGTGAAGTTTTAAAGGTATATATTCATTTTTAAAAAAATATTATAGGGAAAAATTGGGTATCAACAGAATTCACAAGCCGTCAATGCACAACTGATACTGAGCGCTCACATGTGCATACGAATGTGTGGAAGAAATTCAAAGAGTTACACTTCAAGCTGAATCAATGACGCACGATAAGGAAAGAAAGATGGGAAGTATATCCTAAATGTCATGTAGCCTCTCGAAGATAGGTATGGATGTCATCATACTAATTCGCAAGACTCTACTAGACAATTGCTCATGACTCGTAAAACTTATGAACCTAGAATTCTAATACCAACTTGTCACGACCTAAAAATCCAGCTAGTCATGATGGAAACTAACCCAACCCGCTAGGTAACCCAACTAATAACTATCCAATTTAATGAGAATTATTAAGAACAGAATGATAATACAACTACTTTTATACAATGAATTTCCCAAGGACTGGTAGTACAAATCATGAGCTTCTAAGATTTTGAATTTACAAAGCTAGTATGAAATAAAGTGCATCATCTGTTTGAAGTACACATGAATAGATTAAAATTCTAAAGCTACCAAGATCAAGAGGCAGCTAAGACCGGAACACAGGTACATCTCCAAATCTAGCTCCCGTCGTACACAGCAACATCAACATCCAATATATGCACGCAAGATGCAGAAGTGTAGTATGAGTACAACCGATCTCATGTACTCAATAAGTAACAAACCTAATCCTTAGGTTGAAAGTGGTGACGAGCTGGAACAAAGGTTAGAGTCCAACTCAAATAACCAACAACAGTTCATAATAGTATAATAAAATGGTACAAGAAATAACTCAGAGATATGATACTCAACTCGTTCACAGTTATAGAAAAATAGGTATGCTTATCAAGTATAATAGTAAATCTTAAATCTTTCACCAAAAACACCAAAAATATGAGTAAGTTTGAAACAATGATTTTTCTTAAAAACTTCCAACAACAGGAAAGATGTTTCATTATCAAATGGCATGACGAAAGTACATTTCTCTGCCTACAAGTCAATGTTTGCATGCCCACTATAATACAATGCAGTGATAGAACCATATACATACTCTCGGTGTATCAATGCACTTAGTCCTCCCAATCACTCAATCCTCACAATCACTCAGTCTTCACAGTCAGTCAATCCTTACAGCCACTCAGTCCTCACAGTCACTTAATCCTCCCAATCACTCGATACTCGCACTTAGTAGGTACCCGCACTCATTATGGATGTGCTGACTCCGAAGGGGCAATTCAGCCCAAGCGCTATAATAAGCCAATCATGGCATGAATCAATAAATCTTGATGTGGCATAAGGCTGGAAAATGGGCCGGGCCCGAGCCTAAACGAGCCTCGTAAACCGGTCCTAAATAGGTCGGTCCTATGTGGGTCCGGGCTTCGTGGGCGAGCTTAAAGGATCTCTGGATTCGTGGGTTTTTGGAGGTAACGGGAGCAGGATCGGGACCATGATCTAATAATCCCGAGCTAAGTGGGTCGGTCCCGTGCCTATTTGGGCCAGGCCTATTTTTTTAAAAAATTTTTTATCTAAGATAATTTCTTGTAAATTATATAGCTTTTATATATATACATACATACATATATATACATATTGGGCCTAAGTGGGCCTAGCCTTTTTTTATTTTTTTTTTATTTAAGGCAATTTCGTGTAAATTATATTATATAGTTGTGACTTAAAACATTTTAATTCAAATTTAAAAGACAAAATATTGTAAAAAGATATTCAAAGAAATGCATTCTAATTTTTATTATTATGACATTAATAAAACATGGCCCAATCTTTCTTAGTCTTCCCCCTCCCCCTAATGGAATGAGCACAGCAAGGTGCTAATACCACCATTGAGAAGAAAAAAAAAACTAATCAAGATTTGCCAAAATACAAGTTACATATTAATTTTACATGGTATCTCTTACAAATTTCATAAATCCATCAAGGTTCAGAGGAATTTTCGTTGGTGGTGGCGGAAAAGAAGCTTGTTCATCACTGCTTCCGGGCGAAGCTACATCCTCCGCAAGTTCAGCTAGCATTTCTTCGTAAGCTTCATCTACCTCTGGTTATGTGTCACGACTCTAAACCCGGACTCGGGCGTGATAGCGCCTATCGTGAAACAAGGCCAGCCGACACAACTCCTAATCCATTTATACAGAAATAATAATTCAATTTAAGTCATTAACATACTATAAATTCCAAAATAAAAGTGAGATAGAACATTTGCGGAAATAAACACAGCCCGACATCGGGGTGTCACCAGTCATGAGTATCTAACATAAGTCTAAGAGTATGGAAAAGGACCACACAGTCTATTACAAAATCCAGTACAAGGAAAAAATAAAGATAGGAGAGAGAAACACTGGGTTGTGAATGCCGAGTACCTACTTAGTGAACTCCGAATAGCCCGCTAGAAGCAATCAGCCCTCGTTAGCAGGACCCGAGGATCCTGAATTTGCACACAGGGTGTAGGGAGTAATGTGAGTATGTCAACTCAGTGAGTAATAAAAGTAAAAGCAGTTGAGAGATAATTAAACACGTAAAACACAGCAAAATGCTATAAAGAGGCAGTATAAAATCAATACAATGCAATAGAATAGTGAAAACTTATAAAAATACCTAAGTTCAATAAAAACCTCTTTAAAATATCTGTTAACAATTAAACAAGTGAATGAAAAGCAGGAAGAAAAGATAAACACATAAAATCAACCCCTCGGGCAAAATATCAACAGAAATCAGTCCCTCGAGCTATATCACATATCACACTGGGTATCCGCGCTCATTGGGGGTATACAGACTCCGGGATAGGCCCCTTACAACCCAAGCGCAATATCAAGCCATCTCGTAGTATAATCAAAAGGTCTCTCGGCCTCATATCAAGCCACTTTGTGGCGTACAACTCAGGCCCTCGGCCTCAAAATCACGTATCAGCACAATACCATTGCGGCGTGCAGTCCGATCCCATAATAACCTCACAACATAGGCCCTCGGCCCTACTCAGTCAAAAGTCTCTAAAGCCACTGGGGCATAGTAAAATATGATACTCAGCTCAAAATATCATTTAATATGTGAAAATAGCGTAAACATGGTTGAGTAATGAATACAGTAGAATATAGAATGACTGAATACAAGTATAAATTCAAAACAGTGAGGAATAGTAGTAAAAATCCCCTAAGGGTCCAAAAACAGTTGGCACGAGGCTCAAATATGGCATTCAACCCAAAACATGATGATAGCAAGTAGTTTTCAATCAAACACGCAGTTAAACAGTCATATGGGATGGACTAAATCACAATCCCCAATGGTGCCCGACCTCACACTCATCATCTAGCGTGTGAGTCACCTCAAAATAGCACAACGATGTGAAATTCGGGGTTCCATACCCTCAGGACAATATTTACAATCATTACCCACCTCTATCTGGTCCAAACTCTAACCCGCGATGCCCTTGCCTCTCGAATCGACCTCCAGATGCTCCAAATCTAAACAAAATCAGTGCAAAACCATCAAAATATGCTAAGGGAACAAAGCCCACTCGAAAGAAATCAAATTACAATAAAAATCCCGAAATTGGCCAAACCCGACCCTCGGGCCCACAACTCGATATCCGATAAAAATTACATCAATAGACTCCTTATCACTCCCCGAGTTCATTCATATCAAAAGCACCAAAATCCAACCACAAACAACCCCTCAAATCCCAAATTTTAGGTCTCCACTTACAAGCCCTAGTTCTTCAATATTTAGGCTTAGATTCTATAAATTCCATGATTAATTAGGTAGAAGTCACAATAGGATTGAGTATTAAGTCCATAAATCTTACCTCCAAGGGTTCCCCCTTGATTCCCTCTTCAATCCTCTTCAAAAAGCTTCAAAATCGCCCAAAAATGGATGAACTTAGACCCAAAATCACGGAATTGGTCTTTTAAAACATTATGCCCAGCACTTAAAAATCCTTCATCGTGAACGCGGTCAATGCCTCGCGTTCGCGAAGCACAAACTTAAGTTGACCAGAATTCCTCTTACACGAACGCGGCGACCCCTCGCGAACGCGATGCCTCAGCAACTCAAACCATCATGAACGCGAAGCTTCCTGACTCTATCCCTTCGCGAATGCGGGACCTCCATCGCGAATGCGAAGGTCACATCCTAACCCTTCACAAATGCGAGGGCCCACTCGCGAACACGAAGGCTAAAATTCTGCAACACTCACAGCAGATTTTCTGCAATTTTTCTCAACTTGAAATGATCCGTTCAACCACCCGAAACTCACCCGAGGCCCTCGGTACCTCAACCAAACACACCTACATATCACATAACATCATTCAAACTTGTTCCAACCTTCGGAATGCTCAAAACAACATCAAAACACCAAATTTGCATCGGATTCAAGCCTAAGAATTCCAAAATCTTCCAAATTCCGCTTTTGATCAAAAAGTCTATCAAACCACGTCTGAATGACCTGAAATCTTGCACACACATCCCTAATAACACAACGGACCTACTGAAACTCCCAGAATTCCTTTCCGACCCCTATATCAAAATCTCACCTTCCAACTGGAAAACGCCAAAATCCCAATTTCGCCAATTCAAGCCTAAATCCACTCTGAACCTTCAAAATACATTCGGATCACGCTCTTAAGTACCAAATCACCTCCCGAAGATATCCGAACCATAGGAATTCACATCCGAGACCTTTATCATATAAGTCAACATCCGGTTGACTTTTTCAATTTAAGCTTACTCAAAAGAGACTAAGTGTCTCAAACCTTACCAAAACCTCTCTAAACCCGAGCCAACCAACCCGATAACATAAAATACAACTGAACAAGGCCATAAGAAGCATAAATGGGGAAAACAGAGCGGTAACTTATTAAACAACTAGTCGGGTCGTTACATCCTCCCCCTCTTAAACAAATGTTTGTCCTCGAACGGGTCAAGAAACATACCTAAAGCCTCAAATAGGTGAGGATATCTGCTCCGCATCTCCCGCTCAGTCTCCCAGGTAGCCTCTTCCACGGGCCAACTTTTCCACTGCACCTTCACTGAAGCTATATCCTTTGACCTCAACTTTCGAACCTGATGCTCCAAAATAGCTACTGGCTCTTAATCATAAGTCAAATCATCATCTAACTGAACCGTGCTGAAATCCAAAACATGAGACGGATCGCCAATATACTTCTGGAGCATTGAAACATGAAATATCGGAGGCACACTCGACAAGCTGGGTGGCAAAGCAAGCTTATAAGTCACCTCCCCAATCCTTCGAAGCACCTCAAAAAGCCCATTGAACCGATGACTCAATTTACCTTTCTTACCAAATCTCATAACACCCTTCATGGGTGAAACCTTCAACAGAACCTTCTCACCAACCATGTAGGACACATCCTGAACCTTCCTGTCCGCATAACTCTTTTGTCTTGACTGCGCTATACGAAGCCTCTCCTGAATCACCTTCACCTTGTCTAAAGCATCCTACACCAAGTTTGTACCCAATAGCCTAGCCTCACCCGGCTCAAGCCAACCAACTGGAGATCTACACTGCCTCCCATACAAAGTCTTATATGGAGCCATCTAAATACTCGACTGGTAACTGTTGTTATAAGCAAACTTAGCGAGCCGTAGAAACTGATCCCATGACCCTCCAAAATCAATGACATAAGCGTGCAACATGTCCTCCAATATATGAATAGTGCGCTCGGACTGCCCGTCCGTCTGAGGGTGAAAAGTTGTGCTCAACTCAACTTAAGTACCCAACTCTCGCTGCACAGACCTCCAAAACTGCAAAGTAAACTAAGTGCCCCTATCTGAAATGATGGAAACTGGGACACCATGCAAATGAACAATATCCCAGATATAGATCTCTGCCAACCGCTCTGACGAATAGGTAGTACACACAGAAATAAAGTGCGCGGACTTGGTCAGTCGATCCATAATCACCCAAATAGCATCAAACTTCTTCAAAGTCCGTGGGAGACCAAATACAAATTCCATGGTGATCCGCTCCCACTTCCACTCTGGAATATCCATCTACTGAAGCAAGCCACCCGGTCTCTGATGCTTACATTTCACCTGTTGATAATTGAGACACCGAGCTATTAATCCCATAATGTCCTTCTTCATTCTCGTCCACCAATAATGTTCTCTTAGATCCTGGTACATCTTCGCGGCACCCAGATTAATGGAATACCATAAGTTATGGGCCTCCTCCAGAATCAACTCCCAACGCAAATGAGAATCATCATACTGGCGCTCTCTGATGCGATCATATAAGGAAGACCGATAAATCACGCAAGCCAATACCCGACTGGGCTCCGAAATATCCAACCTCACAAACCAATTGGCCAAGGCCTGAACATCAACTGCAAGAGGTCTCTCATCAACTGGAATATATGCCAAACTCCCCATACTCACCCCTTCCTACTCAAGGCATCGGCCACTACATTGGCCTTCCCCAGATGGTACAAGATAGTAATATCATAATATTTTAGCAACTCCAACCATCTCCGCTGCCTCAAGTTGATATCATTCTGCTTGAACAAGTGCTGGAGGCTTCGATGATTAGTAAACACCACACAAGACACACCATACAAATAATGCCTCCAAATCTTCAATGTGTGAGCAATGGCAGCCAACTCCAAATCATGAACAGGGTAGTTCGTCTCATGAGGCTTCAACTGACGAGAAGCATAAGCAATAACTCTACCTTCCTGCATTAACATACACCCAATACCAACTCTCGAAGCATAACAATACACGGTATATGAACCCAAAGATGTTGGCAAAACTAACACTGGAGTTGTGGTCAAGACAGTCTTGAGCTTATGAAAGCTCTCCTCACACTCATCGAACCACCTGAATAGATCACCTTTTTGAGTCAACTTGGTCAAGGGCGATGCGATAGATGAGAATCCCTGAACAAACCAGCGGTAATAACCTGCCAGACCAAGAAAGCTGCAAATTTTTCGGGATGAGGACGGTCTGGGCCAACTCTAAACAGCCTCTATCTTCTTCGGATCAACTTGAATACCCTCGCTGGACACCACGTGCCCCAAGAAAGCCACTAAACTGAGCCAAAACTCACACTTGGAGAACTTTGCATAAAGCTTCTCCTCTCTCTATCTGCAACACAACTCTCAAATACTCCGCGTGCTCCTCCTGACTATGCGAGTATACCAGAATATTATCAATGAAAACTATGATAAACGAGTCAAGATAAGGCCGAAACACGCTCATAAAATGCATGAATGATGATGGGCATTGGTCAGGCCAAAAGACATCACCAAGAACTCAGAATGACTATATCAGGCCCTGAAAGTCGTCTTAAGAATATTCGATTCCCTAATCTTCAACTGGTGAAAACCTGAACGGAGATCAATCTTGAAGAACACCCTCGCTCCCAGAAGCTGGTCAAATAAATCATCGATACGAGGCAAAGGATACTTGTTCTTAACTGTAACCTTCTTCAACTACCTGTATTTAATGCACATTCTCATCGTTCCATATTCTTCTTCACAAATAGAACAGGCGCACCCCAAGGCGACATACTAGGCCGAATAAACCCCTCATCGAAGAGTTCCTAAAGTTTCTCCTTCAACTCTGCTAGTGCCATACGATAAGGTGAAATAGAAATGGGCTAAGTGCCCAGCACCAGATCAATACCAAAATCAATATCCCTATTTAGTGGCATGCCCGGTAGGTCTGCAGGAAATACATTGGGAAAATCTCTCATAACATGAACTGAATCAATACTAGGAGTCTTTGCACCAACATCCCTCACAAAGGCTAAATATGAAAGACGACCCTTCCCAACCATACGCTGAGCCTTCAAGAATGAAATTACCCTACTGAGAACATAATCAATCGAACCTCGCCACTCAATCGTGGCACACCCGATATAGCCAATGTCACTATCTTAACATGACAGTCCAAAATAGCGCGATACGGAGATAGTCAATCCATGCCTAATATAACGTCAGAGTCTACCACACATAACAACAAAAGATCCACTTGGGTATCCAGACACCCAATAGTCACCACACATGACCGGTATACACGGTCTACAATAACATTATCGCCTACTAGAGTAGATACACGAACAGATGAAACAAGAGACTCACGTGGCTTATCTAAAAAACGAGCAAAGTATGATGACATATAAGAATAAGTGGAACCGGGATCAAATAATACAGAGGCATCTCTGTGGCAGAGTGAGACAATACCTATGATCACGACATCTAAAGCAATGGCATCAGGTCTAGCTGGGAGTGCATAGAAACGGGCCTAACTGCTACCTAATCGACCTCCCCCTCTAGGGCGACCCCTAGCTGACTGACCTCCAACCCTAGCTGGGTGGGTGGGTGGTGGTGAAATAACTAGCGCTGAAGCCGACAGCTGACTCCTTTGCTGAGATGAACCCCCAAGACAAAGAGGACACTGCCTCCATATGTGACCCAACTCTCCACACTCATAGCAACTCCCTGGTGCTGGAGACGGGGATTGAAGGGAGCCCCTAGCACCGAAATGACTAGCAGATGCACCTGGCATAGATGAGCCCTAAACTGACAAAGCACGGGACGAACTCTAGCCTGGAAGGGCACTGAGTGATGACTGGCCCTTATGAGAACTGTGAGAACTGTGACCCGATGATGCCCCACGATACCCTGGGCGAGCTAACTAAGCATTTCTGAATGGACGACCTCTGCCGTGCTGAAACTAACCTCTCGAAGGAGCACCACCATAGCTAACAGATCCCCGAGGCCTCTTGGCCTCCCTCTCATCTCGCTCCTGGCGATGAACGGACTCAATCTCACGAGCAATGTCTACAACCTTCTCAAAAGTAGCACCAGACACCCTCTCTTTGGTCATGAGAATACGAAGCTGATAAGTGTGGCCATCAACGAACCTCCTGATCCTATCTATATCTGTTGGAACCAACCAAATAGCATGACGATCTAACTCTAAGAACCTCATCTCATACTGCATCAAAATCAAATCTCCCTGACGCAACCAATCGAACTACCTACGTAGCTCCTCTCTGCGAGACTGTGGCACATACTTCTCCAAAATGAGAATGGAAAACTGCTGCCAGGTAAGGGGTGCTGCACCAACAGGCCTACGCCTCTCATAAGCCTCCTACCAAGTGAAGGCGGCTCCAGAAAACTAAAAGTAGTGAAAGTAACCCCGATGGTCTCCAGAACCTGCTGTACGAAGAATCCTCTAACACTTGTCCAAGAAACCTTAGGCATCCTCGCCCTCTGCACCACTGAAAGTCGGAGGCTGAAGTCTACCAAACCTCTCCAACCTGCGCTACTCGTTCTCTGGCTTGGCAGGAGCTACATAGTCCTGAATAGCTACAACCAGCTGGGTTGGATGTGCCCCCGGTGTCTGAAGTCCCTGCATGACCTGCTCTGGTGTGCGAGCGACGAGAGTCTAAGTGCCTCCCCGGGCCTGAGAAGTAGTTACGGCTGTAGTAACTGAGACTGCCTGAGCTAGGCTAGTGCATACTGATAGAATCTAAGCCAGGGCCTCCTGAAGACCCAGAATCATAATGGGCACAACTGGTGCCTGAGCTGGTGCTGCTGGAGCATCCACAACTGGGACCTGATCATGAACTGGGCGGCTGGTGGATCTGCAGGGTGTTGCCCTAGCTGTTGTATAGGCTAAACCCCTTCCCCTACTAAGGCTTGGACCGTGTTCTCGGCCTCTAGTGGCCACAGCTGGTGGTACTGGTGGTCGTCCATCCTGACCGGTCGCTCGTGTCCTCACCATCTGTGAGAGAATAGAATGACAGAAGCTTAGTACTCGGATCAACAGATTCGCACGACAAGATTTTCAATAATATGAAGTTTTTTCTAAAGGTTTTACAGCCTCTCGAGGATAAATACAGATGTCTCTGTATTGATCCGCGAGACTCTACTAAACCTGCTCATGACTTGTGAGACCTATGTAACCTAGGCTCTGATACCAACTTGTCAGACCCTAAACCCGGACCCGATCATGATGGCGTCTATCGTGAAACAAGGCCAGCCGACGCAACTCCCCATTCTATTTAAACAGATATAATAATTCAATTTAAGTCATTAACAAACTATAAATCCCAAAATAAAAGTGAGATAGAACATTTACAGAAATAAACACAGCCCGACATCGGGGTGTCACCAGTCATGAGCATCTAACATAAGTCTAAGAGTATGGAAAATGACCACACAGTCTATTACTGAATCCAGTACAAGAGAAAAATAAAGATAGGAGGGAGAAACACTAGGCTACGAACGCCAAACAGCTACCTAGTAAACTCCGAATAACCCGTTGGAAGCAATTAGCCCTCACTAGTAGAACCCGAGGCTCCTGAATCTGCACACAGGGTGCAGGGAATAATGTGAATATGCCAACTCAGTGAGTAATAAAAGTAAAAGCAGCTGAGAGATAAGAAAATACGTAAAACATAGCAAAATGCTATAAAGAGGCAGTATAAAATCATAAAATGCAATAGAATAGTGAAAACTTAAAAAAACACCTCAGCTAAATAAAAACCTCTTTAAAACATCTTTTAACAGTTAAACAAGTGTATGAAAAGCAGCGAGAAATGATAAACACATAAAATCATCCCCTCGGGCACAATATCAACAGAAATCAGCCCCTCGGGCTATATCACATATCATACTAGGTACTCGCGCTCACTGGGGGTGTACAGACTCCGGAAGGGGCCTATTACGGCCTAAGCGCAATATCAAGCCATCTCGTGGCATAATCCAAAGGGCTCTCGCCTCATATCAAGCCACCTTGTGGCGTACAACTCAGGCCCTCGACCTCAAAATCATGAATCAGCTTAATATCATTATGGCGTGCAGCCCAATCCCACAATAACCTCACAACATAGGCCCTCAGCCCTACTCAGTCAAAAGTCTTTAAAGCCACTCGGGCACAGTAAAATATGATGCTCAGTTCAAAATATCATTTAAGATGTCGAAACAGAGTAAACATAGCTGAGTTATGAATACAGTAGAATATAGCATGACTGAGTACAAGTATAAATTCAAAACAGTGAGGAATAGTAGTAAAAATCCCCTAAGGGTCCAAAAACAGTTGGCACGAGGCCCAAATATGGTATTCAGCCCAAAACATGATGATAACAAATAGTTTTCAATCAAATACGGAGTTAAACAGTCATATAGGATGGACTAAGTCACAATCCCCAACGGTGCCCAACCCCACACTCGTCATCTAGCATGTGCATCACCTCAAAATAGCACAACGATGTGAAATCCGTGGTTTCATACCATCAGGACAACATTTACAATTATTACTTACCTCTATCCGGTCCAAATTCTAGCCTGCGATGCCCTTGCCTCTCGAATCGGCCTTCGTATGCTCCAAATCTAACCAAAATTAGTGCAAAACCTTCAAAATATGCTAAGGGAACAAAGCTCACTCGAAAGAAATCAAATTACAACACAAATCACGAAATTGGCCAAACCCGACCCTCAGGCCCACGACTCGATGTCCGATAAAAATTACATCAATAGACTCCTTATCACTCCCCGAGTTCATTCATATCAAAAGCACCAAAATCCAACCACAAACAACCCCTCAAATCCCAAATTTTAGGTCTCCACTTACAAGCCCTAGTTCTTCAATATTTAGGTTTAAATTCTATAAATTCCATGATTAATTAGGTAGAAATCATAATAGGATTGAGTATTAAGTCCATAAATCTTACCTCCAAGTGTTCCCCCTTGATTCCCTCTTCAATCCTCTTCAAAAAGCTTCAAAATCACTCAAAAATGGAGGAACTAAGACCCAAAATTGCGGAATTGGTCTTTTAAAACATTTTGCCCAGCACTTAAAAATCCTTCATTGCGATCGTGGTCAACTCCTTGCGTTCGCGAAGAACAAACTTAAGTTGACCAAAATTCCCCTTATGCGAACGCGACGATGCCTCGCGAACACGATGCCTCAGCAACTCAAACGATCGTGAACGCGTCTGCTCTCTCGCGAACGCAAAGCTTCCTGACTCCAACCCTTCGCGAACGCGGGACCTCCATCGTGAATGCGAAGGCCAAACCTCCATCCTCTTATCCTAACCCTTCACGAACGCTAGGGCCTACTCGCAAACGCGAAGGCCAAAAGTCTGCGACACCTATAGCATATTTTCTGTAATTTTTCTCAACTTGAAATGATCCGTTCAACCACCCGAAACCCACCTGAGGCCCTCGGAACCTCAATCAAACACACAAACATATCCTATAACATCATTCAACCTTGTTCCAACCTTCGGAATGCTCAAAAAAACATCAAAACACCAAATTTGCATTGGATTCAAGCCGAAGAATTCCAAAATCTTCCAAATTCCGCTTTCGATCAAAAAGTCTATCAAACCACGTCTGAATGACCTAAAATTTTGCACACACATCCCAAATGACACAACAGACCTATTGAAACTACCGAAATTCCATTTTGACCCCTATATCAAAATCTCACCTACCAACCGAAAAAAACCAAAATCCCAATTTCGCCAATTCACGCCTAAAGACACTTCGAACCTCCAACACACATTCTGATCATGCTCCTAAGTCCCAAATGACCTCCCGAACCTATCCGAGCCATCAGAATTCACATCCAAGCCCTTTATCACATAAGTCAACATCCGATTGACTTTTCCAACTTAAGCTTACTCAAAAGAGACTAAGTGTCTGAAACCTTACCAAAACCTCTTCGAACCTGAGCCAATCAAACCGATAACATAAAATACGGCTGAGCAAGGCAATAAGAAGTAGATATGAGGGAAACAGAGGGGTAACTCATGAAATGACCGGCCGGATCGTTACACTGTGATTCAGCAAGTCCAAAATTTCTTCGTTCCAAACGGATCCAATCTCTGAAAAGTACTAATTTTTCCAAGCTCTCCCTCATAGATCCTCTATAATCACCGAGTTGAAGTCTTACTTGACTGAAAGCGCTCTCTGATTCCACTGTTGAAGCTTGAATGGCTAAAATGTCTCGGGCCATCCTTGAAAGGATTGGAAAGTGTTTTTCTTTGTCCTTCCACCATTCCAAAATATTAAATGAGCCGTCGGGATTCCCTTCCTCAAGTCCCTATGACAAATAAACTTCAAGCTCATTTACTTGTGAACAATTACTAGTGCTACAACCTTGAGAACCCCTGAACCCGATCAAAGTAGTAAGTGCTCTTACTCCCGCAGTTCTTTTAGATGATTAAGAACTAGAAGAAGAAAGAGTTGGAACATTTGGTCTAGCATTATCTATTGCAATTTGATAAGAACTATAAATAGTTAGAGCATTTATTTGAATTGAGGCTTGTGTGTCCAAAAGTATTGACAACTCCTCATCTTCAAGTGCTAAACCATTATAAATAAATTGATACCAATATTGAGGACCTCCTAATTTTATAGTAGGGGTAGTAACAGGGGGTCAACCAGGGCATCATTTGGATTAGTTGGGTTAACTTCAGCAACAGGACTAGTGGGTGCATCGTCATCCAATTGCGTTTCATCCAAATCTATTTTCTGCTCATCTTCTTCATCAATAGTTGGATTACCATAAAGAGAATTCATATATTCATGATCTAAGTGTTCACCACCTCCAACATTATGCACATATTGACTCTCGATAAATTGTAATAACGCATTATCACTATCAAGAATAGGAGTAGGTGGAGGGCAGGTATGGGGTTTGGGTAGGGGAGTCGAGGGAATTAGAGGAGGAATAGATTGACCACTACATTCACCACTCTTGGATTTTCCCTTAGTTTTACTAAACATTCTTTTAATGAATATGTCATCTTAATTATGATTATACTAAGTAAATAAAACAAACAAAACTATAATATTAAAACTAAAGAGTTGGAACGAGTTTACCGAATTGACGAACAACTTGTTAAAAATTAATTATCGTTGAAGACTTGAAGACTTGAATACTTCAATTAACCAACTTCGTAATTTTTCACACAAATTGCAACAATAAAGTAACCAACTATAGAAGAAAATTAGAGAGAGATTGAGAGAGATAGATGATTTTGTGAGAAAAATGAAAGAATGAGGGGGTATTTATAGTTGAAAATAGGGAAAAATTATAATTATAAAAAGTTTGGGGTTAAAACAAAGTTGGGGGTTAAATAGCTATTTTACAAAGCCCAAACAACTATTTTTGCAGGCGAACAACCATATTTCAAACCCCCTAATGATCAGAAAATATTTTTAAATTTTTTTTTGAAAAATTTAGCCGTTGGGACCTGTTAGAACCGGTTGAACCGGCCCACTTAGCACCCGGTCCCGGGCCCAAGTAGTCCGATCCTAACGGGCTTCTTAATATAACCGGCTCACTTAGGAGGCCCACCCCATGGTCCCGGCTTAAACGGTTAGGTCCGTTTAGGACCACTACCCATATGGGCTCGCGGACCTGGGCCTGGCTCGGGACCAACCAACCAACATGCCAGCCTTAATGTGGTATGAAACCTGATCCCATCATGAATAAATAATACCTGCTGCAACGTGCCGCCCGATCCCATCAATATCCTCACAATTAGGCCCTCGATCTCACTCAGTCATCAATCTCTCCAGTCTCTCGGGCTCATAATATCATGAAAATTGGCCCAAAAATAATGATGTGAACTTTCAATAAATTGTAACAGAGACTGAGATATAATATGCAAATCAATTCATATGACTGAGTATGTAATTTCAATATAAACAGATAACTTAACGGCAGAAATGACCTCAATGGTCCCAACAGGATCAGCATATAGCCTAAACATGGTTTCTAACATGGATCACAACTCAATTACTCTATCACGTAGAGATTTCATGGATACAAATTAGATTAGGTAACTACACAGTATTATAGAAATAATCGAGCCACAACTCACACGGTGCACGCCCACACGCCCGTAACCTAGCATGTGCATCACCTCAATACCAAACACATTTCACGTATATTCAGCGGTTCATACCCTCACCACCAAGTTTAGAAGTGTTACCTACCGCGAACAAGCCATATCCAATACCAAGCAAGCCAAGCGATACTCCAAAAATACCATCTCGTGAGTACCGACCTCCGAACGGCTCGAATTTAGCCAAAAGTAACTCAAATACATCAAATACTACCTAAGGAAACAATTCCAAATGATAGAGGTCAAATCTTTAATCAAAAGCCCAAAAATGACTAAGAAGTTAAACTCGGTCCTACATCTCAAAACTGGGCCAAACGGTCGAAGAAACCGTGCCCGTATAGAATAACCGAGCCCCTGACAGCGAAAACATGTATACTTGTACCAAGTAATCGAAGAATACTTTCCATCAAAGCATTTCACACTTCAAAAGAGTCTATTATTTTTGTAAAAATGGATCCAGAGCCAAAAACGTCCCGAACACTTGGGGACTGGCGCCAACAATTCAAAACCACATGACCTCCGGGTCGGAAACTCCAACCTCATAAGCCCACGATGAGGCAACACCAAGTTTACAAGAAATAGCTCCCGAGCCAGGGAATTTTCAATGACTCGAGGACAGCCATCAATAGCCACCCCTATCGACTTATCAAAACTCGAAGTCGTATCCCCCCGGGTCGGAGCTTCAAACTCGTAAGCCCTCAATGAGGCAACATGAAGATCACAAAACGACCTAGAGCCAAAAATGTCCCAAACACTCAGGGACTGGCGTCGAAAACTCTAGACCACATGACCTTCAGGTTGAAAAATCAGAAATCGCAAGCCCTTAGTGAGGCAATACCAAGTTTACAAATAACGGCTCCTGAGCCAAGAAACTTCCGATGACTCGGGGATTTCCGCCAATCGCCACCCCCATCAGCTTATCAAAACTCGAAGCCATAAGACCACATGCGGGCAACCTCGGTTTCGTAAGACCTACAAAGGAAACAACAATAACTGTAAGACCTCAAGCAAGGCATGAACCATACTTGAACCAAGTGAACAATATCTGTAAGACCTCGAGCAAGGTATGAACCATACTTGTACCAAGTAAACAAAATTGTAAGACCTCAAAGGCATGTAAAATTTGTAAGACCTTACTAAAGGCATAATCCCGATCTTAAAGTTAAGGCTATATATCGAACTTGTAAGACACATAAAAAGGCATACCCTCGATATAGATGCCGAAACTACCACACTCGGGGAAGCCCGACCGTCGCTATAAAATTACAGGCCTTCAATTACTTCGAATTTACTTCGAAAAGAACTGGTTAAACAGGCTACCCTTGACATTAGGCAAAAGAGCTTCGACCATGTCAGCTCCAAACTATTGGCTTCGAGATACTCAGCCACCGAGCCAAACCTCCCGAGGTGCTCGATCATCGCCGTATAACAGCTCACAATCGAGGTTTTTATCAAACCGTCTAAGAGTTGGGCAAAAAAGCCGTACCGACCCAATGCATAAGAGCCACTGCCGCCAGCCCATATAAAAGGTCGTATCGACCAAAACACATAAGAGCCTAAGGGCCAGTTTAAATTCAAAACTTGGGGGGAAAATGTGCTCGAGTCGAAACCGGACTGGGAGACTGAACCCAAAATAGTTAACTAAATGTGCCTAAGGGCAAAAGCATAAGAGCTCAAATGCCAGCTTATACTAAAAGGTCGTACTAACCAAAGCATGTAAGAGCCTACGGGCCAGCCAAATGAGCCCCAAGGTCATACTATGAATCCAAGGATTCCTTTTAAGTCGAAGGCCAATGCATCCGGCTAATGACTAACAAATATCAAGGCAAAAGGAAATGCGCGAAAAACAAAACCACGAGGCTTCCTTTTATACATGTATGTAAAAGAATACAAGCTTCCTTTACAAAGTTCTCTGAAAGAACTATACAGAAAGGGAAAGTCTAATCTACATCCCCCTCGGGGACTATGGCCTGTCTGCCTCTTTTTTGCTATCCTCAGCATCGGACAGAAGGGACCTAGCGTCATGTTCATCCGCCTTTGCCTGCTTCACCTCTTCCGATAGGTCAAATCCCCCGGCATGGATCTCCTCAAGGGTTTCCCTTCGAGATTTGTACCGAGCATACTCCTTGCTCCTGCTCTCACGGTCAAGAGGCCTTATCAGCTCAGATCGAGCATCGACAGCATCCTTCAAATAGACCGCCACTTTCTTGTCAGCCTTGGTTCGACTCATTACGGCTTCGGACGGGCATCCACAACTTCGGCATTTATCTTCAAAAGCTCAGACTCAAGCTTTGTAATCATATCCGTTCGGACGAAGCTGTTCTCATGAGCTAAACGAAGTTGAACCTCGAGGGCGGAAGCTTTAGCCAAAGCGTCTTTCTCTGTTATAGTATGAACATCCGCCCAGGCCTTTAACTCATCACGCTCACGTTTGGCTTGGCCAACTTTGCACCTAAGGTGTTCCAGGTCCGACGTCTTCTTTTGCGGCTAAAATAAATGAAGTGTCAACCTCAGGGATAGAAAAAGAAACATGCGCCCCATCTAGAGCAAAAATTACCTACTCCTCGAGGTAGCTTTCGTAGTTTAGGCTTCGACTCGCCTCGCATCACAAGTGCTCCAACTCGTCTTCTCTCTCGTCGCAAAGGAGCCTGAGGGGCTTCTCCCCATCCACGTCTTTTCTCAGCATGGCCTCACGACGAAGCAGCTCGGACTTGAGCTTATTAAAAGCCTATGAAAGAGAAACTCAATAAGAGAGTAAAAATTACAAAACTATAAAATCAACACGGACAACCAAAACTCACCTCAGAGTAGAGCCGCTGAGCTTCCTCGAAAGTTGAGTGCAAATCTACTAGTCTGGCTCCATCTACCCCGATAGAACCGCTCCCAGTTGAGGCACGATCGCTTAGTGTATGTGGCCCCTGGCTTCGAACATCTCTCGAAGTACCTTCGATTGGGGAAGAAGTCGGTGGAAAAAAACCCTCATCCCTCGAGGTGCCTTCGACGATAAAGGAAGATGACAACAGAGGTAAAACCATTTTTCTAAAGCCAGAGATCTCGGGCACAGCAGGCTGAGCCGACACATCATCTCCGAGCCCCCGGCCTGGACTCACCTTGCTATAAGCATTGTCGTCATGTAAAGGCCCATTTTGCATATTATTATCATTCCGTAGCCTAGAAGCTGGCGATCCTTCTCCCTTTCCGAGAGGGCACGACCTCACCTTAGAGGACTCCCCGATTCCTACGATGACGGGGTTAGTACGCGTAAAAAGAAAGTGTTTTCCAAAGAAGGAGAAAGTCACATATCACGTACCGTGGTGTTTGGCCTTCCATCTAGCCTTATACAAAGCTCGCTACTTATGCTCATGGTAAGCCGAGTGAGTCGCTAGCTTTCGAGCCCAATTCATCAGGTTGGGGACCTCGCGCGCATCCATGAAATTGCTGCAGGAAGGGAAAGGAAGGCGCATTTATAGAACCTGCCTATGCCATAAGCAAAACTACAAAGGCACAAGTATATCACTTACGTGTAAAATTTCATTCCTCGGGAAATGGTAGAAACTCTATAGGGATAATATCGACAATTCGCACTTGGATGAATCGACTTATCAATCCCCAATCCCCGTCTTCTTCATCATCAATAATGAAAGACATGACGGATTGACATCGTAAGGTCAGCAGACCCCAATGGTGAAAAGGCCGATACAACCTGATGAGATGACTAAGAGTGAATTCAAGTCCTTCTTCTTCCGCGAAGGACCTAATCATCAACACTATCCTCCAAAATGACGGGTGAACATGCACCAAGGTAACCTGGTACTTTTGACAGATGTCGAGCACAACTCTATCAGGGGCCCCGCATAAAGGGGTACGTGTACACATTCAAAAACCTTGTTTATCCATGATGCTCTCTTCTGGGGAAGGTGCCCGCAGCACTACCTTTTCTCCCCATCCACAGTCTTTCCTCACTTACTCAAGGTGCCCTTCTCCTACTAAAGAAATAAACTTCAAGGCATACTCCCAGTAATCCCGAGTACTTTGGTTCAAAAGGCCTTCAAAAGCAGAACTCACCTCTCCCTACCGAGCAGACCCTGGTATAGCAGCCATAATTGTGATAAAACCAGGGAATTGGAGCGAGAATTAGAGCAAGGGCTCCAAAGTTGAAATGCTGAAGGGCCTAATGAAGGAAAGAAAAACTCTATAGAGGAGGATAACTACTCGGAATAGCGGAATCCTCAAAAGAAGAAATAAAGCCATATATGGGGAGAAAGCGACGACTATCCGCCTGCCCAAACGGCCAACTAAAAATGCTAACTAAGCTATTTTTCGCTTTGGGAAGATGTACCAATGGAATTGCCTTGGTCGCTTCATAACCGTGTCATGCAATTAATGTTATTATGCGATATTTCGGGGATCAAAAACCCCCATATCATTACAAGCCTCGAGATGGTACCTGATCTCGAGTACTTCACCAAAAAGAAGATAGACTCCAAGAAGCCATTAACGTCATTCAAGCCATTAACGTCACTCCGAGCCTCGAGATGGTACCCGATCTCGAGGACTTCCGTCAAAAAGAAGAAAGGTTCCAAGAAGCCATTGACTTTATTACAAGCCTCGAGATGGTACCTGATCTCGAGGACCTTCACCAAAAAGAAGATAGCCTCCAAGAAGCCATTGATATCATTATAAGCCTCGAGATGGTACCCGATCTCGAGGATCTCTGTGAAGAAGAAGATAGGCTCTAAGAAGCCATTGACATCATTATAAACCTTGAGGTGGTACCCTACCTCGAGGATTTCTACTACTGCAAATGTGAATCATCTACCCTATCCTCAAGTTAAATGCCCTCATGGTTATTTTAATCCAGGGGCTATCCGAGTCCGGCTAAGCCCTCATCCGGGATTTATCTGCAATGCCTTAAGGTTATCTTCACTCTGAGTTCAAGACAAGTTTCCAGGTCACCGGGCTTAAGCGAACCCCCACTCGGGGACTTCTCTCGAAAACCTAAGGGCTACCTTTATTCCCAGACATTCGAGCAAATCCCCCCGAGGACTATCACGGGATCTGAAAAGCTAAGTTTCGTTCTAAAAGTTCGAAGCCTTACTCTCATTCAACTCAAAGTTGGAGTCCCGACAACCCGAGTTTATTAATCCAACCCAGGCTCGATCCAAGGAATTGCAAAAGGTTCTACAGGTAATCAGGTTAATCTGTCAAGAGCCAGAAAAATACTTACATCCGGGCTCGGTATTCGTACTGGTCGGTAGAATCATGCATTCAAATTCTTCACAAATGCAGATAAAGGGAAATAAAGCATAAATCAGAGACAAATTGAAGAAACATCTTTTTCATTAATAAACGACGATTACAAAATGATGATTACAAAAGCCCACGAAGGGTCCTTACACAGAAACAGAGAAGCCAAAGAAAAAAGAAAAAATGTATGTAACAGCTACGAGCCTAATCTATTCTCGGGGGTGCATCCTCGGCGGTAGTGTCTTCGAGCACCATCTCCTCGGGGCCTCATCTCAATCTTCCAAAACGGAATCTTCAATTGAGAAGATGAAGAATAGGAAAACGATGTAGAAGAAGAAGAAAAGGATGAAGAAAAAGTCTTAGCCCGCCAAAAAGCAAAAGCTTCTACCAGGCCAAGAAAATCATGGCCCGATAGTAGACTTGGCGAGCGTCGGCCTTACCTGCACGGCTATTTTGAGTCCACTTCTTGGAATATTGGTTCGTCCAAGTTAGTGGCCGGTAGTGCCACTTCATCCCACAGAAAGCAAAAGGGATAAAATGCCACACCAGGCCGAAGTAGGGAGGTGAGCAGCGGTGTAACGTCCGAACATCCTCCTGAGCAGCGGTGTAGAGTCCAAATATCTTCCTAAGTTGGAGGAAATTGGCGCCCCTATCTCGTCGGCTCGAGCCAACGGCGATAGCAGTAGCAACAACAACAAGAACAAGTTAGTGCAATTTCGCTCGGGAAGTGAAAGCTTTAGAAAGAGGCCATGGCGCAACTGATGAGGACGTTACCATGTAACCTTAAGGCCACGGACCTCGAATGTGGAAAATAACAATGAATGAAGATGAAGAGAAGAAGGGGTAAAGGGCTATTGAAGAACACTTGAATGAAGTTTGATTCAAGAAGTCTTCCATTTATAAGAAGGGTGAAAGCGTAACCGACGGCGCAATCAATGTCTTTGAAAGACGTATCGGCGGGCGGAATCAATGCGCTTTTGGGAACTGGACTAGCGGCGATATTATCACTTTGGAGAATATAAATTGGTGGTACATTGAATGATTCTGGAAAGGTGAATCGACGGGATGCCTCAGTTATCACAAAGGCTTACGTCATGGTATGACATCATCGCGGTAAGGTCGAGGAGATAAATATCGAAGTTGTTTCTTATTGTTTCACTCCAAGAAATGCGGGGACTATCTGTATACGGTAAAATCAGAGGGTCCAATTTTCGATCATTACGATGCCTCATAAGCACATCTCCAAAGGCTCGAGACTTTGGTTGAGATTCACACCCGAGGGCCATTGACGTCCGACTTTGGAGCGGCACAGATCGATGGTTATGGTGGAAAAGTTGGAAGTTCCCAAGGCGTGTAGCTAGAGCTATCAAAGTCTAGTGGGCTAGTTCAAACCCGAATCAAAGCATTAAATGGTTGTACCAGCCCCATATCTTTGTAATAAATACATTTGTACTATGTTGGGATTCTCCCTCATATATAAAGGGGATCCTTGTCAGTTTGTAAGGGATCTGTTGCTCAATATTGAATACACAAAAATATTCTCTCTGCTCTCTACCACATTCTCTTGATCTCATTACTTGCATTTATTACTTATATTCATCACGCTCTATTTATTGTTCTTCATTTATTGCTTATTATTGGCCATGAAGAGCCGCAATTGATTTTATTATAACTGTTAATCCACCCTCGATAGCTCCCAGCCGAGCATAAGACTCGACCCCGAGGCCCCGAATAAGCAAGCTCGAGGCCTCGATTATTAACCATTCGGTTAGATTATCACCTTGCTCTCAAGCTCTTATCTTATTTCTAAGTCTTTCAAATAGCATCAATTGTCTAACTACTAGCATAAAAATAAATCACATATTTTTAAAACCACAAATCAAATATAATTATAATTACCATTTTCAAGGTAAAGACTTGTATATTTCTTTAGGCTTCTATTTAGATTTAAAATAATTTTATTAGCTATATTGTATAATACTACGTAATATTAATATATTAATAATAAAACTATTTAATGTGCCTTAGAATAATTATTATATCTAAAATTTATTTTACAAATCCTTCATTAATTATTAAGTAACATGTCATCATAAGATTAGATATTTATGAAATATAGAATTAAAGAAATGTTATTAGTTGATTATATAAAGGAAAAGGAAATGTGTTATTTACAATAATAATAATTATTATTATTATTATGTGAAAATAATGTAAATAAGAATTATTTTATTAATAAAAATAACTATAGTAGATAATAGCATTAATAATAATAACAAATAAGTCAAATTGTGTTAAAATAATAGAATGAGCATTTTATATTATTAGTAATATTAGAATCTTAAAGAAATAGTTTGGAAGAAATAAGGGATAAATTGGACGTCAACAATAGCCTTTGACCAAACTTATTTTCCTATAACACCTTTTTCTCTTGCTAGTATTAAAATTTCCCTCAAGTTACCTTCATATATCAAAGTACCAAAAAAGTGTATTTTTTCCTCTTTCAAAAATATGCAAAACCTCTTTTGTATTTTTTGTTGGGTATTAAGTAATATCACAAAATTTTGAAAAGTTAGTGTTAATAATAATAATATTTAAAAGTATATTTAAATATTGTATATATTTGCAAAGTAAAAAAAGCATAGAGTTTATGAACCTAAATAACTTTGAATATCGAAGAAGTGCGGATTGATATTAACGATTTTAGTAAAAGCTAGTTCTTACACTGTCAAGTTCCCTGAGCCTCACATGTGAGGCTCATTTCTATGATACTTACACCTCAATGTCCGGGTGTCGTGCACCCGAAATAAGCCTAACACTCTTTGCTCGAGGGTCGTCTAATAGTTCCTAGTGCAAATATCTAAGTACTCGGCCGATCGTTTCGAGAGTGTATCCCTGTTCCCCCATTTTTTGCTCCTTTTATACTCTATAGTTGTTATATGACTTACCGGATTGATTGGTTTGGGTCCGGAAAAATTTCTGAGTGAATTAAGACACTTAGACTCATAATGGAAAACTTAAGTTGGAAAAGTTGACCGGATGTTGACTCACGTGTAAACGACCTCATATTTGAATTTTGACAATTTCCTTAGTTTCATTAGGTGATTTTGGACTTGGAAGCATGTCCGGATTGTGATTTGGAGGTCCGTAGTAGAGTTAGGCTTGAAATGGCAAAAGTTGAAATTTTAGAAAGTTTGATCGGGAGTAAATTTTTGGTAATTTGGGTCGGATTGGATCTCTAGAAGTTAGAAAAGGTTCATGGTTTCATTTGTGACTTGTGTGCAAAATTTTAGGTCAATCGGACATGATTTGATAGGTTTTGACGTCGTTTGTAGAATTTAAAAATTTCAAAGTTCATTAGGCTTTAATTGGGTCCTGATTCGTATTTTTGATATTGTTTGAGGTGATTTGAAGGCTCTACAAAGTTCATATCATTATTTAAGACTTGTAGGTATATTTGGTTGTGGTCCCGGGGCCTCGGTTTGATTTCGGGTGGTTAACGGACTTGGAATTGAGTTAGAGAAGCAGCTGAAGTTTTGTTATTGCTGGTGTAATCACACCTGTGGAGTGCGCACCGCAGGTGCGAGCCCGCAGAAGAAGGAAGGAATTCGCAGAAGCGGGCAACGAGGATTTGGGCAGAGTCCGCACGTGCAAGGTTTCTTCCGCACATGCGAGGACACAGATGCGACGAAGAGCACGCAGAAGCGGAGCTTGAAGGAACGGAGAGTAGGTTGTTTCCGCAGAAGTGAATCGTGGGCCACAGAAGTGCCTCCGCAAGTGCGAAACCTGGAGCGCATGTGCTAGCCCAGGTGGGTTAAGTGACTTCCACAGGAGTGGATTTACCTTGCAGAAGCGAGCCTGCAGGTGCAGAAGGCCTGGGCAGAACATATATATATGAGGGTTCCGAGATTTTTCACTATTTCTATCATTTTGAGCTCGGATTTTGGAGGTTTTTGAGAGGGTTTTTGAAGAGCTTCTTGAGGTAAGCTCCTTATGTCCATTTTTCTTCAATAATTATGTTTCAGCACTGATTTTCCACCTAGTTGGTGTGTTTTTAGGTAAAATTTAGGGGTTTGAGGCTAGTGATTTGGAGGGTTAATTTTGCAGATTCGAATGGCCATTTGGTGTCGTATTTTGATGAATTTTGGATGACTAGACTCGTGAGTGAATGGGCTTTTGGGTTTTGTGACTTTTGTCGAATTTCGAGATATGGGCCTGGGGGCCAGCTTTTGGCCAATTTCGAATTTTGGCTTGTAATTTCGTATTTCTTATGTGGAATTGATTTCTTTAGCCCGATTGAATGTATTGTATTACTTGTAGCAAGATTCGGGACATTTGGAGGTTGATTTGCGAGGCAAAGGCGTATTGGAGTTGAGTTTTGGCTCGGATTGAGGTAAGTAAAAGTTCTAAATCTGGTCCTGAGAGTATGAAACCCTGAATTTTATGTTATGTGATTGTTTTGGAGGTAATGCACATGCTAGGTTATGGGCATGTGGGCGTGCACCGTGGGAATTGTGACTTGGTTTATTCCGTGAAACTAAAAAGTTTAATATACTTGTTGTTACCTATATGCTCTCCTTATGTTATAGAAATTTGACTGTAAATCATATTAGAAATCATATTTAGGCTATGTGCTGGTACTATTGGGACCCACAGAGGCCGTGTTACATGTTGAATTACCTACTAAATGCTATTTGTACTCAGTCTCAGTTTTTACTCGCATATCATATCTCAATCTCTATTAATCTTGTTGATACATCATATCATTGTTGTCGGGATGATTTTTATGATTTCTGAGAGCTTGAGAGACTGGAGAGATTGATGACTGAGTGAGGCCGAAGGCGTGAATTTGAGGCTATTTATGGGATCAGGTTGCATGTCGCAGCATGTTTCATTGATTTATGCCATGATTGGCTTGATATAGCGCTTGGGCTGAAGGAACCCCTCTGTACACACCCCCAGTGAGCGCAGGTACCTACTGAGTGCGAGTGCCGAGTAGTGAGTGACCGTGAGGAATGAGTGACTGTTAGGAATGAGTGATTGTGAGGTTGGAGCGAATGGAAGGACTGAGTGATTATTGCCCTGAGAGGTTGCATATGATTTCATTGTTGTTGCACATAGTTTCCATATATCACTTTTTTGAAAACTTCTAACAGATATTTTTATCCGGTTTTACTCGAACTTGGCATGTATAAACTGTTTTGCCAGATTTGAAAGCATGTCTACTTTACTTGTTGAGACTACTGAAAATGAATTATAATTGTGTCGCTCGTCACTATCTTTCAGTTCCTTATTTATTATTGTTACTTACTGAGTTGGTTGTACTCACGCTACACCCTACATTTCGTGTGCAGATCCAGGAGTTTATGGACGCAGAGGCTGTTGATATTTCACATAGCTGACCCTTGGAGATATCGAGGTAGCTGCCTGGTGTTCGCAGTCCTTGCTTCTCCTTCCTTATATTTTCTTTCGTTGTATTTAGTTCCAGACTTTGATAGACACTTCATTTCTATACTGGTGATGTATATATGCTCATGGGCTCAGCGACAACCCGATATTGGGAGCTATTTCCCGCACTTGTATTTTTGGTTTTTACCCCTTTTTATGAAAATTTTGGTTATTTAAAATTATTTGATTCATTTTGTGTTAAATGTTGGGAGTATTTTGCAAATGTTGGCTTGCCTAGTACCACGATAGGCGCCATCACGACAAGTAAGGTTTTGGATCGTGATAAGTTGTTATCAGAGCCTAAGGTACATAGATCTCACGAATCATGAGCAGGTTTAGTAGTGTCTTGCGTAGCGGTACGGAGACATCTGTACTAATCTTAGAGAGGCTGCCTAACCCTTAGGAAACTTCACGTTCTTGAATTATTGTCGTTTGAATTTGTTGATTCTGGTAACTAAGCTTTTGTTATTCTATTCTCTTACAGATGGTGAGCACACATATTACTAGACATGATGGATAGCCACAAGTACCACCAGTCAGGGCCGCAAGAGGTCGAGGTCGCAGTAGAGGCCGCGGTAGGGGTAAAGGTGCAACTCGTACAGAAGCTAAGTCAACACCTGCAGATCAACCAGTTGCCCCATTTTAGGAGCAGGTTCCAGTTGTTATTGAGTCAGTAGGGCCAACTCAGGCACCAGTTGTGCCCATTGTGATCCTAGGCCTTTAGGAGGCCTTAGCTTAGATTCTGACCGTGTGCATTAGTCTTGCTTAGGCGGTCGCAGTTCTGGCCGCAGCAGCCACTACTTAGGCTAGGGGAGGTGCTCAAACTCTCGCCGCCCGCACACCAGAGCAGGTGATGCAGGGACTCCAGACACCGGGGCACTACCAACCCAGCCGGTTTTAACTACTCAGGCCCATATGGTCCTTTTTATGTCTGATGATGAGCAACGGAGATTGGAGAGGCTTGGGAGACTCCAGCCTCCATCTTTCAGTAGTACAGAGGCGGAGGATGCACAGGGTTTCTTGTACAAGTGTCAGAGAATTCTCCATATAGCAGGTATTCTAGAGACCAGCGGGGTCTCATTCACTACTTTTTCAGTTCTCTAGGGCCGTATTCAGTTGGTTGGAGGCTTATGAAAGATGCAGGTTGGTCGGTGCAGTACCATTTACATGGTAGGAGTTCTCCATTCTCTTCTTGGAGAATTTTGTGCGTGGCTCACGCAGAGAGGAGCTGCATAGGTAATTTGAGCTGTTACATTAAGATGATATATCTATGACACAACAAGAGATGGGATTTTCTAAGTTGGCCCGTCATGTAGTTTGGTTGGTTCCCACTGATAGGCATATTATCGGGAGGCTCATTGATGGCCTCACATTTCAGCTATGGTTTCTTATGACTAGAGATACGGTATCTGGTGCTACTTTTGATAAGGTCATTGACATTGCTTGGCAGATAGAGATGGTCTGTATCCAGGAGCGGTTTGAGAGGGAGGCCAAGAGGTCTCATGGATTAGGTGGTTTTAGTTGCGCTTCTTCTAGAGGTCGGTTCTACCACGGCAGGGGTCGTCCTTATAGGCATGCTTAGACGGCTCGCCCAGTTCACCGTGGTGCATTATCTGGCCATGGTTAACACATTTCTCAACAGGGTCACTCATCTCTCAGTGCCCTTGCAGCTCAGAGTTCGTCCCGTGCTCCATCGGTTCAGGGCTCATCAATGTCATGTCCTTCTACCAGTTATCCTTGTGCTCGGGGCTCCCTTCAGTCCCCATCACCGGCAACAGGGAGTTGTTTTGAGTGCGGGGAGTTTGGGCATATGTGGAGGTAGTGTCCTCATCGTTAGGGAGGTCCAACGCAGTAGAGGAGTCAGGCTGCGTCTTCTGTACCAGTTTCTATACCACTCGCTCAGCCAATTCGGGGTAGGGCCCAGACATCTAGAGGTTTTCCTAGAGGGGGAGGCTAATCAGGTAGCGGTCAAGCCCAATTTTATGCTCCTCCTGCTAGACCAAATGCCATGTCTTCAGATGTAGTGATCACAGGTATTGTCTAAGTGGATTGGTTGTCTCCATGTCATGCTGTTTTGGACTATCACACTAAGACGGTGACGTTGGCGATGCTGGAGTTGCCACGGATTGAGTGGCGAGGTTTTTTAGACTATGTTCCCAATAGAGTGATTTCATACTTGAAGGCGTAGCAGATGGTTAGGAAGGGTTGTCTATCTTATTTGGCCTTTGTAAGGGATATTAGTGCAGAGACCCCTACTATTTGATTTCCCCGATGTGTTTCCTGTAAACCTGTCGGGCATGCTGCCCGATAGGAACATTGATTTTGGTATTGACTTGGTGCCAGGCACTAAGCCCATTTCCATTCTTCCATACCGTATGGCACTGGCTGAGTTGAAAGAGTTAAAGGAGTAGCTTCAAGAACTTCTTGATAAGGGATTTATTACGTCTAGTGTGTCATCTTGGGGTGCACATATTTTGTTTGTGAAGAAGAAGGATGGTACTATGAGAATGTGCATTGATTATAGGCAGTTGAACAAAGTTATAATCAAGAACAAGTAACCTTTGCCGTATATTGATGATCTATTTGACCAGCTTCAGGGAGCGAGGGTGTTCTCGAAGATTGATTTGAGGTCTAGGTATCACCAATTGAAGATTTGGGACTTGGATATTCTAAATATGGCTTTCAGGCCCCGTTATGGTTCCATATGATGTATTTTGGGCTGACCAACGCCCCAGTAGTGTTCATGCATCTAATAAATATTGTATTTCATCCTTATCTCGACTCGTTTGTTATTGTGTTCATTGATAATATTCTGGTGTACTCTCGTAGCCAAGAGGAGCATGCCACTAGCACTTGAGGATTGTGTTGCAGCGATAGAGGGAGGAGAAGCTTTATGCCAAGTTCTCCAAGTATGAGTTTTGGATCAGTTCAATGGCGTTCTTGGGGCACCTGGTATCCAGTGAGGGTATTCAGGTGGATCTGAAGAAGATAGAGGTGGTTTAGAGTTGGCCTAGACTGTCCTCAGCTATAGAGATTCGGAGCTTTCTAGGGTTGGCTGGTTATTATCTTCGTTTCGTGCAGGGTTTCTCATCTATTGCATCGCCCTTAACCAAGTTGACCCAAGAGGTTGCTCCTTTCAGGTGGTCGGATGAGTGTGAGCAGAGCTTTCAGAAGCTCAAGACTGCCTTGACCACGGCTCTAGTTCTTGTTCTACCATCAACTTCTGGTTCTTCTACAGTGTATTGTGATGCTTCTCGGATTGGTATTGGTTGTATTTTAATGCAGGAGGGTAGAGTGATTGCTTATGCTTCGTGCTAGTTGAAGCTCCATAAGAAGAACGGCATTGTTCATGATTTGGAGTTGGCTGCCATTGCTCATGTGTTAAAGATTTGGAGGCACTATCTATATGGTGTGTCTTATGATATATTTACTGGTCATCGTAGCCTCCAGCACTTGTTCAAACAAAAGGATCTAAATTTGAGGTAGCAGAGGTGGTTGGAGTTACTAAAGGACTATGATATTACTATTATGTATCATTCGAGGAAGGCCAATGTGGTGGTCGATGCCTTGAGTAGGAAGGCAGAGAGTATGGGTAGTCTTGCATTCATTCCTGTTTGTGAGAGACCTCTTGCAGTTGATGTTTAGGCATTGGCCAACCACTTTGTGATGTTAGATGTTTCGGAGCCTCGTCGGGTTCTAGCCTATATGGTTTCTCGGTCTTCCATATTTGATTGCATCATAGAGCACCAGTATGATGATCCTCATTTGTTTATCCTTAAGGACAAAGTCCAGCACGGTGATACCAAAGATGTGACTATTAGAGATGATGGGGTGTTGAGGATGCAGGGCTGGATATGTGTACCCAATGAAAATGGGCTATGGGAGTTGATTCTTGAGGAGGCCCATAGCTCGCGATATTCCATCCATCCAGGTGTCACGAAGATGTATCAGGATTTGAGGCAGCACTAATGGTTGAGGAGAATAAAGAAGGATATAGTTGGGTTTGTAGCTCGATGTCTTAACTGCCAACATAAAAAATATGAGCATCAGAGACCGGATGGATTGCTTTAGAGGATAGAGATTCTAGAGTGGACGTGGGAGCGGATAACCATGGATTTTTTATTTAGGCTCCCACGGACTTCGAGGAGGTTTGATTCTATTTGAGTGATTGTGGATCGGGTGACCAAGTCCGCACACTTCATTCCAGTTGGTACTACTTATTATTCATATCGGTTGGTTGAGATTTACATCCGAGAAATGTTTCTCCTTCACGGTGTGCAGGTTTCCATCATTTCTGATAGAGGCACACAGTTTACCTCGCAATTTTGGAGAGCCATGCAGCAAGAGTTGGACACTCAGGTGGAGTTAAGTACATCATTTCACCCTCAGACGGACGGGCATTCAGAGTGCATTATTTAGATATTGAAGGATATGCTACGCGCGTGTGTCATTGATTTTAAAGGTTTATAGGGCCATTTTCTGCTACTCGTGGAGTTTGCTTACAATAAAGGCTATCAGTCGAGCATTCAGGTGGCTCTGTATAAGGCTTTGTATGGGAGAAGGTGTAGATCTCTGGTGGATTGGTTTGAGCCCGGTGAGGCTAAGCTTTTGGGTACAAACTTGGTTGAGAATGCATTGGACAAGATTAAATTGATTCAGGAGCGGCTTCACACGGTGCGGTCTAGACAGAAAAGCTATGCCGACAGGAAGGTCCTTGATGTGTCTTACATGGTTGGGGAGAAGGTTCTACTGAAGATTTCACCATGAAGGGTGTTATGAGGTTCGGTAAGAACGACAAGTTGAGCTCTCAGCTTATTGGGCATTTTGAGGTACTTCAGAGGATTGGGGAGGTGTCTTACAAGCTTGCCTTGCCATTTAGTTTGTCGAGTATGCATCCAGTATTTCATGTTTCTATGCTCCGGAATTATATCAACGATCCGTCTCATGTTTTGGACTTCAACACAGTTCAGTTGGATGGTGATTTGACTTATGATGTGGAGCCAATGGCTATTTTGGATTGGCACATTCGGAAGTTGATGTCAAAGGATATAGCATCAGTGAAGGTGCAGTGGAGAGGTCATCTTGTTGAGGAGGCTACTTCGGAGACCGAGAAGGAGATGCGGAGCAGATATCCATGCCTATTTGTAACTCCAGGTATGTTTCTAAACATATTCGAGGACGAACGTTTGTTAAAGAGGGGAAAATGCAACGACCCGGCCGGTCATTTCGAGATTCGTAGCCCTGTTCCCTCATTTTCTGCTCCTTTTGTACTCTACAACTGTTATATGACTTACCGGGTTGGTTGATTCGGGTCCGGAGAGATTTCTGAGTGAATTGAGACAGTTAGTCTCAAAATGAAAAGCTTAAGTTGGTATAATTGACCGAATGTTGACTTATGTGTAAATGAACTCGGATTTGAATTTTGACAGTTTTGTTAGCTCCATTAGGTGATTTTGGACTTAAGAGTGTGTCCGGATTGTGATTTGGAGGTCCGTAGTAGAGTTAGGCTTGAAATGGCAAAAGTTGACCGAGAGTGGACTTTTTGATATTGTGGTCGGATTGGATTTTCGGAAGTTGGAGTAGGTTTGTGGTGTCATTTGTGACTTGTGTGCAAAATTTGAGGTCAATCGAATGTGATTTTATAAGTTTCGATGTCGTTTGTAAAATTTGGAAATTTCAAAGTTCATTAGGCTTGAATTGGGGTGTGATTCATGTTTTTGATGTTGTTTGAGGTGATTTGAAGGCTCGACTAAGTTCGTATCCTTATTTAGAACTTATTTGTATATTCGGATGAGGTCTCGGGGGCCTCGGGTTGATTTTGGATGGTTAACGGACTTGGTATTGAGTTCCGCAAAATCGGGAAGGTAGTCGCAAAAATGGGCAAGGAGGATTTGGGAAGAGGCCGCGTGTGCGAGATTTCTTTCGCACCTGCAAGGCCGCAGATGTGGCGAAGAGCGCACAGAAGCAGAGCTTGAAGGAACGGAGGGTAGGCTATTTCCGCAGAAGCAGATCTTAGTCCACAGAAGCGTCTCCGCAGGTGAGAGCCCGGGTAGGTTACGTGACTTCCGCAGGAGCAGATTTTCCTCGCAGGAGGGGGATTTTGGCCACAGGTGCGGAAGGCCTGGGCAGAACATATATATACGAAGGTTCTGAGATTTTTCACCATTTCTATCATTTTGAGCTCGGATTTTGGAGGTTGTTGAGAGGGTTTTTGAAGAGATTCTTGAGGTAAGCTCCTTGTGTCCATTTTTCTTCAATAATTAAGTTTCTCTACTGATTTTCCACCTAGTTGGTGTGTCTTTGAGGTAAAATTTGGGGGTTTGAGGCTAGGGATTTGGAGGGTTAATTTTGGAGATTCGAATGGCCATTTTGTGTCGTATTTTGATGAATTTGATATGACTAGACTCGTGAGTGAATGGGCTTCCGAGTTTTGTGATATTTGTCGAATTTCGAGATATGGGCCCGGGGGCTAGCTTTTGGCTAATTTAGGGTTTTGGCTTGTAACTTTGTATTTTTCTGGTGGAATTGATTTCTTTATCCCGTATTGATTGTATTGTACTGGATATGACTAAATTCAGGACATTTTGTGGCCGATTTGCGAGGCAAGAGCATATTAGAGTAGAGTTTTGGCTCGGATTAAGGTAAGTAACAGTTCTAAATCTGGTCCTGATGGTCTGAAACCCCGGATCTTGTGTTATGTGATTGTTTTGGAGGTGATGTACATGCTAGGTTACGGGTGTGTAGGTGTACACTGTGGAAATTGTGACTTGGTTTATTCCATGAAACTGAAAGTTGAATAAACTTGTTGTTAGATATATGTTATCCTTGTGTTATAGAAATTTGATTGTAAATCATGTTAGAAACCATGTTTATGCTATGTGTTGGTACTGTTGGGACCCACAGAGGTCGTGTTACATGTTGAAATTACCTACTAAATGCTATTTGTACTCAGTCTCAGTTTTTACTCGCATATCATATCGCTATCTCTATTAATCTTGTTGATACATCATATCATTATTGTTGGGATGATTTTTATGATTTCTGAGAGCCTGAAAGACTAGAGAGATTGATGACTGAGTGAGACCGAAGGCGTGATTGTGAGGATATTTATGGGATCGGGTTGCACTCCGCAACATGTTTTATTTTTTTGTGCCATGATTGGCTTGATATAGCGCTTAGACTGAAGGAGCCCCTTCGAAGTCTGTACACACCCGTAGTGAGCGCAGGTACCTACTGAGTGCGATTGTCAAGTGCTGAGTGATCGTGAGGAATGAGTGACTGTTAGGAATGAGTGATTATGAGGTTGGAGTTAATGGGAGGACTGAGTGATTGTTGCCCTGAAAGGCTGTATATGATTTTATTATTTTTCACATAGTTGCCATATATCACTGTTTTGAAAACTTCTGAGAGATATTTTTGTCCGGTTTTACTTGAACTGGGCATGTATAAACTGATTTGCCGGATTTGAAAACATGTCTACTTTCCTTATTGAGACTACTAAAAATGAATTATAACTATGTAGCTCGTCACTATCTTTCAATTCCTTATTTATTATTGTTACTTACTGAGTTGGTTATGCTCATGCTACACTTTGTACTTTGTGTGCAGATTAGGGAGTTTCTGGACGCGACGGGTGTTGATATTTCACACAGCTGACCATTGGAGATATCAAGGTAGTTGTGTGGCATTCACAGTCCTTGCTTCTCCTTCCTTATCTTTTCTTTCGTTGTATTTAGCTCCAGACTTTGATAGACACTTCATTTCTAGACTGGTGATGTATAGATGCTCATGGGCTCAGTGACACCCCGATATTGGGAGCTATTTTCCGCACTTGTGTTTTGGGTTTTTACCTATTTTTATGAAAATTTTGGTTATTCAAAGTTATTTGATTCTTTTTTTGTTATATGTTGGGAGTATTTTGAAAATGTTGGCTTGCCTTGTAGCACGATAGACATCATCACGACATGTTAAAATTTTTGTTCAACAACAACAACAACAACCCAGTGTAATCCCACAAGTGGGGTCTGGGGAGGGTAATATGTACGCAGATCTTACCTCTACCCCGAGGGGTAGAGAGGCTGTTTCCAGGAGACTCTCGGCTCAAGAAGGCAACAAGAGACACTATATTAGTACTATCAATAGACTCATAATAAAATAACATAAAATATCATAAAATCCATAACATAACATAAATACCATAAAATAACAAAATAACAGCAATATAAGAGATATAGGAAATACGAGAAAGATGTAAGGTATACTAATAAACAGCAGATAAAGCCCATCATCAGTAGCTGATCAATAGCATCCTAAGACTAATTCCTAACTGGCTAGTCTCACTCTAGTGCGCTGTAAAAAGAAATCACAATTTCCCCTAACCTACAACCTTAATGCTCGATCTCCATAATTCCCTGTTTAGGGCCATGTCCTCAGTAACCCTAAGTCACGCCATATCCTGCCTGATCACCTCTCCCCAATACTTCTTAGGTCTCCCTATACCTCTCCTCGTACCCACCACAGCTAGTCGCTCACACCTCCTCACCGGTGCATCAGTGTTCCTCCTCTGAATGTGCCGAACCATCTGAGTCTTGCTTCCCGCATCTTGTCCTCCATGGGGGCCACACCCACCTTCTCTCGAATATCTTCATTTCTAATCTCATCCTTCCTTGTATGCCCGCACATCCACCTCAACATCCTCATCTCTTCAACTTTCATCCTCTGGATGTGTGAGATCTTCACCGGCCAACACTCGGTCCCATACAACATAGCAGGCCTAACCACTGCCCTATAAAATTTACCTTTCAGTAACGGTGGCACTTTCTTGTCACACAGGACTCCCGTCTCTAAACTCCATTTCATCCACCCCACCCCTATACGGTGTGTGACATCCTCATCGATCTCCCCGGTCCCCTGAATAAACGATCCCAGGTACTTGAAACTACCCCTCTTAGGGATGACTTGAGAATCAAGCCTCACTTCCACTCCCGCTTCCGTCGGCTCTGCCCCAAATTTGCACTCAAGGTATTCCGTCTTCGTCCTGCTCAACCTGAAACCTTTGGACTCAAGGGCAAGTCTCCAAACCTCTAACCTCTCGCTGACGCCGCATCGTGTCTCGTCGATTAGGACTATGTCATCAGCAAATAGCATGCACCATGGCACCTCCCCTTGAATATGATGCGTTATAGCATCCATTACCAGGGAAAATAGGAAAGGGCTGAACGCAAACCCTTGGTGCAATCCCATAATAACCGGAAAATAATCGAAATCGTCTCCTGCTATCCTAACCCAAGTCTTAGCTCCATCATACATATCCTTAATCTCCCTAATGTAGGCAACCGGGACCCCTTTAGCCTCTAAGCATCTCCATAAGACCTCCCTAGGAACCCTGTCGTACGCTTTCTCTAGATCGATAAACACCATGTGGAGATCCTTCTTCTTATCCCTGTATTGTTCCACCATCCTCCTAATAAGGTGGATAGCTTCTGTGGTAGATCGCCCCGGCATGAACCCGAACTGGTTGTCTGAAATAGACACCGTCCTTCGCACTCTCATTTCTACCACTCTCTCCCAGACTTTCATGGTATGACTTAGTAATTTAATACCCCTATAGTTGTTACAGATCTGGATATCGCCTTTGTTCTTATACAACGGGACCATTGTACTCCACCTCCACTCTTCGGGCATCCTATTAGTCTTGGATATAACATTAAGCAACTTAGTAAGCCATTCCAAGCCTGCTCTACCCACACACCTCCAAAGCTCAACCGGAATTTTATCTGGTCCGGTAGCTCTGCCCCTTCTCATCTTACGCATTGCTTCCATGACCTCATCATCCTCAATGTCCCTACAATAACTTAGTTCATGGGGGCTGTCGGTATTCCTCAATTCACCTAGTACAATATCCTGATCCTCTTCCTCATTTAGAAGTTTATGAAAGTAGGTCTGTCATCTCCTCTTAATCTGGTCATCCCCCATCAAAACTTTGCCGTCATCATCTTTTATGCACCTCACTTCGTCCAGATCCCGAGCCGTCCTCTCTCTCACCTTAGCAGTCAGAGTAACTTCTTCTCCCCGCCTTTGTTCCCTAGTTCCTCATACAAACGAGCAAAAGCTGTTGTCTTAGCCTCCGTCACTGCCATCTTTGCCTCCTTCCTAGCTACCTTATATCTCACAATGTTCGCTCTCTTCTCCTCCTCGCCAGTGCTCCTCACTAACCGCAGGTAAGCCACCTTCTTCGCTTCCACTTTACCTTGTACAACTGCATTCCACCACCAGTCTCCTTTGTGGCCACCGGTGCGGCCTGAAGATACCCCTAACACCTCTCTCGCCGCCTTCCTTATATAGTCCGCCGTCGTCGACCACATAGTGTTTGTGTCCCACTACTTCTCCAAGCTCCCATTGCCGACAACCTTCCTTCCAACTCCTGGGTTTTAACCTTAGTCAAGGCGCCCCACCTAATCCTCGGGCGGCCTCGTACTGACCTCTGCTTCCTTCTTATCATAATACTAATGTCCATCACCAAAAGCCTATGTTGCGTTGCAAGGGTCTCACCTGGGATAACTTTGCAGTCCTCGCACAACCTTCTGTCGCATCTCCTGAGGAGGAGATAGTCAATTTGAGTCTTCGCCACCGAACTTTGGTAAGTAACCAAATGCTCCTCCCGCTTCGGAAAAACTCGAGTTTGCAATCACTAGATCGAATGCCTTGGCAAAATCCAGCAGTGAGATGCCCCCTCCGTTCCGTTCCCCGAAACCAAAGCCGCCATGCACCTCAGTATAACCACCTGCAGACGACCCAATATGACCATTGAAATCCCCTCCTATGAATAACCTCTCGGAAGGCGGAATACTACGAACAATGTCATCCAACCCTTCCCAAAAACGCCTTTTAATCTCCTCATCACAACCTACTTGCGGTGCGTACGCGCTAACGACGTTTAAAGTACACTCACCCACCACCAATTTAATAGTCATTAGTCTATCATTCACACGTCTGACCTCTACCACCGACTCTCTAAGATGGCTATCTACCAGGATACCCACTTCATTCTTACCCCTCACGACTCCAGAGTACCACAACTTATACCCATCCGCGTTTCTCGCCCTCGATCCAACCAAATCATGCATCAAATTCCCTAATTAGCATGGTTTGACACTCAAATTTGTCTAACAAATTAATGATTAAAGTTTTATTCAATCTGTATAATATGAAGGTTGAAAATAACTTAAAATAATGAGTCATACTATTATATATTTACTAATTGGGAACATCAAAAGCTGAGTATCATTGGAATAGCCAAAATTTACATCTTCACTTATTATAGGTATTCATATTTTAATTCTATGTCTCTCAAAATTATCAAACTTTTATTATTTTGCTATTTGGAAGCAATTTTATATTTACTCATGACGAGTAATATTTCAAACTACTTTATTGATGGAGTTTATTGATTATTAACTTTTAGAGAAATAAAGTGAAATTTGATAATATTTTTAAAATATTGTGATCTTTTAATCATTTGAAAGATAAGACGTTAAAGTTAATTTATGTCTTCTATTTAGATTTCATCGGTGCAAGTAATGCACAAATTTCATGTGTGCACATATTTTGCTGCTGTAATTTTTTTTTTCACAATACAATACAGTACAATACAATGTATTACAAAATGATATGAAATAGTGGCTAACAATCATCCAAACGAGCTGTAAATCAAGAAAAATTGCTTCCATTCAAAATTTCCCCTTTTGTTAAAGCTATGGTTTTTCACTTTCCCACTTGCGTCAAGAATATCCAAAAATACAATGAAGTAACATAACTACTACAAAGCATTTATATCGGTAACCCCCCCCCCCCCCCCCCAATTACCTAATTTTATACTGTAATTTCCTTTGTATCTCGAGGATTTGCTTCATTACCTTTATATCCATATAAAATTAGATATTGCTTTAGACAATCAATTAATATTTGAAACTAGTAAATTTACCTGTGCTTCGCGCGGTCATAAAAAATATTTATCAACTTTACGTAATAATTTAAAATATATAAAAATAATAAAAATTAGGATCTTGTAATATTCTCAATATTAAAAAATAGCAGAAACATCAATATAATGCGAGATAACTGGGATATAATTAGAAAAATTTAATATGACAAATATCTCAAACTTTTATTTCACCACAAACATCTCAGATTCACATAACGTAGATAGAGCTTTCAATTAGTAGTTAGTTACATTTTTGTAATTTTTAATTTTTCTTATTAGTATGAACCTTTATTATTGACACGAAATTCAAAATAATATGCTAGAGGTAGAATTTATCAGATACATATACTGTCATCTTAACTAAAACTCACAATTAGCCTCTCCTCAGAGAGGTAACATCTGTAATGAAGTTCAAGTATCAATCTTTCTCACTGCAAATGCTTAGCTTACGTTGCATGCTTACTCTTACGGATCATATTGGCTAGGTGGTTTATATCGAGGAATCTAGTGTATATCTTAATCGATGAATTTTTTTAACATTTATATGAACGAAAAATCAAATTAAAGTCAAAAATATTAAAGGAATAACATAATTAGTGAATATAATCCCACACAGATAAGTAAAGACAATACCCCAACCAAGTCCGAAAAACTGAGACATACCTTATTATAAAAAGAACTTTTACGTACAACCACAAAGGAAAGGCAACACCTTCTTTCAGAAAAAATAATTTGTCAAAAAGAGAAGAAAGTTACATCTAGTAAAGCGCTAATTGGATGGTGTTGTTCGTCTCCGATTGCATCAGACCTCCTATTTGTATAATATGTATATCCAAAGCCTCAATAGATTTGTGAATAGATTTGTAACCCTTTTTTCAATTATAAAATGTGAATGTTTAGCATTCAATTTTTTTCACTATAAAAGGGTAGTATAGTAACGATAATTCTTGAAACTGATACCGTACATTAAATAGTGGTATTTTAATAGCCATTTGTCATAACTGTAGGTAAATATAATTAAATTATGGTATAAATGCATGAATATGCTGATTTTTCAGCTAGAAAAAATGAGTTAAGATGGCAAAAATTTGAGAAAAAAAAAGATAAATACCCTTCCTAGCATATGAGAGGTGCCAAGTCAGCATTTTTTATCCCACTTTTATATAGATATATAGATTAACCAGCTCTCTTCCATATCCCAACAAATCTCTTTTTCTTTTAGGCATTTTAACATTAAAGTTGTGGTTGGACTATCTGTGGCCTCCAATTATCAGAGGTAGTTTGCAGGAGCAATAATATTGTCCTTAGACAGTTTAACTTTCAAAATTGAAAGATTTACTTGAATATAAACAAGGATATATCTTCTCGAATTACCAACTAAGCAAAACAAACAGAACACACTTTTTAAGGTACAACAAAACGAATGATAGATCACTACAAACTAAACATCAGACAAAAGAGTGATACAAAAAATTATCCACAAACCACCCAACATACCCAATCTAGAGCCCCAATATACTATATAAACAGTCAAACCAAAGTAATGGGAAAAGAGGACTATAGAGAATCAAAGAACTACACAATGTTACGATTTGGGTAAAGTTAAGCAGTGAAATAAACTACATATCTAGATCCTGAATATAAAGCACAAATGCGAGTCTAGCAATCATATTGATGAAACTAAAATGAACAAACTTAAGAGAATTAAAATACAAAAATAAAAAAGAAAACTGACCTAATGCTCACCAGGAACTTCATCTCTCCAAGAGAAATTATATGGTGAATATATAGCTCTGAAAATGAAAATTTCTAACGAAGAAAATGGGAGAAAAGGGGAAGGTGGATATATGGAGAGAAACTGGCGGGAATAAAGAGAAGTTATCCTAGTTATTGAGTTAAACAACGAGGGAAATACTGAAGTGCTTTCTTTACTTTTTCCTTTATTTAATTTTCATTATTATAATTATTTTAATAGAAGCACATCTGGCAAAAAAGAAGAAGCTTATGGCAAAGATGCCTTTTATGTCCCTAGCTAGAAAGATCTTCGTTACTTAAAGTTTATTATAGAATACCGAATCCTCAATTTCTAGTATTTATAGAAATTCAATCTTATACACAATTTAAATAAGGAAATTTTATATAAATTAAAATCTTATTCAAAATTTTGTGTAGATCCATGTACTTCTTATCACCTTCGATATTAGTGAGCAGCGAGATTCTGGATGCTTCAAGGTATATCTGCTCGTGTCCGCAGACCTCGGAGTCCCCCTCTATTCCTTCATATGTTGTTTACCTTTCCGTACTTTCTTAGACTCTGGTGTATAGAGATACTTAATCTTTCTTCTATAGCTTGTGACTTATGATTACCGGGTGTTGGGAATACTATGTATACTTTAGTGCTAGGTTACTTGTACATGCCGAGCGGCATTTTGTCATTTTATAGTTATCTTTGCAGTCTAGTTATTAAATTCGATTTTCATTTCTATTATTCTGTAATTTGTTAGGCTTACCTAGTCGTACAGACTAGATGCTATCACGACGTCTTACGGAGGGAGATTTGGTTCATGAAATGTTGGTATCAAAGCCGAGCGAGGCTAGGCTATTGGGTACTAACTTGGTTCAGAATGCATTGGATAAGGTTAAATTGATTCAGGAGCAGCTTCTCATGATGCAGTCTAGACAGAAGAGTTCATGATTTGGAGTTAGCTGTCATCGTTCATGCATTGAATATTTGGAAGCATTATATCTACGGTGTGTCTTGTGAGGTGTTTACGGATCATCGGAGCCTCCAGCACTTTTTCAAATAGAAGGATCTAAATTTGAGACAGCAGAGATAGTTGGAGCTGCTAAAGGACTACGATATCACTATTTTGTATCACCCCAAGAAGGCCAATATGGTGGCTGATGCCTTGAGTAGAAAGGCGATGATTATGGATAGTCATGCATTCATTCCCGTTGGTGAGAGACCTCTTTCAGTTGATGTTTAGGCCTTGTCCAAACGGTTCGTGAGATTGGATATTTCGGAGCCCAGCAGGGTACTAGCTTGTGTGGTTTCTCGGTCTTCCTTATTTGATCGCATCAGAGAGCGCCAGTATGATGATCTTCATTTGCTTGTCTTCAAGGGCAGGGTTCTGCATAATGATACTAGAGATGTGACTAATGGGGATGATGGGGTATTGAGGATGCAGGGTCGGATTTGTGTGCCCAATGTGGATGGGCTACGTGAGTTGATGCTGGAGGAGGCCCACAGTTTGCGATATTCCATTCATCTAGGTACCGCGAAGATGTACCAGTAATTGAGGCAACAATACTGGTGGAGGAGAATGAAGAAAGATATAGTGGGGTTTGTAGCTTGGTGTCTTAACTGTCAACAGGTGAAGTATGAGTATCAGAGACCAGGTGTATTGCTTCAGAGATTAGAGATTCCAGAGTGGAAGTTTGAGCGGGTCACTATGGATTTTGTAGTTGGGCTCCCACGGACTTCAAGGAACTTCGATACTATTTGAGTGATTGTGGATCGGCTGACCAAGTTCGCGCACTTTATTTTAGTTTGTACTACCTATTCTTTAGAGCGGTTGACTGAGATTTACATCCGAGAGATTTTTCGCCTTCACGGTATGCCAATGTCAATCATTTCAGATCGAGGCATGCAGTTTACATCACAGTTATGGAGAGCAATACAACGAGAGTTGGGCACCCAGGTTGAGTTGAGCACAACATTTCACCCTCAGACGGACGGATAATCCGAGCGCACTATTCAGATATTGGAGGGCATGCTACGCGCTTATGTGTAGATATGTCATTTTTGACCCTCCCCGAGATTTCATACATTTTAGCTCAAATATTGGTTTAGTATCGCTATTTTAAATAGTTTTGACTTTTTTACTTTATTTTATCGAAAAAATAAAAATTACAAAAATATTTTCTTTTATTTAGCTAATAATATTTTATCTAGTTACTTTTAATTTATCTACCTTACATAAAATTCAAAAATAAAAATAGTTTCACTTTATTTTCAAGAATATTATTTTAATTGTATAATAATTTTTCCATTTTTTATCTTTTAGTATGATATTTGAAAAATACCAAAAATAGGTTTGTTTTAACGGTTATTTTTATTCTAATAATTATTTTACTTAAGTAGAATTAATTAGTAAATGGTGTAGTATTTTCGGTCCTTTTTAAATAAAGAATATGAAATTTGAGGCTAATTTTGTTTGGTCTTAATTGAAAAGGCCCAATTTTAGATAGCCCAAAACATTGAGCTTATACGTATTTTCATTTGACCTAACCTAATTCTTACCCCTATAAAATAATTCCTAAATCGTTGACTTAAAAAAAAACCGAGACGAAAAGGAATGGAGCAGCTACACTATAAAGAAAAGCCATCTCCATTTTTGGCAAAGGGGATAGACGATTCTCAGATTTAGCACTAAAAATTTCCCTAAGGTTCAATTGCATAAAGAAAAATTGACAGCAACATTGTGGGTGTAAGAGAGAGAAATTGGCTATATTGACATTTTTACAGATCTCTCTCGTTCTCGTTTTCGACCTCGCGTTAGCCATGGGTCTTTGGGAAGCTTTGCTCAATTGGCTTCGAAGTGCTTAGGTTCAAAATCGGAATTTAGAAACAGCAAAAACCCACCATCCCTTTCTTCTTCGTTGTAAGCTCTTAGTAGTTTCAAGTCCAATTTGTCACTTTCACTTTCGGTCCTTTCCGAAATAGACATATGCAGCCATTTCTCCAATACTCGTTCAGCGGAGTCCAGACCCGATCAGCCATGGGTATCGATTTGAAAGTCGTAGAGGGTGTTCGATTTTGTGGAGTTGCTATTCGAGTTTTCTGGTCGTATTTCGCTGTCGTCGCTCATTTTAACTGCTATAATTCGCCGAAGAATTAATTGAAAGTTTTGACAGGTTCATCTTTTTACTCCTCCTTAGGGGTGTTCATAAAAACCCGAAAATCGAACCAAACGGACAAAAAAGACCGATACTTTTTGGTTTGGTTTGGTTTTGGTTTTGAATTTTAAAAACCGATCAAATTTGGTTTGGTTTTGGTTTTATTCAGAAAGAAAACCGAAAAAACCGAACCAAACCGACTATAGGATTAGTTATTTCACACTTATATATATGTATATTTTTATACAAAGTTTCAAAAAAATTATGGTAAATGTTAATAGTTTGCACTTTTATTATAGTTCTTTACCTTTACATTCTAGCTTGATTGGTAGATTTCTTTTGTTAAGTGTAAGAATCCATTTCGTGTTAAAAATAATATATTTTTAATTGAGTCTTTAAATTATTCATCACTATTTGATTAAATTATCATCAATATATCTTGGTAAATAATAGATTTCTCAAAGGGCAATTGATTTGATAGTGTTACGTTGAAAATGTGGTTGCCTGAATATGTGTTTGGTAGTGTATGTCTTATATTTAAGAAAAACCGATAAATAACCGGAAAAATCAAAAAACCGACAAAACCCGACATAAACCGAATCGAGAAAAAACCGATTTAACTGGTTTGGTTTGGTTCTAATATTTGAAAAACCGACTTACTTGATTTGGTTTCTTTTTAGGGAAAAATCGATCCAAACCGAACCATGAACACCCCTACTCCTCCTTATTTCATTAACGGAAGATGTTTGTGAGCTAGTTTATATACTAGTCTGTGATGCAATTTTCTTGTGAATTTTACTGATTTTCCATTTGTTTGGCGTGTTTGACTGAAACTTGTCTAGTTATGAAATTGGGAAAATTTGACGAGTACTTAATTTTCTTTGACATGCTCTGTTTTGACACTTTGCTCTGAAGAAAGAAATAAAATTATTAACATCATTGATGGAGAGTGCAAATACTAGACATGGCTTATAAGTTTATTTAAGGATTTGCTTAACCACAATAAATTAATTTTTTCAGAGGAGAATGTGTAGTCAATAGTTTATGTGTGTAGACATGTGATTTTTGACCATCCCCGAGATTTCACCCATTTTAGCGTAAAATATTTAGTTTAGGCATAATATTGATATTTCAATTAGTTTTAACTCTTTTACTTTATTTTATCAAAAAATGAAAATTACAAAAATATTTCTTCTTTTTAGTTGCTTTTCGTTTATATACCTTTCGTAAAACTAAAAAATAAAATAAAAAATAGTACTTATATTTATTTTAATATGATATTTGAAAATACTAAAAAAATAGGTTTGTTTTAATGATTAGTCTTATCTTAATAGTTATTTTACTTAAGTAGGATTAATAGGTAAATGAGGGCGTATTTTTAGTCTTGTTTACGGAGAAAGAATAAAATTTGGGCTCAAACAACCCATTTTTTTAGGCCTAATTTTCGGGCCTAGCCTATAATGACCCAAGCCCAATACCCCTAAAAATCCCTAAGCATAAGAGTACCCGTAGACCTAAGACTAATCGGTCAAGAAAAAACACAAAAAATAGACCCTAAGAGCTAGAGAATGGATCCGCCGTTTTCATCCTAAAAACCCGCCCCCCTGAAGGTTTTCTTCTTCACCAGACCCTTAAGATCAGCGGCTGAACACAGAGGTCCCTTTCGACACACCCCATCAGACTCATCTTCTTCACCACAAAAAACAGAGAAGCAACAACATCTTCTCTTCCGCCTTGAACATCCTTCACCAGACCGGAAAAACCAGCCTCCTCTTCTCCGCAATGCCAACCACCCATCTGCTACACGACCACCATGACTCCTTCTTCTTCAACCGTCGATCTCACCTGGCTAAAACACAGCAAAGAAAACACAAAAACAGATCAAAGAGGGACGAACTAAGGAGACAAATACAACAACAACGTATAAGGAAATTCGAAGTTTGATTTCGGATTCAAATCCTACTTATTTTCATTCCATAGTTTCTCTTGTTCTTGTGCTTTCGATTTTAAAAGCCATGGAATCCGATGGAGTTTTGATTGAGGTCATTTTGGTTTCGAGCAATGGTGTCCGCTTCTACAACGCAACAAGAGGTGGCTCTGTTGAGGCAGAAATGGATTGATTTTGCCTATACTTCTGCTAATAGAAACGTGCTAATTAAATGTTGTTTGAATGAAATGGGATTGGAAAGAATTCAAATGAGTATCTGTTTGGTAAACAGTAAGTTTTCTGTTCAATTTTATATTGTTATTTCTTATTTGTTTATCATTAGATTATTAGTTGCAAAATTCGGGTATTATTTCGTGCATATAGAGCATATCAAGTTGTGATTAATTATATTATCATTGTGCATCTGAAGGTATGGTGTGATATTTTGGTTTATAAGCTTCATGTTTGCATCATGGATAAATGGATGTTCATGGAAGTTTGCTGCCGTTACGAGTATTAATGATTTGTTGACCAATGACATGAATAGGCTGGCTGGTAATTTGATTTTTTTAGAAGTTTATTAAGTTATGATTTATAATTGATTTGGGATTATTGTAGATGAAACTATTTCAATAAAGTGATTAGGAAATGTAACCTTTATATAAACACGTAATTAAATCATCACAATTACGGGTATGGTTCCCATGGCATGGTTGTGACACTTAATTCAAATTAGTTTCTTTAGTATGAACATCCTTAGTTGAATGCTTTTTCGTTAATAAAATTGAGGTGTGCCATCCAATAACTTAGTCTATGGCCCTCATATCGATATCTTAACTAGTGTAGAAAATACCGTGAACTTTCGTAGTTTGCTTTAGGCGCATTAATTGAATAATTGTCATAGCTACGGGTATGGTTCCCGTGACGTAGTAGTGATCCTTAATCTCTAAAATCTGGGGCTACATTTATGTGATCCGGCCACAATTTAATCTTATCAATAAAATAAACATGTTGTGAATCGTGGGTACGGTTCCCCTGACATGATTCGCAACGTGTAATCAAATAATTAGTTGCATAATAATTGGATTATTAAAAGCGGTTTAAAAGGAATAAAATGCACATAGGATCCAAAAATATTTTAAAATCAGATAAATAGGCCAATAATAATAGTTGAGCAACCGTGCTAAAACCACAGAACCCGGGAATGCCTAACACCTTCTCCCGGGTTAACAGAATTCCTTACCCAGATTTTTGTGTTCGCAGACCGTAAATAGAGTTAACTTCCTCGATTCAGGATTTTAACCGGTGACTTGGGACACCATAAATTATCCCAAGTTGCGACTTTGAATCTAATAATTAATCCCGTTTCGATTGTCACTTAAATTGAAAAAACACCCTTATACCCTTCCGGGGGTAGGAAAAAAGGAGGTGTGACAGCACTGGCGACTGTGCTAGGGAAAAGAACCCAGAACTTCTGGTTCAGGGTTCAAGAATTCGAGCTTAGAATAATTGTTATATTTGGCTTCTATTTATTATCTGATTTTATTTACATGTTTGGGCCTAATGTGCTAAATGTTGCTCTTTATCGCTTTGATATTATCTGAACTGTATATAAACTGCTACGAAACCCCTCTTCTAATCTTTGGAAAGTGCACGCTGGCGTGAATTCTTTTCTGTTAGTGTCATATCCCAATTTAGAACGAGGTTCGGACAAGTTGCAAAACCGGATGATCTTTTGGTTACCGGCACACTGCCCTTCCCCCAAGCTTGAGTTGTCCGCTCGGGTAAGCTAGGTCTAGAACAATACACCCAGGTTTTAAACCTAGAATAACTCAGCCTCTTGCCGGATCCCTACTAGGAACGTTTGTTTGCATTATGTGAATTTGACTTTGGGGATTCAACACAGGGGTTGAGTCGGTCTAGGACAGGTACCCAAAAAATAAAAGACCATCCTGATGCATTCTATGTACTACATGTTGCAATCTTCAAGGGTAAAAGGGGTCATTTGGCGGACCACTGATGGTTGAGGATAAATGAGAAAAAAGAGGGCGAAGTGTAAAAATAAAGCAAGTAGGGCCCAATTATGTTTTTCTTTCACATTTTTAAGAAAAAGAAAAAAAATGAAAAATCTAAAAAGATTTTGCACTTTCTCATCATTTTCAAAAAAAAATCAAAAAAAAGGAAAAGAAAAATACAAAAAGAGTTTACATGTTCCATCATTTTCTTTAAAAAAAAAGAGATAAAAATATATTTTCTCTAAATTAGTTGTTGTTTTTTAATTCTTGCCCGTATCCAATCTGCCCAAACTACACATACCTGATTCTCGTCTTTCGGGGCGTGATACGTAAGGAACCCACATAGGGTTTGGTCTTCCTAGTGAATTTAGGTTCTTGGCTTCGCGGGGTCTTAGCCAAATCTTGTATTGTTAGCCACTTTTAGCCACATAGGTTAATTTTAGAAAAATAGTCACAATCATGTCTTGCATGTGTCCAACAGGAAGGGTTGTTATCTCACATAGCATTCTAGGTCTTTAACTTTATTTGGTCTTAATTTTCTCGTACAGGTGTAGATTTACTTACCGGAGTTTGAGCATGACAGACGCCCAAGACCATCTAGTCAGGATCGCTCATTCAGGAGTTTCAGAAGTGGCTTAAGGAAATTTTTTATATTTTTTTATATTTTGAGTCTATTTTTTTATGTTTTTATTTTTTATGTCTGTTTTTCACCTTCTAGTTTTGTACAGTAATGTCGAGTTTTTTGTTATTGTACTTTCTATTTTGCATTTGAAAAAGTGTGTTATAACTCAAAAATCCAAAAAAAAAGAGATTTTACATTTTATATTTTCGTTAGAAGTTTTCTTTAGAATACCAATTCTAGAAATAAAAAAATATTTGAGGTAGTTTTCCTAAGGAGTTTAATATCTATAACTCAAAATAAAAATTGCTTTTATATTCCTTTAGTATATTAAGACTAAAAATTCAAAAAAAAAAAAAGAATTTTCATTGAGTCCCTCTTTTAAAGTTTTATTTAAGATATTAATTCCAAAAATCCAAAAAGATTTTCTTTTGAGGTTCTTCTTTGAGAAATTAAAAAAAAGCAAAAACAAAAAAATATTTTATTTTAATTGGAACTTTAGGACATTGTACATAGAGAAAAAAAACACACCTTATCTTTTGTTTATCCTTCGAATTTCTCTTTTAGGTAATGAAAAACTGAAATCTAAAAATATTTTTTTATCTTGTTCATTTCTCGTTTAGAAATCTTTCTTCAAGGATATTAAATGAAAATTCAAAATATTTTTTCTTTGGTTTATTATTAGATTCTCTTCCTAAAAAAAAGAATCAAAAAATATTTTTTCTCTTCTAGGGTTTTTCCTTAATAATTACTCATAGAGTATTTGTTTAAAAAAAAAGGAAAAGATATATGCTCGTTTAAGCTTGAGTTTAGAATAGGTTATAGAATATTAAGTATATAAAATTCAAAAAAAAAAAATTTGCTTCTTTTATTTCTCCTTTTTCATTAGAGTAGTCATTAAGGTAATAAACAAAAAAGAAAAAAAAAGAAAAAGAAAATGAGAACGTTAGTTTGTTTACTTTATTCCCGATATGCCCGAACTACGCAAAGATCTAAATCATGTGGAACATGATACGTAGACAACCTACATAGGGTTCGATCGAATTATTTTTTTTAAGTTAAAAGAAAAAAAAAAGGAAAAAAAAAAAGAAAAAAGAGAGGTGAAATTATGGGATGTGAGAAATGAGAGGAAAGAAAAGAGTGATAATTAGAAGAAAAAGAGGAAGGAAAATGAGCAAGCCAAGAAGTGCTGGAAAAGAAAGAAAAGAGAAGATTGAAATGAACAAATTGGGATGATGCCAAGTGACCTTGTGACCCTCGAAGTCATTCTAGAACCGCTAAATGCTAGGTGCATTGCACACAATGTGATATTTTTAGCTGTTGAATGCCCAAATGGTAACAGGATGACCCCATTTAGTTCCTTTTGTTATCTTTATTGAGCAGAAGGGTGGTTGGTTTGTGGTTTTTAAGTAACTCATCCATACAACACAAGGTCAAAGAGCAAGGTAGTCATGGCTAGCAAAGACTTGGACACATGGGTTATTGATCAGTCTAAGGGAATTGTTGAATCAGAATCTGAGTTGAAAGAAGAGGTCTTAAGGTTGAAAGGACAGAGTACGAAATATACCAAGCCTGAATTAGTGGGCGTCCTCCACCATCAGTTCCCATTACCTACACTGAAAGCCTTGTCACCATTCCGCCACTTTCACAAGTCTAGGATATCTCCCCACAACCTTTTCACACACCACCCGCCAAAACCACCTCATATCCCGCTCCTTTGACCACTCATGTTTTTGTAGCTCATCCACCAGCTACCTTTCCTCAATCCTCTAGCAGGAATGTGTTCAAAATCCCCGAGGCCCAACACCGTGCTCCAAAACCAACTTTTATGGTCTCGAATCCATATTCTTACGCTCCTAATTTTGAACCTCCCGGTGAAACTGAAAAGCCTGTTAAGACGGTGGAGCAAGATGAGATATCTAGGAAGGTGAAAATCTTAGAGCAGTCTGTAAGAAACATGCAAGGGATAGGGAGCCAGATGAGCGTGTCTTACAATGACTTGTGCTTATTTCCCAACGTCCAGTTGCCTGCTGGGTTTAAGATGCCAAAGTTTGATTTGTATGACGGGCATGGAAATATAGTAGCCCATCTGAGGGGTTATTACAGCGAAATGAGAGGTGTTGGCGGGAAAGATGAGATGTTAATGGCGCATTTCAGGGAGAGCCTGGCTGGGGCAGCCTTGGAATGGCATACTCGTCAAGATGCTAGTAAGTGGCATGTATGGGGTGACCTGGCTCGAGATTTTGTTCAGCACTATCAGTACAATGTAGACATTATCTCAGACTGCTCCTCCCTATCTCCGATGGAAAAGAAACCCAAGGAAGGATTTAGGGAGTTTTGGTTCAGATGGAACAAACAAGTTGCTTGGGTCAATTCTCCGATTAGTAGAAATGATGTTATTAAGCCCCGCCAACGACAGGATCCAGTGGGCATTCTTGCTAGATGCTTTCAACCTCAATTCTCACCCCATGAATCTCCTCGTACTCTAGATAATCCTCACCAATGCTACTTTCCTCCACAAAATCCCCAAGGTCATACCTTGCTTTCCCAATACTCTATCTACAATGCACCGCCATATGCTCTATACCTACGAGACCCGCAATGGACTACACCACCTCTATAAATATCTTATCCGCCTCCTCAAGCATATTAACCACCTACCTAAAAGAGGTTCCAACCCAAGCTGGAGTTTAAAATGAGAAGGCAGCAACAAAGAGAAAAGTCTTTCACTCCTATTGGAGAATCATATGCCAATTTGTTCCAAGGATTGAGGCAATTAGGCATGTTGAAGCCGATTCAGATTAAAATGCCGAACCCCCTTCCAAAGAATTTTGATTATTCTCAAAGGTGCGCATATTGCTCTAATGCCCCGGGGCACAACATCGAAAAGTGTTGGAATTTGAAAAGAGCAGTCCAGAAGCTTGTAGATGCAGGTGCCATTACCGTGCAAAATCCAAATGCAGCAGATACGATCCAAAGTCTATTTCCTGCTCATAATGAGACGCATAAGGTGGGCATGACTTATGTTGAAATTGAATATGAAAACTCTTCTGAGTTCCTTGGAAGGCCACTTGCTGCAAAGTTTTCAGCGCTATTAGTTTCGATTCCAGAAGTTGATCCTAAGAACGAGTTGGCAAAAGTGACCCAAAAGCAATTCGCTAAGGTCAATGTGATGGAGACTTGTGAAGTCCCTAGTAATGTTGATGCGAAACTCAGTGGCTAAGATGCCGAGATTGGTGATTGGAAAGATGCTCTTTTCTTGGTTAGCGGGGGAGGAGTTTCTGGTGGTTTATTTTATTGTCATTTCTGTTGTCCGGATTATTTCAGGGTTGTAATCCGGATATTGTCTTGTGACTCAAAACCTTCTATCCTTTTATTTTTGTCTAGTTCGTTTAGTCGTAGTGACTCATTTAGTGTTATCTAGGTTTGTTCCAGGGTTGTAACACCAATTTAGTTTGCTCGTTTCATTGTTCAAACCTTTCACCGTTTGTCTAATGCAATTTTCTGTTTTCTGTTATTTCTAGTCATTTTTTGTTTAGTCCTCTTTTCCTTTATAGTTCTTTTCATGCTGATTCTAGTGACATGATATGCACGCGTAATTCCCAGTCTGGTTTTAAAAGTTAGTTTAGTCATGAGGCAATGAAACAATTTTGAAGATGATAGGGACACTTGAGGGCAATAAGTACAAATTTGGACATTTTGTGATCATTTGAAACCCGAACTGTGTGAAACTGGGGCGGATAATTTGGGAAGTTAATAGAATGATAAGAATTCATTAAAGGAGAGTGCATCCCGGATAATTTGAAGCAAGCAACTTTGAGTTCAAGTGCATCTCAAGTTACAAGATAAAGTCAAGAAAGTTTTCTCCGAATTGATAGAGGATATCCATTGTGAAGAGGGAATCACCCAACGAGGGTTCTGTACTTGACAAGGCGCTAAAGAAAAGTGGAAGGCATATCAACGATATCAATGCCGAAGCCGCAAAAGAAATATTATGCATAATCTTTAGTTTTCATCCTCAAGTTGCATGTGTTGTACTTGACATTTTCAGGCATTGGGAGGCCCTCTTTCAGCTACCTATACACTTATACCATTCGATACTCTTTTGAGCTTTTACCAATTTCTTTGACCTCCCCTCTTTTGGAATCAAGTTAGTGTCATACGGAAAAAAAAATTCATGTCCCCATAGGTTTATTTTAGAAAGTTTATTCTAAAAGGAAAATTCAAAAAAGAAGAGAAAATAGAGATAAAGAAAAAAAGAAAAAGAAAAAGAAAAAAAAGGGAAAAAGAAAAAGGAAAATAGTAACAAAAGTAGTCTTGTGAACTACGTTTGGCCTGATTTTTGTCACCACAAGATACGTGTGAAGCCTTACGGTTCAGTCATACAAAAAAAATATATTTCATAATCCCACGAAGTCGAAAGTGGGGCAGTCTTTCTTAGAAATTCCTTCTAAAAAAAGAAAAAAAAAGAATCAGATTCCCTTGCTTTAGAAACTGGGGCAAAGTTTTAAAATGGATTCCAAAAGTTGTAAATAAATTAGCCCTGTTGTTTTAGTAATTTTGAGCCTTTATGATATCCTTTCTTTCTAACCCTGTCCAAAAGTCATATTACAGTCCAAAAAACACCTCCCAAATAATCTTTGAGAGTCCCGAGTTAGACACGCTTGGAGCATATGATGTCTTACTATGGTGAAGGCCTTGTCATCTACAGAGTCAGAGTAAATAAAAAGAAAAAGAACAAAATGAGAGAGTCTTATTGGTGAAATCCTTCGCGAACACCATAAGGCGATGGTGAGTTGAGAAAAAGAATAAAATGAGAGATGCTTGATGGTGAAAACCATTCGGGCACTACAAGTCGAATAAGGAGCGTGAATCAGATTGGATAATCGGAGCATTGAAGCCAAGCTTCACGGTTTAGGGGGAATAACAAGAGTTGAACCTCAGACTTGCTCGACAGATTAGGCCACTGAATCCAAAGGTGCATGTCATGGTCATTAGAGTTGGTATCCACATCAGATAAGTTTCTACTTTGTAGTTTTCTTGTTAGGAATCATCTCTTTCGATTGTCCTTTACTCTGTTCCATTTGTCTTGTTTACTTCCTCTTTCTGAGTCTCTTTGGTCTAAACAAGTAAGAAGTGACTTTAAAATTTGCCACCAGCTTTCCAATTGCACAAAGCGGGGTCTGGCTAACACATCAAACTGGTATAAGTAAAGAAAGAGCAGCAAGCGCACTGAGTTGGTAATAATCAATGTGCTTTGGGATTCATGTGAAATACAAAGGTTCGGTATATGTCAATTCATGAACAATGCAACAGATAGAGGGTGTTGGGTTTGAACGGATCAAAGGTATTTACTGTGATAAGGTTGACAGAGAAAGTGGTTAACCAATAACAAGCAAGGCTTTTCAAGTGGGAATCAAAGATTATTATGGCAAGTGAAGGAGCAACAACCTCAAGGCCATGCTAGTGGCATAAGTCAAGAAAGAACAGCAAGCGCACTGAGTTGGTAACAATCAACGTGCTTTGGGATTCATGTGAAATACAAAATTTCGGTGTATGTCAATTCATGAACAATGCAACAGATAGAGGGTGTTGGGTTTGAACGAATCAAAGGTATTTTCTGTGATAAGGTTGACAGAGAAAGTGGTTAACCAATAACAAGTAAGGTCTTCCAAGTGAAAATCAAAGTTATCATGGCAAGTGAAGGAGCAATAGACCTCAAGGCCAAGGCCACAAACCAACCACCATGTTTATAAACTCACAAGTTTTCTTTGTTTGAAACAGGGACGAAAATTGTGTCCAAATCAAAGCTTGGAAGCTTGAATTTTTCAAGTGTCGTGCCCAAATTTTGTCAGCACAAAGGCGGTTTAAGAAGGGGAAAGAAAATCTGTTCGATCTGCAGGAACCCTCCATAAGGAAAGCATGGTTCAAGGGCAAGAAACTTTGTTCATTCTGCAGAGATCCTCCAAGAGGAGAGCATGGCTCAGGTAAGTTCATTCTCAGCTTTTCAGGACCCTCATGGATAATGAGATTTAATTTAAAAAATTTCAGGGCCCTCCTGGATAATGGGATTTAATTTTAAAAAGTTCTCAGGACCCACCTGGATAATAGGACCTAGTTAAATTTGAAGACCTTCATAGATAACAAGATTTAGCGTAAGTTCTAACTTTAGGAAATGTAATCTAGCACAGAAGTTTTCATTCTTAAGATGAGATTTAATTTTAATTTTCAGGTGCTCCTACATAATGAGATTTAGTTTTTGAGTTCTTATAGCTCTTTTGATAACAAGATTCAATTAACACTCACAGATATTCCCAGTACCAAACTGGGGCAGAAAAGTATCTTTTGTTTTGTTTATTTTGTTGTAATGGCAGGCACCAACCTAGATAACAAGGGAATACAGTTCAAGTTTATGCAATCAGGCGCCCACTAGGATAACAAGGGAATAAAATTCAAGTTTTGGCAATCCGGCGCCCACCTGGAGAGCAAGGGAATACAGTTCAAGTTTTAGCAATCAGGAACACAACTAGAGAACAAGGGAATACAGTTCGAGTTTTTGTAAGCAGGCGCCCACCTGGAGAACAAGGGAATACAGTTCAAGTTTTAGCAATCAAGCGCCCACCTGGATAACAAGGGAATACAGTTCAAGTTTTAGCAATCAGGCACCCACCTGGAGAACAAGGGAATACAGTTCAAGTTTTGGCAATCAGGCGCCCACCTGGAGAACAGGGGAATAAAGTTCAAGTTTTGGCAATCAGGTGCCCACCTGGAGAATAAGAGAATACAGGTCATGTTTTGGCAATCAGGCACCCACCTGGAGAGCAAGGGAATACAAAACAAGTTTTGGCAATAAGGTGCCCACCTGGAGAACAAGGGAATACATTTCAAGTTTTGGCAATTAAGCGCCCACCTGGAGAACAAGGGAATACAGTTCAAGTTTTTGTAATCAGGCTCCCACTTGGAGTACAAGGGAATACAGTTCAAGTTTTGGTAATCAGGCGCCCACATGGAGAAAAAGGGAATGCAATTCAGGTTTTGACAATCAGGCGCCCACCTGGAGAACAAGGGAATACAGTTCAAGTTTTGGTAATCAGGAGCCCACCTGGAGAATAAGGGAATACAACTCAAATTTTGGCAATCAGGTGCCCACCTGGACAACAAGGGAATATAGTTCAAGTTTTGGTAATCAGGAGCCCACCTTAAGAACAAGGGAATAAGTTTTGGAAATTAGGCGCCCACCTGGAAAACAAGGGAATATAGTTCGAGTTTTGGCAATCAGGCGCCCACCTGGAGAACAAGGGAATACAGTTCGAGTTTTTGTAATCAAGCGCCCACTTGGAGAACAAGGAAATACAACTTAAGTTTTTCCAATCAGGCGCCCACCTGGAGAACAAGGGAATACAGTTCAAGTTTTGGTAATCAGGAGCCCACTTGGAGAAGAAGGGAATACAACTCAAATTTTAGCAATCAGGCGCCCACCTGGAGAACAAGGGAATACAGTTCAAGTTTTGGTAATCAGGCGCCCACATGGAGAAAAAGGGAATGCAATTCAGGTTTTGGCAATCAGGCGCCCACCTGGAGAACAAGGGAATACATTTTAAGTTTTGGTAATCAGGAGCCCACCTGGAGAATAAGGGAATAGAACTCAAATTTTGGCAATCAGGTGCCCACCTGGACAACAAGGGAATATAGTTCAAGTTTTGGTAATCAGGAGCCCACCTTAAGAACAAGGGAATAAGTTTTGGAAATTAGGCGCCCACCTGGAAAACAAGGGAATATAGTTCGAGTTTTGGCAATCAGGCGCCCACCTGGAGAACAAGGGAATACAGTTCGAGTTTTTGTAATCAAGCGCCCACTTGGAGAACAAGGGAATACAGCTTAAGTTTTTCCAATCAGGCGCCCACCTGGAGAACAAGGGAATACAGTTCAAGTTTTGGTAATCAGGAGCCCACTTGGAGAATAAGGGAATACAACTCAAATTTTAGCAATCAGGCGCCCACCTGGAGAACAAGGGAATACAGTTCAAGTTTTGGTAATCAGGAGCCCACTTGGAGAATAAGGGAATACAACTCAAATTTTAGCAATCAGGCGCCCACCTGGAGAACAAGGGAATACAGTTCAAGTTTTGGTAATCAGGAGCCCACCTGGAGAACAAGGGAATAAGTTTTGCAAATTAGGCGCCCACCTGGAAAACATGGGAATATAGTTCGAGTTTTGGCAATCAGGCGCCCACCTGGAGAACAAGAGAATATAATTCGAGTTTTTGTAATCAGGCGCCCACTTGGAGAACAAAAGGATACAGTTCATGTTTTGGCAATCAGGCGCTCACTTGAAGAACAAGGGAATACAGTTCAAGTTTTGGCAATCAAGTACCCACCTTGAGAACAAGGGAATACAGTTAAAAGATTTGGCAATCAGGCACCCACCCGGAGAACAATCGAATACAGTTCAAGTTTTGGCAATCACGCTCCCACTTGGAGAACAAGGGAATACAGTTCGAGTTTTGGTAATCAAGCGCCCACCTAGAGAACAAAGGAATACAGTTCAAGTTTTAGTAATCAGGCGCCCACCTGGAGAACAAGGGAATACAGTTCAAGTTTTGGCAATCAGGCGCCCACATGGAAAACAAGGGAATACAGTTCAAGTTTTGGTAATTAGGGGTCCACTTGGAGAACAAGGGAATACAGTTCAAGTTTTGGCAATCGGACGCCCACCTGAAAAACATGGGAATACAGGTCAAGTTTTGGAAATAAGGCACCCACCTGGAGAACAAGGGAATACAGTTCAAGTATTGGCAATCAGGCCCCTACATGGAGAACAAGGGAATACAATTCAAGTTTTGGCAATAAGGCTCCCACCTGGAGAATAAGAGAACACAGTTCATGTTTTGGCAATCAGGCGCCCACATGGAGAACAAGGGAATACAGTTCAAGTTTGCCACGCCCACCTGGAGAACAAGGGAATACAGTTAATGTTTTGGCAATCAGGCGCCCACCTGGAGAACAAGGGAATACAGTTCGAGTTTTGGCAATCAAGCGCCCACTTGGAGAAAAAGGGCATACAGTTTGAGTTTTGGCAATGAGGCGCCCACCTGAAAAACAAGGGAATACAGTTCAAGATTTGGCAATCAGGCGCCCACATGAAGAACAAGGGAATACAGTTCAAGTTTTGGCAATCAGGCGCCCACCTGGAGAACAAGGGAATACAGTTCAAGTTTTAGCAATCAGGCTCCCACATGGAGAACAAGGGAATACAGTTTGAGTTTTGGCAATCAGGCGCCCACCTGGAGAACAAGAGAATACAGTTCGAGTTTTGGCAATCAGACCTGGAGAACAAGGGAATACATTTCGAGTTTGGCAATCAGGCGCCCACCAGGAGAACAAGGGAATACAGTTCGAGTTTTGGCAATTAGGCGCCCACCTGGAGAACAAGAGAATACAGTTCGAGTTGGCAATCAAGCACCCACCTGGAGAACAAGGGAATACAGTTCGAGTTTTGGCAATCAGGCACCCACTTGGAGAACAAGGGAATGCAATTCGAGTTTTGGTAATCAGGCGCCCACCTAGAGAACAAGGGAATACATTTTGAGTTTTGGCAATTAGGCGCCCACCTGGAGAACAAGGGAATACAGTTCGAGTTTTGGCAATTAGGTGCCCACTTGGAGAACGAGGGAATACAGTTAGAGTTTTGGCAATCAGGCACCCACCTGGAGAACAAGGGAAAACAGTTCGAGTTTTGGCAATCAAACACCCACCTAGAGAACAAGGGAATACAGTTTGAGTTTCAGCAATGATGCGCCCACCTGAAGAACAAGGGAATACAGTTCAAGTTTTGGCAATCAGGCGCCCACCTGGAGAACAAGGGAATACAGTTCGAGTTTTGGCAATCAGGCGCCCACCTAGAGAACAAGGGAATACAGTTCGAGTTTTGGCAATCAGGCTCCCACCTGGAGAATAAGAGAATACAGTTCAAGTTTTGGCAATCAGGCTCCCACCTGGAGAACAAGGGAATACAATTCGAGTTTTGGCAATCAGGCGCCCAGCAGGAGAACAAGAGAATAGAGTTCGAGTTTTGGCAATCAGGCACCCACCTGGAGAACAAGGGAATACAGTTCGAGTTTTGGCAATCAGGCTACCACCTGGAGAACAAGGGAATACAGTTCAAGTTTTGGCAATCAGGCTCCCACCTGGAGAACAAGGGAATACAGTTCGAGTTGGCAATCAAGCACCCACCTGGAGAACAAGGGAATACAGTTCAAGTTTAGGCAATCAGGCTCCCACCTAGACAACAAGGGAGTACAGTTCGAGTTTGGCAATCAGGCGCCCACTTGGAGAACAAGGGAATACAGTTCGAGTTTTGGCAATCAGACCTGGAGAACAAGGGAATATAGTTCGAGTTTGGCAATCAGGCGTCCACCTGGAGAACAAGGGAATACAGTTGGAGTTTTGGCAATCAGGCGCCCACCTGGAGAACAAGAGAATACATATCGAGTTGGCAATCAAGCACCCACCTGGAGAACAAGGGAATACAGTTCGAGTTTTGGCAATCAGGCGCCCACCTGGAGAATAAGAGAATACAGTTCGAGTTGGCAATCAAGCACCCACCTGGAGAACAAGGGAATACAGTTCGAGTTTTAGCAATCAGGCGCCCACTTGGAGAACAAGGAAATGCAATTCGAGTTTTGGTAATCAGGCGCCCACCTGGAGAACAAAGGAATACAGTTTGAGTTTTGGCAATTAGGAGCCACCTGGAGAACAAGGGAATGCAGTTCGAGTTTTAGCAATTAGGCGCCCACCTGGAGAACGAGGGAATACAGTTAGAGTTTTGGCAATCAGGAGCCCACCTGGAGAACAAGGGAATACAGTTCGAGTTTTCGCAATAAATCACCCACCTAGAGAACAAGGGAATACAGTTTGAGTTTCGGCAATGATGCGCCCACCTGAAGAACAAGGGAATACAGTTCAGGTTTTGGCAATCAGGCGCCCACCTGGAGAACAAGGGAATACAGTTCGAGTTTTTGCAATCAGGCGCCCACCTAGAGAACAAGGGAATACAGTTTGAGTTTTGGTAATCAGGCTCCCACCTGGAGAACAAGGGAATACAGTTCGAGTTTTGGCAATCAGGCGCCCACCAGGAGAACAAGGGAATAGAGTTCGAGTTTTTGGAAATCAGGCACCTACCTGGAGAACAAGGGAATACAGTTCGAGTTTTGGCAATCAGGCTCCCACCTGGAGAACAAGGGAATACAGTTCAAGTTTTGGCAATCAGGCTCCCACCTAGAGAACAAGGGAATACAGTTCGAGTTGGCAATCAAGCACCCACCTGGAGAACAAGGGAATACAGTTCAAGTTTTGGCAATCAGGCTCCCACCTAGACAACAAGGGAATACAGTTCGAGTTTGGCAATCAAGCGCCTACCCGGAGAACAAGGGAATACAGTTCGAGTTTTTGCAATCAGGCGTCCACCTGGAGAACAAGAGAATACAGTTCGAGTTGGCAATCAAACACCCACCTGGAGAACAAGGGAATACATCTCGAGTTTTGGCAATCAGGCGCCCACTTGGAGAACTAGGGAACGCAATTCGAGTTTTGGTAACCAGGCGCCCACCTGGAGAACAAGGGAATACAGTTTGAGTTTTTGCAATCAGGCGCCCACCTGGAGAACAAGGGAATACAGTTCGAGTTTTGGCATTTAGGCGCCCACCTGGAGAACGAGGGAATACAGTTAGAGTTTTGGCAATCAGGCGCCCACCTGGAGAATAAGGGAATACAGTTCGAGTTTTGGCAATCAAGCACCCACCTAGAGAATAAGGGAATACAGTTTGAGTTTCGGCAATGAGACGCCCACTTGAAGAACAAGGGAATACAGTTCATGTTTTGGCAATCAGGCGCCAACCTGAAGAACAAGGGAATACAGTTCAAATTTTGGCAATCAGGCGCCAACCTGGAGAACAAAGGAATACAGTTCGAGTTTTGGCAATCAGGCACCCACCTGGAGAACAAGGGAATACAGTTCGAGTTTTGGCAATCAAGCTCCCACCTGGAGAACAAGGGAATACAGTTCGAGTTTTGGCAATCAGGCGCCCACCTGGAGAACTAGGGAATACAGTTCGAGTTTTGGCAATCAGACCTGGAGAATAAGGGAATACAGTTCAAGTTTTGGCAATCAGGCGCCCACCTGGAGAACAAGGGAATACAGTTCGAGTTTTGGCAATCAGGCACCCACCTGGAGAATAAGGGAATACAGTTCGAGTTGGCAATCAAGCACCCACCTGGAGAACAAGGGAATACAATTCGAGTTTTGGTAATCAGGCGCCCACCTGGACAACAAGGGAATGCAGTTCGTAATCAGGCGCCCACTTGGAGAACAAGGGAACATAGTTCGAGTTTTGGCAATCAGGCGCCCACCTGGAGAACAAGGGAATACAGTTCGAGTTTTGGCAATTAGGCGCCCACCTGGAGAATGAGGGAATACAGTTCGGGTTTTGGCAATCAGACACCCACCTAGAGAACAAGGGAATACAATTCGAGTTTTAGCAATCAGATGCCCACCTAGAGAACAATGGAATACATTTCGGGTTTTGGAAATCAGGCACCCACCTGAAGAACAAGGAAATATAGTTTAAAATTTGGCAATCAGGCGCCCACTTGGAGAATAAGGGAATACAGTTATATGCTTTGGCAATAAAGCACCCACCTGGAGAATAAGGGAATACAATTCAAGTTTTGGCAATCAGGTTCCCACCTGGAACCTGGAGAACAAGGGAATACATTTCAAGTTTTGGCAATTAAGCTCCCACCTTGAGAACAAGGGAATATAGTTCAAGTTTTGGTAATCAGGTGCCCACTTGGAGTACAAGGGAATACAGTTCAAATTTTGCTAATCAGGCACCCACATGGAGAAAAAGGGAATGCAATTCAGGTTTTGGCAATCAGGCGCCAACCTGGAGAATAAGGGAATACAGTTCAATTTTTGGTAATCAGGAGCCCACCTGGAGAATAAGGGAATACATCTAAAATTTTGGCAATCAGGCGCCCACCTGGAGAACAAGGGAATACAGTTCAAGTTTTGGTAATCAGGAGCCCACCTTGAGAACAATGGAATAAGTTTTGGAAATTAGGCGCCCACATCGAAAACAAGGGAATATAGTTCGAGTTTTAGCAGTCAGGCGCCCACCTGGAGAACAAGGGAATACAGTTCGAGTTTTTGTAATCAGGCGCCCACTTGGAGAAGTTTTTGTAATCAGGCGCCTACTTGGAGAACAAGGGAATACAACTTAAGTTTTTCCAATCAGGCGCCCACCTGGAGAACAAGGGAATACAGTTCAAGTTTTGGCAATCAGGCTCCCACCTGGAGAACAAGGGAATACAGTTCAAGTTTTTGGCAATCAGGCGCCCACCTGGAGAATAAGGGAATACAGTTCAAGTTCTGGCAATCAGGCCCCCACATGGAGAACAAGGCAATACAGTTCAAGTTTTGGCAGTAAGGATCCCACCTAGAGAATAAGAGAATACAGTTCAAGTTTTTGCAATCAGGCGCCCACCTGGAGAACAAGGAAATACAGTTCAAGTTTTGGCAATCAGGCGCCCACCTGGAGAACAAGGGAATACGGTTCAAGTTTTGGCAATAAGGCGCCAACCTGGAGAACAGGGGAATACCGTTCGAGTTTTGGCAATCAAGCGCCCACTTGGAGAATAAGGGAATACAGTTCGAGTTATGGAAATCAAGCACCCACCTGGCGAACAAGGGAATACAGTTCAAGTTTTGGAAATCAGACGCCCACCTGGAGAACAAGGGAATACAGTTCAAGTTTTGGAAATCAGGCGCCCACCTGGAGAACAAGGGAATATAGTTCGAGTTTTCGCAATCAGGCGCCCACCTGGAGAACAAAGGAATACAATTCAAGTTTTGGTAATCAGACGTCCACCTGGAGAACAAGGGAATACAGTTCAAGTTTTGGCAATCAGGCGCCCACCTGGAGAACAAGGGAATACGGTTCAAATTTTGGCAATTAGGCGCCCACCTGGAACAAGGGAATACAGTTCAAGTTTTGACAATCAAGCGCCCACTTGGAGAATAAGGGAATACAATTCTAGTTTTGGCAATCAAGCACCCACCTGGAGAATAAGGGAACACAGTTTGAGTTTTGGCAATCAGGCGCCCACCTGAAGAACAATGGAATACAGTTCATGTTTTGGCAATCAGGCGCCCACATGAAGAACAAGGGAATACAATTCAAGTTTTGGAAATCAGGCGCCCCCCTGGAGAACAAGGGAATACAGTTCGAGTTTTGGAAATCAGGCGCCCACATGGAGAACAAGTGAATACATTTCGAGTTTTGTCAATCAGGCTCCCACTTAGAGAACAGGGAATACAGTTCTAGTTTTGGCAATCAAGCACCCACCTGGAGAACAAGGGAATACAGTTTGAGTTTTGGCAATCAGGCGCCCACCTGAAGAACAAGGGAATACAGTTCATGTTTTGGCAATCAGGCGCCCACCTGAAGAACAAGGGAATACAGTTCAAGTTTTGGCAATCAAGCGCCCACCTAGAGAACAAGGGAATACAGTTCAAGTTTTGGCAATTAGGCGCCCACCTGGAGAATAAGGGAATACAGTTTAAGTTTTGGTAATTAGGCTCCCACCTCGAGAACAAGGGAATACAGTTCATGTTTTGGCGATCAGGCGCCCACCTGGAGATTAAGGGAATACAGTTCAAGTTTAGGCAATCAGGCTCCCACCTCGAGAACAAGAGAAGTCATTTCAGAATTTAATTCAAGTTAGAAGTAGCATAAGCTCGGGCAAGAATGCGAGTCAGTAGTTCAAGATGATCAACAGAAGTTAGTTAGTATCCAGAATAAAAAAAAGGATTTAAGAACTGAATCCAAAATGCAGAAGTAGAGAAAGATGTGAACTGCTCAACACATGGCTGAAATCACGAGCATTGCATGTACGGTCTTAATCCGAAGAAGAATGAACTAGCACCTGCAGCTAGCAAGCGTCAAGGTTCAAATCTAAAGTCTGCATGAAGAACCATCCAAGACTCAAGATCAAGCTTCAGAAGACTTATAGATAGGAATCTTGTGACTCATAGTTGACAAGCTTAGTTAGTCTTTTTCATTTTTTGATTTTGATGTAATAACAGGACCACAGACTGGAACCTCGACGGAACGGCACCTCAATCGGCTCTCCACCTCGACATACTCCATCACTGTTCCTACTTCTGAACTACATGTGGCCTGATTCCTTTATAGCCAAGGATATGTAGGCAGCTCAGACACCAAGGCTCGGTCACATTCTCCTTTCTCTTAGTTTTTGGTCTCTCTAAATAAGGGTCAGGTCAAAAACCTGTCTCATCGTTCTTTATCTGAAAACTCTTAGTGTTTCCAGTCAAAGAGGGGCAGCTGTAGACATGTGATTTTTGATCCTCCCCGAGATCTCACCCATTTTAGTGTAAAATATTTAGTTTAGGCCTAATATCGATATTTCAATTAGTTTTGACTCTTTTACTTTATTTTATCAAAAAATGAAAATTACAAAAATATTTCTTCTTTTTAGTTGCTTTTAGTTTATATACCTTTCGTAAAATAAAAATAAAAAATAAAAATAGTACCTTATTGACCAATGACGTGAATAGGCTTGTTGTTAATTTGATTTTTAGAAGTTGATTAAGTTATGATTTATAATTGATTTGGGATTATTGTAGATGAAACTATTTCAATAAAGTGGTTTAGGATATGTAACCTTTATATAGGCACGTAATTAAATTATCACAATTAGGGGTATAGTTCCCATGGCGTGGTTGTGATACTTAATTCAAATTTGTTTGTTTAGTATGAACATCCTTAGTTGAATGCTTTTCCGTTAATAAAATTGAGGTGTGTCATCCAATCACCTAGTCTATGACCCTCATATCGATATCATAACTAGTGTAGAAAATGCCTTGAATTTTCGTAGTTTGCTTTAGGCGCGTAATTGAATAATTGTCATAGCTACGGGTACGGTTCCCGTGGCGTAGTTGTGATGCTTAATCTCTAAAATCTGGGGGTACATTTATGTGACCCGGCCACAATTTAATCTTATCAATAAAATAAATATGTTGTAAATTGTGGGTACGATTCCCGTGACATGATTCACAACTTGTAATCAAATTATTAGTTGTATAATAATTGGATTATTAAAAGCGGTTTAAAAGGAATAAAATGCATATAGGTTCCAAAAATATTTTAAAATCAGATAAATAAGCTAATAATAATAGTTGAGCGACCGTGCTAAAATCACGGAACCCGGAAATGCCTAACACCTTCTTCCGGGTTAATATAATTCCTTACCCAGATATCTGTGTTCGCATACCGTAAATAGAGTCAACTTCCTCAATTCGAGATTTTAACCGATGACTTGGGAAACCATAAATTATCCCAAGTGGCGACTCTGAATCTAATAATTAATCCTATTTTTATTTTCACTTAAATTGAAAAAAAACTCCCTTATACCCTTCCGGGGGTAAGGAAAAAAGGAGGTGTGACAGAGTTATTGATTTCGGGGGTCCATGAGATCAGTTTTTTCCGCTCGCGGAGTTTGCCTACAACAACAGCTACCAATCGAGCATTCAAATGGCTCCATTTGAGGCTTTGTATGGGAGGCGTTGTAGATCTCCGGTGGGTTGGTTTGAGCTAGATGAGGCTAGGCTATTGGGTACTGACTGGTTCAAGATGCATCGAACAAGGTTAGATTGACTCAGGAGCGGCTTCGCACGGTGCAATCTAGATAGAAGAGCTATGCCGACATGAAGTTCCGTGATATTGCTTACATGGTTGGGGAGAAGGTTCTGCTAAAGGTTTCACCCATGAATGGTATCATGAGATTGGGAAAGAAGGAAAAGTTGAGCCCTCGGTTCATTGGAAGGTCTTCAGAGGATTGGAGAAGTGGCTTACAAGCTTGCCTTGCCACCTAGTCTATCGAGTGAGCATCAAGTATTTCATGTTTCTATGCTTTGAAAGTATGTCGGCGATCCGTCTCATGTTTTGGACTTCAGCACAGTTCAGTTGGATGGTGATTTGACTTATGATGTGGAGCCGATGGCCAATTTGGATTGGCAGGTTTGAAAGTTGAAGTCAAAGGATATAGATTTAGTGAAGGTGTAGTGGAGAGGTTAGCCCGTAGAGGAGGATACTTGGGAGACCGAGCAGGAGATGCGGAACATATATCCACGCCTATTTGAGACGCCAGGTGTTTTCTAGACCAATTCGAGGACGAATATTTATTTAAGAGGGGGAGGATGTAACGATGCGACCTATCGTTTTGAGTGTTGCATCCTCGTTCCCCCATTTATTGATCCTTTTGTGCTCTACAGCTATTATATGACTTAAGGGGTCAGTTGGTTTAGGTCCGGAGAGATTTCAGATTGAATTGAGACACTTAGTTTCACAATGGAAAGCTTAAGTTGGAAAAGTTGATCGGATGTTGACTTATGTGTAAACGACTTCGAAATGGAGTTTTGATGGTTCTGTTAGGTAATTTGGACTTAGGAGCATGTCCGGATTGTGATTTGGAGGTCTATAGTTAAATTAGACTTGAAATGACGAAAGTTAGAATTTTGGAAAGTTTGACCCGGAGTGGACTTGTTGATACCGGGGGCCAGGTTTGAGCCGATTTCAGACATTAAGCTATAACTTTGTAATTTCTTGTAGAATTGATTCCTTTAGCCCGTATTAATTTTATTTTACTGCTTGTGGCTAGATTCGGGTCATTTGGAGCTTGATTTGCGAGGCAAAAGCATGTTGGAGTATAGTTTTGCTCGGATTGAGATAAGTTACACTTCTAGACTTGGTTCTGAGGGTTGGAAACCCCAAATTATGTGTTATGTGATTGGTATTGAGGTGATGCACATGCCAAGTGATGGGCGTGCGGGCTTGCACCGTGAGAATTGTGACCTGTCGATTCCATGGCATTGCATAGTGGTTCTATCTTGTTGATATCTGTATTTTCATCATGTGATAAAGTAATTGAGATATCAATCATGCTAGATATCATGTTTAGGCTTTATGCCGGTACTGTTGGGACCCATAGTGGTCTTTTCTTGTTATTGCCTTACCGTTTTCATTGATATTTCGTATTGAGTCATATTCATTCATTTTATATTATATATCAGTCTCTGTTGTTATTTATTGATATATCATATCATTGTTTTCGGGCTAGTTTCATGACATTGTGAGACCGTGAGTGAGACTGGAGAGATTGATGACTGACGCCTAATTATGAGTGACATTTTATGGGATAAGGCAGCACGCCGCAGCGGTTACACTGATTTATGATAGCGCTTAGGTTGAAGGAGCCCCTACGGAGTCTTTACACACCCCCAATGAGCGCGATTGATTATATTGAGGGATGGATCTTCCCTAGACATAGATTTTGTCCGAAGCATTATATATCTGGAGATGGATCTTGTTCGAAGTATTATATACTTGGAGATGGATCTTCTCCATGGGCGGGATTGGCCCTATTCAGTTCTGGGTGACCGATGGTCAGTGATGTATGTATTCCGGGTGGATCTTCCCTAGGCCATATGGGCCATATACAGTACTGAGTGATTGAGCATCTGAGAGTGTGAACACATGAGGCTGTCAGCATGGTGCATCACATACAACATGTGCATTGGCATGTAGAAGCAAAGGAGTTATATTCTTCATATCAGTCAGATTTGCTCTATTTTACTGTTTGCGTTATCTATTGAACTTGAAAGCATGCCTATATTTCTGCATTGTTATTTCTATAATGAATTGTACTGGTTTAGTTCGTCACTACTTTTAGTCCAAAGTTTGGATTTGTTACTTATTGAGTTGGTTATACTCACGCTACACCCTGTACCTCGTGTGCATATCCAGGTGCTTCTGGTCACGGCAGCTACTGAGTGCAGAGTCAGGATCTCAAGAGACTATCGAGGTAGCTGCATGGCGTTCGCAGACCTTGACTCTCCTCCATTATCTTTACTTGTATTTCAGTTTTTACTACTTAAACATTGTATTTAACTATCTTCCGTTGTAGATGCTCATGTACTCAGTGACATCCCTATTTTTGGGAGAGATTGTATTGGGTTGTGTATTTATTTCTGTTTTCAAAATGTTTTCCTTAAATATTAACTTCTTCCGTATTTTTTTTAAAGCTTTTACTGTGTTGAAATGGTTGAGTAGTGGCTTCTCTAATACATAAACAACATGTACCCAGTAAGTATCCAGTCTAACCTCGAAGAAGTAGTGACGAGGGGTCGATATAGACACTTACTATGGGCCAGAATAAAATACGGAAATTCTAAATAAGCATGGGTTATGTAAATACTATTAATAACTCAATAACAAGCAGTAAATAAATAATTCTTCCACTAATAGAAAATTTCAAGTAATTATCTGTAACTAAATAATTATAACCTTTCAAGACATAAAATAATATCAAGTATACTTAGGCTCCGAGTATTATCACACACGATTAAATGCCGAGGTCATATGGCCCGATACCAAAAATATACTGTATGAACTGTCGAGGGTCGAACGACACAAACCATAGATGCATATATTAAACTGCCGAGGCGAACGACCTGCTCCCATGAGAATAGAGGATTACCTCGCTCGCATCAGTACTTGCGGCGCAAGAGGACATGGATTTCTTAGAGTTATTAAATATCCTTCAATTCGTTGCCGAGAATAAGAAAACTAACTTGGATGCTTCAACTTTAAAATCTCTGGTCTCGGCTCTATTCAAGATAATTAACATGTATAACAAACATGACAGTACAATTAAAGCATGATATAAATCTAAGACTACCCGGACATCTCATGGAATATAGCTACGCACGGACTCTCGTCACCTAGTGCGTACGTAGCTCCCCACACAAATAATTCACAGCAAAAACATACCTAAGGGGATGAGTTCCCTCCTCGTTCTCAAGCTCACTCTGGTCCACTGATACGCTGTAAATCCTCCATTTGGTGCCTAACAACCCGAAACTAGCCAAATATTATATAAATAAGTAAATATATACTCAAAAGTTCATAATTTAACTATTGGAGTAATTACTCAACCTAAATTGGACGACTCCTAAAATTCACTCCCAGGCCCACGTGCCAGGATTCCTGAAATTTTTGAAGACAAATGTTACCAATAACCTCATTAACTCAAATATATAATCCCCCCCCCCCAAATTCCATAATCGTTTCCGTGGTTAAATGTCATTTTTATCAAAACCTAGGTTTTCCTCAAAATACCACGAATTCCACCATTTTTCCATGGTAAAATCAACTTATGATTCATGTATTTAGCTAAAGAATTGATAGGGATCATTTACCTCTCGATGTTGATGGAAACCCTCTCAATAATGTTCTCAAAATTGTCTAAGACCAAGTGGAAAATGAGGAAAATAAAGCTAAGCACCGTAGTAAAAGGTTGTTGCACAGGTCGCAGATGTCGCATTTGCGACACCTTGTTCGCAAATGCGACAAAACAATCGCATTTACAAAGCTGGTCCACCACTGCCAAGTTAACATTTGAGACCAAAGACTTCGCAAATTCAAAAGTGTGTCCCCACTGCCATGTTCGCATTTACGACCAAAGATATCACAAATAAGAATGGGGCTGATCGCAAATACGAATGGCAAACTCGCAAATGCGTGTTCTGTCTTGCCCAGGCTTCTTCGCAATCGTGAAGCCAACATCACAGATGCCAGTATTGCAAATGCGAGGTTCGTAAATGCGAACAAAACCTCATATTTGCGACACTTGAGGAACCAACAAAAAAACCAGAAAATTGAAGTCCTTCCCACCCCTTCGAACGCATCCATTACTCACCCGAGCCTTCGGGGCTTCATACCAAACGTCCACACAAGCCTAAAAATATCATACGAACTTGCTCGCGCAATGGAAACACCAAAAGAACATCTAAAAGCATGAATCGGACGCCAAAAAGCATGAATCAAATCATGAAAACTCAAAACTTCTAAAAACACTTCAGTGCGTCTGATTCCTATCAAATCAACTCAGAATGGCGCCAAATTTTGCGTGCAAGTCACAAATCATCATACGGAACTACTTTTAGGCGCAAAATTCAAAACAGGCCTCGATAATGCCGAAACCTACCTCAAAACAATTTTAAAGAACTTTAAAACCTTTTATGTGCCAACTTTCACTATTAAGCGCCGAAACACTCATGGTTCATCCAAAACCCGATCCAAACAAATTCCCAAGTCCAAAATCATCATACGAACCTACTGGGACCGTCAAATCCTGATTCCATGATTATTTACTAGAAATATTGACTCAAGTGAAACTTAGCTCTTTAAAGCCAATATTAAGGAACTAAGTGTTCCCATTTCAACCCGTACCCTTCCAAATCCCGAACTAATCATCCCCGCAAGTCATGAAATAGTAAAATCACATATAGTAAGTCTTAATTAGGGGAACGAGAATCTAAAAAGCTAAATAATTGGTCGGGTCGTTAAATTCTCCACCTCTTAAACAACCCTTCATCCTCGAACGGGTCTAGAATCATACTGGGAGTGCCGAATAAGTATGGATATCTACTCCGCATGTCCTCCTCGATCTCGCAAGTCGCCTCCTCGGCTGGTTGACCCCTCCACTGAACTTTTACCATAGAAATCTTCTTGGACCTCATCTGGCGAACCTGCCTATCAATAATGGCAACTGGCTCCTCCTCATAACCCATGCTCTCATCTAACTTAACCGTGTTTTTGTCTAACACATGCAACATGTCAGCATGATACCTCTGGAGAATAGACACGTGGAAGACCGGATGAACTACTGATAGACTGGGAGGCAAAGCAAGCTCATAAGCAACCTCCTCAACTCGTCTTAGTGAGACTTTCAAGAGAACCTTCTCGCCCACCATAAATGATAAATCACGCGCCTTCTAATCCGCGTAACTCTTCTGTTTGGACTGTGTTGTGCTAAGTCGCTCTTGAATGAACTTTACTTTTTCCAAGGCATCCTTCACCAAATCAGTACCATATAGCTTAGCTTCGCCAGGCTCAAACCATCTGATAGGTGAACGATATCGCCGACAATATAAAGCCTCAAATGGAGCCATCTTGATGCTGGACTGATAACTGTAGTTGTAAGCAAACTCGGCCAAAGGCAAGAATCGATCCCATTGTCCTTCGAAGTCAATCACACATGCTCTAAGCATATCCTCCATGATATGATTCGTCTGCTCCGACTGCCCGTCGATCTGCGGATGGAAGGCTGTGCTGAGCTCTACCCGGTTCCCCAACTCACTCTGTACTTCCCTCTAGAAATGCAAAGTAATCTAAGGGCCTCTATCTGATATAATGGAAACAGACACACCATGCAATCGAACTATCTCATAAAAGTAAATTTGGGCCAATTTCTCTGAAGAATACATGGTCACAACTAGAATGAAGTGTGTTGACTTGGTGAACCTATCAACAATGACTCAAACTTCCGCAAGGTCCACGACAACTGAACTACGAAGTCCATACTGATGCGCTCCCATTTCCACTCAGGTGTAGTCATCTGCTGGAGTAGGACACCTAGCCTCAATGTTCATACTTAACCTGCTGGCAATTTAGGCACCTCGATACATACTCAACTATGTCCTTCTTCATCTGCCGCCACCAATAATGCTGCCTCATGTTGCGATACATCTTTGTAGCACCTGGATGAATAGAATACCACGAACTATATGCCTCCTCTAGAATCTTCTCCCTCAAGCCATCAACATTAGGAACACATAGGCAGCCCTGGAGTCCAAGAACACCATCCTCACTGATAGTAACCTCCTTGGAACCACCCTGTAGTACCGTCTCCCTAAGAACTAACAAGTACGGATCATCAAACGGATGAGCCTAAATCTGCTCGAATAACGAAGACTAAGTGACGACACATGCAAGAACTGGGCTGGGCTTTGAAATATTCAACCTCACAAGTCTGTTGGCTAGGGACTGAATGTCCAAAGCTAATGGCCTCTCCTCTGCCGCAATGAATGCCAAACTACCCATACTCTCCATCTTTCTGCTCAAGGCATCCACAACTACATTCGTCTTGCCCGGATGATAAAAGATGGTGATATCATAATCCTTTAGTAACTCAAGCCATTTGCGCTGCCTCAAATTGAGATCCCTCTGCTTGAACAGATGCTGCAAGCTGCGATGACCAGTGTAAACCTTACAGGACACCCCATAAATGTAATGCCTCCAGATCTTAAGATCATGAACAATCGCGGCCAACTCCAAATGATGTACATGGTAATTCTTCTCACGGGGCTTCCGCTGACATGAAGCATATGCAATAACTCACCCTTCCTGCATCAATACATAACCCAGGCCAATGCATGAAGCATCGCAATACACTGTATACATCCCTGAACTGGAAGGAAACACTAGAATTGGTGTTGTAGTCAAAGCTGTCTTGAGCTTCTGAAATCTCACCTCACAATCATTGGACCATCGGAACGGAGCACTCTTTTGGGTCAATCTAGGCAAAGGTGCTGCAATAGATGAGAAGCCCTCCAAAAAATCGGCGATATTAACCTGCTAACCACAAGAAGCTCCTAATCTTAGTCGTTGTGGTAGGACGAGGTCAACTGTGAACTACCTAGATCTTTCTAAGATCTACCTTAATACCCTCGCCTGATATAACATGCCTTGAGAATGCCACAGAATCTAACCAGAACTCACACTTGGAGAACTTAGCATATAGCTTCTGTTCCCGCAAGGTCTGAAGCACCACACTCAAATGCTGCTCATGCTACTCCATGTTACGCGAGTAGATCAAAATGTCATCAATGAAGACAATGACAAACAAATCAATATACGACTTGAACACCCGAATCATCAAATCCATAAATGCTATCGTGGAATTACTCAAACCGAAGGATATCATTAGAAACTCATAATGGCCATATCTAGTCCAGAAAGTCGTCTTCGGAACATCTGAATCACGAATCTTTAACTGATGGTACCCTGATCTCAAGTCAATCTTAGAGAACACCCTGGCACCCTGCAACTGGTTAAACAAATCATCAATATGCGACAACGGCTACTTGTTCTTGATGGTAACTTTGTTCAACTGGTGGTAATCAATGCACATCCGCATAGTCCCATCTTTCTCCTTCATGAATAACACTGGTACACTCCAAGGCGACACACTCGGTCTGACGAACTCCTTCCCTAGAAACTCCTCAAATTGTTCTTTCAATTCCTTCAACTCTTTCGAAGCCATGCAGTACTGTGGAATAGAGATAAGTTGGATACCTGGAGCCAAATCAATACAGAAACCAATATCACGATCTGGTGGCATGCCTGGTAGATCAAAAGGAAACACATCGAGAACTCTTGGACCATGGGCATTGAATCAATTACCGGAGTCTCTACAATCGTATCTCGAACATAAGATAGATAAGCCAAATAACCCTTCTCGACCATGTGTTGAGCCTTCATAAAAGAGATAATCCAACTAGGTGCACTGACAGACAAACCCTTACACTCCAATCTAGGCAACTCCAGCATCACGAAGGTAATGGTCTTGGCATGGAAATCAAGGATGGCGTGATATGGAAACAACCAATACATGCCCAGTTTGATCTCAAAGTCGGTCATATCGAGCAACAGAAGATCCATTCTAGTCTCATAACTATAGAAAGTAACAATGCAGGAGCGATATATCCGATCCACAAAAATAGAATCGCCCACCGATGTGAACACATATACAGGAGTACCCCAAGGACTCGCGAGGAACACCCATGAAATGAGCAAACAGAGATGATACATATGAATATGTAGAACTTGGATCAAATAGTATCGAAGCATCCATGCCGCAAACTGAAATAATACCTATGATAACGGCATTTGAGGCCACTGTATCTAGTCTGGCTGGGAAAGCATAGAACCTAGCTGGAGCGCTGACTAACTGGCCTCAACCTAACTGGCTTGCACTTGGCTATCCTCCACTTACCTAGCCTCCACTAGGCTGGCCTCCACCTCTAGGATGACCCCGACCACCTGCCCTCCACCTTTGGGCGGCCGACCGGCTAGTGCAGTGGTTGGCGCTATAATCATAGGCTGGTAACCCTACTGCACTTCCTTGCCCTGAGCTTGGGGAAAAACCTCTTCATGTGACTAAGATCCCCACATTCGTAACATTCCCTCGTAGTGGCGGGCTACTGACCTGAAGAATGACCCTGATGGCCTGAATACCCACTAGAGAACCCTGAATAGCTGGTGGACGGTACGAACTCTCTGGAATGGCACTAAAATAGGGCCGCACTGGAGCACCCCGACTAGGCGGCAGTGTTAGATAAATGGGCCTACTACACTGACCTCTCATAAACTGACCTCTACCCCTAGACGAGGCACCGTTGAACCCTCCAGAATATAGTAACCATTTGTTCTGTGGCATCTGCTCTCGGCACCACTGACAAACACCCTCGATTCTCCGAGCTATCTCCACAACTAGCTCGTAAGAAGTCCTCATCTCAACATCTTGGGCCATGGTGGCCTTTATACCTGAATATAAACCCGCAACAAACTTTCACACTCTCTCTGCATCAGTGGGGAGTATCATAAGTGCATGGTGAGACAACTCAAAGAATATTGCCTCATAGTCGGTCACTAACATCTGACCCTGTTGGAGTTGCTCAAACTAAAACCGTAACTCTTCCCTCTAAGAGGGTGGAATATAGCTATCCAGAAAGATACGGGTGATCTGGTCCCAAGTCAAGGGAGGAGAACCTGCTATTTTGCCAAGAAGATAGGACTCCTACCATCTACGGGCCTTGACCTCTAACTGAAAGGTGGTAAAGTCCACCATGTGGGACTCTAATATCCTCATGTTGTGCAGTTTATCCCTACACCAATCAATAAAGTCCTGGGGATCCTCATGTTACTCACCTCCAAAGACAGGAGGATAAAGCTTGGTCCATCTATCCAATAGCTTATGCGGCTTGCCGGCCGCAGCTGGTCTAGGCTCAAGTATAGCTGCTGCAACTGGCTGGGCTACACCCACGGGTAGTGTGCCCAAGGTCTAATACACGGCACCTGCATGCCCAGGAGCCTGAGTGGGAGGGTTCTGTGCTTCCCTTCCCGCCTGAGATATTGCTGGGTCTGCTGGAAATAACCAGCTGAGTCATAGAATCCATGAACCGCAGCATACGGCCCATGACCTCCTGGAATCCTGGTGCGAGCATGTAATGCACTTGGGCTGGCCCTACTACGGGCACCTCTCCCTGCTCCTCAATGACAGGATCCTCTACTGGATCCACCTGTGGTATAACTGGAGGACACCCTCGTCCTCTGCCTCAAACTGTAGCCCTCCCTCGGCCTCTAGCAATAAGGGGAACAACTCCTCCATGGTCAGGAACATATGATGTGCACGTTCTCATCATCTGTGAAGTATACTTAGACACATAAAATGCACGATATGAGATGAAGAAAGAGTAGTTTCCTAAAACCCTATAGCCTCTCGAAGATAAATACGGACGTCTCTGCACCGATCTGCAAGGCTCTATTAAGCCTACTCATAACTTTTGATACCTACATGAACCTAGTGCTCTGATACCATGTTGTCACGACCCAATTTCTCCAACAGGCCGTGATGGCGCCCAACGTCGTCGTTAGGCAAGCCAACTATGAACTAGCCATGTGATTGTTCCTTTTTAACAATTTAGAAATGGTTGATTTGTTTATTATTAGATAAGTAAGAGGTGAGAAATTTAATAAAGTATAATGTAAACAACTTTAAGAACAAATGTGACGAAATAAATACTTGAGGTCATCAAATGTCTACTAGTATATTTTCCAAGACTTGGTGTCACAAGTGTATAAGCTACTAGTAGAATATACAAAACCCTATACCACTGTCTGAAATAGAGTAGACAGAAAATAAGAGACTCTGGATGCTGCAGAATGTGCTCGAGAAGCAGCTTGCCACTAAGTCTCGGGGTACTAGGTGTGCGCACTGGGACGACTGCCAGATGCAAATACCTCAGATTCTGCATAATTAGTGCAGAGGTGTAGCGTGAGTATATAAACAACATGTACCCAATAAGTATCTAGTCTAACCTCGAAGAAGTAGTGACGAAGGATCGACGTCGACACTTACTATGGGCCACAATAAAATATGAAAATTCTAAATAAGCATGGGTTATGTAAATACTAATAATAACTCAATAACAAGTAGTGAATAAATAATTCTTCCACTAATAGAAAATTTCAAGTCATTTTCTGTAATTAAATAATTATAACCTCTTAAGCAATAAAAAAAGAATATCAAGTATACTTAGGCTCCGAGTGTTATCACGCACTATTAAATGCCAAAGTCGTACGGCCCGATCCGGAAAATATATTGTGTGCACTGCCGAGGGTCGACGACATGAACCATAGATGCATCTATCAACCTACCGAGGCGAACGGCCCGTCTCATGAGAATAGAGGAGTTTAACTTGCTCATGGAAGTACTTGCGATGCGAGAGGACATGGATTTCTGGAGTTATTAAATATCCTTCAATTCTTTCCCGAAAATAAGAAATCTAACTTGGATGTTTCAATTTTAAAATCTCTGGTCTCGGCTCTATTCAAGATAATTAATATGGGTAACAAACATGACAGTATAATTAAAGCATGATGTAAGCCTAAGACTACCCGGACATCTCATGGAATATAGCTACGCACTCACCCTCGCCACCCAGTGTGTACATTGCTCCACACACAAGTAATTCACAACAAAAACATACCTAAGGGATGAGTTCCCTCTTACAAGGTTAGGAAAGAGACTTAACTCATTCTCAAGCTCACTTCCAGTCCACCAATACACTCTAAATTCTCAACTTGGTGACAAACAACCCAGAACTAGCCAAATATTATATAAATAAGTCAATATATACTCAAAAGTTCATAATTTAAATATTGGAGTAATTACTCAACCCAAATTGGACGATTGCTAAAATTCAGCCCCGGGCTCACGTGCCCGAATTTCGGAAATATTTGAAGATAAATATTACTCATAACCTCATGAACTCAAATATATAATTTTCTCCAATTCCATAATCGTTTCCGTGGTTAAATTTCATTTTTATTAAACCTAGGTTTTCCTTAAAATCCCATGAATTCCACCATTTTTTCACATTAAATCTACTCATGATTCATGTATTTAGCTAAAGAATTGATAGGGATCACTTACCTCTTGATGTTGATGGAACCCCTCCCAAAAAGGCTCTCAAAATCGTCTAAGACCAAGTGAGAAATGAGGGAAATAATTCTAAGTCCTGTAATAAAAGGCTATTGTACAGGTCGCAGATGTCGCATTTGCGGCACCTTGTTCACAATGTAAAGGTCACAAATGCGACAAAACAATCACATTTGCGAAGCTGGTCCACCACTTCCAAGGTCGCATTTGCGACAAAAGACATCGCAAATGCGAATGGGAAACTCGCAAATGCGAGTCCTGCCTTGTCCAAGCTTCTTCGCAATTGCGAAGCCAACCTCACAAATGAGAGGTTCACAAATGCGAACAAAACCTCGCATTTGCGACATCTGAGGCAACAGAATAAATAACCAGAAAACTGAAGTCCTTCCCACCCCTCCAAACGCATCCAATACTCACCCGAGCCCTCAAGGCTTCACACCAAACGTCCACACAATCCTAAATGCAGCATACGAACTTGTTTGCACAATCGAAACACCGAAATAATATCTAAAAGAATGAATTGGACACCAAAACACATGAATCAAATCATGAAAACTCAAAACTTATTGAAACACTTCCGCGCGTCCGATTTCTATCAAATCAACTCGGGATGGCGCCAAATTTTACGTGAAAGTCACAAATTACCATATGGAACTATTCTCGGACTCAAAATTCTAAATGTACCTCGATAACGCCGAAAACTACCTCAAACCAAATTTAAAGAACTTTAAAACCTTTTATGTGCCAACTTTCACTATTAAGCGCCGAAACACTCCCGAGTCATCCAAAACCCGATCCGAACATACGCCAAAGTAAAAAGTCATCATACGAACCTACTGAGACCGTCAAATCCCGATTATGATATCATTTAGTAGAAATGTTGACCCAAGTCAAACTTACCCCTTTAAAGCCAATACTAAGGAGCTAAGTGTTCCGATTTCAACCCGAACCCTTCCAAAAAACATCCATGCAAGTCATGAAATAGTAAAATTACATATGGAGAGTCTTATTTAAGGGAATGGGTATATAGAAAGCAAAACGACCGGTCGGGTCATTACAGAAATAATGGAAGACCTGTGACTACCCGACCAGTCGTCTCATGAGTTGCCGCTCCATTTTCCCCATTTTTGCTTCTTATTGCTTAGTCTATCGGTTCTATATGTGATCGGGTTAGTTGGGTTCGGAAAGGATTTGGTAAGGTTTGAGATACTTAATCTCTTTTGAGGAAGCTTAAGTTGGAAAAGTCAACTGGATGTTGACTTATGTGTTAGAGGGATCGGATGTGAATTCTGATGGTTCGGATAGCTTTGGGAGGTGATTTGGGACTTAAGATCGTGATGGAAATATATTTTGGAGGTCCGGAGTAGATTTAGGCTTGAATTGGCGAAATTTGATTTTTGGCGTTTTCTGGTGGATAAGGTGAGATTTTGATATAGGGGTCAGAATGGAATTCCAAGAGTTTAAGTAGTTCTGTTGTATTATTTGGGATGTGTGTGCAAAATTTCAGGTCATGCAGACGTGATTTGGTTGGGTTTTTATTCAAAAGCGTAATTTAGAAGATTTTTGAATTTTTAGGCTTGAATCCGATGCGAATTTGGTGTTTTGATGTTGTTTTGATCGTTCCAAAGGTTGGAACAAGTTTGAATGATGTTATGGGATATTTTGGAATGTTTAGTTGAGGTCCTGGGGGCCTCGGGTGAGTTTCGGGTGGTTAATCAAACCATTTCTTATTGTTGAGAATTGCTGAAAATCTGCTAAGTGTTGCAGAGAAATTAGACCTTCACATTCGCGAGTAGGTACTCACATTCATGAAGAGTCAGGCTGAGGAACCATCGCGTTCGCGAATGGCAAGACGCGGATCACCATGGACTTTGTAGTCGTGCTCCCATGGACTTTGAAGAAGTTCGATGCTATTTGGGTGATTGCGGATCGGCTGACCAAGTCCGCGTACTTTATTCTTGTGTGTACTACATTTTCTTCAGAGCGATTGGCAGAGATCTATATCCGGGAGATTGTTCGTTTGCATGGTGTCCCAGTTTCCATCATTTCAGATAGGGGCACTCAGTTTACCTTGCAGTTTTGGAGGTCCGTGCAGCGAGAGTTGGGTACTCAGGTTGAGTTGAGCACAACTTTTCACCCTCAGACGGATAGGTAGTCCGAGCGCACTATTCAGATATTGGAGGACATGTTGCGTGCTTGTGTCATTGATTTCGGAGGGTCATGGGATCAGCTTCTACCGCTTGCAGAGTTTGCTTATAACAACATCTACCAGTCGAGTATTTAGATGGCTCCATATGAGGCTTTATATGGGAGGCGGTGTAGATATCCAGTTGGTTAGTTCGAGCCGAGTGAGGCTAGGCTATTGGGGACAGACTTGGTGCAGGATGCTTTAGACAAGGTAAAGGTGATTCAGGAGAGGCTTCGTACAGCACAGTCGAGACAAAAAAGTTATGCTGACAGGAAGGTCTGGGATGTGTCCTACATGGTTGGTGAGAAGGTTCTGTTGAAGGTTTCACCTATGAAGGGTGTTATGAGGTTTGGGAAGAAGGGTAAATTGAGTCCTTGGTTCATTGGGCCTTTTGAGGTTCTTTGGAGAATTGGGGAGGTGGCTTACGAGCTTGCTTTGCTACCCAGCTTGTCGAGTGTGCTGTGTGCATCCGGTATTTCATGTTTCTATGCTCCAGAAGTATATTGGGGATCCGTCTCATGTTCTGGATTTCAGCACAGTTCAGTTGGATGGTGATTTAACTTATGATGTGGAGCCAGCATCTATTTTGGAGCGTCAGGTTCAAAAGTTAAGATCAAAGGATATAGCTTCAGTAAAAGTGCATGGAGAGGTCGGCCCATGGATGAGGCTACCTAGGAGACCGAACGGGAGATGCTGAGCAAATATTCCCACCTGTTTGAGGCTTCAGGTATGTTTCTTATCTCGTTCGAGGATGAACGTTTGTTTCAGAGGGGGAGGATGTAATGACCCGGCCAGTAGTTGCCGCTCTGTTTCCCCGTTTCTGCTTCTTATTGCTTTGTCTATCAATTCTATATGTGATCGGGTTGGTTGGCTCTGGTTCGGAAAGGATTTGGTAAGGTTTGAGAAACTTAGTCTCTTTTGAGGAAGCTTAAGTTGGAAAAGTCAACTGGATGTTGACTTATGTGTTAGAGGGATCGGATGTGAATTCTGATGGTTCGGATAGATTTGGGAGGTGATTTGGGACTTAGAAGCGTGATCGAAATGTATTTTGGAGGTCCAGAGTAGATTTAGGCTTGATTTTGCAAAATTGGATTTTTGTTGTTTTTCGGTGGATAGGTAAGATTTTGATATAGGGGTCGGAATGGAATTACAAGAGTTGCAGTAGTTCCGTTGTGTCATTTGGGATGTGTGTGCAAAATTTCAGGTCATTCGGACGTGGTTTGGTTGGGTTTTTTATCAAAAGCGTAATTTAGAAGATTTTTGAATTCTTAGGCTTGAATCTAATGCGAATTTGGTGTTTTGATATTTTTTTGAGCGTTCCGAGGTTGGAACAAGTTTGAATGATGTTATGGGATATGTTGGAATGTTTGGTTGAGGTCCTGGGGGCCTCGGGTGAGTTTCGGGTGGTCAATCGGACCATATCTTGTTGTTGAGAATTACAGAAAAACTGCTGAGTGTTGCACAGAAATTAGACCTTCGCGTTCGCGAGTAGGTCCTCGCATTCGCAAAGGGTTAGCTGGTGAAGGCTGAGATTTTAGCCTTCGCATTCGCGAAGAAGGCTCTGCGTTTGTGAAGGGGTTGGATTATTGTGCATCGCGTTCGCGAGGGAAGCTCCGCATTCGCGTAGAGGAAAGTAGGCAGCTGGGTTTGAGGCATTTTGTTCATTGCGTTCGCGAGAGTGGGAGCGCGTTCATGAAGAGTCAGACTGAGGAGCCATCAAGTTCACGAGTGGCAAGACGCAATCGCGAAGAAGGATTTTTGGTCAAAGTTGGATTGTGCTTTGCGAACGCGAGGCGTTGACCGCATTCGCGAAGAAGGATTTCAGGCCTGGGCAGAAAGTTTAAATAGTCGTCTTGTCCGTGATTTTGGGGTTTATTTTCTCCATTATTGAGCAATTTTTGAGCTTTTTGAAGAGGGATTCAAAGGGAATAACTTGAAGGTAAGATTCATGGATTTAATACTCGATTCTAATGTGAATTCTACCTGATTAATCATGGAAATTTAAGGATAAAATTGAAGAACTAGGGCTTGAAATTGGAGACCTAGAAATTGGGATTTGAGGGGTCCTTTTTGGTTGGATTTTGATGCTTTGGTATGAATGAGCTTGTGGGGAGATAAAGAATCTATTGATGTGAATTTCATCGAATTCTGAGACGTGGACCTGGGGGTCGGGTTTTGGTAATTTTGGGGTTTAATTTGTAAATTGATTATTTTCACTTGGGCTTCGTTCCCTTAGCATATTTTGACGCCGTGATTCTGGTTTTGGATAGATTCGACGCGAGTGGAGGCCAATTCGAGGGGCAAAGGCATCGCGGACTAGAGATTTGACCGGATTGAGGTGAGTAATGATTGTAAATGATGTTCTGAGGGTATGAAACCCCGAATTGCATATCATTGTGCTATATTGAGGTGACGCACACGCTAGATGATGAACGTGGGGTCGTGCACTGTTAGGGATTGTGACTTAGTCCATCCCGAGTGATTGTTTTATCGCGTATTTGACTGAAAACTATTTGATATCATCATGTTTTGGGCTGAATGCCATATTTGGGACTTGTGCCAACTTTTTGAACCCTTAGGGGATTTTTATTGATATTTCCTCACTGTTTGACTTTATACTTGAACTCAATCATGCTATATTCTACTGTTTTCATAACTCAACCATGTTTACTCTGTTTTAACACTTAATGATATTTTAAATAATATTTTGGGTTAAGCATCATGTTTTACTGTTGCCCGAGTGGCTTGTGAGATTCTGACTAAGTAAGGCCGAGGGCCTATGTTGCGAGAAAACAGTGATTATGATTATGAGGCCGAGGGCCTGAGATTTGTACACCACGAGGTGGCTTGTTGATATGAGGTCGATGGCCTAGTGATGAAGCCACGAGATGGCTTGATATTGCGCTTGGGCCGAAAGGGGTCACCTCCAGGAGTTTGCGCACCCCCAGTGAGCGCAGGTACCCATTGTGATGTAAGATATAGCCCGAGGGGGTGGTATTGTTCTGAGGTATTGCCCGAGGGGCGGATTTGTTGACATTGTGCCTGAAGGGTGAACCTTTATGTGTTTATCTTTCCTATTGTCTGTCATTTACCCGTTCAATTGTTGAAAAGGCATTTCATGAAGTTTAAACTTAACTTAAATGATTTTATATATCTTTACTAATGCACTATTGTTTTAATGGTTTTACTACTTCATTATAGCATGTAATGTGCCTTACGTGTTTTCATATCTCTCAGTTGTTTATTTATGATTATTACTCACTGAGTTGGAGTACTCACCTTACTCCATACACCCTGTATGCAGATTTAGGCATTGTTGATCCCGCTAGCGCGAGTTGAGAGCTCCCGACAGACTTTGGAGTTCACGAGGTAGCTGCTTGGCAACCGCAGACTCGTGTTTCTCCCCTCTTATCTCATTTCATTTCCCTAGTTAGTGACTTTGTAATAGCTTTGTAGATCTTTTAAACTTGTGTTAGAATTGTTAGATGCTCATGACTAGTGACACCCCAGTATCAGGCTATGTTGGGTTATCTTCCGCAAACTGTAATGTTCACTGCTTACTTTTGGATTATTTATTACGCTTTAGACTTAATTCTTATTGTTTAATTGCTTAAAACTGAAATGGGAAAGTGTCGGCTGGCCTTGTCTTCACGAGAGGCACCATCGCGACCGGGTCCGGGTTTAGAGTTGTGACAAGTTGGTATCAGAGCCTAGGTTACATAGGTCTCACGAGTCATGAGCAGGTTTAGTAGAGTCTTGCGGATCAGTACGGAGACATTTGTATTTATCCTCGAAAGGCTGCAGAACCTTTAGGAAAAACTTCTTATTCTTGAAATTCTTGTCGTGCGACTTTGTTGATCCGAGTACTAAACTTCTGTTATTCTATTCTCTCACAGATGGTGAGGACACACGCTACCGGTCAGGATGGACGACCATCAGTACCACCAGTTGTGGCCACTAGAGGCCGAGGACACGGTCGTGGTCGCGGTAGGGGCAGAGGTGTGGCCCTCACAGCAGCTAGAGCAACGCTTGTAGATCCACCAGCCACCCCAGTCCAGGATCAGGTCTCAATTATGGATGCTCCAGTAGCACCAGCTCAGGCACCAACTGTGCCCATTGTAATGCTTGTCTTCAGAAGTCCTTAGCTCAGATTCTATCAGTTTGCACTGGCCTAGCTTAGGCCATTTCAGTCACTAATGTCGCAGCTACTTCTCAGGCCGGGGGAGGCAATCAGGCTCCTGCCGCTCGGACACCTGAGCAAGTCGAGCAGGGACTTCAGACACCGGGGAAGCATCCAGCCCAGCCGGTTTTAGCTGCTCAGGACTACATAGTTCCTGCCATGACAGAGGACAAGCAGCGTAGGTTGGAGAGGTTTGGTAGACTTCATCCTTCGACCTTCAGTGGTGCAGAGGGAGAGGATGCCCAGGGTTTCTTGGATAAGTGTCAGAGGATGCTTCGTACAACGGGTATTCTGGAGACCAGCGGGGTCGCTTTCACTACTTATCAATTTTCCGGAGCCGTCTTCACTTGGTATGAGACTTTTGAGATGCGTAGGCCTATTGGTCCAGCACCCCTTACCTGGCAGCAGTTCCCCGTTCTCTTTCTAGAGAAGTATGTGCCGCAGTCTCGCAGAGAGGAGCTACGCAGGCAGTTTGAGTGGTTGCGTCAAGGAGAGATGACTATGATGCAGTATGAGATGAGGTTCTCCGAGTTAGCTTGTCATGCTATTTGGTTTGCTCCTACAGATAGATATAGGATTAGGAGGTTTGTTAATGGCCTCACTTATCAGCTTCGTATTCTCATGACCAGGGAGAGGGTGACTGGTGCGACTTTTGAGGATGTTGTGGACATTGCTCGTGAGATTGAGTCAGTTCGTTGCCAGGAGTGAGAGGAGAGGAAGACCAAGAGGCCTCGAGGATCTGGTAGTTATAGTGGTGCTCCTTCAAGATGTCAGTTTCAGCACGTTAGAGGCCGTCCATTCAGGCGTGCTCAGCCAGCTTGCCCAGGTTATCGTGGGGCATCATCGGGTCATGGTTCTCACAGTTCTTATCAGGGCCAGTTATCACTTAGTGCCCTTCCAGCTCAGAGTTCATCCGTGCTCCATTAGTTTAGGGCTCTTCTATGTCAGGTGTATCTGCTAGTCATTCCGGTGCTAGGGGTTCCCTTTAGTCCCCTTCTCCAGCACCCGGGAGTTGCTATGAGTGTGGAGAGATGGGTCATATATGGAGGCAGTGTCCTCGTCGTCTTGCGGGTCCATCTCAGTAGAGGGGTCAATCATCGGCTTCAGTGCCAGTTACTTCATCATTACCCACCAGCCAGCTAGGGGTTAAGGTCAGTCATCTAGGGGTCGCCCTAGAGAGGGAGGTCGATCAGGTGGCGGTCAGGCCCATTTCTATGCACTTCCAGCTAGACATGATGCTATTGCTTCCGATGCTGTTATTACATGTATTGTTTCAGTCTGCCACAGAGATACCTCTGTATTATTTGATCCCGGTTTCACCCTTTCTTACGTATCATCATACTTTGCTCATTATTTGGGTACGCCCCATGAGTTTCTTACTTCACCTGTTCATGTATCTACCCCGGTGGGCGATACTATTATTGTAGACCGTGTGTACTGATCGTGTGTGGTGACTATTAGGGGTTTAGAGACCCGAGTGGATCATTTATTATTGTGTATGGTAGATTTCGATGTCATTTTGGGCATGGATTGGCTATCTCCGTGTCGTGCTATTCTGGACTGTCATGCCAAGATAGCCACATTGGCTATACCGGGTGTGCCATGAATTAAGTGGCGAGGTGTGACCAACTATGTTCCCAGTAGAGTAATCTCATTCTTGAAAGCCCAGCGTATGGTTGGGAAGGGTTGTCTTTCGTATCTAGCCTTTGTGAGGGATATCGGTGTAGAGACTCCCAGTATTGATTCTGTTCCAATTGTGAGGGATTTTCTTGATGTGTTTCCTGGACCTTCCGGGCATGCCACCAGACAAGGATGTTGATTTTGGTATTGACCTGGTGCTGGGCACTCAGCCCATTTCTATTCCGTTGTATCGTATGGCACTAGCGGAGTTGAAGGAGTTAAATGAGCAGCTTTAGGAACTCATTGATAAGGGGTTTATTCGGCCTAGTGTGTCACCTTAGGGTGCACCGGTTGTATTTGTGAAGAAGAAGAATGGCACTATGAGGATGTGCATTGATTATGGGCAATTGAACAAAATAAGATTCAAGAACAAGTATCATTTGCCTCGTATTGATGATTTATTCGACCAGCTTCAGGGAGTGAGAGTGTTCTTCAATATTGATCTCTGTTCAGGTTACCACCAGTTGAAGATCAGGGACTCGGATATCCTAAAGATATTAAGGACCCGATATGGTCATTATGAGTTCTTGGTGATGTCTTTTGGGCTGACCAATGCCCCAGCAACGTTTATGCACTTGATGAACAACGTGTTCCGGCCTTATCTCAACTCATTCATCATAGTCTTCATTGATGATATTCTGGTGTATTCACGTAGTTAGGAGGAGCACGCAGAGCATTTGAGAGTTGTGTTGTAGAGATTGAGGGAGGAGAAGCTTTATGCAAAATTCTCCAAGTGTGAGTTTTGGCTTAGTTCATTTGCTTTCTTGGGGCACGTGGTATCAAGTTAGGGTATTCAGGTTGATTCGAAGAAGATAGAGGCGGGTTGGCCCAGACCGTCCTCAGCTATAGAGATTCGCAACTTTCTTGGTTTGGCTGGTTACTATCGCCGGTTTTTTCAGGGATTCTCATCTATCGCATTGACCTTGACCAAGTTGACTCAGAAGGGTGATTTATTTGTGTGGTCGGATGAATGTCAGGAGAGCTTTCAGAAGCTCAAGACAGCCTTGACCACAGCTCTAGTGTTAGTTCTACCATCAACTCAGGTTCATATACTATGTATTGTGATGCTTCGAGAGTTGGTATTGGGTGTGTATTGATGCAGGAGGGTAGATTTATTACTTATGCTTCTCATCAGTTGAAACCTCATGAGAAGAACTACCCCGTTCATGATTGGAGTTGGCTGTCATAGTTCACGCATTGAAGATTTGGAGGCACTACTTGTATGGTGTGTCTTGTGAGGTGTTTACTGATCATCGTAGTCTCCAGCACTTGTTCAAATAGAAGGATCTCAATTTGAGGCAGCGGATATGGTTAGAGTTGCTAAAGGATTATGATATCACTATATTGTACCATCCGGGAAAGGTCAATGTGGTGGCCGATGCCTTGAGCCGAAAGGTGGTGAGTATGGGTAGTTTGGCATATATTCCAGTTGGGGAGAGACCTCTTGCAGTTGATGTTCAGGCCTTGGCCAATCGGTTCGTAAGGTTAGATATTTCGGAGCCTAGTCGGGTATTGGCTTGTGTGGTTTCTCGGTCTTCCTTATATGATCGTATCAGAGAGCGCCAATATGATGATCCGCATTTGCTTGTCCTTAAGGACAGAGTTCAGCATGATGATGCCAGATATGTGACTATTGGTGATGATGGGGTGTTGAGGATGCAGGGTCGGATTTGTGTGCCCAATGTGGATGGGCTTTAGGAGTTGATTCTGGAGGAGGCCCATAGATTATGGTATTCCATTCATCTGGGTTCCGTGAAGATGAACCAGGATTTGAGGCAGCGTAGCTCGGTGTCTCAATTGTCAGCAGGTGAAATATGAGCATTAGAGACCGGGTGGCTTGCTTCAGCAGATGGATATTCCAGAGTAGAAGTGGGAGCGGATCACCATGAACTTTGTAGTTGGGCTCCCACAGACTTTGAAGAAGTTCGATGCTATTTGGGTGATTGTAGATCGGGTGACCAAGTTCGCGCACTCCATTCTTGTGTTACATTTTCTTCAGAGCGGTTGGCAGATATCTATATTTGGGAGATTGTTCGTTTGCATGGTTTCCCAGTTTCCATCATTTCATATAAGGGCACTCAGTTTACCTCGCAGTTTTGGAGGTCTGTGCAGTGAGAGTTGGGTACTCAGGTTGAGTTGAGCACAGCTTTTCACCCTCAGACGGACGGGCAATCAGAGCGCACTATTCAGATATTGGAGGACATGTTGTGTGCTTGTGTCATTGATTTCGGAGGGTCATGGGATCAGTTTCTAACCGCTTGCAGAGTTTGCTTATAACAATAGCTACCCGTCAAGTATTCAGATGGCTCCATATGAGGTTTTGTATGGGAGGAGGTGTAGATCTCCAAATGGTTGGTTCGAGTCGGGTAAGGCTAGGCTATTGGGGACAGACTTGGTGCAAGATGCTTTAGACAAGGTAAAGGTGATTCAAGAGAGGCTTCGTACAGCGCAGTCAAGGCAAAAAAGTTATGCTGACATGAAGGTTCGGGATGTGCCCTACATGGCTGGTGAGAAGGTTTTGTTGAAGGTTTCGCCTATGAAGGGTGTTATGAGGTTTGGGAAGAAGGGTAAATTGAGTCCTCGGTTCATTGGGCCTTTTGAGGTTCTTCGGAGGATTGGGGAGGTGGATTATGAGCTTGCTTTGCCACCCAGCTTGTCGAGTGTGTATCCGGTATTTCATGTTTCTATGCTCCAGAAGTATATTGGGGATCCGTCTCATGTTCTGGATTTCAGCACGATTCAGTTAGATGGTGATTTAACTTATGATGTGGAGCTAGATGCTATTTTGGAGCATCATGTTCGAAAGTTGAGATCAAAGGATATAGCTTCAGTGAAAGTGTAGTGGAGAGGTCGGCCCGTGAAGGAGGCTACCTGGGAGACCGAGCGGGAGATGCGGAGCAGATATCCTCACCTGTTTGAATGTTTGTTTATGAGGGGGAGGATGTGACGACCCGGCTGGTCATCTCATGAGTTGTTGATCCGTTTCCCCCATTTCTGCTTCTTATTGCTTTGTCTATCGGTTCTATATGTGATCAGGTTGGTTGGCTCGGGTTTAGAAAGGGTTTGGTAAGGTTTGAGACACTTAGTCTCTTTTGAGGAAGCTTAAGTTGGAATAGTCAACCGGATGTTGACTTTTGTGTTATAGGACTCGGATGTGAATTCTGTTGGTTCAGAAATCTTCGGGAGGTGATTTGAGACTTAGGAGCATGATCGAAATGTATTTTGGAGGTCCGACGTAGATTTAAGCTTGAATTGGCGAAATTGGATTTTTGGCATTTTCCGGTGGATAGGTGAGATTTTGATACAGGGGTCGGAATGGAATTCCGAGAGTATAAGTAGTTCTGTTTTGTCTTTGGGATGTGTGTGCAAAATTTCAGGTCATTTGGATGTGGTTTGGTTGGGTTTTTGATCAAAAGCGTAATTTAGAAGATTTTTGAATTCTTAGGCTTGAATTCGATGCGAACTTGGTGTTTTTATATTGTTTTTAGCGTTCCGAGGTTGGAACAAGTTTGAATAGTGTTATGGGATATGTTGGCAGAAGGTTTAAATGGTCGTCTTATCCACGATTTTGGGGTTTATTTCCTTCATTGTTGAGCGTTTTTGGAGCTTTTTGAAGAGGATTGAAGAGGGATTCAAGGGGAATCACTTGGAGGTAAGATTCATGGACTTAATACTCGATTCTAATGTGAATTCTACCTAATTAATCATGGAAATTTAAGCTTAAAATTGAAGAACTATGGCTTGAAATTGGAGACCTACAAATTGGGATTTGAGGGGTCGTTTGTGGTTGGATTTTGATGCTTTTGGCATGAATGAGCTCATGGGGAGATAAGGAATCTATTGATGTGAATTTCATCGAATTCTGAGACGGGACCCGGGGGTCGAGTTTTGGTAATTTCAGGATTTAAGTTGTAAATTGATTATTTTCGCCTGGGCTCCATTCCCTTAGTGTATTTTGACGTCGTGATTCTGATTTTGGATAGATTCGACGCTAGTGGAGGCTGATTCGAGGGGCAAAGGTGTCGCGGGCTAGAGATTTGACCAGATTGAGGTGAGTAATGTTGATACTCAATTTTTCCCTATACATTTTAAATATGGAAAATACCTTCAAAATAGCATATATATTCATATATAAGCATGTCCAAGGTTTTCATTATTTTTTCCAGAATTTCCAGGTTTTAAATTGATTTATTTTCTCCCTTTTTATCCATAAAATCCCCAATAATTATTTCCAAAATTATTGTTTTGCTAATTCATCTATTGGATTTCTATATTTATGCCAAAATATGGCTAAGGTAATTTTTATATATTTTTATAATTACATTTAGAATTTTTAAAAGCTAAATTGCACATAATTGCAATATTAGTCCTTTTAAGATTCAATTATGTTTTATACTCATATTATTGGATCCAGTATTTTTAAATTGCTAATTATGTATTATAAATCATTTTAGAATTTTTAAATTACTTTTTTAGAAATTATCTACTATTTCTTTTTATAAATTAAATAGGGAAAACTTGCTATTTAACTTATAGCCAAATTGGCTTTCAATTCTAGCCTAAATCCAGCGGACCCCCAACCCAATTAAAAAACCCACCTGACCCAAGCCCAAACCCAAACCATACCCGACCCAGACCTGAGATAATCTTAGCCGTTGATCAATTTTGATCAACAACCCGGATTCACTCTTACCATAATTAACTTAAGACTACCCCCGCAGACCCTCATTCTCTCATTTACTCAACCGACACTCATTTCCCTCTCTCTATCTTTGGTTCTCTCTAGAACCTTCTCTTCTCACATCCTCTCCGATGGACCTTGTCCACCTTCTCTGGCCACCTCCCTCGCCGGAAACTATGGCCTCTCATCATCTCCTAGACCCTGCTTCACCCCACGCCAATTTGACACTTTTCTAAGGTCCTCAGGAGAACTTGGAGCGGTTCAAATCCTATACATGGTCTTTCATACCATTTTCCAGCCATCCATGGCTGTTCGAGTAAGATCCATGACTTTTCCAGCTAAAACCGGTAACGTTCTAAGGTTTTCTCATCTTCTCTGGGTTCTCTGAAACCCTAACTCTTGAGATCCTCCTATTTCTTTTAGATCTATCTTAGATCTGTATATATTATGAGCTTTTGTTGTTTTCCTCGAAGGTCTTTACTGATTTTCTCTATAGTAACCCTTCGTCTTCAAGACTAGGGTTTTTTAACCTTTTTTTAAATGACTTCTCCTCTGATTTTCAGCATTATCATATGATTTTACTACTTTTAAATGGTTTATTTTTATCTGACTCATTACGTTGAAAACCCTAATTTGTTTGGCTCTAGTTTGTGATTTTGAGTTCGTCTTTACTGTTCGTTCAGTCGATTTGTCTGTATGTGCAATTCTCATGGATATGTTGTGATTAGTTAGAGTATTTCTATGACTTTCATCCTAGTGATGTCTTATTAAAGGTTCCAATTTGGTTCTTCCTGTTTGTACTCCGTTTATTAGTTTATTCATGGAAGTCTATACTATTTTCCTTAATATTTGTACTATTTTTTTTATTCTTGAAATCCTTGATTTACTGTTTTGATGCTCTTATACAGATTTCCGGCTATTTTTTCCTATCCCTTAAAATTATTTATTACCTTGTTATGGGATTGACTATATTTTAATTGATTTCTACTATTATTTCCTTAATTAGACCCTTATGTATCTAGCCCTAATTTACATATTATGTACCTATGTTACTTGGATTCTTTCCTTATCTGTTACCTGCTTCCTACCGTTGGTAAATTACTCCCTTAATTAAGGGATACTTGGCTGATTTTTCGTTCTTAATTGATACTGAGTTCTATAATTACTGAAGAATTTATTCTTGCCTTATTTTTAAACCAGTTTTCAATCTACTATATAAATAACTCTCTTCTACAGTCTTAACACACGAACAATTAGTTCAAAAATACACACACACACACACATAAAAACTCTCTCCTCTCTTTGCTACTTGTGCTAACTGCTTGTCTAGACGGTTGAAAGCCAAGGCTAGACTGTGGGACACTACTTGCTTTACTTTCTGCACTTTGCTTCCTTAACTTGTATGTTCCTAGTTCAATTCTGAAACTCAACTTTATGTGCTCCTTGTTTGTTAATCCATGTCTCCTTCTGCACATTTAATGGCTCATGTGTTTAATTTCCCTTCTTAATTACTGCTTTATTCAGCATGCTTAAGTTTTTCCCTCTCTTGTGCAACTGTAATCAGCATGTCTAATTGAGTTTTGTTTATTTCCCTCAACTAGTATGCCATGTTAGTATCATAGACTCCTAATTTACTTGATTAACACTAAGTGGCATGACTAATTATGTAGGCCCCTGTCCTCAACATGACTACTATGTGTTATTACTATTCTAATTTCAAGTATGATTCCCTTGTTAACACTTTGAAGTAGTAATTGTTTGTGTTCTGAAGGCCAATCAGTTCTTACTTGTTCTTTGTACTTGCTGGTCTATATGCATCTGTTCTCAGCCATGTTTATGTGTTTCTCATTTGGGCCCTCTATATCCCCAACCCCTTACATCCCTGCTTGTGAATGTTGAGATGATACTATTCTTTGAATTTGTTCTGTGTGTGCTGGCTTGTTCCAAGTTGTTGTTGCTCATGTTCCCTTCTCTTTTCAAAATTGTTTTCCCTAAGTCAAACTCTTCTATTGCTTTTTCCCAAACTTATTTCAAACATGCTGTTTCAAAACTGTTTCCAACTCAACTCTTTTAAATCTATGTCAAGCACTCTCACATATACTTTTAGACCACTACGTTCTGCCCTTTTTGTATGAGCCTTGCCTTGAGACCCTTGAGCTCTCTCTGAACTTGGACATATAAAAGTTGGCCTTTCCACACTACACTTACTCTGTCTTGGCTATGCAGTCTGGGTGTGAGCACTCCCCGGGATCCCTTGAGGTCCTTAGGGAACTCTGACACACCCAGATATGAGAAAGACTATGGAACAATCTTGGCACTTGAGGTGATTTATTACATAACTCAGGGAGGAAGTCCTAATCAGGCTCTCTATAGTGTAACTTCTCAGTTTTCATTTCTACTTATGTAATTCATTTCAATGTTGGTCTGTAATAACCTGTTGCAAACAAGTATTGGGGTGGCTAGTGAAAAGTGATAGGGTAAATATGCTATAGTTGCTAACTGTAGAAAACATGTTATTAGGTTTATATTCCTAATTGCACAATAGAAACCATGCTTAAGATTCATATGTGCATTAGAAATCATGCTCTTAGGTCCCACGTTTATTGATTCAGCATATGCACCCTAATAAAATCATGTGTTAAAATCTGCTAATAACTAGCACTTTACCATTATGTTATGCGCTGCCATGTACACTTAGAGATCCTGCCTTAGGATAAAAACAACACTAATAAATAGGTCATTTCCATATCTTCTGCATATTCTGAAAGTAGGTAATACTTATGCATTTAGAAATCCTGCTCAGGTCCTGCACACACCTTATTCTGCATTTTTATGCATTAGATATCATGCCTTTGGGATCGCATTCACATCCGCTTAGGCATCTATAGTGCTGGTAATAATTCCAGAATTCTGAACATTTAGAACAGCGATACAATTCAAACAGTCTTCTCTAAGTAACTCTGATAATTGGAACACTGTTTTACACCTAGGCAAGCCTTAGGTGCTAAATTACTGGAAACATGCTTCTTTATGCTGCTTTATCAACTGTTAAAATCAGTAGGCAAGCCTTATTCAGACTTCTTTTCTGAGTCATGTAATAAATCTGATTCTGCTGCTGTCACTTAGATACCATGCATAGGATCTGAATTTAGACCTTAATTGTGTATGAGTCATATTGTTTATGTGCACTGTATGTGGAGGTATATTTGAGGCTTTCGTTTGTCTTTCATGCTCCCTTTAATTGAAGTTCTCCTTGTTATTATATGTCGCCTTAGTATTTTGCCTTTAAACTTAAGGGTCTACCTAGAACTTCCCCCTTTTATAGGATAGGAGTCCTAAATTACTCTGGGACTGATAGGAAGGGACGAGTAACAGCATGCAATAGGGGCCGAGACCAACCCTCGCTTTAGTTACCTTCACGGGGCAGGAAAGGGTAGATATGGATATGATGACCAGCGCGTTAATACCACGTGTAGCCCCTCTTTGAGGAGTGTCATACCGGGTATTGCATTGATGTGTTCCATATTATAAATAAACCTAGGACACCCCTTTTTAAATTCACGAATGTGCTTAGATTGCAATTCTTTTCAAAATCTAGCTTTTTCATTAGTTGTTTTCTTACGTCTGTATATTTAAATTTAAATCCCCTACTATTTGAGCCATACTTGTTTATTTGTTAATTGTACAAATTCACAAAAACTGTTTGGCCGGGAACCACATTAGTGAATCCTGAGGGGTGCCTAACACCTTCCCCTTGGGATAATTTCAAGCCCTTACCCTGTCTCTGGTTACCAAACGTAGTTGTAAATGAACCCTATAAGTGCCCTAACGCACCTTAAAAATCGTTAGGTGTCGACTGTCCAAAAAATGCAAACCCTTTTTCCCAAAAGAAAAGAGCTATCCCATAACCAAAATGTCATGAACCCGATTCCGCAAGGAAAAAAAGGGACGCGAAAGCATGGCGACTCTACTGGGGATATTTAGGCTTTTACCATTTCATACCGTTTTTGTGAATTTGTACCCCTTTCCTATGTGAAATTACTTGTTTAATTTCTTTAAGTGTTTAATTTCTTTTTCAAAAGAAAAACTGACCTATCTTTCTTGTTTCCTTCCTTTACTGCTGCTTTAAATTATAAAACTGCTATATTTATTGCTTTCTTAACGTGCAAATACATGTCAACATGATTTTAATTATTGCATAATCATGCTCAACATCATACTCCACTCGTGCCAAACAAATACTATAGCAACGCTTGATAAGTGATTGCGCCCTTCCTATATCATTACCCCTTAAATTCGGAAAGGCTTATTTGCGGTAAAACTAGTCGATCAGCGGTGCAGTCGACAGTTCCGTACCTTCCCCCTTGAGTTGTCCGCTCAAGGGTACCAATCTAAAACCCCATAGAAACCTTACTCTATTTAAATTGCGCATGCATCATGGTCAAACCTAGCCGGGTCAGTTATGTTGTCCACATAATAATCCTTTAAGATAGCCTTGTCCAAAGTCCACTAGGTTTCTCTAAATCCAAACGGACATCATCACGTTCTGTGCATTTATTTGTAGAACTAAATGCTTCATGCTAATTGTTGATACTAAATAGTTGAGTTTGGCGGGGGTAAGGGCCTAACCTTGTTTGTCTTGAAGAAATATGAGGCACAAAGTACCCATATTCGGCATGGTCACCAATATCCACCCAAGATTGTTAAGTTGGTGGAGAGATTTACATTCTAGTGACAAAACCCTCGTCAGAAAATATCTGGGCAATCTGCCATCCCTCCTGGAGATCCAGCCTAACAACATGATAATAGAAGCTGCTACCTTATTTTCGGATCGTGAAAGGGACATGTTCCGCTTTGGGGACATCAAAATGACACCTTTGCTAGAAGAGATCGGAGGGCTGGCTGGTCTAGTGTAGGAAACTCCGGGTTTGCTAATGCCTGAGAACCGCACAAGCAAGGGTTTCTTAAAAATGATAGGATTGAAGAGGAATGCAGAATTGGTATGACTGAAGGAATCGTACATACTTTTTGACTACCTATATGAAAGGTACGGTCACAGCAAATCATACCGTACCTACCATGATGAGTTTGCCATCACGTCCTTGGGACATATCCATCATAGGGTTTTTTGTCTTCATGTTTTGCTTCCTGGGTTTTATCATGTTTCCAATGAAGAAAGGGATAATCCATACTAGGCTGGCTATGGTAACCAAGACCCTAATGGAGGGGATTGGTGGGCAGACATTCAGCATTGTACCCATAATCATCGCAGACATATACTGAGCCTTAGAAAAGTGTCAACGAGGAGCAAAACACTTCGAAGGCTACAATCTACTACTTCATCTTTGGCTCATGGAACATCTTCAAAAGGGCGAATGCCGACAAGAAATTTAGCGAAGGGTCTGGGATGATCACATCGTTTTCCACCATCCAAAGCAAATGAATTACATCCCCGACATGTTCGCTCAGCCTGAGAATGCCAAAGGATGGGTTGAGTTCTTTGATAATCTGATTGAAGAACAGGTTCAATGGATGTTCGAGTGGTTTCCGACAAAGGAGTTCATCGCACGATCCAGAGATGCACCTTTCCTGATACTAATTGGTCTAAGAGGAACATACCCTTACATCCATCTTCGAGTTATGAGGCAAGCAGGTAGGAAGCAAGTCATACCCAGGGTCGGCAAGATGAGCCATCTTCGAGCTGACTTCCAAAATGATGATAGTCCCCACAAGTGCCAAGCCCGGCACATGTGGCACTGCAAGATCGTAACGAGTAAAGACAACATCGAGCTAGACAGATATCATTCTAGTTGTACCCTTTTCTATTTGGGTTGGTTGGAAGACAATTGGGATGGTTTGGGCCAGCCAGGGTTCGTTTGAGGTGACAGAATTATAAATGAAAAGGCCGTGGCACAAGTCAAGTACAACCAGCTGCGTAAAAGGATCCGTGAATGCGAGAGCAAACACCACGAGATACAAGAGTCCAACCAGAAGGTGATTGAGGAATGGAAAGACATGGCTATCAGTGCCAACAAAAAGCTAGGATACTTGGAACGGGGCGTAGTAGAACTGGAGGGAAAATTTCTCAAGAGGATTGAAGACTATCAAAAGGCTGAAGGGACTGAAGGCGGACATCTAGCCAGAGCATACCTGTTGCTGGGACTTCGTGAAATGGGGAAGCTGTTCGAAGGAGCCAAGGATGCCGAGTCTGGGGAAGGTCCTTCTGGGACCAAATAGATAGGAATTTACTTTTTTGCTTTATGAATGTAATAAGGCCAATGGCCATTAGTGACTTTTATTTCTTGCTTATTTAGTGTCGTTTTGGGATTCATCTATTTTTATCAATAAAATAGGGCATTTAGCATTAAAAGTTCTCCAAATCTATTTGTCGCTAGGCCTACCTTAGGCACAAAAAGGTTCCCAAATTAGGACACACTTTACATTCCCGCATTATGTGTTTAAATATTGAAATACTTTTATAATCCTCACTGACTTGATTACCTTTTATTTTATTTTTTGTTTTTATTATTCCCCCTCCACAAAGGTTAATTCCTGCACTCTGGCATTATCATCTTATTTCACAAGATCCAGAGGCCCTCCACCCACTCCGCCTTTTAGTTCCATTAAAGGCAAGAACAAAGGCAATATGGAAGATTTAAACAACATCAGGAAGGAGAACACAGTTGAATGGGTAGAGGCCACTGATGGCCAGGGTATTCGGGTTCCTAACCAGAATGTGTCATAACTTGAACAGAAGCTATTGAAATTCCAGGAAGAGCTCGATCAGGTTAGGAATCTGGCAAATCTGTCATTTTCCCTCAACACCCCAGATATCAACTTCCCCAACGCTCAAAACCCTACACCTCCTAAAAATATCCCAAAACAACATAATCATCCCGCTCTCCATCATCATGCTACTCCACCAAAGAACCAATGTAACACCTGTCATACCCCAAACAACACTCCACTACTCATCCCAGAACCTCAAGACTCCACAAATGACCATTTCCACACCCATACACTAGGTCACCATAACACTCCTATCTACGTGGAGACCATGCCACACTCCACCCAACCTATCTCAGGCACACCTGAGTCTGATGAAAAGGATCTGCTTATCAGGAACTTGGCCGAGGAACTTAAGAAATTGACCAGCCGGATTCAGGGCGTTGAGGGGAGCAAAGGAATCGAGGGGCTGAACTATGAGGACTTTTGCATACAGCCTGATGTCGAACTGCCTGAGGGGTACAAACCTCCCAAGTTCGAAACGTTTGTTGGTATGGGTGATCCAAGGGTCCATCTGAGGACATATTGCAACAAGATGGTTGGAGTATGGAAGGACAAAAGAATCTGCATGAAGCTGTTCATGAGAAGTTTGAAAGGAGATGCATTATCTTGGTACATCAACCAAGATCCCAAGAAGTAGTCAAGCTAGGTAGGCATGGCGTCTGACTTCATGGACAGATATAGGTTTAATACAGAGAATGCGCTAGACGTGTTCTATATATAGAATTTGAAGAAGAAGCCAATGGAGACGTTTTGCGAGAATGCTACTCGCTGGAGGTCCGAAGCTGCTAAGGTCAGACCCACCCTAGAAGAGGAGCAAATGAACAAGTTCTTTGTCTGGGCTCAGGATCCGCAGTACTATGAGCAGCTGGTGATGATTGAGAACCACAAGTTCTCCGACATTATCAAATTAGGTAAGGGAATTGAAGAATGTATTAAAAGTGGTATAGTTACCAATTTTGAAGCCTTACAAGCTACGAATAAGGCTTTACAGTCCGGTGGTATGTCCAAGAAAAGGGACGTAGGGGCCGTAATAGTTGCACAAAGGACTAAGTCTCCCCTCAAATACCAAACTTATCCAACACCTCCACTCACATACCAACCAACCCAAAATTACAAAGCACCCTCACCCTCGTACCAAGCTCTATCACCAACTTATCAGTCATCTCCACCTCTTACAATCAACCTACCTCACCCAAATACTCTCAACCCGCTCATGTCTACCAAACCTATAATGCTCAACCATCCGACTATCAATCACCCCCTGCACGCTAAATTTTCCCTAGACTCCGACCTAATTTTGATCGTAGACCTCCAAAACAATATACATCCATCGCTAAACCCATCGACCAGCTGTATGAGAGGATCAAATCTACTGGTTATGTCACCCCCATCCTTGCTGCAACCCATGAGAATCCTTCTCAATGGGTTAACCCGAACAAGTTCTGTGCATACCACTCCGGCATAAAAGGGCACACCATCGATGAATGTCGCTCCTTGAAAGACAAGATACAGTCCTTGATTTATAACAAGATCATTGTGGCAAAGGAGCCCAATCTAAACGTCCACAACAACCCTCTGCCAGACCATAAGGGTGGAGGTATCCACATGATTGAAGTAGAAGATGATTGGGATCCCAAGGGATCGATTGGGCTGATCGCAGAAGGTGATGACCCGAAGAAACCGACAATTACTCTCAGTCCAATCATAGTCCAGGTCCAACCATCCGAGGGCACTGAGGTGAATATGTATGTACCTCTTGAGTTTGAAGCAGCGCCATCCGCAAAGACACCGATACCAATTGAGGTCGAATTTGAGTCTCTGGCAGATGCACCCGCACCATTTGAGGTTGCAGTCTTGCCATACAGTGAACATGTTCCGTTCGAAGTAAGGATAGCTGTGCCGGTCCCAGTGGTAATGTCAACTATGCCACCATTCTATTAAAATATTGTACCCTGGGACTATACAGCCGAGGCGAGAAGGAAAGGCAAGGTCAGGATTGAAGAAACTGTCGCAGCATAGGGTATGACAAGAACTGGTAGAGTCTATACCCCTGAACATCTAGCTGAATTAACCAAGCAGACCTCCAATCGGCCATCCCTCATTGAGACAGGTCTGGATGACCTTTGGATGAAAATACAAGCCAAGGAATATTCGGTCATCAACCAGTTAAACAAGACGCCAGCACAAATATCCATTCTTTCCTTGCTGCAAAATTCTGAGACGCATAAGAATGCTTTGTTAAAGGCGCTAAATAAAGCATACGTACCAAGTAACATCACTAGCGAGGAAGTGGATAATATGGTAGGACAAGTGCTGGAAAGCCATAAGATCACCTTTCATGAGGACGAGCTGCCACCTGAAGGGTTAGCGCATAACAAAGCACTGCACATCACCGTGCAATGCGAAGATTATTTCATCACTAGAATCCTGATCGATGGAGGTTCCAGTCTCAACATTTATCTGCTGGTAACACTCAAGAACTTGGGTAAAGGGCTGCATGAGATAAGGATGGAGCAATCAATGTGAAAGCCTTCGATGGTTCTTAGAGGTCCACCATTAGTGAGATTATTCTATACTTGTAGATGGGACTGACCTGGTTTGAGGTTGATTTCCAGGTGATAGATGTACCAGCGTCTTACAACTTGCTGCTGGGATGACCATGGATTCATGCTGCTGGGGCCTTAGCATCAACACTGCATCAGGCAGTGAAGTTCGAATGGAATCACCAAGAAGTGATCATTCATGGCGACGGTAGCAACCTTATATACAGTCGCCAGACCATTGCGGCGATCGAGGGTAGAAGGAAGCTGAGTGGAGAAACTTGCCACCACATTGAGAGGGTCAATGCTATCGACAAAGACAAATGGTGGGATAGACAAATCGAGAGTATACTAAGTTGGAATGAGTACGAGTCTGGAAAAGGGCTCGGCAAGAACCTCTAAGTAATCCTTACACCCATAAAACTCAAGAAACATGGCACTACCTTCGGTTTGGGATATGAATACACCTGGGAAGAATTCAATAACTGGTCGCCACCATGGCGTGGTCCTTACTATCCACTAGAGCAGCCAATACCGCATCTAGAGCAAACCTTCCAACAGGCCGACATTGTTTATGGGTCAGATGAAGAATAAGCACTTACAACAGTGAAGAACTTGTTTTTAGAGGACAGTGATATGGACTGTTGTGTTATTCTAGGAGGATGGGGAGGAAGGCCCTTCCATACAGGCTGTGAGCAGAGGGGCACATCTCAAGAATTGGACCATCAGGGCAACCAAAGCCCGACGAGCCTCGGGGTAGCAAGGCTAAAACAAGCATTACTCACTATTTTATTTACTAAATGATTTTCTTTTTGCATTCTTCAAATCCCGCAATAATATCTTCAATGTTCAAAATAGTTATTCAAGTTTATCAAAAGCATTCTTGACTTTTCTTATGAATTAATATTTATTGCTATCATTTTCTCTCTTTGATTTAACAATACAGCATTAGTATTACTTGTCTTGATGAACCAATGACTGTGACATGCAATGAGACAACGCAACAAACAGGCATTGATTCAGAGGAAGATGACATACCTGACAAGGTTGTCAAAGAAATTGAGAACTTTGAGAACAGACCTAAGTCCAACCTGGACGAGACCGAGATTGTCAACCTGGGAGATGCAGAAAACATCAAGGAAACGTGAATCAGAATTCACCTATCACCATCAGAGAAGAAAGAATACACAGAATTTCTAAAAGAATATGAGGACATATTCGCCTGGTCATATGATGACATGACTGGTCTGAGTATGTCTATTGTAGCTCACAAACTGCTAACTGATCCAATGTGTCCACCGGTAAAGCAAAAGCTCAGAAAGTTCAAGCCTAATATGAGTTTGAAAATCAAGAAAGAAGTCACCAAGCAGATCAAAGCTAAGGTTCTCAGGGTAGTAGAATACCCGACATGGTTAGCCAACATTGTGCCAGTGCCAAATAAGGATGGGAAGGTCAGAGTCTGTGTCGACTACTGGGATCTCAATCGGGCTAGTCCGAGAGATGACTTCCCTTTGCCAAATATACACATCTTGATTGACAATTGCGCCAAGCATGAGCTACAGTCATTTGTAGATTGCTTCGCTGGTTATCATCAAATCTGGATGGATGAGGAAGATGTTGAGAAAACGGCTTTCAATACGCCGTAGGGAGTGTAATATTACAAGACGATGCCATTCGGCCTGAAGAATGCAGGAGCCACCTATATGAGGGCCATGACTACCATCATTCATGATATGATACTGAAGGAGATAGAGGCATATGTGGATGATGTTATTATCAAATCCAAGAAGGCCACTGACCACATAGAAGATTCGAGGAGGTTCTTCAATAGACTGCAGAGATACAACATGAAACTAAACCCCGCAAAGTGCGCATTTGGGGTTCCCCTCGAGAAATTCCTTGGGTTTATTGTGAGCCGCCGAGGAATAGAACTGGATCCATCTAAAATCAAAGCCGTTCAAGAACTACCACTACCAAAGAACAAGAAGGATGTGATGAGTTTCTTGGGAAGGCTTAACTACATCAGCTGATTCATAGCACAGTCTACAGTTATCTGTGAGCCAATCTTTAAGATGTTAAAGAAGGACGCCACCACCAAATTGACCGATGACTGCCAAAAGGCCTTCGACAAAATCAAAAAGTACATGTCAACACCACCAGTCTTAGTCTCACCCGAGCTAGGTAGACCCTTATTACTTTACCTTGCAGTGTTGGATAGAGCTTTCGGCTGCGTTCTGGGGCAGCATGATGAAACGGGGAGGAAGGAGCAAGTCATTTATTATCTCTGATAACAAGTTTGTCACGACCCAAACTGAAGGGCCATGACTAGCACCCGACCACACTTGCCGAGCACCAACGTACATTTCATCTAACCTTCATTATTATCTTTTAAGGCTGACGAGATCAATACAAATGGTAGACCTAGATCATGGACAACCAACAATAAAATATGACGGCATGAACATACATAGCAGGGGATGACCAGACAATCAAGAAACTACGTATAAGGTATGAGCTACCACGCTACTATGAAAGACTATACAACAAAAACTAACCGACAAGGCATACCAAACTATACATGAGCCGACACCTGTCTATGAGCCTCTAAAGAACATAAGTGTTGCAACATAGCCGGAACAGGGCCCCGACATACCCATAATGTCTATAACAAAAATTGCATACCAAGACCAAGGCAAGTCCGGAGAAGGGATCTCGCCAATCACCGCTGAACTGGACAGTCTACTGTGGTGGGGGACTTGCACCTGCCTGTCTATCAGGACCTGCAGCACGACATGCAGCGTCCACAAATAAAAGGACGTCAGTACGAATAAAGTACTGAGTATGTAAGGCAAGGAACCATAAATACGATCAGTAATGTAAGCAAGGATAGAGAATATACAACCTGTAACATCTTAGTACCTCTGAGGGCTACTTACATGAAATACATGATACATATGTATAAATACATAAACCTTTAAAGCATTCGCCTCTGTGGGTATCATCATCATCATATCGTACCCGGCCATAATAGGCTCGGTAGAATCGTACCCGGCCACGTGGAGCTCGGTAAAACCCAACTGATCAGTGGTTGCACAATAGGTGTCGTACCCGGCCAACTATAGCGTGGCTCGGTAGAGTAAAATAGATACATATATATAATGCATGCTCGACTCATGGAATCACATTCTAAACCTTTCGGAGTGACGTAAGGTCGGTATCCTCTATACACGTTATTAGAACTAACTCTTAACTATGAACCTTATAAGATTTAGGAAGTACGAACAACATTGATAACATAAGAATAAGAGAAGTAACATTAACATCAATCGTTCCATAAGAGGGAAAACTATGTAAGTACTGCTAGCTTCTAAGAGTAGAGTATCTTGGAAGCTCGTTCATTACATTATGTACAATCGGAGTCGTGCAAAAGATGGAAAGGGATAGCCTCACATACCTTGTATATACTGCCCCAATCTCAAGCTATGCAATTGTCAAAACTCCTTAGTCTATAATAAGAGAAACGATACTATCGTTATCATTTAAGCGTCATAACTATTATGTATCGACCACAACCTATTTTACGATGAAACGGACAGAACCTCCCCTATATATATGACCTCACACCATTCAAAACAGTCACCAAACAGCCCAAACAACATCAATAATAAACATATTGAGCCTCCCAAAATAGTTCACACAGCCTAATCACTCCATACATACGACGACCACCGTAGTCGTGTCAAACAACCTGGAAATATTACGAATAACTATCAGCCCATAAACCTACATATATATGGTGTTTCTCCACACCCTTCCTCCTCCAAAACTCCACAAGATAGTAGTAAAATACGCATCCCAACAACAACGCAAAACAGTCCACAAAACAATAACATTACTACCAAGCCTTTCGATATATATCTCACAAGTTCTAGCTTCAATGGCTTAGCCGCAACTTGGATAATCTTAAATACATATAGAGTAAGAGGTTCCTTACCTTTTTACAGAAATAACAACTCCAATTTGACCTTAAATTTCCATGAAATATCCCTCCAATGCTGCCACAACAACAAAAAAGCGAAACTAGCGATCAATTAGTGTTTTTCGTCACTAGAATCACTTTAGAAGGCTTGAAATCACCTAGGATTGATATTAAGAACATGAGGGAGTATTTACAGAACATAAACCCTTTAAAACAACCTCCCACACGAGCTGGAACGACACAAAAATGAGCAACAACAAGAAGAACAAGAGACTTACTAGCGCCACGGAATTCCCGACACTTGATTTGTGTTGTTTGCCCCTTTTTTGGGTCTTGAATCTTGAGAGAACCTTGAGAGGATGTTCCTAGGGTTCTAAGGTCTGAAAATAGTGAAAATAAATGACTTAAAACGGGTTGGAGGCATCCTATATAGGTCCAAATATCTTAAACCGACTTAGTGGGCCCCATAGAGAGGTGCTTGGCGCAGTCTCGCGAAAATGCGAATATCTCTCTACTACGAGATCGTATCGATGCACGGTTTAATGAGTTGGAAACTAGACTCATAGATATTTAATTTGGTTGGTAGACCACCCTGTAATTCCTCGTAAATTATAAGAAAAGATTAGAAACATTTGACCTAATGTTTAAGTAAAATTATGAACCTAAGTTGCGACAACTTTTGTCGACTTTTGTTTCATAACTCGTTTGACTTCAAGACTTATGATACGGATATTATATGATTAAAATACCTTAATAAATGACCTCTTGAGTGTATTAAGCACCGCTAGATTACCTGAAAATACGAGTTACAACATCCTTGATTCGTTTAACTTTTAATACTGGTTAATCACCCTTATACACTCTTGTATCACTTAAGACCAATAGGATTGACTTCTTATCATCTCAAAGATAATTCCTTCTTGGATTTATGTTAACTAATATATGGCATGAACTAACACATGTGGATATGGGTTGTAACACCCTCCCCCCCCTTAGGAACATTCGTCCTCGAATGTAAGGGTTTATGGGGAGTTTAAATCATCGTGGATTCCAATTGAAATTTCCGATCAATTTTCCCCTATAAAATGGTCACTAGCAAAACTTGCAAGTAATTAAGCCCAACATATGGCTTCACAAGGCTACACAAAGCATTATGCGTATTTACATTATCTACATATCACCATTTTGTATTAAGGATGAGTATTCTCAAATTATTGCTTACCTCATAGAGCCATTTCACCTTCCAATGTATCATGTCTTCCACCAGCATCCTTGTTATCTTCATTCTGGAATAAGTAAGGGTATTTAGACTTCATCTCCTCTTCTGCTTCCCATGTCATTTCTTCCATATTTTTGTTCCTCCACAATACTTTGACGAAAGCTACATCTTTTGTTCTCAGCTTGCGGACTTGCCGATCTAATATCGCCACTGGCACTTCTTCATATGATAGGTCCTCTGTAACTTGTACATCTTTGATAGGGACGACTCGAGAAGGGTCTCCAATACATTTTCTCAACATAGATACATGGAATACTGGGTGGACAAATTCCAATTCGGATGGCAATTCTAACTCATAAGCAACCTGTCCAATCCGTCGAAGAATTTTATACGGCCCGATATACCTTGGACTCAGCTTACCTTTCTTCCCAAAACGCATAATACCCTTCATTGGTGAGATCCTCAGGAAAACCCAATCACCAACCTCAAACTCTAGATCACGACGTCGGACATCAGAATAAGATTTTTGCCTGCTTTGTGCCGTCCTCAATCGCTCATGTATCACTTTCACCTTCTCAATAGCTTGGTGAATCAAATCTGGCCCATATAATTCTGTTTCACCGACTTCGAACCATCCAACTGGTGATCTACATCTCCTCCCGTATAGTGCCTCGTATGGGGCCATTTTAATACTGGAATGGTAGCTATTGTTATAGGCGAATTCTATGAGTGGAAGATGATCATCCCAATTCCCCTTAAAATCTAGAACACATGCTCGTAGCATATCTTCCAGTGTCTGAATGGTACGTTCAGCCTGTCCATCAGTCTGCGGATGAAATGCAGTGCTGAGATTTACCTGTGTGCCTAAACCCTTCTGGAAAGACCTCCAAAAGTTAGCCGTAAATTGAGCTCCTCGATCTGATATAATAGATATGGGCACACCATGAAGCCTAACAATCTCCTTGATATACAACTTTTCATAATCTTCAGCCATGTAAGTTGTCTTCACTGGTAGAAAATGGGCACATTTTGTAAGTCGATCAATTATCACCCAGATGGAGTCAAACTTATGATAAGAGCGAGGTAATCCAATAATGAAGTCCATATTAATCACCTCCCACTTCCAGGTCGAAATCTCTATATTTTGAAGCAATCCACCGGGTTTCTGATGTTCTATCTTTACTTGTTGACAATTGGGACACTGGGCTACAAATTCTGCAATAGACTTCTTCATATTATCCCACCAATATTGCTCCTTGACATCATGATACATCTTTGTCGAGCCGGGATGGATGGAATATCGGGATTGATGAATCTCATTCATAATCTTCTCTCGCAACCCTGCCATATTAGGCACACACAATCGGCTCTGGTATCTCAGTGCCCCATCTTTTCCGATCCCAAAAGCCATAGTTTTACACTGTTGAATGCTTTCTTTTAATCGTACTAAGATAGGATCTTCATATTGTCGTGCTTTTACCTCGGCTACCAAAGATGATTCTGATGTATTCTGTACAGTAACACCTTCGTCATCAGAGTCTAACAATCTGATTCTCATATTGGCTAGCTGATGAAGCTCTTTAATCAACCCCCATCTACCTGCCTCAATATGTACTAAGCTTCCCATTGATTTACGGCTGAGAGCGTCTGCCACAACATTGGCTTTACCGGGATGATACAATATCTCGACGTCGTAGTCTTTTAATAATTCAAGCCACCTACGCTGCCTCAAATTCAACTCTTTCTGCTTGAAGATGTATTGTAAACTCTTGTGATCTGTGTAGATGTCAACATGGACGCCGTATAAGTAGTGTCGCCATATCTTCAAAGCATATATTACTGCAGCCAATTCCAAATCATGGGTTGGATAATTCTTTTCATGCTTCTTCAATTGTCTTGATGCATAAGCAATCACATTCCCACGCTGCATCAATACGCACCCCAAACCTATACCTGAGGCATCACAATATACCACATAATCTTCTGTTCCTTCAGGAAGAGTGAGCACTGGTGCAGATGTCAATCGATTCTTCAGCTCCTGAAAACTACGTTCACAAGTGTCAGACCACTGGAATTTGGTAGCTTTTTGTGTTAACTTAGTCAATGGTGATGATATAGAGGAAAATCCTTCTACAAACCACCTATAATATCCTGCTAGTCCTAGGAAGCTGCGGACTTCTGATGGTGTTGTAGGTCTCGGCCAATTCTTTACTGCATCGATCTTCTGAGTGTCGACACTAATACCCTCATCAGATATCACATGGCCAAGGAATGCTACTGAGTTCAGCCAGAATTCACATTTGGAGAGCTTAGCATATAACTTACGATCCTGAAGCGTCTGTAATACTATCCGTAAGTGGCCCGCATGTTCCGCCTCCGAACGAGAATACACTAGAATGTCATCAATGAATACAATCACGAACACATCAAGATAGGGCCTGAATATAGTATTCATGCGATCCATAAAAGCTGCTGGGGCATTTGTTAGCCCGAATGACATCACCAAGAACTCAAAGTGCCCATATCTTATCCGGAAGGCCGTCTTTGGAATATCCTTCTCCCTAACCCTCACCTAATGATACCCTGAACGTAAATCAATCTTAGAGAAATACTTGGCACCCTGGAGTTGGTCAAACAGGTCATCAATTCTTGGAAGTGGATACTTGTTCTTTATAGTAGACTTATTCAACTGTCGATAGTCGATACACATCTGTAACGACCCGTCTTTCTTCCGCACGAATAGGACTGGTGCACCCCAAGGTGAAGTGCTAGGCCTAATAAAGCCCTTATCCAGCAAGTCCTTCAACTGCACCTTCAACTCTCGCAACTCTGCCGGGGCCATTCTGTATGGAGGAATAGAGATCGGTTGAGTGTCAGGCAACACATCAATGCTAAACTCAATCTCCCTTTTAGGAGGAAGGCCTGGGAGTTCATCTGGGAAAACATCTGGGAATTCGTTGACCACAGGAATTGATTGTAAAGTAGGCGGTTTCGCCTCCGCATCCCTAACGCGAACGAGATGATAAATGTAACCTTTTGAGATCATTTTCCTTGCCTTAAGATAGGAAATAAACCTACCTTTTGGTGTAGCAATGTTCCCTTTCCATTCAATGACGGGTTCACCCGGAAATTGGAACCTAACCATCTTCGTACGACAGTCAACATTTGCATAGCATGAGGCCAACCAGTCCATTCCCATTATCACATCAAAATCAACCATTTCTAACTCAAATAAATTTGCCGAGGTTTGACGACTACAAATCATCACAGTGCAACCTCTATATACCCTTCTAGCAATCACAGAATCTCCTATCGGAGTAGATACCGCAAGGGGTTTACTTATCAATTCAGGTTCAATGCCAAACTTATTAGCCACAAAGGGTGTAACATATGATAATGTAGATCCCGGATCAATCAGCGCATATACATCATAAGAAAACACAGATATAATACCTGTAACAACATCTGGAGACGACTCGAGATCCTATCGACCTACTAGAGCATAGGTTTGATTTTGAGCACCACTCGAACTTGACACTGCACCTCTACCCCTACCATGACCTGTCGACTACTAAAAACCCCGTGCTGGAGGTCGAACTGATGAGGAAGAACCAGACACAGATCCAGTCGGCTGAGCTATACCATCACCTCCTCTATTAGGACAATCCCGCATCATATGGCCAGGCTGTCCGCACGAATAGCATGCATCAGAACCTCGGCGACACAGTCCAAAGTGGGCCTTGCCGCACTGATCACAATGTGGTGTTGGGGGTCTCATCTGACTAGTATCCCTGTGATGTTGCGAGCCAGATGCCCACGAACTCTGACCTGGACCAGAATAGGATCGATCATATCGAGGCCTCTGAAACTGTGGAGGAGCACTAGCTACAGGTGGCGCCGAACTCCTCGAAAACTGTGGCCGGATGCGGCCTCTGAAGTCATCAGAATACCCTGCAAATCTCGCCCTCTTATGCTGGCCTCTATCCTGCTCCCTAACTGCCCTCTTCTGGCACTTACGATCCTCTAGGGTCTGGGCATAAGCTTGAATACGGGAAATATCCATGCCCTCCACCAAGGAGGCTGTCGTACACTCATTTATCAGATGTGGTCCCAACCCATTCACGAACATATACACCCTATCACTCATCTCGGCCACCATATGGGGAGCATACCTTGCCAAAGAATCAAACTACATACTGTACTCTCGCACACTCATATTACCTTGTCTAAGGTTCAAGAACTTATCAACTCTAGCTCGTCGTATCTCAACTGGCAAGTAGTGACGAAGAAAGGCCTCAAAAAATTCCTTCCACACAGCTGGAGGAGGGTTCGGACCCCTGGATCTCTCCCAACTATCATACCAGAGAATCGCTAAATCCTGTAGCCGATAACAAGCCAACTCTACTGCCTCTGTATCACTAACATGCATAACCCGAAGTGTACGATGAACCTGGTCAATAAAAGTTTGTGGGTCCTCCTTGGGGTCTGATCCGGTAAACACTGGAGGGTCTAAATTAATAAAATCACGAACTCTTGTACTAACTGGTTTCTCAGCAGCACTTGTATTCTGCCTCTGAGCCTGAGAAGCTACCAAGCTAGTCAATAACTGCAAAGCACTCCGCATATCCTGGTCTGGAGTGCCATACGGAGGAACTGGAGGTGCTGGGTGCCTTCTAATATCCTCTGGAGGAGATGGAGTAGATGAGGTATGAGAGGGCATCTCACTTTGAGCCTCACTTTGTCCTGCTCTAACTTGGGGCACCTGACTGGTACCCTCTCCCGCTGCTGTATCAAGCCGTCTACTAATCGTTTGCTTCCTAGTCGAAGGCATCACTGAAAAAAACAAGGTGAATATTAGAGACGAACACTTACGACTCAACTCTACGCACGATCTAGATTCAGGAAGAAGGTAACAACCCTAGATGTCATGTAGCCTCCTGATTATAAATGTGGCGCGCTACACATCCATAATCAAGACTCTACTAGACACGGCTCATAGACAACCCCTAGGACAGACTTGCTCTGATACCAAGTTTGTCACGACCCAAATTGAAGGGCCATGACTAGCACCCGACCACACTTGTCGAGCACCAACGTACATTTCATCTAACCTTCATTATTATCTTTTAAGGCTGACGAGATCAATATAAATGGTAGACCTAGATCATGGAAAACCAGCAATAAAATATGACGGCATGAACATACATAGCAGGGGATGACCAGACAATCAAGAAACTACGTATAAGGTATGAGCTACCACGCTACTATGAAAGACTATACAACAAAAACTAGCCGACAAGGCATACCAAATTATACATGAGCCGACACCTGTCTATGATCCTCTAAAAGAACATAAGTGTTGCAACATAGCCGGAAAGGGCCCCGACATACCCATAATGTCTATAACAAAAATTGCATACCAAGACCAAGGCAAGTCCGGAGAAGGGATCTTGCCAATCACCGCTGAACTGGACAGTCTACTGTGGTGGGGGAGTTGCACCTGCCTGTCTATTAGGACCTGCAGCACGACATGCAGCGTCCACAAATAAAAGGACGTCAGTACGAATAAAGTACTGAGTATGTAAGGCAAAGAACCATAAATACGATCAGTAATGTAAGCAAGGATAGAGAATATACAACCTGTAACATCTTAGTACCTCTGAGGGCTACTTACATGAAATGCATGATACATATGTATAAATACATAAACCTTTAAAGCATTCGCCTCTGTGGGCATCATCATCATCATATCGTACCCGGCCATAATAGGCTCGGTAGAATCGTACCCGGCCACGTGGAGCTCGGTAAAACCCAACTGATCAGTGGTTGCACAATAGGTGTCGTACCCGGCCAACTATAGCGTGGCTCGGTAGAGTAAAATAGATACATATATATAATGCATGCTCGACTCATGGAATCACATTCTAAACCTTTCGGAGTGATGTAAGGTCGGTATCCTCTATACACGTTATTAGGACTAACTCTTAACTATGAACCTTATAAGATTTAGGAAGTACGAACAACATTGATAACATAAGAATAAGAGAAGTAACATTAACATCAATCGTTCCATAAGAGGGAAAACTATGTAAGTACTGCTAGCTTCTAAGAGTAGAGTATCTTGGAAGCTCGTTCATTACATTATGTACAATCGGAGTCGTGCAAAAGAAGGAAAGGGATAGCCTCACATACCTTGTATATACTGCCCCAATATCAAGCTATGCAATTGTCAAAACTCCTTAGTCTATAATAAGAGAAACGATACTATCGTTATCATTTAAGCGTCATAACTATTATGTATCGACCACAACCTATTTTACGATGAAACGGACAGAACCTCCCCTATATATATGACCTCACACCATTCAAAACAGTCACCAAACAGCCCAAACAACATCAATAATAAACATATTGAGCCTCCCAAAATAGTTCACACACAGCCTAATCACTCCATACATACGACGAACACCGTAGTCGTGTCAAATAACCTGGAAATATTACGAATAACTATCAGCCCATAAACCTACATATATATGGTGTTTCTCCATACCCTTCCTCCTCCAAAACTCCACAAGATAGTAGTAAAATACGCAGCCCAACAACAACGCAAAACAGTCCACAAAACAATAACATTACTACCAAGCCTTTCGATATATATCTCACAAGTTCCAGCTTCAATGGCTTAGCCGCAACTTGGATAATCTTAAATACATATAGAGTAAGAGGTTCCTTACCTTTATACAGAAATAACAACTCCAATTTGACCTTAAATTTCCATGAAATATCCCTCCAATGCTGCCACAACAACAAAAAAGCAAAACTAGCGATCAATTAGTGTTTTTCGGCACTAGAATCACTTTAGAAGGCTTGAAATCACCTAGGATTGATATTAAGAACATGAGGGAGTATTTACAGAACATAAACCCTTTAAAACAACCTCCCACATGAGCTGGAACAACACAAAAATGAGCAACAACAAGAAGAACAAGAGACTTACTAGCGCCACGGAATTCCCGACACTTGATTTGTGTTGTTTGCCCCTTTGTTGGGTCTTGAATCTTGAGAGAACCTTGAGAGGATGTTCCTAGGGTTCTAAGGTCTGAAAATAGTGAAAATAAATAACTAGCCAGCTTACTGTGCCCATGTTGAAGAAGAAGCGGACGGAAATCCTTGGTTTCATGATATCAAGGAATATTTGGCAAAAGGAGAGTACCTAGAGCTTGCAAATCCTACTCAGAAACGCACACTTCGGAGATTGTCCAATAACTTCTTTCACAGAGGAGGAATCCTGTATAGGAGGACTCCCAATTTAGGATTATTAAGATGTGTTGACGTAAAGAAAGCATCCTGGCTACTAGAGGAAATTCATGCTAGGACATGCGGTCCACATATGAACGGTTTTGTCTTAGCAAAGAAGATACTCCGGGCTGGTTACTATTGGATGACTCTGGAAACGGACTACATCCAGTATGTCTGGAAATACCACCGCTGTCAGATACATATAGACATGATAAAGGTACCTCCAAGCGATCTCAACACAACAAGCTCACCGTGGTCGTTCGCTGCTTGGGGGATGGATGTTATTAGACCAATTGAGCCTACCGCTTCCAATGGACACAGTTTATCCTAGTAGTCATCGACTATTTCACCAAATGGGTCCAAGCAGCATCTTACAAAGCAGTGACTAAGAAAGTCGTGGCCGATTTTGTCCGCGACCGCATCGTTTGTTGATTCAAAATCCCAGAGTCATTCATTACTAATAATGGCTCCAACCTCAACAGCGACTTGATGAAAGCTATGTGCAAAACTTTCAAGATTAAACACAAGAATTCCACAGCCTACAGGCCTCAAATGAATAGAGCTGTAGAAGCCGCCAACAAGAATATCAAGAAGATATTGAGGAAAATGATAGAGAAGCATAAATAGTGGCACGAGAAGTTATCATTTGCTCTACTGGGGTATCGCACCATAGTTCGCACATCAACCGGGGCAACACCCTATATGCTGGTTTACGGTACAGAGGCTGTCATTCCCACTGAGGTAGAAATTCCTTCCCTAAGGATCATACAAGAAGCTGAGCTCGACGACGCAGAGTGGGTAAAAAGTCGTTATGAGCAACTAGCCCTTATAAACAGAAAGAGAATGAATGTCGTCTGCCATGGTCAACTCTACCAGAATAGAATGTCCAGAGCCTTCAACAAAAAAGCCAAGCCAAGAGAGTTCGCCCCGGGATAGCTGGTGTTAAAGAAAATTTTTTTGCATCAAGATGAAGCCAAAGGGAAGTTCTCTCCCAACTGGCAGAGTCCATACATGGTTCACCGTGTTTTGACAGGAGGAGCCCTCATACTTGCAGAAATGGATGGAGAAGTTTGGCCAAAGCCAATTAATTCAGATGTAGTCAAGCATTACTATGTGTAACCTTCACGCTTTCCTTATATAATGCAAATTGAACTACGCTTGACCTAATTCCCGTTTAAGAGGGGATACGTAGGCATCCCTATAGATTCGGTCATAACTCAATAAAAATTTCATTTCCCCCCGCAATTGGAAATTGGGGCAGAATTTTGAGGAGGACCCTCAAAATTCTGAAGTAATTCAGCCGATCGCCACACGAGCAACAATCAGAAATGTCAGCCCATCAAACTGGGGCAGAATTTTGAGGAGGACCCTCAAAATTCCGTAGCAAGAGAGGTTGCAATGTCCTGAACCACGTCACAATCATCGGTTCATCTAAAAGCTATTTTTAATTTATGTCATATTTTTACAAAATCATGCATGATTATTATTGAAACTGCTTTTTTCTAGCAATGCTACCCCAACGATACAGACGACACCGTCGGATCAAAGCCGAACGAGTCAAGCAAAGCTAGCAGGGATACGAACTAACCTTCCCCCTTGCAAAACTTACGATTTTTCTTTGGATGCAGGCACTAGGAATACTAAATCATTAAACATATTGTACGCCCATGGAAAAACATTGATCAAGAATACGACTCTCTGAACCATTGCACTTGCCAACATTTGCTATCAGCACACACCAGTGATGTTCCATACGTCACAATGCTCCTAGTAATCACAACGCCGCAATCTGCTATCAGCTAAGTAAACTCTATGGTCATTTGTTATTTTATTTCTCGCATAAGGCTACCATTTTGCCTTCTGAGACTAAACGTTGTCTCCATTTTCATTTGCATTGCATAAGCCTACCATTCTAACTTTAAATCTGCATAAGGCTACCATTCTGCCTTCCATCTTGCATAAAGCTACCATTCTGTCTTCCGAGGTTAAGCTCTACCTCCATCTGCATCTGCATTGCATAAGGCTACTATTCTGCCATTTGCATAAGGCTACCATTATGCCTTCTGAGACTAAACGATATCTCCATCTGCATGTGCATTGCATAAGGCTACTATTCTGCCTTCCAATTTGCATAAGGCTACCATTTTGCCTTCTGAGGTTAAGATCTACCTCCATCTGCATCTGCATTGCATAAGGCTACTATTCTGCCTTCCAATTTGCATAAGGCTACCATTCTGCCTTCCAATTTGCATAAGGCTACCATTCTGCCTTTCGAGGTTAAGCTCTACCTCCATCTGCATCTGCATTGCGTAAGGCTACCATTCTGCCTTCCAATTTGCATAAGGCTACCATTCTATCTTTCAAGGTTAAGCTCTACCTCCATATGCATTCGCATCTTTGCATAAGACTATCATTCTGCCTTCCGAGGCTAAGCTCTGCCTCCAATTTTCTTCGAAACTAAGCGCTATCCCAAGCACTATTTATTTCGCTTCTAGTACGGGCTAAGCTCTGCCCTTCAATTCGCAATACTAAGCTTTGTATTGTCTGCACCATACTACTGCATCCTTCATGGGATGAAATATTGCCAACTCATCCAAAGGTATCATCGTTCGGAGACACCATCTTCATAGCCCGAGAACACCATGTCATGGCCTGAAGATCCCTTTCAATCTTTGCATATCATTATTCAAAGGCGTCATGGTTCGGAGACATCATCCTCATAGCCCAAGAACATCATTTCATGGCTTGTGAATCCTTTATCATAAGCTTCATGGCCCAGGACATCATGGTCTAAGGACCTCATCCTCATCGTCCGAAGACAACATTCATAGTCCAACGGAATTTGCATCATGTTTAAATTTATGCAAAGTATACGCTTGTATTGCTTCTATTTGCAGGTAAGCCGACGAGCAACGGCTATCAGCAGAAGCGATCCCACTCCAGTTCCCTCAGCCATATCAAACCTAACCATTCCCGTAAACCGTCCAGTCACCCAGCCCTAGATGTTGAGTCCATTCTTGAAATCGCTTCATCGGTATACTCCACCGTTGGATCCTGAACTACATACGGCATGATTCTTGTAAAACCAGGGATATGTATGCAACTCAGAAGCCAGAGTGCGGCCTAACCTTCTCAAACCATTTCGCTCGGTCAAAATTGGTCATCATTTCTTTACCCGGAAATTCTTTCATTCTTCCCGAGTAAAGAGGGGCAGCTGTTGATACCCAATTTTTCCCTATATATTTTAAATATGCAAAATACCTTGAAAATAACATATATATGCATATATAAGCATGTCCAAAGTTTTTATTATTTTTTCCACAATTTCAAGGTTTTAAATTGATTTATTTTCTATCTTTTTATCCATAAAATCCCCAATAATTATTTCCAAAATTATTTTTTTGATAATTCATCTATTGGATTTCTATATTTATGCCAAAATATGGCTAAGGTAATTTTTATATATATTTTTAATTATATTTAGTATTTTTAAAAGCTAAATTGCACATAATTGCAATATTAGCCCTTTTAAGATTCAATTATGTATTATATGCATAAAATTGGATTCTGTATTTTTAAATTTCTAATTATGCATGATAAATCATTTTAGCATTTTTAAATTATTTTTTTAGAAATTATCTACTATTTTTTTATAAATTAAATAGGGAAAAATTGGCTATTTAACTTATAGCCAAATTGGCTTTCAATTCTAGCCTAAATCCAGCGGACCCCCAACCCAATTAAAAAACCCACCGGACCCAAGCCAAACCCAAACCATACCCGGCCCAGACCTGAGATAATCCTAGCTATTGATCAATTTTGATCAACGGCCCGTATTCACTCTTACCATAATTAACTTAAGACTACCCCCGCAGACCCTCATTCTCTCATTCACTCAACCGACACTCATTTCCCTCTCTCTATCTCTAGTTCTCTCTAGAACCTTCTCTTCTCCCATCCTCTCCGATGGACCTTGTCCACCTTCTCTGGCCACCTCCCTCGCCGGAAACCATGGCCTCTCATCATCTCCTAGACCCTGCTTCACCCCACGCCAATTTGACACTTTTCTAAGGTCCTCAGGAGAACCTGGAGCGGTTCAAATCATATACATGGTCTTTCATACCATTTTCCGGCTATCCATGGCTGTTCGAGTAAGATCCATGACTTTTCCAGCTAAACCGATAACGTTCTAAGGTTTTCTCATCTTCTCTGGGTTCTTTGAACCCCTAACTCTTGAGATCCTCCTATTTCTTTTAGATCTATCTTAGATCTGTATATATTATGAGCTTTTGTTGTTTTCCTCGAAGGTCTTTACTGATTTTCTCTAAAGTAACCCTTCGTCTTCAAGACTAGGGTTTTTTAACCTTTTTTTAAATGACTTCTCCTCTAATTTTCAGCATTATCATATGATTTTACTACTTTTAAATGGTTTATTTTTATCTGACTCATTACGTTGAAAACCCTAATTTGTTTGGCTCTAGTTTGTGATTTTGAGTTCGTCTTTACTGTTCGTTCATTCGATTTGTCTGTATGTGCGATTCTCATGGATATGCTGTGATTAGTTAGATTATTTCTATGACTTTCATCCTAGTGATGTCTTATTAAAGGTTCCAATTTGGTTCTTCCTGTTTGGACTCCGTTTATTGGTTTATTCATGGAAGTCTATACTATTTTCCTTAATATTTGTACTATTTTTTTGATTCTTGAAATCCTTGATTTACAGTTTTGATGCTCTTATACAGATTTCCAGCTATTTTTTCCTATCCCTTAAAATTATTTATTACCTTGTTATGGGATTGACTATATTTTAATTGATTTCTACTATTATTTCCTTAATTAGACCCTTATGTATCTAGCCCTAATTTACATATTATGTACCTATGTTACTTGGATTCTTTCCTTATCTGTTACCTGCTTCCTACCGTTGGTAAATTACTCCCTTAATTAAGGGATACTTGGCTGATTTTCGTTCTTAATTGATACTGAGTTCTATAATTACTGAAGAATTTATTCTTGCCTTATTTTTAAACCAGTTTTCAATCTACTATATAAATAACTCTCTTCTACAGTCTTAACACACGAACAATTAGTTCAAAAATACACACACACACACATAAAAACTCTCTCTTCTCTCTTTGCTACTTGTGCTAACTGCTTGTCTAGACGGTTGAAAGCCAAGGCTAGACTGTGGGACACTACTTGCTTTACTTTCTGCACTTTGCTTCCTTAACTGGTATGTTCCTAGTTCAATTCTGAAACTCAACTCTATGTGCTCCTTTTTTGTTAATCCATGTCTCCTTCTACACATTTAATGGCTCATGTGTTTAATTGCCCTTCTTATTTACTGATTTATTCAGCATGCTTAAGTTTTGCCCTCTCTTGTGCAAGTGTAATCAGCATGTCTAATTGAGTTTTGTTTATTTCCCTCAACTAGTATGCCATGTTAGTATCATAGACTCCTAATTTACTTGATTAACACTAAGTGGCATGACTAATTATGTAGGCCCCTGTCCTCAACATGACTACTATGTGTTATTACTATTCTAATTTCAAGTATGATTCCCTTGTTAACACTTTGAAGTAGTAATTGTTTGTGTTCTGAAGGCCAATCAGTTCTTACTTGTTCTTTGTACTTGCTGGTCTATATGCATCTGTTCTCAGCCATGTTTATGTGTTTCTCATTTGGGCCCTCTATATCCCCAACCCCTTACATCCCTGCTTGTGAATGTTGAGATGATACTATTCTTTGAATTTGTTCTGTGTGTGATGGCTTGTTCCAAGTTGTTGTTGCTCCTGTTCCCTTCTCTTTTCAAAATTGTTTTCCCTAAGGCAAACTCTTCTATTGCTTTTTCCAAAACTTATTTCAAACATGCTGTTTTAAAACTGTTTCCAACTCAACTCTTTTAAATCTATGTCAAGCACTCTCACATATACTTTTAGACCACTAGGTTCTGCCCTTTTTGTATGAGCCTTGCCTTGAGACCCTTGAGCTCTCTCTGAACTTGGACATATAAAAGTTGGCCTTTCCACACTACACTTACTCTGTCTTGGCTATGCAGTCTGGGTGTGAGCACTCCCCGGGATCCCTTGAGGTCCTTAGGGAACTCTGACACACCCAGATATGAGAAAGACTATGGAACAATCTTGGCACTTGAGGTGATTTATTACATAACTCAGGGAGGAAGTCCTAATCAGGCTCTCTATAGTGTAACTTCTCAGTTTTCATTTCTACTTATGTAATTCATTTCAATGTTGGTCTGTAATAACATGTTGCAAACAAGTATTGGGGTGGCTAGTGAAAAGTGATAGGGTAAATATGCTATAGTTGCTAACTGTAGAAAACATGTTATTAGGTTTATATTCCTAATTGCACAATAGAAACCATGCTTAAGATTCATATGTGCATTAGAAATCATGCTCTTAGGTCCCACGTTTATTGATTCAGCATGTGCACCCTAATAAAATCATGTGTTAAAATCTGCTAATAACTAGCACTTTACCATTATGTTATGCGCTGCCATGTACACTTAGAGATCCTGCCTTAGGATAAAAACAACACTAATAAATAGGTCATTTCCATATCATCTGCATATTCTGAAAGTAGGTAATACTTATGCATTTAGAAATCCTGCTCAGGTCCTGCATACACCTTATTCTGCATTTTTATGCATTAGATATCATGCCTTTGGGATCGCATTCACATCCGCTTAGGCATCTATAGTGCTGGTAATAATTCCAGAATTCTGAACATTTAGAACAGCGATACAATTCAAACAGTCTTCTCTAAGTAACTCTGATAATTGGAACATTGTTTTACACCTAGGCAAGCCTTAGGTGCTAAATTACTGGAAACATGCTTCTTTATGCTGCTTTATCAACTGTTAAAATCAGTAGGCAAGCCTGATTCGGACTTCTTTTCTGAGTCATATAATAAATCTGATTCTGCTGATGTCACTTAAATACCATGCATAGGATCTGAATTTAGACCTTAATTGTGTATGAGTCATGTTGTTTATGTGCACTGTATGTGGAGGTATATTTGAGGCTTTCGTTTGTCTTTCATGCTCCATTTAATTGAAGTTCTCCTTGTTATTATATGTCGCCTTAGTATTTTGCCTTTAAACTTAAGGGTCTACCTAGAACTTCCCCCTTTTATAGGATAGGAGTCCTAAATTACTCTGGGACTGATAGGAAGGGACGAGTAACAGCATGCAATAGGGGCTGAGACCAACCCTCGCTTTAGTTACCTTCACGGGGCAGGAAAGGGTAGATATGGATATGATGACCAGCGCGTTAATACCACGTGTAGCCCCTCTTTGAGGAGTATCATACCGGGTATTGCATTGATGTGTTCCATATTATAAATAAACCTAGGACACCCCTTTTTAAATTCACGAATGTGCTTAGATTGCAATTCTTTTCTAAATCTAGCTTTTTCATTAGTTGTTTTCTTACGTCTATATATTTAAATTTAAATCCCCTACTATTTGAGCCATACTTGTTTATTTGTTAATTGTACAAATTCACAAAAACTGTTTGGCCGGGAACCACATTAGTGGATCCTGAGGGGTGCCTAACACCTTCCCCTTGGGATAATTTCAAGCCCTTACCCTGTCTCTGGTTACCAAACGTAGTTGTAAATGAACCCTATAAGTGCCCTAACGCACCTTAAAAATCGTTAGGTGGCGACTGTCCAAAAAATGCAAACCCTTTTTCCCAAAAGAAAAGAGCAATCCCATAACCAAAATGTCATGAACCCGATTCCGCAAGGAAAAAAAGGGCCTAACCTTGTTTGTCTTGAAGAAATATGAGGCACAAAGTACCCCGATTCGGCATGGTCACCAATATCCACCCAAGATTGTTAAGTTGGTGGAGAGATTTACATTCTAGTGACAAAACCCTCGTCAGAAAATATCTGGGCAATCTGCCATCCCTCCTGGAGATCCAGCCTAACAACATGATAATAGAATCTGCTACCTTATTTTCGGATCGTGAAAGGGACATGTTCCGCTTTGGGGACATCGAAATGACACCTTTGCTAGAAGAGATCGGAGGGCTGGCTGGTCTAGTGTAGGAAACTCCGGGTTTGCTAATGCCTGAGAACCGCACAAGCAAGGGTTTCTTAAAAATGATGGGATTGAAGAGGAATGCAGAATTGGTATGCCTGAAGGAATCGTACATACTTTTTGACTACCTGTATGAAAGGTACGGTCACAGCAAATCATACCGTACCTATCATGATGAGTTTTCCATCACGTCCTTGGGACATATCCATCGTAGGATTTTTGTCTTCATGTTTTGCTTCCTGGGTTTTATCATGTTTCCAATGAAGAAAGGGAGAATCCATACTAGCCTGGCTATGGTAACCAAGACCCTAATGGAGGGGATTGGTGGGCAGACATTCAGCATTGTACCCATGATCATCGCAGACATATACTGAGCCTTAGAGAAGTGTCAACGAGGAGCGAAACACTTCGAAGGCTACAATCTACTACTTCAGCTTTGGCTCATGGAACATCTTCAAAAGGGCGAATGCCGACAAGAAATTTAGCGAAGGGTCTGGGATGATCACATCATTTTCCACCATCCAAAGAAAATGAATTACATCCCCGACATGTTCGCTCAGCCTGAGAATGCCAAAGGATGGGTTGAGTTCTTTGATAATCTGATTGAAGAACAGGTTCAGTGGATGTTCGAGTGGTTTCCAACAGAGGAGTTCATCGCCCGATCCAGAGATGCACCTTTCCTGATACTAATTGGTCTAAGAGGAACATACCCTTACATCCATCTTCGAGTTATGAGGCAAGCAGGTAGGAAGCAAGTCATACCCAGGGTCGGCATGATGAGCCATCTTCGAGCTGACTTCCAAAATGATGATAGTCCCCACAAGTGCCAAGCCCGGCACATGTGGCGCTGCAAGATCGTAACGAGTAAAGACAACATCGAGCTAGACAGATATCATTCTAGTTGTACCCCTTTCTATTTGGGTTGGTTGGAAGACAATTGGGATGGTTTGGGCCAGCCAGGGTTCGTTTGAGGTCACAGAATTATAGATGAAAAGGCCGGGGCACAAGTCAAGTACAACCAGCTGCGTAAAAGGATCCGTGAATGCGAGAGCAAACACCACGAGATACAAGAGTCCAATCAGAAGGTGATTGAGGAATGGAAAGACATGGCTATTAGTGCCAACAAAAAGCTAGGATACTTGGAACGGGGCGTAGTAGAACTGGAGGGGAAATTTCTCAAGAGGATTGAAGACTATCAAAAGGTTGAAAGGACCGAATGCGGACATCTAGCCAGAGCATACCTGTTGCTGGGACTTCGTGAAATGGGGAAGCTGTTCGAAGGAGCCAAGGATGCCGAGTCTGGGGAAGGTCCTTCTGGGACCAAATAGATAGGAATTTACTTTTTTGCTTTATGAATGTAATAAGGCCAATGGCCATTAGTGACTTTTATTTCTTGCTTATTTAGTGTCGTTTTGGGATTCATCTATTTTTATCAATAAAATAGGGCATTTAGCATTAAAAGTTCTCCAAATCTATTTGTCGCTAGGCCTACCTTAGGCACAAAGAGGTTCCCAAATTAGGACACACTTTACATTCTCGCATTATGTGTTTAAATATTGAAATACTTTTATAATCCTCACTGACTTAATTACCTTTTATTTTATTTTTTGTTTTTATTATTCCCCCTCCCCAAAGGTTAGTTCCTGCACTCTGGCATTATCATCTTATTTCACAAGATCCAGGGGCCCTCCACCCACTCCTCCTTTTAGTTCCATTAAAGGCAAGAACAAAGGCAATATGGAAGATTTAAACAACATCAGGAAGGAGAACACAGTTGAATGGGTAGAGGCCACTGATGGCCAGGGTATTCGGGTTCCTAACAAGAATGTGTCATAACTTGAACAGAAACTATTGAAATTCCAGGAAGAGCTCGATCAGGTTCGGAATCTGGCAAACCTGTCATTTTCCCTCAACACCCCAGATATCAACTTCCCCAACACTCAAAACCCTACACCTCCTAAAAATATCCCAAAACAACATAATCATCCCGCTCTCCATCATCACGCTACTCCACCAAAGAACCAATGTAACACCTGTCATACCCCAAACAACACTCCACTACTCATCCCAGAACCTCAAGACTCCACAAATGACCATTTCCACACCCATACACTAGGCCACCATAACACTCCTATCTATGTGGAGACCATGCCACACTCCACCCAACCTATCTCAGGCACACCTGAGTCTGATGAAAAGGATCTGCTTATCAGGAACTTGGCCGAGGAACTTAAGAAATTGACCAGCCGGATTCAGGGCGTTGAGGGGAGCAAAGGATTCGAGGGGCTGAACTATGAGGACCTTTGCATACAGCCTGATGTCGAACTGCCTGAGGGGTACAAACCTCCCAAGTTCGAAATGTTTGATGGTATGGGTGATCCAAGGGTCCATCTGAGGACATATTGCAACAAGATGGTTGGAGTAGGGAAGGATAAAAGAATCTGCATGAAGTTGTTCATGAGAAGTTTGAAAGGAGATGCATTATCTTGGTACATCAGCCAAGATCCCAAGAAGTGGTCAAGCTAGGTAGGCATGGCGTCTGACTTCATGGACAGATATAGGTTTAATACAGAGAATGCGCCAGACGTGTTCTATATATAGAATTTGAAGAAGAATCCAATGGAGACGTTTTGCGAGTATGCTACTCGCTGGAGGTCCGAAGCTGCTAAGGTCAGACCCGCCCTAGAAGAGGAGCAAATGAACAAGTTTTTTGTCTGGGCTCAGGACCCGCAGTACTATGAGTAGTTGGTGATGATTGAGAACCACAAGTTCTCCGACATTATTAAATTAGGTAAGGGAATTGAAGAATGTATTAAAAGTGGTATAGTTACCAATTTTGAAGCCTTACAAGCTACGAATAAGGCGTTACAGTCCGGTGGTATGTCCAAGAAAAGGGACGTAGGGGCCGTAATGGTTGCACAAAGGACTAAGTCTCCCCTCAAATACCAAACTTATCCAACACCTCCACTCACATACCAACCAACCCAAAATTACAAAGCACCCTCACCCTCTTACCAAGCTCTGTCACCATCTTATCAGTCATCTCCACCTCTTACTATCAACCTACCTCACCCAGATACTCTCAACCCGCTCATGTCTACCAAACCTATAATGCTCAACCATCCGACTATCAATCACCCCCTGCACGCTAAAATTTCCCTAGACTCCGACCTAATTTTGATCGCAAACCTCCAAAACAATATACATCCATCGTTAAACCATCGACCAGCTGTATGAGAGGCTCAAATCTGCTGGTTATGTCACCCCCATCCTTGCTGCAACCCCTGAGAATCCTTCTCAATGGGTTAACCCGAACAAGTCCTGTGCATACCACTCCGGCATAAAAGGGCACACCATCGATGAATGTCGCTCCTTGAAAGACAAGATACAGTCCTTGATTGATAACAAGATCATTGTGGCAAAGGAGCCCGCTCCAAACGTCCACAACAACCCTCTTCCAGACCATAAGGGTGGAGGTATCCACATGATTGAAGTAGAAGATGATTAGGATCCCGAGGGATCGATTGGGCTGATCGCAGAAGGTGATGACCTGAAGAAACCGACAATTACTCTCAATCCAATCATAGTCCAGGTCCAACCGTCCGAGGGCACTAAGGTGAATATGTATGTACCTCTTGAGTTTGAAGCAGCGCCATCCGCAAAGACACCGGTACCAATTGAGGTCGAATTTGAGTCTCCGACAGATGCACCCGCACCATTTGAGGTTGCAGTCTTGCCATACAGTGCACATGTTCCGTTCGAAGTAAGGATAGCTGCGCCGGTCCCAGTGATGATGTCAACTATGCCACCATTGTATTCAAATATTGTACCCTGGGACTATACAGCCGAGGCGAGAAGGAAAGGCAAGGTCAGGATTGAAGAAACTGTCGTAGCACAGGGTATGACAAGAACTGGTAGAGTCTATACCCCTGAACATCTAGCTGAATTAACCAAGCAGACCTCCAATCGGCTACCCCTCATTGAGACAGGTCTGGATGACCTTTGGATGAAAATACAAGCCAAGGAATATTCGGTCATCGACCAGTTAAACAAGACGCCAGCACAAATATTCATTCTTTCCTTGCTGCAAAATTCTGAGACGCATAAGAATGCTTTGTTAAAGGCGCTAAATGAAGCATATGTACCAAGTAACATCACTAGCGGGGAAGTGGCTAATATGGTAGGAAAAGTTCTGGAAAGCCATAAGACCACCTTTCATGAGGACGAGCTGCCACCTGAAGGGCTGGCGCATAACAAAGCACTGCACATCACCGTGCAATGCGAAGATTATTTCATCACTAGAATCTCGATCGATGGAGGTTCCAGTCTCAAAATTTATCCGCTGGTAACACTCAAGAACTTGGGTAAAGGGCTGCATGAGATAAGGATGGAGCAATCAATGTGAAAGCCTTCGATGGTTCTTAGAGGTCCACCATTAGTGAGATTATTCTATACTTGTAGATGGGACTGACCTGGTTTGAGGTTGATTTCCAGGTGATAGATGTACCAGCGTCTTACAACATGCTGCTGGGACGACCATGGATTCATGCTGCTGGGGCCGTAGCATCAACACTGCTTCAGGCAGTGAAGTTCGAATGGAATCACCAAGAAGTGATCATTCATGGCGACGGTAGCAACCTTATATACAGTCGCCAGACCATTGCGGCGATCGAGGGTAGAAGGAAGCTGAGTGGAGAAACTTACCACCACATTGAGAGGGTCAACGCTATCGACAAAGACAAATGGTGGGATAGACAAATCGAGAGTATACTAAGTTGGAATGAGTACGAGTCTGGAAAAGGGCTCGGCAAGAACCTCTAAGTAATCCTTACACCCATAAAACTCAAGAAACATGGCACTACCTTCGATTTGGGATATGAATACACCTGGGAAGAATTCAATAACTGGTCGCCACCATGGCGTGGTCCTTACTATCCACTAGAGCAGCCAATACCGCATCTAGAGCAAACCTTCCAACAGGCCGACATTGTTTATGGGTCAGATGAAGAATAAGCACTTACAACAGTGAAGAACTTGTTTTTAGAGGACAGTGATATGGACTGTTGTGTTATTCTAGGAGGATGGGGAGGAAGGCCCTTCCATACAGGCTGTGAGCAGAGGAGCACATCTCAAGAATTGGACCATCAGGGCAACCAAAGCCCGACGAGCCTCGGGGTAGCAAGGCTAAAACAAGCATTACTCACTATTTTATTTACTAAATGATTTTCTTTTTGCATTCTTCAAATCCCGCAATAAGATCTTCAATGTTCAAAATAGTTATTCAAGTTTATCAAAAGCATTCTTGACTTTTCTTATGAATTAATATTTATTGCTATCATTTTCTCTCTTTGATTTACCAATACAGCATTAGTATTACTTGTCTTGATGAACCAATGACTGTGACATGCAATGAGACAACGTAACAAACAGACATTGATTCAGAGGAAGATGACATACCTGACAAGGTTGTCAAAGAAATTGAGAACTTTGAGAACAGACCTAAGTCCAACCTGGACGAGACCGAGATTGTCAACCTAGGAGATGCAGAAAACATCAAGGAAACGTGAATCAGCATTCACCTATCACCATCAGAGAAGAAAGAATACACAGAATTTCTAAAAGAATATGAGGACATATTCGCCTGGTCGTATGATGACATGACTGGTCTGAGTATGTCTATTGTAGCTCACAAACTGCCAACTGATCCAATGTGTCCACCGGTAAAGCAAAAGCTCAGAAAGTTCAAGCCTAATATGAGTTTGAAAATCAAGAAAGAAGTCACCAAGCAGATCAAAGCTAAGGTTCTCAGGGTAGTAGAATACCCGACATGGTTAGCCAACATTGTGCCAGTGCCAAATAAGGATGGGAAGGTCAGAGTCTGTGTCGACTACTGGGATCTCAATCGGGCTAGTCCGAGAGATGACTTCCCTTTGCCAAATATACACATCTTGATTGACAATTGCGCCAAGCATGAGCTACAGTCGTTTGTAGATTGCTTCGCTGGTTATCATCAAATCTGGATGGATGAGGATGATGTTGAGAAAACGGCTTTCAATACGCCGTAGGGAGTGTAATATTACAAGACGATGCCATTCGGCCAGAAGAATGCATGAGCCACCTATATGAGGGCCATGACTACCATCATTCATGATATGATACTGAAGGAGATAGAGGTATATGTGGATGATGTTATTATCAAATCCAAGAAGGCCACTGACCACATAGAAGATCCGAGGAGGTTCTTCAATAGACTGCAGAGATACAACATGAAACTAAACCCCGCAAAGTGCGCATTTGGGGTTCCCCCCGAGAAATTGCTTGGGTTTATTGTGAGCCGCCGAGGAATAGAACTGGATCCATCTAAAATCAAAGCCGTTCAAGAACTACCACTACCAAAGAACAAGAAGGATGTGATGAGTTTCTTGGGAAGGCTTAACTACATCAGCTGATTCATAGCACAGTCTACAGTTATCTGTGAGCCAATCTTTAAGATGTTAAAGAAGGACGCCACCACCAAATGGACCGATGACTGCCAAAAGGCCTTCGACAAAATCAAAAAGTACATGTCAACACCACCAGTCTTAGTCTCGCCCGAGCTAGGTAGACCCTTATTACTTTGCCTTGCAGTGTTGGATAGAGCTTTCGGCTGCGTTCTGGGGCAGCATGATGAAACGGGGAGGAAGGAGCAAGTCATTTATTATCTCAGTAATAAGTTCACCTCATACAAAGCCCGGTATTCTCTATTGGAATGCACCTATTGTGATTTGACTTGGGTAGCTTAGAAGTTGAGACATTACTTCTGCGCCTATACTACATATCTCATATCAAGGATGGATCCCTTGAAGTACATCTTTCAGAAGCCCATGGCCATCGGCAAGCTAGCCAAGTGGCAAATCCTGTTGAGTGAGTTCGACATTGTTTACACAACTCAGAAAGCGGTCAAGGGACAGGCACTGGCAGACCACCTTGCTGAAAACCCTGTAGATGGAGGATACGAACCCTTGAAAATGTATTTTCCTGTTGAAGAGGTATCATTCATAGGAGAAGACATTGCGGAATCCTATGACGGTTGGAGAATGTTCTTCGATGGAGCGGCAAACTTCAAAGGAGTTGGCATAGGAGCAGGCCTAATATCAGAAACCGGTCAGCGTTATCCGGTGTCTGCCAAACTCAAATTCCCCTTCACCAACAATATGGCCAAGTATGAAGCCTCAATCTTAGGACTCAAAATGGCCATTGACATGAACGTTCAAGAGTTGCTAGTGATTGGAGATTCAAACTTGCTTATACATCAGGTACGACGAGAATGGACGACCAAGAACTCCAAGATACTCCTGTATCTGCATCATGTACAGGAATTGAGAAAGAGGTTCATGAAGATAGAATTCCAGCAGGTTCCCAGAATCCAGAATGAGTTCGCCGATGCATTGGCTACCCTATCATCTATGATATAACATCCAGACAAGAATTTCATTCATCCCATTTCGGTGAAAATCCATAACTAGCCAGCTTACTGTGCCCATGTTGAAGAAGAAGCGGACGGAAAGCCTTGGTTTCATGATATCAAGGAATATTTGGCAAAAGGAGAGTACCTAGAGCTTGCAAATCCTACTCAGAAACGCACACTTCGGAGATTGTCCAATAACTTCTTTCACAGAGGAGGAATCCTGTATAGAGGACTCCCGATTTAGGATTATTAAGATGTGTTGACATAAAGAAAGCATCCTGGCTACTAGAGGAAATTCATGCTAGGACCTGGGGTCCACATATGAACGGTTTTGTCTTAGAAAAGAAGATACTCCGGGCTGGTTACTTTTGGATGACTCTGGAAACGGACTACATCCAGTATGTCTGGAAATACCACCGCTGGCAGATACATATAGACATGATAAAGGTACCTCCAAGCGAGCTCAACACAACAAGCTCACCGTGGTCGTTCGCTGCCTGGGGGATGGATGTTATTGGACCAATTGAGCCTACCGCTTCCAATAGACACAGTTTATCCTAGTAGCCATCGACTATTTCACCAAATGGGTCCAAGCAGCATCTTACAAAGCAGTGACTAAGAAAGTCGTGGCCGATTTTGTCCGCGACCGCATCGTTTGTCGATTCGAAATCCCAGAGTCAATCATTACTAATAATGGCTCCAACCTCAACAGTGACTTGATGAAAGCTATGTGCAAAACTTTCAAGATTAAACACAAGAATTCCACAGCCTACAGGCCTCAAATGAATAGAGCTGTAGAAGCCGCCAACAAGAATATCAAGAAGATATTGAGGAAAATGATAGAGAAGCATAAATAGTGGCACGAGAAGTTATCATTTGCTCTACTGGGGTATCGCACCATAGTTCGCACATCAACCGGGGCAACACCCTATATGCTGGTTTACGGTACAGAGGCTGTCATTCCCACTGAGGTAGAAATTCCTTCCCTAAGGATCATACAAGAAGCTGAGCTCGACGACGCAGAGTGGGTAAAAAGGCGTTATGAGTAACTAGCCCTTATAAACAGAAAGAGAATGAATGTCGTCTGCCATGGTCAACTCTACCAGAATAGAATGTCCAGAGCCTTCAACAAAAGAGTCAAGCCAAGACAGTTCGCCCCGGGATAGCTGGTGTTAAAGAAAATTTTTTTGCATCAAGATGAAGCCAAAGGGAAGTTCTCTCCCAACTGGCAGAGTCCATACATGGTTCACCGGGTTTTGACAGGAGGAGCCCTCATACTTGCATAAATGGATGGAGAAGTTTGGCCAAAGCCAATTAATTCAGATGTAGTCAAGCATTACTATGTGTAACCTTCACGCTTTCCTTATATAATGCAAATTGAACTACGCTTGACCGGATTCCCATTTAAGAGGGGATACGTAGGCATCCCTATAGATTCGGTCATAACTCAATAAAAATTTCATTTCCCCCCCGCAATTGGAAATTGGGGCAGAATTTTGAGGAGGACCCTCAAAATTCCGAAGTAATTCAGCCGATCGCCACACGAGCAACAATCAGAAATGTCAACCCATCAAACTGGGGCAGAATTTTGAGGAGGACCCTCAAAATTCCGTAGCAAGAGAGGTTGCAATGTCCTGAACCACGTCACAATCATCGGTTCATCTAAAAGCTATTTTTAATTTATGTCATATTTTTACAAAATCATGCATGATTATTATTGAAACTGCTTTTTTCTAGCAATGCTACCCCAATGATACAGATGGCACCATCGGATCAAAGCCGAACGAGTCAAGCAAAGCTAGCAGGGATACGGACTAACCTTCCCCCTTGCAAAACTTACGATTTTTCTTTGGATGCAGACACTAGGAATACTAAATCATTAAACATATTGTACGCCCATGGAAAAAACATTGATCAAGAATACGACTCTCTGAACCATTGCACTTGCCAACATTTGCTATCAGCACACACCAGTGATGTTCCATACGTCACAATGCTCCTAGTAATCACAACGCCGCAATCTGCTATCAGCTAAGGAAACTCTATGGTCATTTGTTATTTTATTTCTCGCATAAGGCTACCATTCTGCCTTCCGAGACTAAACGTTGTCTCCATTTTCATTTGCATTGCATAAGCCTACCATTCTAACTTTAAATCTGCATAAGGCTACCATTCTGCCTTCCATCTTGCATAAAGCTACCATTCTGTCTTCCGAGGTTAAGCTCTACCTCCATCTGCATCTGCATTGCATAAGGCTACTATTCTGCCATTTGCATAAGGCTACCATTATGCCTTCTGAAACTAAACGATATCTCCATCTGCATGTGCATTGCATAAGGCTACTATTCTGCCTTCCAATTTGCATAAGGCTACCATTTTGCCTTCTGAGGTTAAGATCTACCTCCATCTGCATCTGCATTGCATAAGGCTACTATTCTGCCTTCCAATTTGCATAAGGCTACCATTCTTCCTTCCAATTTGCATAAGGCTACCATTCTGCCTTCCGAGGTTAAGCTCTACCTCCATCTGCATCTGCATTGCGTAAGGCTACCATTCTATCTTTCGAGGTTAAGCTATACCACCATATGCATTCGCATCTTTGCATAAGACTATCATTATGCCTTCCGAGGCTAAGCTCTGCCTCCAATTTTCTTCGAAACTAAGCGCTATCCCAAGCACTATTTATTTTGCTTCTCGTACGGGCTAAGCTCTGCCCTTCAATTCACAATACTAAGCTTTGTCTTGTCTGCATCATACTACTGCATCCTTCATGGGATGAAATATTGCCAACTCATCCAAAGGTATCATCGTTCGGAGGGACCATTTTCATAGCCCGAGAACACCATGTCATGGCATGAAGATCCCTTTCAATCTTTGCATATCATTATTCAAAGGCGTCATGGTTCGGAGACATCATCCTCATAGCCCAAGAACATCATTTCATGGCTTGTGAATCCTTTATCATAAGCTTCATGGCCCAGGACATCATGGTCTAAGGACCTCATCCTCATCGTCCGAAGACAACATTCATAGTCCAACGGAATTTGCATCATGTTTAAATTTATGCAAAGTATACGCTTGTATTGCTTCTATTTGCAGGTAAGCCGACGAGCAACGGCTATCAGCAGAAGCGATCCCACTCCAGTTCCCTCAGCCATATCAAACCTAACCATTCCCGTAAACCGTCTAGTCACCCAGCCCTAGATGTTGAGTCCATTCTTGAAATCGCTTCATCGGTATACTCCACCGTTGGATCCTAAACTATATACGGCATGATTCCTGTAAAACCAGGGATATGTATGCAACTCAGAAGCCAGAGTGCGGCCTAACCTTCTCAAACGATTTCGCTCGGTCAAAATTGGTCATCATTTCTTTACCCGGAAATTCTTTCATTCTTCCCGAGTAAAGAGGGGCAGCTGTTGATACCCAATTTTTCCCTATATATTTTAAATATGCAAAATACCTTGAAAATAACATATATATACATATATAAGCATGTCCAAGGTTTTTATTATTTTTTCCACAATTTCAAGGTTTTAAATTGATTTATTTTCTATCTTTTTATCCATAAAATCCCCAATAATTATTTCCAAAATTATTGTTTTGATAATTCATCTATTGGATTTCTATATTTATGCCAAAATATGGCTAAGGTAATTTTTATATATATTTATAATTATATTTAGTATTTTTAAAAGCTAAATTGCACATAATTGCAATATTAGTCCTTTTAAGATTCAATTATGTATTATATGCATAAAATTGGATCCTGTATTTTTAAATTGCTAATTATGTATGATAAATCATTTTAGCATTTTTAAATTATTTTTTTAGAAATTATCTACTATTTTTTTATAAATTAAATAGGGAAAAATTGGCTATTTAACTTATAGCCAAATTGGCTTTCAATTCTAGCCTAAATCCAGCGGACCCCCAACCCAATTAAAAAACCCACCGGACCCAATCCCAAACCCAAATCATACCCGGCCCAGACATGAGATAATCCTAGCCGTTGATCAATTTTGATCAACGGCCCGGATTCACTCTTACCATAATTAACTTAAGACTACCCCCGCAGACCCTCATTCTCTCATTCACTCAACTGACACTCATTTCCCTCTCTCTATCTCTGGTTCTCTCTAGAACCTTCTCTTCTCCCATCCTCTCTGATGGACCTTGTCCACCTTCTCCGGCCACCTCCCTCGCCGGAAACCATGGCCTCTCATCATCTCCTAGCCCCTGCTTCACCCCACACCTGTTTGACACTACCCTGAGGTCCTCAGGTGAACCAGGAGCGGTTCAACTCCTATCCATGGTCTTTCATTCCATTTTCCGGCCATCCATGGCTATTCGAGTAAGATCCATGACTTTTTCGGCTAAAACCGGTAACATTGTAAGGTTTTCTCATCTTCTCTGGGTTCTCTGAAACCTAACTCTTGAGATCCTCTGATTTCTTTTAGATTTTTCTTAGATCTGTATATATTATGAGCTTTTGTTGTTTTCCTCAAAGGTCTTTTCCGATTTTCTCTAAACTAACCCTTCGTCTTCAAGACTAGGGTTTCTTAACCTTTTCTAAACGACTTCTCCTATGATTTTCAGCATTATCATATGATTTTTACTATGTTTAAATGGTTTATTTTTATCTGACTCATTACATTGAAAACCCTAATTTGTTTGGCTCTAGTTTGTGATTCTGAGTTCATCTTTACTGTTCGTTCAGTCGATTTGTCTGTATGTGCGATTCTCATGGATATGCTGTGATTAGTTAGAGTATTTCTATGACTTTCATCCTAGTGATGTCTTAATAAGGCTTCCAATTTGGTTCTTCCTGTTTGTACTCTATTTATTGGTTTATTCATGGAAGTCTATAATATTTTCCTTAATATTAGTACTATTTTTCGATTCTTGAAATCCTTGATTCACAGATTTGATGCTCTTATACAGATTTCCAGCTATTTTTTCCTATCCCTTAAAATTATTTATTACCTTGTTATGGGATTGACTATATTTTAATTGATTTCTACTGTTATTTCCTTAATTAGACCCGTATGTATCTAGCCCTAATTTACATATTTTGTACCTATGTTACTTGGATTATTTCCTTATATGTTACCTACTTTCTACCGTTGGTAAATTACTCCCTTAATAAAGGGATACTTGGCTGATTTTCGTTCTTAATTGATACTGAGTTCTATAATTACTGAAGAATTGATTCTTGCCTTATTTTTGAACCAGTTTTCAATCTACTATATAAATAACTCTCTTCTACAGTCTTAACACACGAACAATTAGTTTAAAAACACACACACATAAAAACTCTCTCTTCTCTCTTTGCTACTTGTGCTAACTACTTGTCTAGCCGGCTGAAAGCTAAGGCTAGACTGTGGGATACTACTTGCTTTACTTTCTGCACTTTACTTCCTTAACTGGTATGTTCCTAGTTCAATTCTGAAACTCAACTCTATGTGCTCCTTGTTTGTTAATCCATGTCTCCTTCTACACATTTAATGGCTCATGTGTTTAATTGCCCTTCTTATTTACTGATTTATTCAGCATGCTTAAGTTTTGCCCTCTCTTGTGCAAGTGTAATCAGCATGTCTAATTGAGTTTTGTTTATTTCCTTCAACTAGTATGCCATGTTAGTATCATAGACTCCTAATTTACTTGATTAACACTAAGTGGCATGACTAATTATGTAGGCCCCTGTCCTCAACATGACTACTATGTGTTATTACTATTCTAATTTCAAGTATGATTCCCTTGTTAACACTTTGAAGTAGTAATTGTTTGTGTTCTGAAGGCCAATCAGTTCTTACTTGTTCTTTGTACTTGCTGGTCTATATGCATCTGTTCTCAGCCATGTTTATGTGTTTCTCATTTGGGCCCTCTATATCCCCAACCCCTTACATCCCTGCTTGTGAATGTTGAGATGATACTATTCTTTGAATTTGTTCTGTGTGTGATGGCTTGTTCCAAGTTGTTGTTGCTCCTGTTCCCTTCTCTTTTCAAAATTGTTTTCCCTAAGGCAAACTCTTCTATTGCTTTTTCCAAAACTTATTTCAAACATGCTGTTTTAAAACTGTTTCCAACTCAACTCTTTTAAATCTATGTCAAGCACTCTCACATATACTTTTAGACCACTAGGTTCTGCCCTTTTTGTATGAGCCTTGCCTTGAGACCCTTGAGCTCTCTCTGAACTTGGACATATAAAAGTTGGCCTTTCCACACTACACTTACTCTGTCTTGGCTATGCAGTCTGGGTGTGAGCACTCCCCGGGATCCCTTGAGGTCCTTAGGGAACTCTGACACACCCAGATATGAGAAAGACTATGGAACAATCTTGGCACTTGAGGTGATTTATTACATAACTCAGGGAGGAAGTCCTAATCAGGCTCTCTATAGTGTAACTTCTCAGTTTTCATTTCTACTTATGTAATTCATTTCAATGTTGGTCTGTAATAACCTGTTGCAAACAAGTATTGGGGTGGCTAGTGAAAAGTGATAGGGTAAATATGCTATAGTTGCTAACTGTAGAAAACATGTTATTAGGTTTATATTCCTAATTGCACAATAGAAACCATGCTTAAGATTCATATGTGCATTAGAAATCATGCTCTTAGGTCCCACGTTTATTGATTCAGCATGTGCACCCTAATAAAATCATGTGTTAAAATCTGATAATAACTAGCACTTTACCATTATGTTATGCGCTGCCATGTACACTTAGAGATCCTGCCTTAGGATAAAAACAACACTAATAAATAGGTCATTTCCATATCTTCTGCATATTCTGAAAGTAGGTAATACTTATGCATTTAGAAATCCTGCTCAGGTCCTGCATACACCTTATTCTGCATTTTTATGCATTAGATATCATGCCTTTGGGATCGCATTCACATCCGCTTAGGCATCTATAGTGCTGGTAATAATTCCAGAATTCTGAACATTTAGAACAGCGATACAATTCAAACAGTCTTCTCTAAGTAACTCTGATAATTGGAACATTGTTTTACACCTAGGCAAGCCTTAGGTGCTAAATTACTGGAAACATGCTTCTTTATGCTGCTTTATCAACTGTTAAAATCAGTAGGCAAGCCTGATTCGGACTTCTTTTCTGAGTCATATAATAAATCTGATTCTGCTGATGTCACTTAAATACCATGCATAGGATCTGAATTTAGACCTTAATTGTGTATGAGTCATGTTGTTTATGTGCACTGTATGTGGAGGTATATTTGAGGCTTTCGTTTGTCTTTCATGCTCCATTTAATTGAAGTTCTCCTTGTTATTATATGTCGCCTTAGTATTTTGCCTTTAAACTTAAGGGTCTACCTAGAACTTCCCCCTTTTATAGGATAGGAGTCCTAAATTACTCTGGGACTGATAGGAAGGGACGAGTAACAGCATGCAATAGGGGCTGAGACCAACCCTCGCTTTAGTTACCTTCACGGGGCAGGAAAGGGTAGATATGGATATGATGACCAGCGCGTTAATACCACGTGTAGCCCCTCTTTGAGGAGTATCATACCGGGTATTGCATTGATGTGTTCCATATTATAAATAAACCTAGGACACCCCTTTTTAAATTCACGAATGTGCTTAGATTGCAATTCTTTTCTAAATCTAGCTTTTTCATTAGTTGTTTTCTTACGTCTATATATTTAAATTTAAATCCCCTACTATTTGAGCCATACTTGTTTATTTGTTAATTGTACAAATTCACAAAAACTGTTTGGCCGGGAACCACATTAGTGGATCCTGAGGGGTGCCTAACACCTTCCCCTTGGGATAATTTCAAGCCCTTACCCTGTCTCTGGTTACCAAACGTAGTTGTAAATGAACCCTATAAGTGCCCTAACGCACCTTAAAAATCGTTAGGTGGCGACTGTCCAAAAAATGCAAACCCTTTTTCCCAAAAGAAAAGAGCAATCCCATAACCAAAATGTCATGAACCCGATTCCGCAAGGAAAAAAAGGGCCTAACCTTGTTTGTCTTGAAGAAATATGAGGCACAAAGTACCCCGATTCGGCATGGTCACCAATATCCACCCAAGATTGTTAAGTTGGTGGAGAGATTTACATTCTAGTGACAAAACCCTCGTCAGAAAATATCTGGGCAATCTGCCATCCCTCCTGGAGATCCAGCCTAACAACATGATAATAGAATCTGCTACCTTATTTTCGGATCGTGAAAGGGACATGTTCCGCTTTGGGGACATCGAAATGACACCTTTGCTAGAAGAGATCGGAGGGCTGGCTGGTCTAGTGTAGGAAACTCCGGGTTTGCTAATGCCTGAGAACCGCACAAGCAAGGGTTTCTTAAAAATGATGGGATTGAAGAGGAATGCAGAATTGGTATGCCTGAAGGAATCGTACATACTTTTTGACTACCTGTATGAAAGGTACGGTCACAACAAATCATACCGTACCTATCATGATGAGTTTTCCATCACGTCCTTGGGACATATCCATCGTAGGATTTTTGTCTTCATGTTTTGCTTCCTGGGTTTTATCATGTTTCCAATGAAGAAAGGGAGAATCCATACTAGCCTGGCTATGGTAACCAAGACCCTAATGGAGGGGATTGGTGGGCAGACATTCAGCATTGTACCCATGATCATCGCAGACATATACTGAGCCTTAGAGAAGTGTCAACGAGGAGCGAAACACTTCGAAGGCTACAATCTACTACTTCAGCTTTGGCTCATGGAACATCTTCAAAAGGGCGAATGCCGACAAGAAATTTAGCGAAGGGTCTGGGATGATCACATCATTTTCCACCATCCAAAGAAAATGAATTACATCCCCGACATGTTCGCTCAGCCTGAGAATGCCAAAGGATGGGTTGAGTTCTTTGATAATCTGATTGAAGAACAGGTTCAGTGGATGTTCGAGTGGTTTCCAACAGAGGAGTTCATCGCCCGATCCAGAGATGCACCTTTCCTGATACTAATTGGTCTAAGAGGAACATACCCTTACATCCATCTTCGAGTTATGAGGCAAGCAGGTAGGAAGCAAGTCATACCCAGGGTCGGCATGATGAGCCATCTTCGAGCTGACTTCCAAAATGATGATAGTCCCCACAAGTGCCAAGCCCGGCACATGTGGCGCTGCAAGATCGTAACGAGTAAAGACAACATCGAGCTAGACAGATATCATTCTAGTTGTACCCCTTTCTATTTGGGTTGGTTGGAAGACAATTGGGATGGTTTGGGCCAGCCAGGGTTCGTTTGAGGTCACAGAATTATAGATGAAAAGGCCGGGGCACAAGTCAAGTACAACCAGCTGCGTAAAAGGATCCGTGAATGCGAGAGCAAACACCACGAGATACAAGAGTCCAATCAGAAGGTGATTGAGGAATGGAAAGACATAGCTATCAGTGCCAACAAAAAGCTAGGATACTTGGAACGGGGCGTAGTAGAACTGGAGGGGAAATTTCTCAAGAGGATTGAAGACTATCAAAAGGCTGAAGGGACCGAATGCGGACATCTAGCCAGAGCATACCTGTTGCTGGGACTTCGTGAAATGGGGAAGTTGTTCGAAGGAGCCAAGGATGCCGAGTCTGGGGAAGGTCCTTCTGGGACCAAATAGATAGGAATTTACTTTTTTGCTTTATGAATGTAATAAGGCCAATGGCCATTAGTGACTTTTATTTCTTGCTTATTTAGTGTCGTTTTGGGATTCATCTATTTTTATCAATAAAATAGGGCATTTAGCATTAAAAGTTCTCCAAATCTATTTGTCGCTAGGCCTACCTTAGGCACAAAGAGGTTCCCAAATTAGGACACACTTTACATTCTCGCATTATGTGTTTAAATATTGAAATACTTTTATAATCCTCACTGACTTAATTACCTTTTATTTTATTTTTTGTTTTTATTATTCCCCCTCCCCAAAGGTTAGTTCCTGCACTCTGGCATTATCATCTTATTTCACAAGATCCAGGGGCCCTCCACCCACTCCTCCTTTTAGTTCCATTAAAGGCAAGAACAAAGGCAATATGGAAGATTTAAACAACATCAGGAAGGAGAACACAGTTGAATGGGTAGAGGCCACTGATGGCCAGGGTATTCGGGTTCCTAACAAGAATGTGTCATAACTTGAACAGAAACTATTGAAATTCCAGGAAGAGCTCGATCAGGTTCGGAATCTGGCAAACCTGTCATTTTCCCTCAACACCCCAGATATCAACTTCCCCAACACTCAAAACCCTACACCTCCTAAAAATATCCCAAAACAACATAATCATCCCGCTCTCCATCATCACGCTACTCCACCAAAGAACCAATGTAACACCTGTCATACCCCAAACAACACTCCACTACTCATCCCAGAACCTCAAGACTCCACAAATGACCATTTCCACACCCATACACTAGGCCACCATAACACTCCTATCTATGTGGAGACCATGCCACACTCCACCCAACCTATCTCAGGCACACCTGAGTCTGATGAAAAGGATCTGCTTATCAGGAACTTGGCCGAGGAACTTAAGAAATTGACCAGCCGGATTCAGGGCGTTGAGGGGAGCAAAGGATTCGAGGGGCTGAACTATGAGGACCTTTGCATACAGCCTGATGTCGAACTGCCTGAGGGGTACAAACCTCCCAAGTTCGAAATGTTTGATGGTATGGGTGATCCAAGGGTCCATCTGAGGACATATTGCAACAAGATGGTTGGAGTAGGGAAGGATAAAAGAATCTGCATGAAGTTGTTCATGAGAAGTTTGAAAGGAGATGCATTATCTTGGTACATCAGCCAAGATCCCAAGAAGTGGTCAAGCTAGGTAGGCATGGCGTCTGACTTCATGGACAGATATAGGTTTAATACAGAGAATGCGCCAGACGTGTTCTATATATAGAATTTGAAGAAGAATCCAATGGAGACGTTTTGCGAGTATGCTACTCGCTGGAGGTCCGAAGCTGCTAAGGTCAGACCCGCCCTAGAAGAGGAGCAAATGAACAAGTTTTTTGTCTGGGCTCAGGACCCGCAGTACTATGAGTAGCTGGTGATGATTGAGAACCACAAGTTCTCCGACATTATCAAATTAGGTAAGGGAATTGAAGAATGTATTAAAAGTGGTATAGTTACCAATTTTGAAGCCTTACAAGCTACGAATAAGGCGTTACAGTCCGGTGGTATGTCCAAGAAAAGGGACGTAGGGGCCGTAATGGTTGCACAAAGGACTAAGTCTCCCCTCAAATACCAAACTTATCCAACACCTCCACTCACATACCAACCAACCCAAAATTACAAAGCACCCTCACCCTCTTACCAAGCTCTGTCACCATCTTATCAGTCATCTCCACCTCTTACTATCAACCTACCTCACCCAGATACTCTCAACCCGCTCATGTCTACCAAACCTATAATGCTCAACCATCTGACTATCAATCACCCCCTGCACGCTAAAATTTCCCTAGACTCCGACCTAATTTTGATCGCAAACCTCCAAAACAATATACATCCATCGTTAAACCATCGACCAGCTGTATGAGAGGCTCAAATCTGCTGGTTATGTCACCCCCATCCTTGCTGCAACCCCTGAGAATCCTTCTCAATGGGTTAACCCGAACAAGTCCTGTGCATACCACTCCGGCATAAAAGGGCACACCATCGATGAATGTCGCTCCTTGAAAGACAAGATACAGTCCTTGATTGATAACAAGATCATTGTGGCAAAGGAGCCCGCTCCAAACGTCCACAACAACCCTCTTCCAGACCATAAGGGTGGAGGTATCCACATGATTGAAGTAGAAGATGATTAGGATCCCGAGGGATCGATTGGGCTGATCGCAGAAGGTGATGACCTGAAGAAACCGACAATTACTCTCAATCCAATCATAGTCCAGGTCCAACCGTCCGAGGGCACTAAGGTGAATATGTATGTACCTCTTGAGTTTGAAGCAGCGCCATCCGCAAAGACACCGGTACCAATTGAGGTCGAATTTGAGTCTCCGACAGATGCACCCGCACCATTTGAGGTTGCAGTCTTGCCATACAGTGCACATGTTCCGTTCGAAGTAAGGATAGCTGCGCCGGTCCCAGTGGTGATGTCAACTATGCCACCATTGTATTCAAATATTGTACCCTGGGACTATACAGCCGAGGCGAGAAGGAAAGGCAAGGTCAGGATTGAAGAAACTGTCGTAGCACAGGGTATGACAAGAACTGGTAGAGTCTATACCCCTGAACATCTAGCTGAATTAACCAAGCAGACCTCCAATCGGCTACCCCTCATTGAGACAGGTCTGGATGACCTTTGGATGAAAATACAAGCCAAGGAATATTCGGTCATCGACCAGTTAAACAAGACGCCAGCACAAATATTCATTCTTTCCTTGCTGCAAAATTCTGAGACGCATAAGAATGCTTTGTTAAAGGCGCTAAATGAAGCATATGTACCAAGTAACATCACTAGCGGGGAAGTGGCTAATATGGTAGGACAAGTTCTGGAAAGCCATAAGACCACCTTTCATGAGGACGAGCTGCCACTTGAAGGGCTGGCGCATAACAAAGCACTGCACATCACCGTGCAATGCGAAGATTATTTCATCACTAGAATCTCGATCGATGGAGGTTCCAGTCTCAAAATTTATCCGCTGGTAACACTCAAGAACTTGGGTAAAGGGCTGCATGAGATAAGGATGGAGCAATCAATGTGAAAGCCTTCGATGGTTCTTAGAGGTCCACCATTAGTGAGATTATTCTATACTTGTAGATGGGACTGACCTGGTTTGAGGTTGATTTCCAGGTGATAGATGTACCAGCGTCTTACAACATGCTGCTGGGACGACCATGGATTCATGCTGCTGGGGCCGTAGCATCAACACTGCTTCAGGCAGTGAAGTTCGAATGGAATCACCAAGAAGTGATCATTCATGGCAGTAGCAACCTTATATACAGTCGCCAGACCATTGCGGCGATCGAGGGTAGAAGGAAGCTGAGTGGAGAAACTTACCACCACATTGAGAGGGTCAACGCTATCGACAAAGACAAATGGTGGGATAGACAAATCGAGAGTATACTAAGTTGGAATGAGTACGAGTCTGGAAAAGGGCTCGGCAAGAACCTCTAAGTAATCCTTACACCCATAAAACTCAAGAAACATGGCACTACCTTCGGTTTGGGATATGAATACACCTGGGAAGAATTCAATAACTGGTCGCCACCATGGCGTGGTCCTTACTATCCACTAGAGCAGCCAATACCGCATCTAGAGCAAACCTTCCAACAGGCCGACATTGTTTATGGGTCAGATGAAGAATAAGCACTTACAACAGTGAAGAACTTGTTTTTAGAGGACAGTGATATGGACTGTTGTGTTATTCTAGGAGGATGGGGAGGAAGGCCCTTCCATACAGGCTGTGAGCAGAGGAGCACATCTCAAGAATTGGACCATCAGGGCAACCAAAGCCCGACGAGCCTCGGGGTAGCAAGGCTAAAACAAGCATTACTCACTATTTTATTTACTAAATGATTTTCTTTTTGCATTCTTCAAATCCCGCAATAAGATCTTCAATGTTCAAAATAGTTATTCAAGTTTATCAAAAGCATTCTTGACTTTTCTTATGAATTAATATTTATTGCTATCATTTTCTCTCTTTGATTTACCAATACAGCATTAGTATTACTTGTCTTGATGAACCAATGACTGTGACATGCAATGAGACAACGTAACAAACAGACATTGATTCAGAGGAAGATGACATACCTGACAAGGTTGTCAAAGAAATTGAGAACTTTGAGAACAGACCTAAGTCCAACCTGGACGAGACCGAGATTGTCAACCTAGGAGATGCAGAAAACATCAAGGAAACGTGAATCAGCATTCACCTATCACCATCAGAGAAGAAAGAATACACAGAATTTCTAAAAGAATATGAGGACATATTCGCCTGGTCGTATGATGACATGACTGGTCTGAGTATGTCTATTGTAGCTCACAAACTGCCAACTGATCCAATGTGTCCACCGGTAAAGCAAAAGCTCAGAAAGTTCAAGCCTAATATGAGTTTGAAAATCAAGAAAGAAGTCACCAAGCAGATCAAAGCTAAGGTTCTCAGGGTAGTAGAATACCCGACATGGTTAGCCAACATTGTGCCAATGCCAAATAAGGATGGGAAGGTCAGAGTCTGTGTCGACTACTGGGATCTCAATCGGGCTAGTCCGAGAGATGACTTCCCTTTGCCAAATATACACATCTTGATTGACAATTGCGCCAAGCATGAGCTACAGTCGTTTGTAGATTGCTTCGCTGGTTATCATCAAATCTGGATGGATGAGGATGATGTTGAGAAAACGGCTTTCAATACGCCGTAGGGAGTGTAATATTACAAGACGATGCCATTCGGCCAGAAGAATGCATGGAGCCACCTATATGAGGGCCATGACTACCATCATTCATGATATGATACTGAAGGAGATAGAGGTATATGTGGATGATGTTATTATCAAATCCAAGAAGGCCACTGACCACATAGAAGATCCGAGGAGGTTCTTCAATAGACTGCAGAGATACAACATGAAACTAAACCCCGCAAAGTGCGCATTTGGGGTTCCCCCCGAGAAATTGCTTGGGTTTATTGTGAGCCGCCGAGGAATAGAACTGGATCCATCTAAAATCAAAGCCGTTCAAGAACTACCACTACCAAAGAACAAGAAGGATGTGATGAGTTTCTTGGGAAGGCTTAACTACATCAGCTGATTCATAGCACAGTCTACAGTTATCTGTGAGCCAATCTTTAAGATGTTAAAGAAGGACGCCACCACCAAATGGACCGATGACTGCCAAAAGGCCTTCGACAAAATCAAAAAGTACATGTCAACACCACCAGTCTTAGTCTCGCCCGAGCTAGGTAGACCCTTATTACTTTGCCTTGCAGTGTTGGATAGAGCTTTCGGCTGCGTTCTGGGGCAGCATGATGAAACGGGGAGGAAGGAGCAAGTCATTTATTATCTCAGTAATAAGTTCACCTCATACAAAGCCCGGTATTCTCTATTGGAATGCACCTATTGTGATTTGACTTGGGTAGCTTAGAAGTTGAGACATTACTTCTGCGCCTATACTACATATCTCATATCAAGGATGGATCCCTTGAAGTACATCTTTCAGAAGCCCATGGCCATCGGCAAGCTAGCCAAGTGGCAAATCCTGTTGAGTGAGTTCGACATTGTTTACACAACTCAGAAAGCGGTCAAGGGACAGGCACTGGCAGACCACCTTGCTGAAAACCCTGTAGATGGAGGATACGAACCCTTGAAAATGTATTTTCCTGTTGAAGAGGTATCATTCATAGGAGAAGACATTGCGGAATCCTATGACGGTTGGAGAATGTTCTTCGATGGAGCGGCAAACTTCAAAGGAGTTGGCATAGGAGCAGGCCTAATATCAGAAACCGGTCAGCGTTATCCGGTGTCTGCCAAACTCAAATTCCCCTTCACCAACAATATGGCCAAGTATGAAGCCTCAATCTTAGGACTCAAAATGGCCATTGACATGAACGTTCAAGAGTTGCTAGTGATTGGAGATTCAAACTTGCTTATACATCAGGTACGACGAGAATGGACGACCAAGAACTCCAAGATACTCCTGTATCTGCATCATGTACAGGAATTGAGAAAGAGGTTCATGAAGATAGAATTCCAGCAGGTTCCCAGAATCCAGAATGAGTTCGTCGATGCATTGGCTACCCTATCATCTATGATATAACATCCAGACAAGAATTTCATTCATCCCATTTCGGTGAAAATCCATAACTAGCCAGCTTACTGTGCCCATGTTGAAGAAGAAGCGGACGGAAAGCCTTGGTTTCATGATATCAAGGAATATTTGGCAAAAGGAGAGTACCTAGAGCTTGCAAATCCTACTCAGAAACACACACTTCGGAGATTGTCCAATAACTTCTTTCACAGAGGAGGAATCCTGTATAGAGGACTCCCGATTTAGGATTATTAAGATGTGTTGACATAAAGAAAGCATCCTTGCTACTAGAGGAAATTCATGCTAGGACCTGGGGTCCACATATGAACGGTTTTGTCTTAGCAAAGAAGATACTCCGGGCTGGTTACTTTTGGATGACTCTGGAAACGGACTACATCCAGTATGTCTGGAAATACCACCGCTGTCAGATACATATAGACATGATAAAGGTACCTCCAAGCGAGCTCAACACAACAAGCTCACCGTGGTCGTTCGCTGCCTGGGGGATGGATGTTATTGGACCAATTGAGCCTACCGCTTCCAATGGACACAGTTTATCCTAGTAGCCATCGACTATTTCACCAAATGGGTCCAAGCAGCATCTTACAAAGCAGTGACTAAGAAAGTCGTGGCCGATTTTGTCCGCGACCGCATCGTTTGTCGATTCGAAATCCCAGAGTCAATCATTACTAATAATGGCTCCAACCTCAACAGTGACTTGATGAAAGCTATGTGCAAAACTTTCAAGATTAAACACAAGAATTCCACAGCCTACAGGCCTCAAATGAATAGAGCTGTAGAAGCCGCCAACAAGAATATCAAGAAGATATTGAGGAAAATGATAGAGAAGCATAAATAGTGGCACGAGAAGTTATCATTTGCTCTACTGGGGTATCGCACCATAGTTCGCACATCAACCGGGGCAACACCCTATATGCTGGTTTACGGTACAGAGGCTGTCATTCCCACTGAGGTAGAAATTCCTTCCCTAAGGATCATACAAGAAGCTGAGCTCGACGACGCAGAGTGGGTAAAAAGGCGTTATGAGCAACTAGCCCTTATAAACAGAAAGAGAATGAATGTCGTCTTCCATGGTCAACTCTACCAGAATAGAATGTCCAGAGCCTTCAACAAAAGAGTCAAGCCAAGACAGTTCGCCCCGGGATAGCTGGTGTTAAAGAAAATTTTTTTGCATCAAGATGAAGCCAAAGGGAAGTTCTCTCCCAACTGGCAGAGTCCATACATGGTTCACCGGGTTTTGACAGGAGGAGCCCTCATACTTGCATAAATGGATGGAGAAGTTTGGCCAAAGCCAATTAATTCAGATGTAGTCAAGCATTACTATGTGTAACCTTCACGCTTTCCTTATATAATGCAAATTGAACTACGCTTGACCGGATTCCCATTTAAGAGGGGATACGTAGGCATCCCTATAGATTCGGTCATAACTCAATAAAAATTTCATTTCCCCCCCGCAATTGGAAATTGGGGCAGAATTTTGAGGAGGACCCTCAAAATTCCGAAGTAATTCAGCCGATCGCCACACGAGCAACAATCAGAAATGTCAACCCATCAAACTGGGGCAGAATTTTGAGGAGGACCCTCAAAATTCCGTAGCAAGAGAGGTTGCAATGTCCTGAACCACGTCACAATCATCGGTTCATCTAAAAGCTATTTTTAATTTATGTCATATTTTAACAAAATCATGCATGATTATTATTGAAACTGCTTTTTTTAGCAATGCTACCCCAATGATACAGATGGCACCATCGGATCAAAGCCGAACGAGTCAAGCAAAGCTAGCAGGGATACGGACTAACCTTCCCCCTTGCAAAACTTACGATTTTTCTTTGGATGCAGACACTAGGAATACTAAATCATTAAACATATTGTACGCCCATGGAAAAAACATTGATCAAGAATACGACTCTCTGAACCATTGCACTTGCCAACATTTGCTATCAGCACACACCAGTGATGTTCCATACGTCACAATGCTCCTAGTAATCACAACGCCGCAATCTGCTATCAGCTAAGGAAACTCTATGGTCATTTGTTATTTTATTTCTCGCATAAGGCTACCATTCTGCCTTCCGAGACTAAACATTGTCTCCATTTTCATTTGCATTGCATAAGCCTACCATTCTAACTTTAAATCTGCATAAGGCTACCATTCTGCCTTCCATCTTGCATAAAGCTACCATTCTGTCTTCCGAGGTTAAGCTCTACCTCCATCTGCATCTGCATTGCATAAGGCTACTATTCTGCCATTTGCATAAGGCTACCATTATGCCTTCTGAGACTAAACGATATCTCCATCTGCATGTGCATTGCATAAGGCTACTATTCTGCCTTCCAATTTGCATAAGGCTACCATTTTGCCTTCTGAGGTTAAGATCTACCTCCATCTGCATCTGCATTGCATAAGGCTACTATTCTGCCTTCCAATTTGCATAAGGCTACCATTCTTCCTTCCAATTTGCATAAGGCTACCATTCTGCCTTCCGAGGTTAAGCTCTACCTCCATCTGCATCTGCATTGCGTAAGGCTACCATTCTATCTTTCGAGGTTAAGCTATACCACCATATGCATTCGCATCTTTGCATAAGACTATCATTATGCCTTCCGAGGCTAAGCTCTGCCTCCAATTTTCTTCGAAACTAAGCGCTATCCCAAGCACTATTTATTTTGCTTCTCGTACGGGCTAAGCTCTGCCCTTCAATTCACAATACTAAGCTTTGTCTTGTCTGCATCATACTACTGCATCCTTCATGGGATGAAATATTGCCAACTCATCCAAAGGTATCATCGTTCGGAGGGACCATTTTCATAGCCCGAGAACACCATGTCATGGCATGAAGATCCCTTTCAATCTTTGCATATCATTATTCAAAGGCGTCATGGTTCGGAGACATCATCCTCATAGCCCAAGAACATCATTTCATGGCTTGTGAATCCTTTATCATAAGCTTCATGGCCCAGGACATCATGGTCTAAGGACCTCATCCTCATCGTCCGAAGACAACATTCATAGTCCAACGGAATTTGCATCATGTTTAAATTTATGCAAAGTATACGCTTGTATTGCTTCTATTTGCAGGTAAGCCGACGAGCAACGGCTATCAGCAGAAGCGATCCCACTCCAGTTCCCTCAGCCATATCAAACCTAACCATTCCCGTAAACCGTCTAGTCACCCAGCCCTAGATGTTGAGTCCATTCTTGAAATCGCTTCATCGGTATACTCCACCGTTGGATCCTAAACTATATACGGCATGATTCCTGTAAAACCAGGGATATGTATGCAACTCAGAAGCCAGAGTGCGGCCTAACCTTCTCAAACGATTTCGCTCGGTCAAAATTGGTCATCATTTCTTTACCCGGAAATTCTTTCATTCTTCCCGAGTAAAGAGGGGCAGCTGTTGATACCCAATTTTTCCCTATATATTTTAAATATGCAAAATACCTTGAAAATAACATATATATACATATATAAGCATGTCCAAGGTTTTTATTATTTTTTCCACAATTTCAAGGTTTTAAATTGATTTATTTTCTATCTTTTTATCCATAAAATCCCCAATAATTATTTCCAAAATTATTGTTTTAATAATTCATCTATTGGATTTCTATATTTATGCCAAAATATGGCTAAGGTAATTTTTATATATATTTATAATTATATTTAGTATTTTTAAAAGCTAAATTGCACATAATTGCAATATTAGTCCTTTTAAGATTCAATTATGTATTATATGCATAAAATTGGATCCTGTATTTTTAAATTGCTAATTATGTATGATAAATCATTTTAGCATTTTTAAATTATTTTTTTAGAAATTATCTACTATTTTTTTATAAATTAAATAGGGAAAAATTGGCTATTTAACTTATAGCCAAATTGGCTTTCAATTCTAGCCTAAATCCAGCGGACCCCCAACCCAATTAAAAAACCCACCGGACCCAATCCCAAACCCAAATCATACCCGGCCCAGACATGAGATAATCCTAGCCGTTGATCAATTTTGATCAACGGCCCGGATTCACTCTTACCATAATTAACTTAAGACTACCCCCGCAGACCCTCATTCTCTCATTCACTCAACCGACACTCATTTCCCTCTCTCTATCTCTGGTTCTCTCTAGAACCTTCTCTTCTCCCATCCTCTCTGATGGACCTTGTCCACCTTCTCCGGCCACCTCCCTCGCCGGAAACCATGGCCTCTCATCATCTCCTAGCCCCTGCTTCACCCCACACCTGTTTGACACTACCCTGAGGTCCTCAGGTGAACCAGGAGCGGTTCAACTCCTATCCATGGTCTTTCATTCCATTTTCCGGCCATCCATGGCTATTCGAGTAAGATCCATGACTTTTTCGGCTAAAACCGGTAACATTGTAAGGTTTTCTCATCTTCTCTGGGTTCTCTGAAACCTAACTCTTGAGATCCTCTGATTTCTTTTAGATTTTTCTTAGATCTGTATATATTATGAGCTTTTGTTGTTTTCCTCAAAGGTCTTTTCCGATTTTCTCTAAACTAACCCTTCGTCTTCAAGACTAGGGTTTCTTAACCTTTTCTAAACGACTTCTCCTATGATTTTCAGCATTATCATATGATTTTTACTATGTTTAAATGGTTTATTTTTATCTGACTCATTACATTGAAAACCCTAATTTGTTTGGCTCTAGTTTGTGATTCTGAGTTCATCTTTACTGTTCGTTCAGTCGATTTGTCTGTATGTGCGATTCTCATGGATATGCTGTGATTAGTTAGAGTATTTCTATGACTTTCATCCTAGTGATGTCTTAATAAGGCTTCCAATTTGGTTCTTCCTGTTTGTACTCTATTTATTGGTTTATTCATGGAAGTCTATAATATTTTCCTTAATATTAGTACTATTTTTCGATTCTTGAAATCCTTGATTCACAGATTTGATGCTCTTATACAGATTTCCAGCTATTTTTTCCTATCCCTTAAAATTATTTATTACCTTGTTATGGGATTGACTATATTTTAATTGATTTCTACTGTTATTTCCTTAATTAGACCCGTATGTATCTAGCCCTAATTTACATATTTTGTACCTATGTTACTTGGATTATTTCCTTATATGTTACCTACTTTCTACCGTTGGTAAATTACTCCCTTAATAAAGGGATACTTGGCTGATTTTCGTTCTTAATTGATACTGAGTTCTATAATTACTGAAGAATTGATTCTTGCCTTATTTTTGAACCAGTTTTCAATCTACTATATAAATAACTCTCTTCTACAGTCTTAACACACGAACAATTAGTTTAAAAACACACACACATAAAAACTCTCTCTTCTCTCTTTGCTACTTGTGCTAACTACTTGTCTAGCCGGCTGAAAGCTAAGGCTAGACTGTGGGATACTACTTGCTTTACTTTCTGCACTTTACTTCCTTAACTGGTATGTTCCTAGTTCAATTCTGAAATTCAACTCTATGTGTTCCTTGTTTGTTAATCCATGTCTCCTTCTGCACTAATTTAATGGCTCATGTGTTTAATTGTCCTTCTTGTTTACTGCTTTATTTAACATGCGTAAGTTTTTCCCTCTCTTGTTCAAGTGTAATCAGCATGTCTAATTGAGTTTTGTTTATTTCCCTCAACTAGTATGTCATGTTAGTATCATAGACTCCTAATGTACTTGATTAACACTAAGTGGCATGACTAATTATGTAGGCCCCTGTCCTCAACATGACTACTATGTCTTATTACTATTCTAATTTCAAGCATGATTCCCTTGTTAATACTTTGAAGTAGTAATTGTTTGTGTTCTGAAGGCCAATCCGTTCCTACTTGTTCTTCGTACTTGCTGGCCTATATGCATCTCTTCTCATCCATGTTTATGTGTTTCTGATTTGGGCCCTCTATGTCCCCAACCCCTTACTTCCCTGCTTGTGAATGTTGAGATGATACTATTCTTTGAATCTATTCTATGTGTGATGGCTTGTTCCAAGTTGTTGTTGCTCCTGTTCCCTTCTCTTTTCAAAACTGTTTTCCCTAAGGTAAACTCTTCTATTGCTTTTTCCAAAACTAATTTCAAACATGTTGTTTCAAAACTGTTTCCAACTCAACTCTTTTAAATCTATGTCAAGTACTCTCACATATACTCTTAGACCACTAGGTTCTGCCCCTTTTGTGTGAGCCTTGCCTTGGGACCCTTGAGCTCCCTCTGACCTTGGACACAAAAAAGCTGGCATTTCCACACTGCACTTACTTTGTCTTGGCTATGCAGTCTGGGTGTGAGCACTGCCCGGGATCCCTTGAGGTCCTTAGGAAACTCTGACACACCCAGATATGAGAAAGACTATGGAACAATCTTGGCACTTGAGGTGATTTATTACATAACTCAGGGAGTAAGTCCTAATCAGGCTCTCTATAGTGTAACTTCTCAGCTTTCATTTCTACTTATGTAATTCATTTCAATGTAGGTCTGTAATAACCTGTTGTAAACAAGTATTGGGGTGGCTAGTAAAAAGGGATAGAGTAAATATGCATGCTATAGTTGCTAAGGGTAAAAACCATATTATTAGGTTTATATTCCTAATTGCACAATAGAAACCATGTTTAGAATTCATATGTGCATTAGAAATCATGCTCTTAGGTCCCACATTTATTGATTCAGCATGTGCACCCTTATAAAATCATGTGTTAAAATCTGCTAATAACTAGCACTTTACCATTATGTTATGTGCTGCCATGTACACTTAGAGATCCTGCCTTAGGATAAAAACAATGCTAATAAACAGGTCATTTCCATATCTTCTGCATATTCTGAAAGTATGTAATACTTATGCATTTAGAAATCCTACTCAGGTCTTGCATATACCTTATTATGCATTTTTGTGCATTAGATATCATGCCTTTGGGATCTAATTCACATCCGCTTAGGCATCTCTAGTGCTGGTAATAATTCTAGAATTCTGAACATTCAGAACAGCGATACAATTCAAACAGTCTTCTCTAAGTAACTCTGATAACTGGAACACTATTTTACACCTAGGCAAGCCTTAGGTGCTAAATTTGTAAAAACTGGAAACATGCTTCTTTATATTGCTTTATCAACTATTAAAATTAGTAGGCAAGCCTGATTCAGACTTCTTTTCTGAGTCATGTAATAAATCTGATTCTGCTGCCGTCACTTAGATACCATGCATAGGATCTGAATTTAGACCTTAATTGTGTATGAGTGATGTTGTTTATGTGCACTGTATATGGAGGTATATTTGAGCCTTTCATTTGTCTTCCATTCTCCCTTTAATTGAAGTCCTACTTGTTATTATATGTCGCCTTAGTATTTTGCCTTTAAACTTAAGGGTTTGCCTAGAACTTCCCCCTTTTATAGGATAGGAGTTCTAAATTCCTCTGGGACTGATAGGAAGGGACGGGTAACAGCATGCAATAGGGGTCGAGACCAACCCTCGCTTTAATTACCTTCACAAGACGAGAAAGGGTAGATATGGATATGATGACCGGTGCATTAATACCACGTGTAGCCCCTCTTTGAGGAGTGTCATACCGGGTATTGCATTGATGTGATCCATATTATAAATAAACCTAGGACACCCCTCTTTAAATTCATGAATGTGCTTAGATTGAAATTCTTTTCAAAATCCAACTTTTTCATTAGTTGTTTTTTTACGTCTGTGTATTTAAATTTAAATCCCCTACTATTTGAGCCATACTTGTTTATTTGCTAATTGTACAAATTCACAAAAACTATTTGGCCGGGAACCACACTAGTGGATCCTGAGGGGTGCCTAACACCTTTCCCTTGGGATAATTTCAAGCTCTTACCCTGTCTCTGGTTACCAAATGTAGTTGTAAATGAACCCTATAGGTGCCCTAACACACCTTAAAAATCGTTAGGTGGCGGCTATCCAAATAATGCAAACTCTCTTTCCCAAAAGGTAAGAGTTGTCCCATAACCAAAATGTCATGAACCCGATTCCGTGAGAAAAAAAGGGGGCGCAACAAGTAATGATTGTAAATGATGTTCTGAGGGTATGAAACCCCGGATTGCACATCATTGTGCTATATTGAGGTGATACACACATTAGATGACGAGCGTGAGGTCGTGCACTATTGAGGATTCTAACTTAGTCCATCCCGAGTGATTGTTTTACTGTGTATTTGACTGAAAACTATTTGCTTATCATCATGTTTTGGGCTGAATGTTATATTTGGGCCTCGTGCCAACTATTTGAACCCTTAGGGAATTTTTATTGATATTTTCTCACTGTGTAACTTTATACTTGAACTCACCCATGTTATATTCTACTATTTTCATAACTCAGCCATGTTTACTCTATTTTAACACTTAATGATATTTTAAATAATATTCTAGGCTGAGCATCATATTTTACTGTTGCCCGAGTGACTTGTGAGATTCTGACTAAGTAAGGCTGAGGGCTTATGTTGTGAGCAAACACTGATTATGATTATGAGGCCTAGGGCCTAAGATTTATACGTCACGAGGTGGCTTGTTAATATGAGGCGGAGGCCCTAATGATGATACCACGAGATGGCTTGATATTGCGCTTGGGCCGAAAGGGGCCCCTCCAGGAGTCTGCACAACCCAGTGAGTCCGGGTACCCATTGTGATGTGAGATATAGCCCGAGGGGCTGTTATTGTTCTGAGATCGAGGGGCGGATTTGTTGACATTGTGCCTGAGGGGCAAACCTTTATGTGTTTATCTTTCTTATTGCCTGTCATTACCTGTTTAATTGTGTATTTGTGCCGTTTAAACTGAACTTAAATGATTTTACATATCTTTACTGATGCACTATTTTTTACTGGTTTTACTGTTTCATTATAGCCTGTAATGTGTCTTACGTGTTTTCATATCTCTCAGCCGTTTATTTATGATTATTACTCACTGAGTTGGAGTACTCACTTTTCTCCATGCACCTCGTGTGCAGATTTAGGCGTTGCTGATCCTGCTAGCGCGAGTGGAGAGCTCCCGGCAAACTTCGGAGTTCACGAGGTAGCTGCTTGGCGACCGCAGACCCGTGTTCCCCCCTATCTCATTTCATTTTCCTAGTTAGTGACTTTGTAATAGCTTTGTAGACCTTTCAGACTTGTGTTAGAATTGTTAGATGCTCATGACTGGTGACACCCTGGTATCGGGTTGTGTTGGGTTAGCTTCCGCAAACTGTAATGTTCACTGCTTACTTTGGATTATTTATTACTCTTTAGACTTAATTCTTATTGTTTAACTGCTTAAAACTTAAATGGAAAAGTGTGGGTTGGCCTTGTCTTCATGAGAGGCGCCATCACGACCGGGTCCGGGTTTAGGGTCGTGACAAGACCTTTCTTTTTGTAGTTGAAGAAAGTAAGGAGAAAGAGATTACAAACTAGAAGTTATAGATATCGATGTAAATTGCATTAATTTGTAAAATTTTAACTAAAGTATGTAATATGATTTAATTTTAAAGAAATAAGGTAGAAAAGATAACTAAAAAAAATCACTGAGTTAAAAATCGTTTATTTGTATCGAATTGCAACAATCTCTCAAACACCTGGAATTGATATATTTGTGGAGGTTATCAAAAACCTTCACATAAAAACCGCCATAATAAGAAACAATTTGAGGAGGTGGGAACAAACGCCACGAATTGAGTATATAGCGGGGGTCTTTTACGACTCCCACCCTTAAACCGCCACAGTAAGAACTATTTTGTTGGAATTGGTTCAAACGCCACAAAACAAACATATAATGGGAGTTTTTTATGACCCCATTTGAGACGGGGTAAATAATTGACAAGGAATGATCATAAATTTAATTGTTACAATGCAGAAAAAACTTATTTGCATTTAGTGTATGCGCCAATTAAGCAAAACTACATGACACTTGTCAGTCACATAAGATTATCATTTAATCATTACTTATTAATATATTACTACCATAATGTATTACTTAATCATAATAAATTAACATCATCTTGTGTATGCTCTGGCTTCAAATTAGTTTTTCCAGTCACTTTTTTCATAGTTGAAACTCTATTTATATATATATAAAAAGAAGATACTCTAAAGGAAATGGAAGTCAAGGAGGGCATCTCTTCCACATGTTGGAGAAACAAAAAAATTAGAAAAGGGACTTCCTTGAAAAGTTGTATTTCTCTATTCAATTCGAGGAAATTAAAGAAAACACAAGCGATGACAGAAATGAACTTTTGGAATCTAATTTATATTCAAAACTAAGAAACTTTAATTTCTTTGGGCGGTCGAGAGAAAAGAGAAAGTGAGAACATAATTATACGACTATGGTTGGTGAACCAAATCATTAGCGGTGCGATCTAAAAACTAAACTTTACCCATTATAATAAAATTACGAATTATATATTGTCACTGTAATAAGTTGAACGTTATTTATTATGATATTAAAGTTATTAAACTTTATTAATTATAGGCCAAATACATCGTCAACCCCTTAAAATTGTTCACCCTTTTTACTTAAACACTCAACTTTAAGTCTGTCCCATTTGAACACTTTAAGCAAACTTTTACTGTGTCATTTAGACAAAAATGTTGACATTGCAAGGTAAGTGTTTCTCACATTTTTCAACTGCGTAAAAATGGTCCGAAAGACAAACTTTTCATACTTCTTGCCGGAAAATAATAGCTTTTGCCGAAAAACTAATCGTGTAAATATTTCTTATAAATTATTAGATATTTCACACCATTACTATTATTTTCTCCTCCAAATCTAAGCACATTACCTCCACCGCCACCTTTAAATTTGGCTACCATCATAATTTTTTTTATTATTGTTTCTCATTTTTACTATCCCATCAAAAACACCTTCAGATCTGAAAGTTTTGGGGGGAGTCCAAATGGGTTGCAGTTTGTCGGTACCAATTATCCCGGTGAGGCAATGTCGGGTGGCGTACGGGATTAGTCCAAATTTGAAAGCTACAAAGTTTCGTTAGAAGATTTGATACCGATCGGTGGTTATACCTCTCTGCCATGCCATTTCCATTACAACAGTTAATTTGCCGACAGGTGGTTACCCCTTTCTTCTTTCTTTTAATTTGCCGAGATGACAATTTTTAGGTTAAAGCTCAACGACAAATTTGGAGAACCACTTTTTTCTTGTCGACAGGTGGTTACCCATTACAACCCCTTTATTCTTATTCAGAAATTTGGGGAAGATTAGCTGTTGTGGAAGATGACGATTGCAAACTACAAAAGGTGTGCAAATTAGCTTTTGGGGAAGATGACAATGGGTGGGGTGGGGTTCGGTTCTAGTTTGTGTATTTATTTAATTTTTTAATTTTTAAAAGTTAAGTCCACGTGTCCTGGTTTTATTCGTCATTTTGGTGTGTGAATTATACGCACCTTTTGTATTTGCTGCCTACGAATTTAGTGTCTCAATGACATAGTAAAAGCCTGATTAAAGTGTTTAAATGGAACAGACTTATGATTGAGTGTTTAAGTGAAAATGATGGACAACTTTAAGGGGCTAACAATGTATTTGGCCTTAATTATAAGAATAAGTTGTTAAATTATATTTTGTCATATTTTATCCAAAAAAAAAAAAAAAAGCTTCTACTTAAAATCTGTATGAGGAATGCACGCACTTGTATTTCTTTTTGCAGACGGGAGCAATATATAAGAATGTAAATCAATAACAAATACAAATACAAAGTTATATACAATTGGAAGAAATTAACAATAATACATTTTTGGTCCTATCATCGTAGAATAACACATGAAGTCGCTTTAAAAGTACCAGGTTGTTACATTACAATCCCCATAAAAAATGAAGAGGAGCATCATCTTAATAACTGGAGAAAGCAAACAACAACAACAAACCTAGTTTTTAATCTTAGAACTGGGGTCTAGGAAGGATAGTTTTTAACTGTTGACACCCATGCTTTAAGAAGATTAAATAGTGCAATTGGTTGAAGGATGAGTTATTTACCAAGAGGTGTAGGGATCAATTCCCATCTAATATATTTTTTCCTCCTTTTTTTAATAGTGCACTCATGTACTAACAATCCTAGATCTGCCTCTGCGCAGACCTTACCCTTACATCATAGAGATAAAGATGATGTTTACATAGACCCTCGGCTCTAGGAACAATTAAGATAACGCAACCAAAATAGCAAAGAATAATAGCAACTATGCAACATGGTAATGGGCACGAATGCCATAGCATGTAATAATAAAGAAACATAAATAGGAAATTACAAAAAGTCCTAGTACTAGTAGTCATCCTAAGAGGAACACACTATTATCTGTCAACCCAACCCTAATCTTCGACCTTCACACCTTCCTATCGTGGGTCATATCCTCTGTAAATTGAAGCAATGACATGTCCTGCCTAATTACCTCTCCCCAATACTTCTTAGGTCTACCCCTTCCCTTCCTCATACCCGTCATGGACAACCTCTCACACCTCCTGACCGGAGCATCTATGTCTCTTCTCTTCACATGCCCAAACTATCTGATCAGCCTCTCGATTCCCGCAACTTGTCCTCCACAAATGTCACTCCTATCTTGTCTCTTATAATTTCATTCATAATCCTTGTCTTTTCTAGTATGCCTACACAGCCATCTCAACATTCTCATTTCAACTATTTTAATGGGACTTATTGACGGGCCAGCACTCGACTAAAATGGATAAAACAGGAAAATGAAATGAATTCCTTGAAAATTATAGGTCCTATTTTCATATTCCTTGTGGACACAATTTCCCTGCTTTGAACATGTTTTCTATCAAGTGGTGTACTGTCATATAAAAACCATGGAAAAAGAATCATAACAAAACAAAAACGCAGACAATACTAAAAGGATTTTAGGAAGAAAAAAGGAGATGGAAACGTAAGCTAGCAAAGACAAAAAACCTCTTTCCACATAAATTTATATATGCTTCACATCGAAAATTATAATTTTGATTGAATTTGTTGCTTTAATGCAATATTCAACCCTGGTGAGAGTATGACTCTACGGCTATGGTCGGTGATTAGTCAAACCAGTGGATGTATCATTTTGTTCTTCAACGTTAATTAAATCTTGACTCTAAATATGAGTTTAATTGAACCTATAACTTTAATGCGGTATGCTCTCCGAGTGAGAGTACGACCCTGCGGCTATGGTCGGTGCTTAGTCAAACCACTGAATGTATCATTTTGTTCTTCACCATTAATTGAATCATTTGACACTTTCATCTCTTTAGTGTTCGTTCCGTATATTTCAAATGTCGTTTTAATGTTTCCTTGTGTCCATAATTTAGATAATTATTTATCGTGAAAATGATAATAACAATTAAATTTATTAATGAGACTTTAAAAATACGTGATCTATTTTTATGCTAGTCGCTCTAAAAATTGAATGAACCCTTTCCTGAGTTCGGGGATTAACCCCGTTCCCAGGTATACCTTACGATCCAGGAGATGTTCGATTAAAATGGTCTGCTCCATCTCTTCGACTGCTGATTTAGTTGTGTCCGATTCTTCGGGGGCGACGAAGGTCCGAGGAGCGAAGAAATCTTCTTCGTCGTCCTCGGGGGTCTGTGTGTTTCTAACCTCGACTGAGATCAGGTGCGTGGGGATCGACGCCTTATGGTGAACTGCGAACATTTCTTTTGCCGCCCGTTGTTCTCCATGTATGGTCGTTATGCCGTCCTTCATGGGAAATTTTATCACCTGGTGTAAGGTTGACGGTACTGCCCTCATGCTATGTATATAAGGCCTGCCAAGCAATGCATTGTACCTCATGTCGTCGTCGATGACTTGGAACTCGGTGTTCTGAATCACGCCGGACGTGTCGATCGGGAAGGTGATCTCCCCTTTCATTACTTCACCGGTCATGTTGAAGCCGTGGAGGACTCGAGGGATGGGGGCGACTCGATCGAGCAGCCCCAGTTGTCCTACTACCTCTGATCTAATTATGTTGGTCGAGCTGGCTGGATCCACGAGCACACATTTTATCCTGGTATTGTTTAAAAGAAACGAGATCACCAGTGCGTCGTTGTGCGGTTTTATCATGGCCTCGAGATCCTCCTCTCTGAACGCGAGGGGGTCTTCAGGCACGCGGTTTCGGGTCGGTCCCTCTTCTATGGTGGACGTTCTTGTCCGTTTGAACATGGGTCCTTGGGGGACGTTGGTTCCTTCAATAATCATATGGATGTCGTGTCAGATAGTCTCCCCTTCCGCCCGGGTTGAGTTTTGTGGCAGTGTACCGACATCTGGTGTAGTCATGTCCTTCTCTTTATGGTTTTCGAGGTTGTTGTTCTCAACTCTGTTCCTTGAGCCAGACATTTTGTCATGAAATCGAAGATCTTGGACAAGAAAAAGTATGAAAGGCAACTTGTGTTGTGTAATGAAACCAACAAGAAAATAATCACTATTATTTTTAGCCCCACGGTGGGCACCAAACTGTTTACCGTGAAAATGGTAATAACAATTAAATTTGTTGATGGGACTCTAAAAATACGTGATCTATTTTTATGCTAGTTGTTAAGCAGTTGATGCTAGATATGTGAAGTTAAAAGATAAAATGCGAGCTAAAATGGAGTTATAATCGAACTGGGGGGTTTAGCTATTCGGACCTCGGACCGATTGATGCGGGGCCTCGAGGTTGATGCCTGGGCTCGGGCTCGAGCTATCGGGGATAATCAGGAAAGGGTCAACAGTTAGAATATAATTGTTAGAGGCTTTTTATGGCCTATGAAGAGCAATAAATAAAGAACAAGTATGAAGTCAATAAATAAGAGCAATAATATCGAGAGAGTAAGTTAGAGAGAAAAGAGAGATAGAGTTGTTACTTATCTCAAGTAGAATAGTCGGAGCAACAACAATAGAGGCTTTACAAAATGGCAAGGATCCCCTTTATATAGGAGGGGAATCCCAACATAATACAAAATGCATTAATTATAAAGGTAGAGGGATGAGACAACTAGATAGTATTAGGCTTTGTCAATATTAGCTGCGTGCCTTGGGAACTCCCCTCTCCCTTATTATAGCCGTTAATATGCACTGCCCCCCGGGGCCGAAACCTGACGGCTCCCGAAAGTGGGTCTCGACCTCAGCTTCGAACCTCGAGAAGCATGTTTGCGAGGCGACCTAATGATGGAGAAATCGGGCCCCCGACTTTACCGCATACAGATAGTCTTCGCGTTTCTTAGAGTGAAAGTGCTAAGAAATGACCTTGAATTTCTTCCTCCTTTGATATTCTTATAATCGGCAACGGCCACAAGATGTCAAGATACAACATGCACGCTGCTCTTGCAGGTTTCCGCATTGACTATGGCAGTTGGCTGCCTCTTGGCCTTCTTCAATGCACAAACGGTGCTTTTATAAATACTCCCCTTCTTATTTTCTATTACCTATTGCATGCCCAAATCCCTGAAAAGGTTCGCTCTTCCTTTGCTTTCATTTTTTCTCAGGAACGCAACTCTTTTTCTTCCTCCAGAATCTTCTAGGGATGGCGAAAACTTCAACCTCTGCTTCTCAGGAGGTTGCGGTCTCATCCTCTTTGCTTCTTTCTCAAGGTGAAGTGGCCATACCTCCTCGTGCTGAGGAATGCTTCCCAGGATCTTTTGCGATAACCTCCGATTTCAAGGTCGAGAGACCTTCCTCAAATCCAGAGCGCCGCGAGCCCGTGACTCGCTATATCAGCTCGACAATATACGTCGGGAGAGTGAGGGCTGACTGCCGCTGGGGGGATATCGTGCTTGTGGAGATCCCTGCTCGGGAAGAACATATTACGGCTCATAAAGCCTGCTTTCTGAGTGTGTACACCTATCCATTCACCTTGGGGCTGGTGGGGCCATCCTTGCCCCTGATCGACCCCGTGATTCTCGACTTCTGTCGACGGTATCAGGTAACCCTTGGTCAAATCCATCCTTTGTTCTGGCACGTTTTTTATATGATCAGGCATTACACAAACATGATAGAGGAGATGCCCTTCACCCTCAACCACCTGATCAAGATGTATAGTCCTCGTCTCCTCCGCGGGGGCCAAAATAAACTCCGTTGTCGAGCCCCGAAGTCCTCTTTGCCTGCATTGAGGAGCTCGAGAACGGGGGATGGGCAAGCTGATTTGTCCGAGTGAGGACTTCTGACCTGATCCCGACAGAAAAGATGTTGTTCCCCGAGAGGTGGAACGCGGGGCGTAAGTAAACATGTTGTCGGGTCTTCCTTTGCTTCTCTTTGACAATATTTCTCCAAGCATCTAACTCTATTTTTCTTGCTTCTTTAGCCGTAGAAACCTACCCCGGTGTGGTTTTGGACCTCTAGGATTGGGTCGGCCGCTTATACTCGATTTGCCCATATGCCAAACGAGTGTGGCAAGATTTATCCTGAGCCCGATGGGAAGCCAAAGATCATGGCAAGCTCAGAACCCTGCTGCATCCGCACCCTTTGATGCAAATCATTATTAGTAGCATTCTTCATTCTTTGTATTTAACTTCTGCATTTGTGTATGTCTGGGGGAAGTCCCTTTGACGAAGGAGGCACCACCCGTTGATGGGGATGCCCTAGTGCCTGGCGGGAAGAAGAGAAGGTAGGGGGTCTGTCGGTCGGGCCGCCGAAGTTCAAGAGGGTTAAGGTGGAAGAATCCAAGGTCGATCCGGCAGCTCTAACCCCGGAGACGGCGGGAAACCCTTGAGTTAAAGGCGAGTGTAAAAGTAGCTTCCCAATGGCCCCCGAAGAGTGTATAGACTCGGCCGATCCTCGAGCCATGGGGATGGAGGCTTCCGAACTAGAGCCTGATGCCGCTGCAGTCCCATCTTTATGGTGGGGAGGCAACAGATGGAGTATCGAGTACTACCCCTGAGTTGGCTGGCGGCCAGGATTCTCCCCGAGTTGAGATGCCCTTGGTAGGAAATTCGGAGGGGCCCAACTCTGGGGTCCAGGGTGAACAAGGTATGGAGACTTTGATTGATCCTGCCAACTCTGTGATCGTTATTGATTCTCCTTAGGGAGTGATCCTACCGCCTCATGGAGTGCAAGATATCCCGCGTGAAGAGCCCTCTGATGTAGGGGCACCAGTCAAAGGCGGAGATGCGCTCGAGAGACCGCCAACCGCTCTTGAGGGAATTCTTGAGGTTGACACTTTATTCGTTTTTGGCGAAATGGGCAGACTTTGCGAGCGGGTAATTTTTGCTAACCCTGTCCGCCGCTCTGGGCTGCTCCGATCTTTGTTTTTCTAACTTGTCCTTTTTTCATAGATTCAAGCCAAAGCGCTTCACAACCAGGCTTTCACCAAATACCAGGATGAGGTGAACTGTCATGAGCGTGAGAAAGCCTATCTTACCAAGCAGGTTATTCATCCCCCATTTACTATTATTTGAATCTTTGTTAGCTTCCAGTGCTTTCAACATCTCGAACCTGATTTGTGCAGTTTGAGAAGGAAAATGCCCTATTGAGAGAGGAGCTCTAGGCCAGAGATGCTGAAATTTCCGAGCTCAGTCGGTATATAAGGGAAATAACTTCTGAGAGGGACACCCTCCATGGGAAGGTAACCTTAGTCGAGCGTCAGCTCCAGGATGCGAAGGAGGATAATGACAAGTACAGAGGTCTCCATTCCAAGCTGGTAGCTGCACTATCTAGGATTAAAGCCGAAGCTGAGGTGCTTGTATCCTCGCATAGGGAGGAAGCTATTGTCGCAAGTGCTCGCATTGAGAGGGCGTCTGAGGAGCCTAGCCCGAATTTACCTTGAGATGTGGATCGTCCTTGGTCGGATTCTAAAAAGCAGACTGTTGGAGGTGTATCGGGTGACATCTCAGGCGATGCTAAAAATAAGGGTGGATCCCCGGAAAGGGAATATGCCGTTGAGAAGGGGCTGTTGGGGGACTCATAGCTGTCGGGGTGCAACCCTCGGGGGAGCCATTGAGAATGTAGGCTCGACAATGGATTAGGATTCTGTCAATTTTCCTGTTTGTATATAGTACTTTCATATTGGCATATGTATAAAGTAAACCCTATGGATTTGCTTCTTCCACTCCCCTTTTTGTCTGGAATTCAGCCAGGTGATCTTGTTTTAAAGTTGGCAAGAATCCTTAGATTCATGACACGGCCCTAGGGCTTATTAGGCAGGCTTGGGGGCTCTTACACGCTTGGTCGATGTGACCTTTAGTATAAACTAGCGTTAGGGCTCTTATGCTTTTGCCCAACTATTTTGGGTTTAATCTCCGAGTCGAGTTTCGACTCGAGTTCATTTGACCCTCGAACTTTCGTGTCTGCATGGGCTGGCGACAATGGCTCTTACGCCTTTGATCGAAGCGATCTCTTATATGCATGGCCCTGAGACTCACTAAGCTGGCGATAATGGCTCTTATGTTTTGCCTTGAGGCATTTGTATTTTAACTATTTTGGGTTTAGTCTCCGAGTCGGGTTTCAACTCGAGCTCAATCGACCCTCAAGTTTTGCATTTATGTGGGATGGCGACTATGGCTCTTACGCTCTGCCCTGAGGCATTTGTATTTTAACTATTTTGGGTTCAGGCTCCGAGTCAGGTTTCGACTCGAACTCAATCGATCTTCAAGTTTTGCATTTGTGTGGGCTTGCGACAATGGCTCTTACGCCTTAGGTCGAAGCGACCTTTTATGTGTGTGGCCCTGAGGCTCGTTAGGTTGGCGATAATGGCTCTTACGCTTTGCCCTTAGGCATATGTAGGCTTTGTTTTCCTCTCGTTAAGGACTTTTTGAAATGATTTTTCCTGACCCGTCGTCCGTTCGGGAAGAACCTCGATTTCAAGTTGTTTGTGGCGATGTTCGAGCACCTCGGAATGTTTGGCTTGTAGGCTAAGTAGCTAGAAGCCTTGTGATTTGGAGCTGACTTGTTCGAATCCCTTTTTCCTATCGAGGGTAGCCTGGTTAACCGGTTCTTTTCGAAGTAGATTCGAAGTAATGGCCTATGATTTTGTAGCGACGGTCGGGCGTCCTTGAGTCGCGTTAATTCGGCTGGTACAGCTGTACGACCGTAGTCATTTGTGTTTGGCCGGAGCCATTTTTGGTCCTGAGTGTAGTAGTTAAGGTGTCTATATCGAGGGTATGCCTTTTAGGGGTCTTACAAATTCGATATATAGCCTAAAATTCGGGATCGAGTTTATGCCTATAGTAAGGTCTACAAAATTTTCATGCCTTTTGAGGTCTTACAGTTTTCGTTCATACTTGGTATAAGTATGATTCATGCTTTGCTTGAGGTCTTACAGTTTGTGTTGTTGATACTCGGTACGAGTATGATTCATGACTTGCTTGAGGTCTTACAGTTTGTGTTGTTGATACTGGGTACAAGTATGATTCATGCCTTGCTTGAGGTCTTACAGTTTGTGTTGTTGATACTCGGTATGAGTTTTACGAGACTGAGTCTGCCTGCTCGGGGTCTTACGGCCTCGGGTTTTTTTAACGAATGGCAATTGGTGACAGTCTCCAAGTCATCGAGTTTTCTTTGGCTCGGGAGTCGTTACTCGTGAGCTCGGAATTGCCTCATTGAGGGCTTACGATTTTGGAGATTCCGACCCTGAGGTCATGCAGGTGCCGAGTTATTGACGCCAGTCTCCGAGTGTTCGGGGCGCTCTCGGTGGAGGAATTTTTGTTGAGAAAATGTTGAGTTTCCTTTGGAGCATGAGGTGCTTTGGCAAAAGACATTCGTTGATTGCTTGGCACAAGTACATGTCGTTTTGTTGTCGTGGTCCAGCTCATACAGGCACGGTTCATTCGATCGTTTGGCCCAGTACATCATTTTCCTATTAGAATCCTATTTGGCGTTCCTCGGTTCTTCCGAGTGGGTGACTTTCCAAGGTGTGTCCTCCAGTGTTCGGGGTTGATTGCAAAGAAAGCCTCGAACACTTGTTGTATTTCCCTTAGGTAGCATGTAGGTGTTGCCTCATTAAAAACCTTGTCGTTAAAACCCTCTTTGGGACAAAATACAGTTGAAGGAAAATAGTAAAACTCTTGCTCGAGAGTATTTATGGAATTTTCGATCGGATGCCCTAGCAGTAATATCGTTTTAGCATCGATATATTCCAGTTGCTCGGAAGTTGTTCGCCTTTCATGGTGACGAGCTTATAAGATCCCTTGCCGACTACTCCGAGGACACGGTACGGTCCTTCCCAATTCTAGCCCAGCTTCCCTTCATTAGGATTTCAGGTGTTGAGAGTGACCTTCCTTAGGACTAGGTCCCCTATCCCGAAATACCGGAGAATTGTTCTCCTATTATAATATCTTTCGGTTCTCTGCTTCTGAGCGGCCATCCGGATCAGCGAGGCTTCTCATTTTTCATCCAGTTGTTCGAGGGACATTGTCATGGCCTTGTTGTTCGAGCCCTCATTAGTATGCTGGAATCTGGCGCTTGGCTCCCCAACTTCCACTGGTATCAAAGCCTCGTCACCGTATACTAGAGAGAAAGGCATTTCTCTGGTGCTTGATTTTGAAGTTGTTCGATATGCCCATAGCACCTCGGGCAGCATTTCTCTCCATTTTCCCTTGGTGCTCTCCAGTTTCTTTTTTAAGTTCTGAATGATGGTTTTATTTATGAATTTGGCTTGTCCGTTTGCACATGGGTAGTAAGGTGTCGACAGGATTCTCTTGATTTTGTCATCTTCAAGGAACTGTGTTACCTTGCTCCCGATGAACTGCCTCCCGTTATCGCATGATATTTCGGATGGGATTCTGAATCGGTATATGATGTGATCTCATATGAAGTTGATGACTTCCTTTTCTCTTATTTTTTCAAAGGCCTGCGCTTCCACCCATTTTGAAAAGTAGTCAGTCATAAATAAAATGAATCTAGCTTTACCTGGTGCCGTCGGCAAAGGACCAACGATGTTCATTCCCCATTTCATGAATGACCATGGTGATAAAGCGGAATTTAGTTGCTCGCCGAGCTGGTGAATCATGGGAGCAAATCTCTGGCATATGTCACACTTTCGAACGAATTCTTTGGTATCTTTTTCCATGTTGTCCCAATAGTATCCTACTATGATCAACTTCCGAACTAAGGAGTCGGTGGCGGAATGATTTCCACAAGTACCCTCATGAATTTCTCAGAGTACATAATCTGTGTCACCTGGCCCTAGGCATATCGCCAGGGGGCCATCGAAAGTTCTCCTGTACAGAGTCTCATTTTCGTCGAGCGAGAACCGGGCTGCTTTGGTTTGCAGGGCCCTTGATTCTTTTGGATATGCGGGCAACTTCACGTCCTTTAAATAATCAATATATTTATTCCTCCAATCCCATGTTAGGCTGGTGGAATTAATCACTGTGTGACCTTCCTCGACCACTGATTTAAACAATTGGACAACAGCCCCGAGGAGTAGGTCCTCTTCTTTAATAGAAGATCCCAGATTCACGAGGGCATCAGCCTCGTTGTTCTGCTCTCGAGGTACATGGACTAAGGTCCATTCTTTGAAGCGACGCAGTGCGACTTGGATTTTGTCCAAGTATCTCTGCATCCTGTCTTCTCGAGCTTTGTAGCTCCCATTCACCTGGCTTACTACGAGGATTGAATGGCATTTCGCCACGACCGTCTCGGTCCCAAGCTTTTGGCCAGTTTTAAACCTGCAATCACTCAGCTTCATTGTTAGTCAATTTTGTTGTTTTTATGGATTTTCTGATTACGTCGCCAATGGGTGGCTTTAGGACTATATCGAGCTCAGATCCCCTTATGTTTGTAGCACCGTCTGTGAACAGGGTCCATACCCCGGAAGACGTGCCTGCTTTTAATAAAAGTTCCTTCTCTACCTCGGGTACGAGGGAGGGCGAAAAATTGGCCACGAAGTCCGCCAGAATTTGGGACTTGATGGCCATTCGATGTTGATACTCGATATCATACCATCCGAGTTCGATGGCCCATTTGGCCAATCGGCCCGATAGCTCAGGTTTGTGAAGTATGCTCCGGAGGGGGTACGTCGACAGAATGCAGATACAGTGATATTGAAATAGGGCTTCAGCTTTCGCGAGGCGCTTATTAGCTCAAGGGCTAATTTTTCTAGATGGGGATAACTGGTTTCGGCATCCCCTAGGGTCCAACTTACATAATAAATAGGAAATTGCATACCTTGCTCCTTTTGAACCAGTATGTCGTTTACCGCTATTTTAGACACTACTAGGTACAAATATTGTGTTTCATCCTCCTTTGGCGTATGCAACAAAGGTGGACTAGTCATATATCATTTTAGTTCCTCTAAGGCGTGTTGGCATTCTGGAGTCCATTCGAAGTTGTTCTTTCTTTTAAGTAAAGAGAAGAAATGGTGGCTCTTGTCTAATGACCTTGATATGAATCAACCCAAGGCCGCTATCCACCCTGTTAGCCGTTGTACGACCTTTACATTGTTCAGCACCGTGATTTCTTTGATGGCCTTTATTTTGTCAGGATTAATCTCGATCCCCCTGTTTGATACCATGATCATCTAGATTTGATTATACCCCGAGTAGGCATCGATAAAGGTGAGGGTTTCGTGGCCGGCTGTAGCATCGATTAGACGATCGATGATAGGCAATGAGAAGGAATCTTTAGGACACACTTTATTCAAGTCTTTATAATCTACACACACTCTTAGCTTGTTTCCCTTTTTAGGCACTACTACTACGTTGGCCAGCCATTCGGGGTACTTTACCTCTCTAATAGATCCTATTTTAAGAAGTTTTGTTACCTCTTCTTTGATGAAGGCATGTTTTACCTCGGACTGTGGTCTTCTCTTCTACTTTATGGGTTTAAACTTGGGATCGACACTCAGCCTGTGGGAGGTTATTTCTAGTGGAATTCCTATCATATCTAAGTGGGACCTAGCGAAATAGTCGATATTGTTACTAAGAAATTGAATGAACCCTTTCCTGAGTTTGGGGGTTAACCCCGTTCATAGGTATACCTTACGATCTTGGAGGTGTTCGATTAAAATGGTCTACTCCAGCTCTTTGACTGTTGATTTAGTTGCATCCGATTCTTCGGGGGCGATGAAGGTCCGAGGAGCGAAGAAATCTTCTTCGTCGTCCTCGGGGGTCTGTGTGTTTCTAACTTCGTCTGAGATCAGGTGCGTGGGGATCAATGCCTTATGGTGAACTGCGAACATTTCTTTCGCTGCTTGTTGTTCTCCATGTATGGTCGTTATGTCATCCTTCATGGGAAATTTTATCACCTAGTGTAAGGTTGACAATATTGCCCTCATGTTGTGTATCCAAAGCCTACCAAACAATGCATTGTACCTCATGTCGCCGTCGATGACATGGAACTCGGTGTTCTGAATCACGCCGGACGTGTCGATCGGAAGGGTGATCTCTCATTTCGTTACTTCGCCGGTCATGTTGAAGCCGTGGAGAACTCGAGGGATGGGGGCCACTTGATCGAGCAGCCCCAGTTGTCCTACTACCTCTGATCTAATTATGTTGGTCGAGCTGCCTGGATCCATGAGCACACGTTTTATCCTAGTATTGTTTAAAAGAAACGAGATCACCAGTGCATCGCCTCAAGATCCTCCTCACTGAATGCGAGGGTGTCTTCAAGCATGTTGTTTCGTGTCAGTCCCTCTTCTGTGGTAGACGTTCTTGTCCGTTTGAATATGGGTCCTTGGGGGACATTGGTTCCTCCAATAATCATATGGACGTCATGTCAAAGAGTCTCCCCTTCCACCCGGGTTGAGTTTTGCGGTGGTGTACTGACATTTGGAGTAGTCAGGTCCTTCTCTTTGTGGTTTTCGAGTTTGTTGTTCTCAACTCTGTTCACTGAGCCAGACATTTTGTGCTGAAATCGAAGATCTTGGACAAGAAAAAGTGTGAAAGGCAACTTGTGTTGTGTAATGAAACCAGCAAGAAAATAATCACTATTATTTTTAGCCCCACGGTGGGCGCCAAACTCTTTACCATGAAAATGGTAATAATACATAAATTTATTGATGGGACTCTAAAAGTACGTGATTTATTTTTATGCTAGTTGTTAAGCAGTTGATGCTAGATATGTGAAGTTAAAAGATGAAATGCGAGCTAAAATGGAGTTATAATCGAACCGGGGGTTTAGCTATTCGGGCTTCGGACCGATTGATGCGGGGCTTCGAGGTCGATGCCTGGGCTCATGCTCAGGCTCGAGCTATCGGGGATAATCGGGGAAGGGTCAACAATTATAATATAATTGTTAGAGGCTCTTTATGGCCTATGAAGAGCAATAAATGAAGAACAAGTATGAAGTCAATAAATAAGAGCAATAATATCGAGAGAGTAACTTAGAGAGAAAAGAGAAAGAGTTGTTATTAATCTCAAGTAGAATTGTCGGAGAAACAACAGTAAAAGCTTTACAAAATGGCAAGGATCCCCTTTATATATGAGGGGAATCCCAACATAGTACAAAATGCATTAATTATAAAGGTAGAGGGATGGGACAACTAGATAGCATTAGGCTTTGTCAATATCAATTGCGTGCCTTGGGAACTCCCCTCTCCCCTATTATAGCCGTTAGTATGCACTGCCCCCCAGGGCCGAAACCCGACGAAAGCATAATTGATCATTAGCTTATTAGAACATACAAACAAGAGAAAGCAATGAAAAAATGAGGAACATACCAAGAATTACCAGAAATAATCTATGTTTCTTGGTATTCTCCAAAAAAGATAATTAAAGAGTTTGTAATACGACCAAAGATAAAAGGGTATTAGATTATTGAGATGAATGAGTAATAAATTGGTAATTAACTCTTGAGAAATGATTGTGGTTTGAAAAGAAAGAAGAAGAAGGAGAAGCAGAGGACCTCAAAGATCCTCTTCGTCTACCTTCTTTTTCTTTTTGTCTTTTTCCAATTATGTCTCCTTTTAAAAATATATAATTTTTATATACACTTTTAAGATTTATATTGAATTTTCTTTAAAAAATCTCTAGAAATATTTGGGATTCTCTTGCGAGATATAATATTTAATAGTATATGAAGTACTCCATATTTATTAACCATAATGGGTTGTATGATCACTTTCTCATCAAGTATTACTGAAATGCGTCAATCTCTTTGTTCTTCCATATTTATATCATATGTTAAGATCTATTAAATTGTTATATCTTTTCGGATGTGAAGTGATCATTATTATTTAGGTATCATATTGATTTTTATGTTTAATTACTAAATTTGGTTAACCTTGAAAGTGTGCATCAACGAAACATTATTGTCAAACGACTTAAAAAATAACTATTATATGTTACTAAGAAAATTCTCTCATAAGAATATTTTAATAGATAATATATTTGTCAATTTTTTATATTTTAACTAAACAAATATTTACTTATCAAAAATTTTAAAAAGTAAGATTGAAATAATATTTAAGTAACAAAAACCCGAAAAATTTGACAAAATCGAATCAATCCAAACCGATATAGTTGGTAGTTTAGTTTTGATAAAATCCGAACCAACCCGGTCCATGTACACCCCTAGCTACAGGTACCCATGAATCTAGTTGCTTTTGTCCAAATTACGTATTTGTATTAAGAAATTTACTGAATATTTATAAATATTTAATGGTGAACCTAGTTATTATTGTATACATACTCGGGATTGTTGTAAGAACCCATAAATTTCAAACTCTGAATCTATCTCTATCCATAACGATTAATAGCCCGTTTGGCCAAGCTGCAAAAATCAGCTTATTTTGAGAAGTGTTTTTTTTTTCAAAAGTGTTTTTCTCAAAAGTACTTTTGGTGAGAAGCAAAATTTGTTTGGATAATTAGTTTGAAAAACACTTCTGAGCAGCAATTGGTGTTTGACCAAGCTTTAAAAAACTGCTTCTAAGTGTATTTTTCTCAAAAGTGCTTCTCAAAAAAGTGCTTTTGGAGAGAAGCTACTTTTTTCTGCTTCTCCTCAAAAGCAATTTTTTTCCTTCCAGAAGCTTAGCCAAACACCTCAATTTTGGCCAAAAGTGCTTTTGACAAAAAAAAACACTTTTGACCAAAAAAAAAAAGCTTGGCCAAACAGGCTATAAATTTGGTTCCTTTTAGAGGAACAGACAAAAAAGATTTACTTTTATCTTGTGTAAGAATAGTCAATCACAACTGATTGTTGGCGTACGTATGGGTGACATAAGTGTTTAGGGGGATATTCTCAGGTATCTTAATTACCTTGAAGTTGACCTAAATATAAGGGTGTCTAACGGGCTGGATTGACCCGTAACCGGATTGGTCCAGACCGGTTAAAATCGGAACCGGACCGGCCCGTTACATAGGGGGTCGGGTGGGGCTGGGTAGGAGGGATAGAGGGGGTTGGTCCGTTTAAATTTTGGTAACGGTTAACTGGACCGATCAAACCCGGTCCACGTGAATAGTACCGTGTACCGGTTAAACCAGCTCGTCCCGGCCCGATACAACCTTTTTTTTGTTTTTTTTTAAATTTTTTGAATTAAGTGGGATCCACTAACCGTTGGCAACAGTCAGACCTGGCAGGGATCCGTTGCCCAACGGGTTAATTGCATTAATAGCCTCTTTTTTCTTTAAAATTTAATATTTTTTCAATTTACAAAATTAACCTTCTCTAAAACTATAAATACACCCCCCCCCCCCCCTCTTCTTCATTTCTTCACTCAACTCTTATTTCTCAATCTCAATTTCTCTCATTCTCTCATTCTCCAATTTTCAAGATTTCAAGTCACAATCTCAAATTCTCAAATCTCAATTCAATTTAAATCATGCCTCGTACTTCTAGAGTGCGCTCATATGTTTGGCAACACTTTGAGGTGGTAGAAGAAAATGAAGAAGGTCAGAAAGTAAAGTGCAAGAAATGTGGTCAAGTCTTAAATTTTCATTCAGAATCTGGCACATAGTTTAAGGAGGCATATAAAGTATTGTCTTGAGCGTCCTCCGAAAATTCGTATTTAAGATTTTAAGAGAATTTGTGTTATTTTAAAATTATTAGACGTATTTATGCTTAATGTTTTAGTTTGTTAGATTAATTTGAAGTATTGTTAATTTATTATGCATGAAAATTTAGTTTTACTATTTTTTATTCATTTACTTTTTAAATGCAAACTTTAATTTTGAATTTTGAAATAAATGTAGCACTTGCAATTTATATTAATACTTTTGTATTAATATAACTTGTAATCTTTAAATTAATACAAATTATTAATATAACTTACAATAGTTATACAAAATACAAAAAAAAAAAATACACTAAATCCGGCCCGACCCGGCCCCCTTAACCCGTAACCCTTACGGTTCAATTTTTATCCGGATAAACCCGAACCCGTTAAGCCCCAACCCGTAATCGGCCCGAACCGTAACTCGTACAGGTCCAAAAAATAGCAACTCGGCCCGGACCAGCCCACCCGTTTAATACCTATACCTAAATATAAGGAAATAGAAGGTTTAGAGCTTTTGTGGCTATTATTTGTGCAGGCTATGTGGATGTGCTCTTCAATGATCAATCCCTTACCTAAGGAGTTGACTATTTGTGTACACTTTCCAAACCTAAACATGAATTGGAGGCCATAATATTAACCTTCGTTGTATGAGACATTTTGGGTCTACATCGCTTTTACGGTCAGATCTCTCTGTATTAATATTGTTATATAATAACAATTCACTATAAAAATTAAAAAAAAATTGCAATCAATTTTTATGTTATTTTATAATATATGTTCTCTATAACAGAACTTTGTCATAATAGTCAAAAAGATTTGAAACAATTGAAGCTATTATAGAGAGGTTTGGTTATAATATTAGTTATTGGTTCAGACGATCCCAACAACTTTTATATAGATCATATTTATATGAGCTAGGAAATTCATCTAATATATATAAATATTTAATTACAAATCAAGTTATTAAAGTTATGAATTCAACCGCAAATTTAGAACCCATAGCTTCTACTTGTTCCGTTGACATACGAGAGTTCCTAAGATTCAAGGAATAATTCTTTGCACCCCGCTTTAATTTGCAAAGTCTGTCAATTTCCCATCTTAAATCTCGTTGAATTCATTGATGTGTGTAGTCCCATCATTAACCAAGATTTGGCCGATTTCACCCACTTGAAATTTATTTTGAATTGAAGTAGCTAATTCAACTTTCTACTAAACTCATTTATAAGTTTGCATTTCGTTTTTCTTTGTACAACTATCATTTCGCTCATTTGGAGTTTGTTAATCTGCAAAATTTTCAGTAACTTTTAATGTGAATGTAATCTTAAAGCCAATTTGAAATACCACGTAAAAACACCCTCTATATTCATTTGCTGAGCATTCAATATTCAATCTTGTTAAATTATGTGAACCATCTTATCTGAAAATTTTAATGTGTTAGAGAGGATATATGTGATGACCTGAAAGGTCATCTTGTGTTTTAGAATCCAATTCGCGGTTTCGAGGTCTTTAAAACCTCATCTTATTTTTCTTCGATTTGCGTGCGCAGTCGGGGCGCATTTTCGGAAAGCCTTTATGTGGAAATTTGAGAAAAATATTATTTTTGCCTATAAAAATTGATTTTAGTTGACTTCGGTCAATACTTTGAGTAAACGGACCGGGACTCGTATTCTGACGGTCCCGGAGGGTCCGTAGTAAAATATGGAACCTGGGCGTATGACCGGAATCGAATTCCGAGGTTCCTCCTAGCCCGAGAAATAATTTTTTGATAAAAATTGTTAAATTGAAATTATAAAGGTTTAAAGAAATTGATTAATAAGTGATTTTGTTGATACCGGGTCCGTATTGTGGTTCCGGAGCTCGGTACAGGTCCTTTATGATATTTATACTCTATTCGTAGTTCTAGGTGTTATTTTAGCGATATGATCGCGGGAGCAAGTTCGTATGATGTTTAAAGACTTGTGTGCATGTTTGGTTTGGAGCCTCGAGGGCTCGGGTGAGTTTCGAATAGGCTACGGGATGTTTAGACTTAGAAAAATCTGGTATTTTGCTGCAGCAGTTATTCTGATATGCCCTTCTTCGCGTTCGCGTAGGTAGTCTCGCGAACGCGAAAGGTAAAAAGGGGTAGGGAAAAATTTATTCTTCGCGAACGCGAAGGACAGGTCGCGAATGCGGAGCAGCATGGGCCTTACCCTTCGCGAACGTGACCCGTCTACCGCAAACACAAAGCATGGGACCTGGGGGAGGGGAAAGTTGCTCATCGCCAACGCATGTCGCGAACACGGAGGTCGAGGAGAGAATTCCTTCGCGAACACAATGGGTATCTCGCGAACGCAACAGGCTTCTCGTGAACGCGAAGAAGGCATGTCCAGTCTTTTTTTTAAAAAAAAAAAACCTCAACACGGGATTTATCAAAAATTTCACAAATCTTTCATTAGAACTCGACCTAGGGACGATTTTGAAGATGGATTTCAACACTAATTCATAGGTTTGTGTTCTTCAACTCATTTCTTCAATTTCCATCAACACCCATTAGATTTTTTGCACTAAATTTTATTCTTTCATGGTAGAATTAGGGATTTTGGGAAAAATTGGGAATTTTGCAAATTTGAAAATTTAGACCTCGATTTGGGGTCTGATTTCGAAACTAATTACATATTTGGGCTCGGGGGTGAATGAGTAAATGGGTTTTGGTCCGAACCTCAAGTTTTGACCAGGCGAGCCTGGGGTCGATTTTTGACTATTTTGGGGAATTGTTGGGAAACTTATAATTCTGTATTGGAATTAATTTCTTTAGCGGTAATTGATATTATTAAGTTAATTATGACTAGATACGAGTGTTTCGGATGTGAAAACTATGGGAAAAGCGGTGATTGAGGCTTGAGTTCGGCCGTGGAATTGAGGTAAGTGTTGTGGCTAACCTTAGCTTGAGAGATTAGGTATTGTTGAGTCTATTTAGCTACGCGTTTGATATTGAGTACAATGTATAGGTAAGGTGACGAGTACTTATGCGTTGTTGTCGAGTCATATCATGTGAGTTGGTCTTATTATTGTAACTATTGTACTTTGTGATCATATATTTCTTGTTTAGATTTGTCACTCCATGTGTTGAGCAACTCTTATCATGTTTTACGAATTTTGGTACTGATTGAGTATTAACTCAGAGTTGAGACTGGTATTGTGGAATTAAATATTGAAGTAAGACTGATTCTTGATATTTCTTTCTCCCTGCGATTATTGTTCATTGTCTTGGCGTGGGAGAGTGTTAAATCACGAAGGGTGATGTCGTGCGATATTTTGTGAGTGAGTGATAATGCACGAAGGGTGATGCTGTGCCGTATTATGTGAGTGATAATGCACGAAGGGTGATACTGTGCTATGCTATGAGAGAATTAATGCACGAAGGGTGATGAAAGTGCCATGTGTATGAGAGAGTTCATGCACGAAGGGTGATGCCGTGCCGTTTATGTTGTTTCTTATGGTGAGAATGAGAGTAAAAGTATGAAGGGTGATGTCGTGCACTTGTTTGCTATGTTATTACTTTTGTTGGTGCAAAGCATGATATTTACTGCGTTCCTTTACTGTACTATTTTCAGGATTTGATATTCCCCTCAGCATACTTTTTCCATTCCCGTTATTATCTGTTAAATTTCTGTTTGTTGTTCTTTTCTTGTATATGATTTAACTGCACAGGTTTATATTATTGTCGTGCCCTAGCCTCGTCACCACTTCGCCGAAGTTAGCCTCGGCACTTACC